>NC_084623.1:19065745-19683245 GCF_033978795.1 Nerophis ophidion
TTTACATAATAAAAATCAACTACAGGCTTCCCAAATGCTGTAATAAATTAAGCATGATGAGTTGACTTGAAACTGTTTAATGTTGCACTTTTTATATGTAGAAGAAACGTTTCGTCATTTTATTTAATCTGAGCAACAAGTTTAGGCAGTTTAATGTTGATTAAAGTGGGCAGAATTATTATAGTGTTTCCAATGTTAAAAGGATAAAGCCAATATTTACAAATTTGGTAATAAATAACCAAAAAATGTATATTTTGTTGTTTTCTTACTACACCGAACATTAACTGAACCGTGACCTCTTAACTGAGGTACGTACCGAACCGAAATGTTTGTGTACCGTTACACCCCAACTGTCCAGCTTCTCAGGCAAATCATTTACCTGACACATGAAAAGTGACAAAATGGGGGTGCACTATACACTTAAGCCGCCAGATTGTAGTACTGTTAAATATCTTAAAAGTGTTTTTTTGTGGCGATTCCAACTTTGAACACAGTGTTAGTTGCTACAAAGAGTGGTGCTTTCTATCATTTTCAGCAGACTGCATTGCAAAATGATTACCCCACTCAGAATGGTGCCATATGAATTCCTTCCCTACTGTAAATTAGTGAAGCTTATGTCCTGATTAACATTTTAACTGATACTAGTACCAAACTGGTACTTTAAAAAAAAAATGCACTTAAACATTTGAATACATGCATTTTTTGGAGAAAAAAAAATGCATTTTAGTTTTATGGAATTCTATGACATTCAAGTGGAACTGACTGGTAATTTAAATATTTTAGTGACATACATTAAATGACTGCAATGAGGTGGCGACTTGTCCAGGGTGTACCCCGCCTTCCGCCCGACTGTAGCTGAGATAAGCACCAGCGCCCCCTGCCACCCCAAAGGGAATAAACAGTAGAAAATGGATGGATGGATGGATACATTAAATGACTGTGGAGGTCTTGCTCCTCTGGGTCCTTCAGACCACCAATTACGGACATGATAGCTTTGTTCATGGTTTTGAAAAAGGATTTATTTTTCAATAAATATCTGTTGTTATACTTTTCAGCCATAGTTCTTGCCAGGTCTCGCTCTCGCTTTCGCTCGTGCTCCAACCCAACCAAATCTCCTCCTCCTTCCTGGCTGCTGCCTTTAATAGAGCGACAGGTGATTAGATAAACGCGCCCAGGTGGGCCATCTACGCACCTGTCGCTGATCTCAAAGCCGGTCCTGGCACACCCCGCTTTGCTTCAGGTCCGCAGGCCACGCCCCCCCACAATGACTAATGCTTTCATTATTAAGAATCAAAATCTGCAACACATTGTTATGATTATTGCAGCAATATAGACTTCTATGGAATTACAACAAAATGAACTCAGATTTCCCTCGCCCAGACGCGGGTCACCGGGGCCCCGCTCTGGAGCCAGGCCCGGAGTTAGGGCACGATGGCGAGCGCCTGGTGGCCGGGCCTGTCCCGGCCGGGCACAGCCCGAAGAGGCAACGTGGGTCATCCCTCCAATGGGCTCACCACTCATAGGAGGGGCCATAGAGGTCGGGTGCAATGTGAGCTGGGCGGCAGCCAAAGGCAAGGCACTTGGTGGTCCGATCCTCGGGTACAGAAGCTAGCTCTTGGGACGTGGAACGTCACCTCACTGGGGGGGAAGGAGCCTGAGCTAGTCCGCAAGGTAGAGAAGTTCCGGCTGGATATAGTCGGACTCACCTCGACGCACAGCAAGGGCTCTGGAACCAGTTCTCTCGAGAGGGACTGGACCCTCTTCCACTCTGGCGTTGCCGGCAGTGAGAGGCGACAGGCTGGGGTCGCTATTCTCGTTGCCCCCCCGGCTCAAAGCTTGCACGTTTGAGTTCAACCCAGTGGACGAGAGGGTAGCTTCCCTTCGCCTTCGGGTGGGGGGACGGGTCCTGACTGTTGTTTGTGCTTATGCACCAAACAGCAGTTCAGAGTACCCACCCTTTTTGGGTACACTCGAGGGAGTACTGGAAAGTGCTCCCCCGGGTGATTCCCTTGTCCTACTGGGGGACTTCAACGCTCATGTTGGCAACGACAGTGAAACCTGGAGAGGCGTGATTGGGAAGAATGGTCGCCCGGATCTAAACCCGAGTGGTGTTTTGTAATTGGACTTTTGTGCTCGTCACGGATTGTCCATAACAAACACCATGTTCAAACATAAGGGTGTCCATATGTGCACTTGGCACCAGGACACCCTAGGCCGCAGTTCCATGATCGACTTTGTAGTTGTGTCATCGGATTTGCGGCCTCATGTTCTGGACACTCGGGTGAAGAGAGGGGCGGAGCTTTCTACCGATCACCACCTGGTGGTGAGTTGGCTGCGATGGTGGGGGAGGATGCCGGACAGACCTGGCAGGCCCAAGCGCATTGTGAGGGTTTGCTGGGAACGTCTGGCAGAGTCTCCTGTCAGAGAGAGTTTCAATTCACACCTCCGGGAGAACTTTGAACATGTCACGAGGGAGGTGCGGGACATTGAGTCCGAGTGGACCATATTCCGAACCTCTATTGTCGAGGCGGCAGATTGGAGCTGTGGCCGCAAGGTTGTTGGTGCCTGTCGTGGCGGTAATCCCAGAACCCGTTGGTGGACACCAGCATTGAGGGATGCCGTCAAACTGAAGAAGGAGTCCTATCGGGTTCTTTTGGCTCATAGGTCTCCGGAGGCAGTGGACCGGTACCGATGGGCCAAGCGGTGTGCAGCTTTAGCGGTCGCGGAGGCAAAAACTCGGACATGGGAAGAGTTCGGGGAAGCCATGGAAAACGACTTCCGGACGGCTTCGAAGCGATTCTGGACCACCATACGCCGCCTCAGGAAGGGGAAATAGTGCGCTATCAACACCGTGTATGGTGCGGATGGTGTTCTGCTGACTTCGACTGTGGATGTTGTGGATCGGTGGAGGGAATACTTCGAAGACCTCCTCAATCCCAACAACACGTCTTCCTTTGAGGAAGCAGTGCCTGGGGAATCTGTGGTGGACTCTCCTATTTCTGGGGCTGAGGTCGCTGAGGTAGTTAAAAAGCTCCTCGGCGGCAAGGCCCCGGGGGTGGATGAGATCCGCCCGGAGTTCCTTAAGGCTCTGGATGCTGTAGGGCTGTCTTGGTTGACAAGACTCTGCAGCATCGCGTGGACATCGGGGGCGGTATCTCTGGATTGGCAGACCGGGGTGGTGGTCCCTCTCTTTAAGAAGGGGGACCGGAGGGTGTGTTCCAACTATCGTGGGATCACACTCCTCAGCCTTCCCGGTAAGGTTTATTCAGGTGTACTGGAGAGGAGGCTTCGCCGGATAGTCGAACCTCGGATTCAGGAGGAACAGTGTGGTTTTCGTCCTGGTCGTGGAACTGTGGACCAGCTCTATACTCTCGGATAGGTTCTTGTGGGTGCATGGGAGTTTGCCCAACCAGTCTACATGTGCTTTGTGGACTTGGAGAAGGCATTCGACCGTGTGCCTCGGGAAGTCCTGTGGGGAGTGCTCAGAGAGTATGGGGTACCGGACTGTCTTATTGTGGCAGTCCTCTCCCTGTATGATCAGTGTCAGAGCTTGGTCCGCATTGCTGGCAGTAAGTCGGACACGTTTCCAGTGAGGGTTGGACTACGCCAAGGCTGTCCTTTGTCACCAATTCTGTTCATAACTTTTCTGGACAGAATTTCTAGGCGCAGCCAAGGCGTTGTGGGGATCCGGTTTGGTGGCCACGGGATTGGGTCTCTGCTTTTTGCAGATGATGTAGTCCTGATGGCTTCATCTGGCCGGGATCTTCAGCTCTCACTGAATCGGTTCGCAGCCGAGTGTGAAGCGACCGGAATGAGAATCAGCACCTCCAAGTCCGAGTCCATGGTTCTCGCCCGGAAAAGGGTGGAGTGCCATCTCCGGGTTGGGGAGGAGACCCTGCCCCAAGTGGAGGAGTTCAAGTTCCTAGGAGTCTTGTTCACGAGTGGGGGAAGAGTGGATCGTGAGATCGACAGGCGGATCGGTGCGGCGTCTTCAGTAATGCGGACGTTGTATCGATCCGTTGTGGGGAAGAAGGAGCTGAGCCGGAAGGCAAAGCTCTCAATTTACCGGTCGATCTACGTTCTCATCCTCACCTATGGTCATGAGCATTGGGTCATGACCGAAAGGATAAGATCACGGGTACAAGCGGCCGAAATGAGTTTCCTCCGCCGGGTGGCGGGGCTCTCCCTTAGAGATAGGGTGAGAAGCTCTGCCATCCGGGAGGAGCTCAACGTAAAGCCGCTGCTCCTCCACATCGAGAGGAGCCAGATGAGGTGGTTCGGGCATCTGGTCAAGATGCCACCCGACGCCTCCCTAGGGAGGTGTTTAGGGCACGTCCAGCTGGTAGGAGGCCACGGGGAAGACCCAGGACACGTTGGGAAGACTATGTCTCCCGGCTGGCCTGGGAAAGCCTCGGGATCCCCCGGGAAGAGCTAGACGAAGTGGCTGGAGAGAGGGAAGTCTGGGCTTCCCTGCTTAGGCTGTTGCCCCCGCGACCCAACCTCGGATAAGCGGAAGATGATGGATGGATGGATGGATGGATGGATGGATATAGGCCGTAGACAACGTGCAAAAACGACTTATGTCAGTTGTAATGTTTGGTACTCAAAATTCCGGGTTTTCCTGACAGCAACCTCACTTGAGGAAGGGTTGTGCTGTCTCTGTGGTTTCGGCTACTGGCTAGGTTACAGTAGGGAAGGGATTCATATGGCCCTAATCCTGGGTGGATCTCGCATGAGAGTGGGTAGGTCAATCATTATTCAATGCAGTCTGCTGAAAATGATGGAAAGCGCCACTCTACATAGCAACTGATGCTGCGGCCAAAGGTGGAACTGCCACAGATTACATTTGAAAGTATTCAAAACACTACTGTCGTCTGGTGACCAAAGTGGATTGCGGAACCCCCCAATTGCTCATGTTTCATGTGTCAGGTAAATTGTAACAAATGGGGCCACATTCCTACTGTATGTGTAATGAGGGCTGCTGTTGGCATGTTAAGTTTAGCATTAAAGATAAAAGATCGTCAGACTCTGTGTGCTTCTGTCAGGGCCACCATGTTACTAGCAAGCACTTGTTGCAGATGGTCTGCATTCATTCAGCACTGCTAGTGTTTTTTGGTGTGGTTACCTTGTTTTTATTTTTCTTAGGGCGTGTTTGCAAGGCATTTGGTTCTGGCAGCACGCGGCATGTTTTGATCCGATGAGTGGTATGTCCCGCACGACTAACGCCATGTTTGTATACACCGCGAAGTCCAGTGACCTTCAGGGCAGTTTGCAATGTCCGAGATGGTTGGAGCGCTTAATTTATTCACCATAAAGGGACAAGAGGTAGAAAATTGATGGATGGAACCCACCGACAGCACAGTGTGTAATCACCCCTCATTGGAGCATTTTAAATATTTTCATCCATAATATAAGCTTTTTTTGAAAGTATCGTATTATCGGTCTGACGTCACGATACCTAATATTGACTGAATGAATATTGACGTTGATTACTGACAAATCTCTTCTCCTAAACCACAATCACAGCCCTATTTTTCTTTTCTTTTGAGCCAGTTACACACACTTTAAGGTGAAAACAATGCTCTGCTATTTTAATTTTGAGTTTGAATTCTCGCACACCAGGATTTCCCACACATTCATTTATTTGTGGCGGTCCGCCTCGAAAGAATTACGGCCGCCACGAATAAATAAAAAAATAATAATATATAAATATTTTTTTGGGGGGCTTTTGACTCGCTCGACCGCTCATAAAAGCAATGGGACTCTGTCTGTGAATGGAGCTTGTAGTTACATATTATATAAATATGTATATATATTATAAATATGTATTTAAATATGTACATAAAGTGTTGTAATCATATTCCAACTCCGCGTTCTTCTTGGTCATCGCCCCCGCCAGCCCTCCCCCCAAAGTGTGGGTTCTTCGGACCACCACATACTGCCAGGAGAGCCCGGAATTCAGGGTATAAGACTGTTTTATTTTCATAAAATGTGCAGAGGATTTTGCTTACCAGCAAAATGTCTTTTTCTCCTGCGTCCATTCAGCAGCACCTCCAACTTCCACTCCGTGTCTCATCACGGCTGCTGCTAATAAAGGTGACGGGTAAATAGATAACAAGGTCCATCAGGGCCATCTACTCACCTGTTGCTGTCCTCGAGGCCGGTCCTGGCACACCCCGTTCCGTTGGTACTTATGAATCAGTCTGACCTAAGATTAAAGCTTATTTGTTAAATAGATAATAATGTTTGTGATTAACCCTCGGTTTTGTATTATTTGACAAGGTTGTAAACTGTAAGGTTAGATATAATTATTGAATATGATTAAAATCAAGAGTAAGATTACTAATTCACTGTTTGTACTACAGTAGGCCCTGGGCTGCTCTGTAGTGGAAAAGTTGGGCCCCGAGGTCAAAAACTTTCAGAACTCCTGATCCACACCACAACAAGGCGTTTTGCAAAGACAAGATACTTAACGTTCAAACTGGAATACCTTGTTATATTTTTGCAAATATTAGCTCATTTGGAATTTGATGCCTGCAACATTTTTCAAAAAAGCTGGCACAAGTGGCAAAAAAGACAGGAAGTTGAGAAATGATCATCAAACACTTATTTATAGAGGTGAACAGGGTAATTGGGAACAGGTGGGTGCCATTATAAGCAATGATATTACAGACCTTAGTTCAGACGAGTCCACATTTCAAAATGTTTTTGGAAACTGTGGACGTTTTGTCCTCCGGACCAAAGAGGAAAAGAACCATCCGGACCTTTATGGGTGCAACGTTCAAAAGCCAGCATCTGTGATGGTATGGGGGTGTATTAGTACCCAAGGCATGGGTAACTTACACATCTGTGAAGGCACCATTAATGCTGAAAGGTACATACAGGTTTTGGAGCCACATATGTTGCCATCCAAGCAAAGTTATCATGCAAGCCCCTGCTTATTTCAACAAGACAATGCCAAGCCACGTGTTACAACAGCCTGGCTTCTAAAAATCTTTAAAAATTGGTCTCCTCAGTTCCCAAACGTTTGTTAAAGGCCTACTGAAACCCACTACTACCAACCACGCAGTCTGATTAAAATTAAAATTAAAAGCAGCTTTCATGAAATGCAGCTTTCATGAAATGCTCAGTCACCACTTTGTGAACAAATGCGTGAGCGAATTTTAACAACATTTCTTAATGTGTTATTGGAAGGAATTTAAGGATTTCACCATCTACGGTCTGTGGTATCATCAAAAGTTTCAGATAATGTGGAGAAATCACTGCAGGTAAGCAATGATATTACAGACCTTAGATCAGACGAGTCCACATTTCAAAATGTTTTTGGAAACTGTGGACGTTTTGTCCTCCGGACCAAAGAGGAAAAGAACCATCCGGACCTTTATGGGTGCAACGTTCAAAAGCCAGCATCTGTGATGGTATGGGGGTGTATTAGTACCTAAGGCATGGGTAACTTACACATCTGTGAAGGCACCATTAATGCTGAAAGGTACATACAGGTTTTGGAGCCACATATGTTGCCATCCAAGCAAAGTTATCATGCAAGCCCCTGCTTATTTCAACAAGACAATGCCAAGCCACGTGTTACAACAGCCTGGCTTCATAGTAAAAGAGTGCAGGTACTAGACTAGTACCCATTGAAAATGTATCCCATTAAAAATGCGTGTAGCCTAAAATACCGTAACAGAGACCCCGGACTGTTGAACAACTTAAGCTGTACATCAAGAAAGAATTGGAAAGAATTTTACCTAAAAATCTTAAAAAATTGGTCTCCTCAGTTCCCAAACGTTTGTTAAAGGCCTACTGAAACCCACCACTACCAACCACGCAGTCTGATAGTTTAAATATCTATGATGAAATATTAACATTGCAACACATGCCAATACGGCCTTTTTAGTTTACTAAATTGCAAATTTAAATTTCCCGCAAATTGTGGTGTTGAAAACGTCGCGGTATGATGACGCGTGCATTTGACGTCATCGGTTGTAGCGGACATTATTTTCCAGCCCGATCCAAGCTATAGGTAGTCGGCTTTAATCGCATAATTACACAGTATTCTGGACATCTGTGGAGCTAAATCTTTTGCAATTTGTTCAATTAATAATGGAGAAGTCAAAGTAGAAACATGGAGGTTGAAAGCTTTTAGCTTTTAGCCACACAAACACACAATGTGTTTCCTTGTTTAAAATTCCCGGAGGTGAAGCTTGACTATGGATCAGAGCGGTCAAGCGAACATGTCAACCGTCAGTTTTCGGTGAGAAAATTGTGGTAATAAGTCGCCTCTTATCTGAGACATCAGCGGAGCTTCAGTCCTGCTGCAGCTGCCGTGACTTCCCTCAGAGACTCTGGCGTCAACACACCCGTGTCCACACTCCTCCGACTTTCAGGTATTATTTAATATCACTAAAACACTAGCAACACAATAGGCAGATAAGGGATTTTCCAGAATTATCCTAGTAAATATGTCTCAATTTACCGGTCGATCTACGTTCCCATCCTCACCTATGGTCATGAGCTTTGGGTCATGACCGAAAGGATAAGATCACGGGTACAAGCGGCCGAAATGAGTTTCCTCCGCCGGGTGGCGGGGCTCTCCCTTAGAGATAGGGTGAGAAGCTCTGCCATCCGGGAGGAGCTCAACGTAAAGCCGTTGCTCCTCCACATCGAGAGGAGCCAGATGAGGTGGTTCGGGCATCTGGTCAGGATGCCACCCGAACGCCTCCCTAGGGATGTGTTTAGGGCACGTCCAGCTGGTAGGAGGCCACGGGGAAGACCCAGGACACGTTGGAAAGACTATGTCTCCCGGCTGGCCTGGGAACGCCTCGGGATCCCCCGGGAAGAGCTAGACGAAGTGGCTGGAGATAGGGAAGTCTGGGCTTCCCTGCTTAGGCTGCTGCCCCCGCGACCCGACCTCGGATAAGCGGAAGATGATGGATGGATGGATGGAACATCTGAATCGCTCCCACTGCAATCGCCTTTTTTATTTATTTGTTTTACTTTTTTTTCTTTCTAGTCTTTCACTCTAAATTTCCTCATCCACGAATCTTTCATCCTCGCTCAAATTAATGGGGGAATTGTCGCTTTTTCTGTCCGAATAGCTCTAGCTGCTGCTGGCTATGATTGTAAACAATGTGAGAATGTGAGGAGCTCTACAACCAGTGACGTCACGTGCACATCGTCTGCTTCTTCTGGTACTTTTTTATTAGCAACCAAAATTTTAGAACTTTATGGTCGATGTTCTCTACTAAATCCTTTCAGCAAAAATATGGCAATATCGCGAAATGATCACGTATGACACATAGAATGGACCTGCTATCCCCGTTTAAATAAGACAATCTCATTTCTGTAGGCCTTTAAAGGTGTTGTTAAAAGGAAAGGCCATGTAACACAGTGGTAAAAATGCCCCTGTGCCAACTTTTTTGCAATGTGTTGCTGCCATTAAATTCTAAGTTAATGATTATTTGCAAACTACAATTACATTTCTTAGTTCGAACATTAAATATCTCGTCTTTGCAGTCTATTTAATTGAATACATGTTGAAAAGGATATGCAAATCATTTTATTCTGTTTTTATTTACGAAAAAAAAACATGCCAAATTCACTGGTTTTGGGTTTTGTAGATTAAAATCATCATATTTCCCCTTTAAACAGATCATATTCTGAGGAGTGCACAGGGTGGCATGACACGTCATGTGGAACCAGCAACTGACTGGGAATGTTGTTGTTTTTTAACTCGCTAAACATGAGTCAATATGAGACCAGTCTGTTGTAGCGTACACCTGGACTATGACTTGTCAGTGGAGCGCAAGATGAAAAGCTGTAGTACCCACAGGGCTCATGAGTTTATTGCGTTCCATAGCCAGTGTTTGCCATGCAATCATTTATTTGTTGCGGGGCGCCACAAGTACATTTGATAGACCACCGCTATCAATTTTTATGCTACCTGCTACACATTGTAATAGGACTGTCTGTGAACACAGGATATTTTTTTTTCATTATAGCTCTTCACAGAAGATTGCATCTTAATTTGGCTTCTCAACACACTGTTGGCCTCATCATCCATCCATCCATTTTCTACCGCTTGTCCCGTTCGGAGTCGCGGGTGTTGCTGAAGCCTATCTCAGCTGCTGCACTCGCGCGGAAGGCGGTGTACACCCTGGACAAGTGAATATAAATCCATATCTAGAAAAACAGCGTATGCAATAGAAAACTCAGATGTATTAAAGTACTTGCACTTACAAATCCAAACATTTCTTTGTTACGTTGCAATCAACCCTGGAATTGATCCAAGACGTACCCGCAGCCCTTATAAATGCGCACATTATATAGATAGTAGCCATGTTCCTGAGCTCTGCCCAATCAAGATTCAGTAGCAGGTTCTCTAACAAACGACAGAATTTGCTGCAGTGCTGCACCCCGTTTGAAAATAAATATATGTACAACTTTGGAAGAAGCGGGTGACCCTGATTACTCCCAATATAAATATAATGTGTGTGACCTACAACAAAATGTGTTCACACTAGAGATGTTCGATAATGGCTTTTTTGCCCATTTCCGATATCCCGATATTGTCCAACTCTCAATTACCGATTCTGATATCAACCGATACCGATATATTCAGTCGTGGAATTAACAAAATATTATGTCTAATTTTGTTGTGATGCCCCGCTGGATGCATTAACCAATGTAACAACGTTTTAAAAAATAAACCAAATCAAGTTATGGAAAAAAATGCCAACATGGCACTGCCATATTTATTGTTGAAGTCACAAAGTTTTTTATTTTTTTAACATCCTTCAAAACAGCAGCTTGGAATTTAGGACATGCTCTCCCTGAGAGAGCATGAGGTGGGTGGGGTTGTGGTGGTGGAGTTGAGGTGGTGGTGGTGGGGGGTTGTTAGGGGTTAGTGGGGGTGTATATTGTAGTGTCCCGGAAGAGTTAATGCTGCATGGGGTTCTGGGTATTTGTTCTGTTTTGTTTATGTTGTGTTATGGTGTGGATATTCTCCCGAAATGTGTCTGTCATTCTTGTTCGGTGTGAGTTCACACTGTGGCGCATATTTGTAACCATGTTAAAGTTGTTTATACGGCCACCCTCAGTGTGACCTGTATGGCTGTTGACCAAGTATGCCTTGTAATCACTTGTGCGTGAGAGAAGTCGTAAATATTATGTGATTGGGCCAGCATGCAAATGCAGTGCCTTTAAGGAACGCCCCCAATATTGTTGTCTGGGTGGAAATCGGGAGAAATTTGGGAGAATGGTTGCCCCGGGAGATTTTTGGGAGGGGCACTGAAATACGGGAGTCTCCCTGGAAACTCGGGAGGGTTGGCAAGACTGGGAGACGCAACTGCTCTGTACTTCTCCCTACGTCCGTGAACCACTCCGTACAGCGGCGTTTTAAAAAGTCATACATTTTACTTTTTGAAAGCGATACCGATAATTTCCGACATTACATTTTAAAGCATTTATCGGCCGATAATTTCGGCAGAACGATATTATTGGACATCTCTAGTTCACACTGTAGCCTGCTCACAGCCAGATTAATTTCATGGAAAATTATATATTTGGTTTGCAATCTTTTGAATTTAAACATGCCAGCATATCAAAAAGGGTCCAAAAGACTTTGACTCTTGTTTGATTACTCAATTTATTATTAGAACCCAGGAGAGGTTCTTTATTCCTCCTGTGCCATTGTGCCGCCAAACCGGCGGCGGCTACTTGCTTGACTGGCCAAGTTTGAGTCACAGGGTTACATTGTAACAGCAAAAGGTGGCAAAATGATCACATAAATAAATTAATAGATGTAATATTAATACATATTATTATGAATATAAAGCATTAAATGCAATTATGCAAAAGTACATTTTGTGTCCTTGCCTCTATCTTTTTTACCTTGTTGCGGGGGTCAACAAACCACGACAGCATGCGGCTCATGAGCGGCTCCCTGGTGGCTCCAAAAATGTATCTAAATGGAAAAAGAATTGGCTGAAGAATATATTTTTTGTTATAAAATGGTTTCTATAGAAGGACCAACATGACACAAACCTTCCTAATCGTTAGAAAGCCCACTGTTTAATATGTCTGTGTTTATGTTTCACTGATGAGAGTATTTGGCGAGCGCCGTTTTCTCTTATTAAGTTCAGGAGCCCTTGAATTCAACAGTTTGTCCACATGTATAACTTTGTCCCACACTTCCACAGAAAGACATGTTTTGAATACCACTCCTCCTTTGTCTCATTTTGTCCACCAAACGTTTTACACTGTGCGTGAATGCACAAAAGTGAGCTTTGTTGATGTTGTTGACTTGTTATGGAGTGCTAATCATGCATATCTGGTCACTGCATGACTGCAAGCTTATCTATGCTACCAAGCTATTTATGCTAGCTGTATGTACATATTGCATCATCATGCGTCATTTGTAGGTATATTTGAGCTCATTTATTTTTCTTTACTTATGTCCTCTGTGTATTTAGTTTATTTTTCCATGTTTCATGGCACATTATCTGTATGTGATAACGGCTACATTTCTGATAGTTGTTAATGTGCCATGTTGTTCCAGACCACAGCAAACATTAGCCAGCTTGCAAAGATTGTAATAAATCCATTAGAAGAAGACAGCCTGCCATTTCCTTTAACTTGGACACACACATCTATTCATTTGGCCATTCTAAGCCAGTCGTTTCCTGAAGTTATTTCACCCTCTGAGAAGTTTTACGAACGTTTTCCAATTTTGTAAAATTGTGTTGAATAAATATTACATTTCAACATTTCTGTTAACAAAGATTTACGTCAGCCCGCGACACAGCCGTTTTGTTGATAGTAGGCTAATGTAGTTAATTAGCCACTTATATCACGTGTTGCCATCATTACATTACAGTATAAACACTTATATAAGTCTTTTATTTTTTGGGGAAAAAAGAGCACGTTTACTAGATGTTTCGGGATGTCCCCATGTTTGCTACTTTTTATTTGTCACAATGCGAATATGCCTTATCAATGTCCGGGAGTGCTTATTTATCCTTGACACACTCAACCATCGTGTTTCTAAACTAAATAATGTCGAGATGGTCACTTAAAACACTGACTAAATTACTAAACTAAAGCTAGCAAGAATAATCCATACTGGCACAACCAATCTCATCTGCATGTGTTGT
This sequence comes from Nerophis ophidion, assembly GCF_033978795.1. Classification (NCBI taxonomy): domain Eukaryota; kingdom Metazoa; phylum Chordata; class Actinopteri; order Syngnathiformes; family Syngnathidae; genus Nerophis; species Nerophis ophidion. The sequence goes on from NC_084623.1 coordinate 19,078,900, forward strand.
TGTGAACGACATCATCGATGTAATGCAGAAACAGAACAGTGGTAGCAACTTGAGAGGCACTCTCCTTTTTTTTTTTAACAGCCTCAACTTCAAGTGAGTTGCCTGTTTATTCGCCAAGAGAGAGGAGGACAGCATCACTGCACACTTCCCCCTTTCACAATAATAGCGCTGTGCGCCACATATGATCTGACTGCCCTAACAAATAAAACGTTTTCAAAACAGAACCTTAAAGCACTAATTGATACTGTACATTTAAACAATTATTAGGCTTTGACCCAAAATACTGGTCAAAAGATGTAGTGCACCAATAAATGTGGGGATTTTTGCATTTATTTAACAAACATTTTATTAGATTTTAATTGACACAAAAATCGCACACTCTATTGTCGTAAAACGAGTTTAACAGGTAAAAAACATTTTAAACTGAACAACTAAATTTTATTGTTTTTATATTGCTATTGTTACTGAAATGTATTGTTATTGCTATTAATATTATTTTACTTATTTTATTCAAATTTTTTTAAACAACCAGATTTTCCTGACTATATAGCGCACTTAAAATCCTTTTTTCAATTTTCAAAACTCGACGGTGCGCCTTATTACCCGGTGCGAAAATATTGTGGTTTGCTTACCAACCTTGAAGTAATTTTATTTGGTACATAGTGTAATGATAAGTGTGACCAGTAGATGGCAGTCAAACATAAGATATACGTGTAGAGTGCACTATGATGGCAACAGCGCTTTTCTATAGTGACTTAAAGCGCTTTACACAGGGAAACCCAATATATAAGTTACATTTAAACCAGTGTGGGCGGGCACTGGGAGCAGGTGGGTAAAGTGTCTTGCCCAAGGACACAACGGCTGGCTCCGCTGTGAACGGGACTCTCGCTGCTGTGTTGGATCCGCTTTGGACTGGACTCTCGCGACTGTGTTGGATCCATTATGGATTGAACTTTCACAGTATCATGTTAGACCCGCTCGACATCCATTGCTTTCGTCCTCTCCAAGGTTCTTAGTCATCATTGTCACCGACGTCCCACTGGGTGAGAGTTTTCCTTGCCCTTGTGGGCCTACCGAGGATGTGGTAGTGGTTTGTGTTGTGGTTTGTGTAGCCCTTTGAGACACTAGTGATTTAGGGCTATATAAGTAAACATTGATTGATTGATTGAACGGCAGTGACGAGGAAATCGAACCTGGAACCCTCAAGTTGCCGGCACGGCCACTCTACCCGCCGAGCTACGCCGCCCCAACAGAAACATATTTATTTGGGACAGGAAAAACATTTTACTATGATTGAATTTGATAAAAAGCGAGATTATATATCTTTTATACTAACATTATTCGACAAATTAACATATAAATAAAAGACAATTAATATTTTCGTGACCCCGGGATCTTTCCTTTGCCGAGTTTTGTGAAAATGGTGTGAACATCTGCTTATAGCTGAAAAGACAAAAGGTAATCTGACAGCGTTTTGAAATTTCTGGCCAGAATTGTTGACACCTATATTATAATTTCAAGTAACACATTTGAAAATTAAAAGTAACATGCCTGGAACAGTCTAAATTTAGGAATGTCAAACTCATTTCCAACGATTTTCTTCAGAGGGCCGTTTTTAACATTCAATATATATGAAGATAACTATTATTGCTTCATTATTACACAACTGTATATTCATTTGGTTATAATGGTTAACTTGCTTAACATTAACTTAACATTGCAACTTTTTATAAACACCTGTAAGCTTTTTTTATTGCACTTTTCTTATGTTTTTGCTTATTTTAATAGTATCTTTAGAACAGGGGTCGGGAACCTTTTTGGCTGAGAGAGCCATACAAGCCAAATATTTTAAAAGTATTTCCGTGAGAGCCATATATATATATATTTTTTGAGGGGAGCAGTGAGCAGCAGCGGGGGCTGCGCTCGAGAATCATTTTGGTGATTTAACCCCCAATTTAAACCCTTGATGGATGGAAATCGGTAGTCTTTGGTATGACTATGCCGGGGTTGGAACTCACGACCTACCGATCTCAGGGCGGTCACTCTAACCACAAGGCCACTGAGCAGGTTTTCAATAAAACCTCCGCCTTGTTTTTAAAAGTCCCACCTCGCTGGCAAGAACTCTAAAAAGTTCCTAAAGAACTAAATCTACCCGGGTAGTTTTTGGTGGCCACACAGGGGCAACTTTATTTACCTGGGTAAATGGGAAAGTTCCTGTAAAAACTTTTGCGGTGGAAAAGGGCCTATTGGTAGCGATGTACTTACGATGTACTTACATTCATTTCAATCAATCAATCAATCAATCAATCAATCAATCAATCAATCAATCAATCAATCAATCAATCACTCAATCAATCAAAGTTTACTTATTTAGCCCTAAATCACGAGAGTCTCAAACGGCTGCAGAAGCCACGACATCCTCAGGTCCCACACCAGGGCATCAAGAAAAAACTCAACCCAATGGGATGACAACGAGAAACCTTGGAGGGGACCGGTGCAACGGTACAATGGACGTCGAGTGGATCTAGTAAATAGTGTGAGAGTCCAGTCCATAGTGGATCTAACATAATAGTGTGAGAGTCCAGTTCATACTGGATCTAACATAATAGTGTGAGAGTCCAGTCCATAGCGGATCGAACATAACAGTGTGAGAGCCCAGTCCATAGTGGATTTAACATAATAGTGTGAGATCCCAGTCCATAGTGGATCTAACATAATAGTGTGAGAGTCCAGTCCATAGTGTATCTAACATAATAGTGTGAGAGTCCAGTCCATAGTGGATCTAACATAATAGTATGAGAGCCCAGTTCGTAGTGGATCTAACATAATAGTGTGCGAGTCCAGTCCATGGGGGATCTAACATAATTGTGTGAGAGCCCAGTCCGTAGTGGATCTAACGTAATAGTGTGAGTCCAGTCCATAGTGGATCTAACATAATAGCGTGAGAGCCCAGTCCATAGTGGATCTAACATAATAGTGTGGGTCCAGTCCATAGTGTATCTAACATAATAGTGTGAGAGACCAGTTCATAGTGGATCTAACATAATAGTGTGAGAGTCCAGTCCATAGTGGATCTAACATAATACTGGGAGTCTAGTCCATAGTGGATCTAACATATTAGTGTGAGAGTTCAGTCCATTGTGGATCAAACATATTAGTGGCAGAGTCCAGTCCATAATGGATCTAACATAATAGTGTGAGAGCCCAGTCCATAGTGGATCTAACATAATAGTATGAGAGTCCAGTCCATAGTGGATCTAACATAATAGTGTGGGTCCAGTCCATAGTGTATCTAACATAATAGTGTGAGAGCCCAGTCCATAGTGGATCTAACATAATAGTGTGGCAGCCCAGTCCATAGTGGATCTAACATAATATTGTGAGAGTCCAGTCCATAGTAGATCTAACATAATAGTGTGGCAGCCCAGTCCATAGTGGATCTAACATAATATTGTGAGAGTCCAGTCCATAGTGGATCTAACATAATAGTGTGGGTCCAGTCCATAGTGGATCTAACATAATAGTGTGAGAGTCCAGTCCATAATGGATCTAACATAATAGTGTGAGAGCCCAGTCCATAGTGGATCTAACATAATAGTGTGAGAGTCCAGTCCATAATGGATCTAACATAATAGTGTGAGAGCCCAGTCCATAGTGGATCTAACATAATAGTATGAGAGTCCAGTCCATAGTGGATCTAACATAATAGTGTGAGTCCAGTCCATAGTGGATCTAACATAATAGTGTGAGAGTCCAGTCCATAATAGATCTAACATAATAGTGTGAGAGCCCAGTCCATAGTGGATCTAACATAATAGTATGAGAGTCCAGTCCATAGTGGATCTAACATAATAGTGTGAGTCCAGTCCATAGTGGATCTAACATAATAGTGTTAGAGTCCAGTTCATAGTGGATCTAACATAATTGTGTGGGAGTCCAGTCCATAGTGGATCGAACATAACAGTAGGAGAGCCCACTCCATAGTGGATCTAACTTAATAGTGTGAGAGCCCAGTCCATAGTGGATCTAACATAATAGTGTGAGAGCCCAGTCCATAGTGTATCTAACATAATAGTGTGAGAGTCCAGTTCATAGTGGATCTAACATAATTGTGTGGGAGTCCAGTCCATAGTGGATCGAACATAACAGTAGGAGAGCCCAGTCCATAGTGGATCTAACATAATAGTGTGAGAGCCCAGTCCATAGTGGATCTAACATAATAGTGTGAGAGTCCAGTTCATAGTGGATATAACATAATAGTGTGGCAGCCCAGTCCATGGTGGATCTAACATAATATTGTGAGAGTCCAGTCCATAGTGGATCTAACATAATTGTGTGAGAGTCCAGTTCATAGTGGACCTAACATAATAGTGTGGCAGCCCAGTCCATAGTGGATCTAACATAATACTGGGAGTCTAGTCCATAGTGGATCTAACATATTAGTGTGAGAGTCCAGTCCATAGTGGATCTAACATATTAGTGGCAGAGTCAAGTCCATAGTGGATCTAACATAATAGTGTGAGAGTCCAGTTCATAGTGGATATAACATAATAGTGTGGCAGCCCAGTCCATGGTGGATCTAACATAATATTGTGAGAGTCCAGTCCATAGTGGATCTAACATAATAGTGTGAGAGTCCAGTTCATAGTGGACCTAACATAATAGTGTGGCAGCCCAGTCCATAGTGGATCTAACATAATACTGGGAGTCTAGTCCATAGTGGATCTAACATATTAGTGTGAGAGTCCAGTCCATAGTGGATCTAACATATTAGTGGCAGAGTCCAGTCCATAGTGGATCTAACATAATAGTGTGAGAGCCCAGTCCATAATAGATCTAACATAATAGTTTAAGAGTCCAGTCAATAGTGGATCTAACATAATACTGGGAGTCTAGTCCATAGTGGATCTAACATAATAGTGTGAGAGCCCAGTCCATAGTAGATCTAACATAATAGTGTGAGAGTCCAGTCCATATTGGATCTAACATAATACTGGGAGTCTAGTCCATAGTGGATCTAACATAATAGTGTGAGAGTCCAGTCCATAGTGGATCTAAAATAATATTGTGAAAGTCCAGTCCATAGAGGGGCCAGCAGGGGATCATCTTGAGTGGAGACAAGTCAGCAGCGCCGAGACGTCCCCAACCGATGCACAGATGAGTGGTCCACCCCAGGTCCCGACTTTGGACAGCTAGCGCGTCAATTGTGGTCTCCAAGAAGGAGAGGGGGGCAGAGCAGAAAAGAGATGGCAGATCAACTGGTCTAAAAGGGGGGTCTATTTAAAAGCTAGAGTAGACACATTAGTTTTAAGATGGGACTTCAATGTTTCTACTGAGGTAGCATCTCTAACTGTTACTGGGAGGGCATTCCCCGAATAGAAACAAGCTCTTTTGGGCTCTGGGAATCACTAACAAGCCGGACTTCTTTGAACACAGTTTTCCTGCGGGGACAATGGTACAATAGTGCACAAACAAAAAAAATGGCGGTCAAATTCATCATAGCGTGGGGGGTGGGAGGTTGTCACGATATCAAGCCGTCCAATAGACGTCATTCATCACTGATTACCGATCACTGACAAATATTGTCATCTTCTTTCACTCGCCCACTGCCGTCTGGTGCGGCGAGGGTCAACGCGCACCTGTGTGCCTCCCGTGTTCTCGCACAATGAGGCTCTCTGTTGGAAGACCGCGGCGTGTCCCATCATACATTTCTTCTGGAGGTTCCTCCTTGTTTGCTGCTCTCTCAAGTCTCTCTTTGTCCTGCCTCACTGGTTGGAAAATACCTAGGGTGAGAGACGGACTGTGAGAGGGATGAAATGCTGGGAGATAGCTGTCCCTTTCATAGCCTCTTGCTGATTAGAGCGCTCTAATCATTTGGCTGGAGAGCAGACGGCACAGCTCAAGGAGGCAGGAATGCCTTTGCTCTCGTCTTAGCCCCGCCGACCTACTGTAGAGCTAAGTGTGTGTGTGTGTGTGTGTGTGTACCAATGTGGCGTATGACCTGTGTTGAGTGTGCCACAGGTGCACACACACACGCACTTGTATGTGAAAGCTCTCTGCTGTCTGTGTTAGAGATGTCCGATAATATCAGACTGCCAAAATTATCGTCCGATAAATGCTTTAAAATGTAATATCGGAAATAATCTGTATCGGTTTCAAAAAGTAAAATAAATTACTTTTTAAAACGCCGCTGTACGGAGTGGTACACGGACGTAGGGAGAAGTACTTAAAGGCACTCGGACCATTCACATAATACCTACGGCTTTTCACACACACAAGTGAATACAAGCATACTTGGTCAACAGCCATGCAAGTCACACTGAAGGTGGCTGTATAAACTTTAACACTGTTACAATAAGCGCCACACTGTGAACTCACACTCAACAAGAATGACAAACACATTTCGGGAGAACATCCGCTCCGTAACACAACATAAACACAACAGAACAAATACCCAGAACCCATTGCAGCACTAACTCTTCCGGGATGCTACAATATACACCCTCCGCATCCCCCCCCCCCCACCCCGCCCACCTAAATCTCCTCATACTCTCTCAGGGAGAGCATGTCCCAAATTCCAAGCTGCTGTTTTAAAGCATGTTAAACAAAAATAATGCATTTTGTGACTTCAATAATAAATATGGCAGTGCCATGTTGGCATTTCTTTCCATAACTTGAGTTGATTTATTTTGAAAAACCTTGTTACATTGTTTGATGCATCCAGCGGGGCATCACAGGAAAATTAGGCATAGTAATGTGTTAATTCCACGACTGTATTTATCGTATCGGTTGATATCGGAATCGGTAATTAAGAGTTGGACAATTTCGGAATGTCGGATATCGGCAAAAAAGCCATTATCGGACATCTTTTGTCTGTGTTTATATGCGTGTCAGTCTAAACCTGCGGCTGTAGAGCCACATGCGGCTCTTTAGCGGCGCCCTGGTGGCTCCATTGAGCTTTTTCAAAAATACAAAAACCTAACTGAGGCGTTCCTCAAGGCACCGCTTTAAGTCCACTCCTTCTTTGCTATTTACTTTTGTAATGTGGTGTATTAAGGCTAAGGCTAAGGCGGGGGGTCAGCAACTGGCGGCTCTAGATCTTTAGCGCCGCCCTAGTGGCTCCCTGGAGCTCTGTCAGAGATGTGTGAAGATGGAAAAAAGATGAAGAAAAAAAATATGTTTTTTGTTGTAATATGGTTCCTGTAGAACAGGGGTCGGCAAACCGCGGCTCCGGAGCCGCATGCAGCTCTTTGATCACTCTAATGTGGCTCAGCTGCATAACTGCCGACCCCCAAGATTATCCCGAGAGATTACTGTAGTTTAATGTCTCTCCCAGAAATCACCCGGGGCCAACATTCTCCGATTTTCACCTCGGCGATAATATTGAGAGCATGCCCTGATGGCGATGCCTTTACAGTCCTCTAAATCTTGTTGTCGCGCCCGCTTTTACACAATGCTATTTGTGTACCAGTAGGTCACATGTAGTATGCAGCCTCTGTTGATAGACGAAAGGGACTGCAAGCATACTTGTTTAACAGCCATACAAGTTACACTGAGAGTTGTGATATAAACAACTTTAACACTCTTACTAATATGCGCCACACTGTGAACCCACACCAAACAAAAATGACAAACACTGTTTGGGAGAACATCCGCATTGTAACACAACATAAACACAACGGAACAAATACCCAGAATCCCATTCATTCCTAAGTATTCCGGGCTACATTATACGCTAGCACCAAACCCCGCCCCCCCCAACCCCGCCCACCTCAACCGACGCACGGGGGCGGGGGGGGGGGGGGGGGGGCGGGGGTTTGGGGGGGGATTTGGTGCTAGCGGGGCTGTATAATGTGGCCCGGAATAATTAGGGATGCATGGGATTCTGGGTATTTGTTCAGTTGTGTTTATGGTGTGTTAAAGTGAGGATGTTCACCAGAAATGTGTTTGTCATCCATGTTTGGTGTGGGTTCACAGTGTGGCGCCTATTAGTAAGAGTGTTAAAGTTTTTTATATCACAACCTTCAGTGTAACCTGTATGGCTGTTGAACAAGTATGCGTTGCAGTCATCTAAGTGTGTCTGTAGAAGCCACATACGACTGATGGCTGGGCTGTGCTAGATATTTGTACATGTCGTAGAGAGCAGTAAAAGCAGCTCCTTCATAGCACACCCGTATTAATGTTGAATGGCGAAAATCAGCAGACAGCCGCGAGAATAGTTGCTCTGAAATTCAGGAGTCTCCCGGAAAGTTTGGGAGGGTTGTCAAGTGTGATGCTGTCACACGGCATTAATTTAAAACTCGAGAGCCGCAGGTTTGTGTTTTTGCTTCACTGATGAGATATGTCCGACTAATTTAAGTGGCTCCTGAACTCACTGTTGTGAGGAGTGTGACTCAGTTTGTTTGCATGTACATGACCGTTATGTTTGCAGGGGATTATACCACAAGAGACCACAAGAGGGCGTAGTTGCTCTATGAATTTATATAAATATATATATATATATATATATATATATATATAAATATATATACATTAAAACAAAACAATATTATTAATTAAACAACAAGGAAATGGAGTGTGACAAAAACCCATAGGGTAGGTGGTGTGAGACTATGTGTGGGATTCACTTGTTGAGTGTTTACCGTGAGTGTCAAGGGAAAAAGCGAACAAGTCCAAAGGGGCTAGGCAGAAGAAGGTCCGCGAGGCAGGCAGGTTGTCGGAGAATATAGCTCGGCGTCAAAGGGGTCCATGTCCAAAGCGGGGGGCTCGAGGATCGAGGAAGGCAGTCCAAAGTCCAAAGGGGAGTCGAGGCACACAGTTCGGTCATGGAAGACACGGGAAGCAGGTAAACAGAGAACTCTTTGCGTCCGCTGGTCTTTATACCACTCGCCTGCCTCAGTCCCAGGTGTGTTGGTTGCTGATCGCCTGTGGCCGCGATGTGGCCAGAGCGAGCACGGGCATGTCCCGTGAAGGCGCCGGCAGAGCTTGCAGCAGAAGGCATGGGGGACTGCGCATGCGCCACCCCTCATTTGTCTCATTTTGTCCACCAAACGTTTTATACTGTGTGTGAATGTACAAAGGTGAGCTTTGTTGATGTTATTGACTCGTTGGGATGCTAATCAGGCATATTTGGTCAGTCCACGACTGCAAGCTAATCGATGTTAACATGCTATTAAGGCTAGCTGTATGTACATGTTGCATCATCATGCTTCGTTTGTAGGTATTTAATTTCCTTTACTTATGTCCTCTGTGTATTTAATTTTTTTTTGTCTCATGACACATTATTTGTCTGTAATATTGGCTGCTTTTCTGATAGTTGCTAGTGTGTCATGTTGTTCCAGACCACAGCAAATGTTACCCAGCTTGCAAAAATTTAATAAATCCATTAAAAGAAGACAGACAGATTTCCTTTAAATTGGACATACGCGTCTATATCTTTAGCCATTCTAAGACAGTCATTTCCAGGCGTTATCTCACCCTCTGAGAAGTATTACTAATGTTTTCCAATGTTGTAAAAAATGTGTAGATTAAATATTACATTTCAACATTTCTGTCAACGACACATAGTCATTTTGATAGTAAGCTAAAATATACAAACCCCGTTTCCGTATGAGTTGGGAAATTGTGTTGGATATAAATATAAACGGAATACAATGATTTGCAAATCCTTTTCAACCCATATTCAGTTGAATGCACTACAAAGACAACATATTTGGTGTTCAAACTCATAAACTTTTTTTTTTTTTTGCAAATAATAATTAACTTAGAATTTCATGGCTGCAACACGTGCCAAATTAGTTGGGGAAGGACATGTTCACCACTGTGTTACATCACCTTTTCTTTTAACAACACTCAATAACATTTTTGGAACTGAGGAAACTAATTGTTGAAGCTTTGAAAGTGGAATTTTTTCCCATTTTTGTTTTATGTAAAGCTTCAGTCGTTCAACAGTCCGGGGTCTCCGCTGTCGTATTTTACGCTTCATAATGCGCCACACATATCCGAAGGGAGACAGGTCTGGACTGCAGGCGGGCCAGTAGAGTACCCGCGCTCTTTTTTTTACAAAGCCACGCTGTTGTAACACGTGCTTAATGTGGCTTGGCATTGTCTTGCTGAAATAAGCAGGGACGTTCAGCATTTGTGGTGCCTTCACAGATGTGTAAGTTACCCATGCCTTGGGCACTAATGCACCCCCATACCATCACAGATGCTGGCTTTTCAACTTTGTGTCGACAACAGTCTGGATGGTTTGCTTCCCTTTTGGTCCGGATGACACGATGTAGAATATTTCTAAAAACAATTTGAAATGTGGACTCGTCAGACCACAGAACACTTTTCCACTTTGCATCAGTCCATCTTAGATGATCTCGGGCCCAGAGAAGCCGGCGGCGTTTCTGGATGTTGTTGATAAATGGCTTTCGCTTTGCATAGTAGTTTTAACTTGCACTTACAGATGTAGCGAGAAACTGTATTTAGTGACAGTGCTTTTCTGAAGTGTTCCTGAGCCAGTGTGTTGAAATCCTTTGGAGATTGATACAGTGCCATCCAAGGGATCGAAGGTCACGGTCATTCAATGTTATTTTCCGGCCATGCCACTTGCGTGGAATGATTTCTCCAGATTCTGTGAAACTTTTGATGATATTATGGACCGTAGATGTTGAAATCCCTAAATGTATTGCTATTGCACTTTGAGAAATGTTGTTCTTAAACTGTTTGACTATTTGCTCACGGAGTTTTGGACAAAGGGGTGTACCTCGCCCCATCCTTTCTTGTGAAAGACTGAGCATTTTTTGGGAAGCTGTTTTTATACCCAATCATGGCACCCACCTGTTCTCAATTAGCCTGCACACCTGTGGGATGTTCCAGATACAGTAAGTATTTGCTGAGCAATCCTCAACTTTATCAGTATTTATTGCCACCTCTCCCAACCTCTTTTTCACGTGTTGCTGGCATCAATTTCTAAAGTTAATGATTACTGTATTTGCAAAAAAAAATGTTTATCAGTTTGAACATCAAATATGTTGTCTTTGTAGCATATTCAACTGAATATGGGTTGAAAATGATTTGCAAATCATTCTATTCCATTTATATTTACATCTAACACAATTTCCAAACTCATATGGAAATGGGGTTTCTACACTTACATCATGTGTTGCCTTCATTATAACACTTATATAATTCTTAAAAATGTTTGCGGCTCCAGACCGATTACTTTTTTGTATTTGTGGTCCAATATGGGTCTTTCAACATAAATACACTACCAGTCTTTGACTCCTTTGTAATCACGCATACACACACACACACACGCACACACACACTTTTTATTCAGAACAGTGTTTCTCTGTAGCAGATCTTATCTGGTCCACTCCTGGTCTGAAAGCTCGATGTCTCATCAGAACCAGGGAGATGGCTACAGATACAGATTAAATGACGATGTGGGTTTGGCATCAGGTGCAAAACTGAATTGTGATGCGTGTGTGTGTGGGTGTGTGTGTGTGTGCGTGTGTGCGTGTGTGTGTGTGTGTGCTTGTCTGCAGGCGTGCTTTTGACACCCTTTAATATGTTTTTATGCCAGAAAGCTACAAGGCAAAAATGATCCAAGAATGTTTTAAAAAGCTTTCTTTTTACAGGCAAGCAAAAAAAAAATTTATTGGCCAAAGTTTAAAAGTTGCCGCCGACACATTCATTTACCCAGCAGACGCAAGACTTTGGAACAACGTTGAGAACTTGTTGGATTAGGTCGGGGGTCAGCAACCCTCGGCTCTCGAGCGGCATGCGGCTCCCTGGAGCATTTTTTTAAAAAGGATTAAAAAATGGAAAAAGATGGGGGAAAAATACTAACAAACGTAACACTTTGTTTACATGTAAAATTTTCCACTCCTTTTTTGTCTCATTTTGTCCACCAAACGTTTTATGCTGTGCGTGAATGCACAAAGGTGAGCTTTGTCGGAGAGGAAAGTCTGGGCTTCCCTGCTTAGGGTGCTACCCCCGCGACCTGACCTCGGATAAACGGAAGAATATGGATGGATGGATGGAAACTAATATGTGATATAAACTCATTACATGCAAAGTGAGATATGTCTAGCTTTAATGTGTTATGATTATGATCTTAATGGCTTACAATTTTTTGAAAACCCACATTTTTAATTTATGTTTTTCAAAGCTGTAAACCAAAATTATATATAAAGACGGTTTGAAATATCTTGAGTTGCATGTCATGGGCTGATGTCATGTATTAGTTTCCCTAATTTTAAAATTTTCACTTGTATATTTTATTTAATGGCAATTTTTGTTGGGAGTTGTAGCTTCACTTATTATAAAGGGCCTTCCTCAGCGAGTCAGTTGTTAAAGTTGGCATTCTTTTATAAGCTTCAGTACGGGGCGGTATAGCTCGGTTGGTAGAGCGGCCGTGCCAGCAACTTGAGGGTTGCAGGTTCGATCCCTGCTTCAGCCATCCTAGTCACTGCCGTTGTGTCCTTGGGCAAGACACTTTACCCACCTGCTCCCAGTGCCACCAACACTGGTTTGAATGTAAAAATTAGATATTGGGTTTCACTATGTAAAGCGCTTTGAGTCACTAGAGAAAAGGCGCTATATAAATATAATTCACTACGAAGCTAGAGAATAAAGCTGTTTATATTATCCGCTTTATTTCTGGACCACTCTAGTCCGAGGCTTTTGACATGTTTCATCCGCTGGCATTTTCACACGTGAACGTGGTGCAACCATATTACTGCCACGCTCTTATTTTGAAGGACTGACGTTAAGAGCTAGAGTATAAGTAACGCCGATGTTTCCAGAATGTTGCCGAGGGGAACGTAAGGGAATTGCTGACCTGGATTTAATGTAAAGAATGCCAGCCATCTTAGTTGTGCCGTGTAATGTTTGAAAGTTGACGTGCGCATTTTAGTAAACCTCAGTGACAAATTTGTTTGGCAAAAATGTGCAGGGAAAATTGCAGGGATTGGACATAGTTGCAAGACCGCACATAATTCTCAGGGATTGTTTGAATTTGCAGGATTTGGCCCAATCGCAGCATTGTTAAGCCCACACTATAAATTGTCTTTCTGCAGAGGACACTCCAAATTGTCAGTTTTTCTAATGCAGTATCAAGAGCAGAGTTGTGAAAATTTGTCTGAAAAAGTAACTAATTATATTTAATTGTTACTTGACCAAAACAGTAATTGAATTGCTTACTGAATTATTCTTTAATAAATGTAATTAATGTTGATGTAAATAATGTGTTAAAGAAAATGAAAATCAAATATCTGGCATATGCTGTTGAGAGACGTTTCATGAGAGCAGAGTGTAGAGTGTACAGAGTGTGTTTTCAAGTATTTCTTATATCTATATCTATATATATATATATATATATATATATATATATATATATATATATATATATATATATATATATATATATTTATATATATATATTCTGTTCATGAATGAGTATATCCGTTCATCCACCGTTTTCAATGGAGAAGTCTGATCTACAAAATTTGCAGACAGCTTACTGCTTCCCCTTCAAGCTGTTCTGGATGAATTGAAATTAATCATTTTGGAACTTGCAAGCGTACTTCTTCTTCTTACTTGTCGTCATGTCTCTTCTTCGTTCTTCTGCTTCGTCTCTGTTATGTTTTTGGACATTACTACTTGCCGTAGTTTTGAAACAATGCATGATGGGAATCCGAATGTTGTGTGTTAGTGTATTAACGTGCTGGCTGGAATAATCACATGCTGAGAAATAGCTCTGTGCCTGCCTTCTTTATGGGTTATAGATAAACCTATGAGTAACGGAGACATATATAATAGTCTCCTTATCAGATGAGAGAGGACAGTAAAGGCAGTGCCTTTAAGGCACGCCCCCAATATTGTTGTCCGGGTGAAAATCAGGAGAATTTTTGCCCCGGAAGATTTTCGGGAGGGGCACTGAAATTCGGGAGTCTCCCGGGAAAATCGGGAGGGTTGGCAAGTATTGACGGAAAGGTTGTGCTATTATTTATGTTATGGCGCCATCATTTGGATGAGTTCCCTCCCTGCAGGTGCTGCGGGATGAAAGTCTACCGTATTTCCTTCTGTAAACTTCCTTGAACCTGAAGTATAAGTGCCGTTTCCGTCTTCTCGTCATCCGTGGCGTTTCTACTTTTTTGGTTTATTAATTCTCAATGTTTGTAAGATTTACAGTATAACTAAAACAATTCATACTAGTTAAACCATTACATGTGTAATGTCTGTAGAAGTGTTTTAATGCATTTTTGTATGTGCTATTGTAATTGAATCAAGCTGTTAACATTGTTAACATGAGCTAATTTGCTTACATGTTTACAAGTGTCTGTGTTAATATTATTAACTTACAATGACATTTTTTTGTATGGTTTTAGTTTCACAGCAAATTTACTAAAACGTTACCGTGGAGTTATTGAGTTTGTTTAGCCGATTGGAGAGCAAGATTCCGCAGCCAGTGGGTCCATGACGATGACTTCTGTTGTGTTTGATCAGCCGTTTTACAGCTGATCAAATCTAATTACACAACCTATATATCTGCAGCTTATAATCCCCTGCAACTAATATATGGAAAAATAATTTTTTTCATCTATAATTTTGTGGATGTGGCTTACACAAAATCTAATTCAGTGAAGTTGGCACGTTGTGTAAATCGCAAATCATTTTCAACCCATATTCAACTGAATAGACTGCAAATACAAAATACTTAACGTTCAAAGTAGAAAACCTTATTTTTTGCAAGTATTAGCTCATTTGGAATTTGATGCCTGCAACATGTTTCAAAAAAGTTGGCACAAGTGGCAAAAAGACTGAGAAAGTTGAGGAATGCTCATCAAACACTTATTTGGAACATAACACAGGTGAACAGGCTCTTTGGGAACAGGTGGGTGCCATGATTGGGTATAAAAACACCTTCCATGAAATGCTCAGTCATCCACAAACCAGGATGAGGCAAGGGTCACCACTTTGTGAACAAATGTGTGAGCAATTTTTTCAACAGCTTAAGAACAACATTTCTGAATGAGCTATTGCAAGCAATTTAGGGATTTCACCATCTACGGTCCGTAATATCATCAAATGGTTCAGATAATCTGGAGAAATCACTGCAGGTAAGCAATGATATTACGGACCTTGGATCCCTAACGTTACTGCATTAAAAAACAAAATCAGTGAGTAAAGGATATCACAAGATGGGCTCAGGAACACTTCAGAAAACCACTGACAGTAACTGCAGTTGGTCACTACATCTGTAAGTGCAAGTTAAAACTCTACTATGCAAAGCCAAAGCCATTTATCAACAACACCCAGAAACGCTTCGCTCGCTGGGCCCGAGCTCATCTTAGATGGACTGATGCAAAGTGGAAAAGTGTTCTGTGGTTTGATAAGTCCACATTTCAATTTTTTTTTTGAAAACTGTGGACGTGGTGTCCTCCTGACCAAAGAGGAAAATAACCATCCTGATTGTTATAGGCGCAATGTTCAATAGTCAGCATTTGTTAAGGTATGGGGGTGTACTAGTGCCCAAGGTATGGGTAACTTACACATCTATGAAGGCACCATTAATGCTGAAAGGTACATACAGGTTTTGGAGCAACATATGTTGCCAGCCAAGCAATGTTATCATTGACGCCCCTGCTTATTTTAGCAAGACAATGCCAAGCCACGTGTTACAACAGCGTGGCTTCATAGTAAAAGAGTGTGAATACTAGACTGGCCTGCCCATAGTCCAGACCTGTCTCCCGTTGAAAATGTGTGGCGCATTTTGAAGCATAAATACGACACCGGAGACCCCGGACTGTTGAACAACTTAAGCTGTACATCAAGCAAGAATAGGAAAGAATTCTACTTCAAAAATAGGTCTCCTTAGTTACTAAATGTTTACTGAATGTTGTTAAAAAAAAGGAAAGTCCATGTAACACACTGGTAAAAATGCCCTTGTTTCAACTTTTTTGCAATGTGTTGCTGCTATTAAATTCTAAGTTAATGATTATTTGAAAAAAAATCGAACATGAAATATCTTGTCCTTGCAGTCTATTCAACTGAATATAAGTTGAAAAGTTTTTGCAAATCATTGTATTCTGTTTTTATTTACGAATTACAGAACGTGCCAACTTCACAGGTTTGGGGTTTTGTATATCGCCCGGAAAATACAGTAATTAGATTATTCGTTACTCGTGAAAGTTATGTAACACCGTTTTTTTTTTGTAACACTGACCAAGAGCATTCCATTTTGCCTCAGGTGTTTCAAAACGTGTTTACCAACAATCAATAGGAGAAAATGTCTCCCGTCCAAAGGCAAAACCCAGTAACTCAATTTTGGTCAAAACTGAGCTGATAAAAATTTTGAATATGCTTTACATTAGTGTATGCGATATTGTAATTTGTTCGGTAAGTAAGCTGTTACGCGCATGGCAGGACCTAGCAACTACCACATAGCCGCGTAGATACAACAGAAAAACCTAGTATCTCAAGGGACCAATCGGAGCTTCTTTGTCAGTCGCCTTATGGTCTTTAATGAGACTGTAGGAGCCTAAATACTGTTTAAGTTAATTTACATTTTATGGAAGGTGCTTTATGTTTATTGAGCCAAAAGGGGACTATTTACTTTATTTGCATGATGAGAAAATTTATATATTGAATGCTTAGAGTAATTATATATATAGCTCACTTTAATTCAAATTATTACATTTGTCAAAATGATTTGATGACGTAACTGTTAAGTGCATATATGGCGGAAGGATCTGTGTGGTAAGAGGGTTTTTGGTCGCAAGGTGTTATGGGTAATGGCTGTCAGGTGCGGTGGAATCCAGCCACACAGTTTTTTGACCTCACTCATACTTATTCTCATTCATACTTTTTCTAACTCGTACTGCAACAAACTCTCTTTATTTTGTCATTCCTTTGTTCCCACATCGTGACTGTTTTATGTTTTGAATTATTAAGATCACAACTAAACCATACAAACCAAGAAGAACGTCTGGAGTTTTGTTTTGTTGTTGCCGCAGCAAGCGGAGTGAATGTGATAGTAGAGGAGCGTCAAGCTTAAGGCTACTTTAGGAATCTACAGAGACATTTGCACGAATGGGGGCCGACGGTCAACCTGATTATGTGATATTATGGCACGAGGGGATATCTGGAAGATTGGCCCAGGACGTTGCAAGCACCTTCATTAAATGTATTGTTCTTGATTCTTCCCCTTGCATACTCTTTTGGGCAGATAACTGTGGAGGTCAAAATAAAAACTGGACGCTGTACACGGCTCTTGCCCAATGTGCAAACGCAGAATGGGGCCCACCCGAGATTGTGATAAAATATCTGGAGAAAGGGCACACGTTCATGAGAGCAGATTCAATCCATGGCTCAATCGGCAAGAAAATGAAAGCGCAAGAAAACATCTATACGTTTGATGACTTTGTAGATCTTTGTAAGACAGCACCAAGATGGATTGGTTTTCCTTTGTTTTCTCAAAATCAGCTAAAAGTGAGTTACTAGGTTTTGCCTTTGGACGGGAGATGTGTATCACAGTAGTGTGTTTTTTTGTTTTTTTTTATGCTGAAATTGAGAACACGCCATGCAAATCTGTCGTGAACGGACAACCTCGCGTGGGAGTGTTCTGTGGATAGTTATAAATCTGCGACAAAACCCGGGGCCAAGTTTAAGACACAAACAGATGAGTGAAGGAAATTATCACACAACCTCATGATGACTGTCTAATTTCCCGCAGTCAGGCCATCGGGAGGTTTCTGTTGCCAGAATCATGCAGGAACACGTTTGCCAATAAATCATCAAGGTTTTTCTTCCCAGGGGTCAAATTGTTCTTGCTAAAGGAGCATAGGTTAAGCATCTCATGACGGAAACGGCCCTTAATGTAAAAGTGCAAATACCTCCTCACACATTGGACAACTAAAAGAAGCTACGCAGGAATTAGAAACCAGTGACAGAAATAAAAACACCAAAACCGAAGATGCTAGCACTTAACCACAGATGGGATTACAGTACAGCTTTCATATCATTTATTGTGACAGTTATTGCTTAGTGTACTCAAAACTCTTGGAAACTCTACAGCGACATTTTACGCAGTAAGGACACTTGTCTCTTGACAGCTATAAATACTTAGTATGTAGTACTTGGGTGAAGAAAAAGGTGCCTCGGTCATTTAAGAGTTCCATCCATCCATTTTATACCGCTTGTCCCTTTTTTTGGGGTTGCTGGAGCCTATCTCAGCTGCATTCGGGCGGAAGGCGGTGTACACCCTGGACAATTCGCCACCTCATCGCAGGGCCAACGCAGATAGACGGACAACATTCACACACTAGAGCCAATTTAGTGTTGTCAATCAACATATCCCCAGGTGCATGTCTTTGGAGGTGGTAGGAAGCCGGAGTACCCGGTTGGAACCCACGCAGTCACGGGGGAGAACATGCAAACTCCACACATTAAATACACAGAGGACATAAGTAAAGGAAATTAAATTAGCTAAAATATTCCGACAAACAAGGCATAATGATACAATTAGCAGCTAGCCTAAATAGCATGTTAGCATCAATTAGATTTCGGTCATGCAATGATTAAAATATGCCTGATAAGCACGCCAGCAAATCAATGAAATCAACAAAGCTCACCTTTGTGCGTTCACGCACAGCATAAAACGTTTGGTGGACAAAATGACACAAAGGAGTCTTTGTCCGGCAGCATCGGAGAAAGTCGTACATGTAAACAAACTATGATGGCTGAAATTTAGTAGGACAAAACGGCACTTGCCAAATGCTCTCATCAGTGAAGCACGTATAACATAAACAGTGGGATTTTTGGATTTTTAACAATTAGGAAGGTTTGTGTCATGTTCGTTTTCCTACAGAAAATATACTAAAACTATTTTTTTTTTCTTATTATTTTTTCATTTTCACACATCTTTGAAGGAAGTCCTAAAGACCGCTAAAGATCTGCAGCCGCGGATTGCTGGCCTTAGCCTTAACCCTAATACATCACATTACACAAGTAAATTACATATAAGGAGGGGACTTAAAGGGGTGCCTTGAGGAACGCCCCAGTTATGTTAATCACAATTTTGGACCACAGCGTTTTATGTTTACTAGCAAGATTAAAGGCCTACAGAAACCCACTACTACCCACCACACAGTTTGATAGTTTATATATTAATCATGAAATATTAACATTGCAACACATGCCAATACAGCCTTTTTAGTTGACTAAATTGCTATTTTAAATTTCCCGGGAGCTTCTTCTTGAAAACGTCGCGTAATGATGACGTGTACGCGTGACGTCATGGACTGTTAGGAAATATGAGCGCTGCACACACACACAGCTAAAAGTCGTCTGCTTTAACCGCATAATTACACAGTATTTTGGAGATCTGTTTTGCTGAATCTTTTGCAATTTGTTCAATTAATAATGGAGAAGTCAAAGTAGAAAGATGGAAGTGGGAAGCTTTGCCCTTTAGCCACACAAACACACGGTGTTTCCTTGTTTAAAATTCCCGAAGGTGGAGCTTTACTATGGTATAGAGCGGTCAAGCGAACATGGATCCAACCACTTGTCAACCGGCAGGTTTCGGGGAGAAAATTGTGGTAAATAGTCGCCTCTTTACCGGAGATGTGCGGAGCTTGGGCCGTCCATGCAGCTGCCGTGACTTCCCTCAGACACTGGCGTTAACACACCCGTGGACACACTCCTCTGACTATCAGGTACTATTTAACTCACTAAAACACTAGCAACACAATAGAAAGATAAGGGATTTCCCAGAATTATCCTAGTAAATGTGTCTAAAAACATCTGAATCTCTCCCAATGCAATTGCCTTTTTTTTTAAACTTTATTTTTATTTTTTTATTTTTTCTAGTCCTTCGCTATCAGTATCCTCAGGCACGAATCTTTCATCCTCGCTCAAATTAATGGCGAAATTGTCGTTTTCTCGGTCCGAATAGCTCTTGCTGCTGGAGGCTCCCATTATAAACAATGTGAGGATGTGAGGAGCCCTCACACCGGTGATGTCATCGTCTGCTACTTACGGTAAAGGTAAGGCTTTTTTATTAGCGACCAAAAGTTGCGAACTTTATCGTCGATGTTCTCTACTAAACCCTTTCAACAAAATATGGCAATATCGCGAAATGATCAAGTATGACACATAGAATGGACCTGCTATCCCCGTTTAGATAAGAAAATCTCATTTCAGTAGGGCTTGAACCCTAATACATCACATTACATAAGGAAATTACAAATAAGGAGGGGACTTGAGGAATGCCTTAGTTATGTTAATCCCAATTCTGGACCCCAGTGTTTTATGTTTGCCAGCAGGATTAAAATGTAAATGCAAAAATCTGTCAATATGTTTACAGTGGTCCAAGTTTCTCTATACAACAGGAGCACTCGACTGTTTTTAGGAATTTGCTGCAAAAATGTTTATTTGATCTGAACATCTGGCCGGTATGGTGTCATTTCTTGGCCAGATTTGTCCCCTATTTTCATCTTGCTTTGCCAAGTCATGTTTTTCGGTGATTTTTTTTCTTTAATTCAGTGAATATCTTTCAGACTCGCTTTCCAATGGTTGGAAAAACCAAGTCTTACTGAGGATTAGCTAAAGCGAGCAATGTTTTGGTCGTATATTGTGGGATTCACTGTGAGGTTTGCTATGCCAACGAGCAATTGGCTTGTAACCCCGAATTTAGTTCAAATCCTAAAGCGGAAAAAATAGTTAAGAGACAGATTGTATCCCCAAAAACCTGTGAGTGGGGATACTAATATAGTGGGGCAAAAAAGTATTTAGTCAGCCACAGATTGTGCAAGTTCTCCCACTTAAAATGATGACAGAGGTCTGTCATTTTCATCATAGGTACACTTCAACTGTGAGAGACAGAATGTGAAAAAAAAATCCAGGAATTCACATTGTAGGAATTTTAAAGAATTTATTTGTAAATTATGGTAGAAAATAAGTATTTGGTCAAACATTCAAAGCGCTCACTGATGGAAGGAGGTTTTGGCTCAAAATCTCCTGATACATGGCCCCATTCATTCTTTCCTTAACACGGATCAATCTTCCTGTCCCCTTAGCAGAAACACAGCCCCAAAGCATGATGTTTCCACCCCCATGCTTCACAGTAGGTGTGGTGTTCTTGGGATGCAACTCAGTATTCTTCTTCCTCCAAACACCACGAGTTGACTTTATACCAAAAAAGTTCTATTTTGGTTTCATCTGACCACATGACATTCTCCCAGTCCTCTGATGTATCATCCGTGTATCCATTTTGGACCAATGGTTGGCTATTTTTAAAAGACGATAAGTCTTGAACTATCTGAAAAATGTGAATGGTTTCTAAATCTACAAACTCTGCACTTTTCAGGTTTATAGAGGCTATTATAGTTGTCATAGCAGCTCCAGGAAGATGATGCTTTGATAGAAACTAGGGTTGTTGTTTTCAAGGCAGCCCGGGCCAATGTGATGGAGAGGGACAGTGAAGCAAGATTTTTACAATAAAACTACATAAAAAATGTATCATTTAGCCAACATTTTTGTGTTGTTTTTATTTACTATTTTTTTGTGTGTGTTCTAATTGGGGCTGCAAATCTTTGGGTGTCCCACGACTCGATTCAATATCGATTATTGGGGTCACGATTCGATAATATATACATTTTTTTCTATTCAACACGATTTTCGATTCAAAAACGATATTTTTCCGATTCAAAACGATTCGGTATTCATTCAATACATAGGATTTCAGCAGGATCTACCTCAGTCTGCTGACATGCTAGCAGAGTAGTAGTTTTTTTTAAAAAATAAAAAAAAAGCTTT
Organism: Nerophis ophidion; assembly: GCF_033978795.1. NCBI lineage: Eukaryota > Metazoa > Chordata > Actinopteri > Syngnathiformes > Syngnathidae > Nerophis > Nerophis ophidion. The sequence goes on from NC_084623.1 coordinate 19,100,713, forward strand.
CATAATTGTAAAGGATAATGTTTTATCAACTGATTGCAATAATGTAAATTTGTTTTAACCATTAAACGAACCAAAATATGACTTATTTTATCTTTGTGAAAATATTGTACAGTGTGTTGTCAAGATTATGAGATGCGATGCAAGTGTAAGCCACGGTGACACTATTGTTCTTTTTTTTATTTTTATAAATGTCTAACGATAATGTCAATGAGGGATTTTTAATCACTGTTATAATGAAATTATGACTAATATTGATACCGTTGTTGATATTATTCATTTTTGTTTCACTCATTTTGGTTTGTTCTGTGTCGTGTTTGTGTCTTCTCTCGATTGCTCTGTTTATTGCAGTGCTGAGTGTTGCTGGGTCACGTTTGGTTTTGGAATTGGATTGCATTGTTATGGTATTGCTGTGTAGTGGTTTGTTGGATTGGAAAAAATATTAATAAAACAACATAAAATATTTTTTTAAAGATGGGAATTAATTCTGAATCGCACAACGTATTCGAATTGATTTTTTTCCCACACCCCTAGTTCTAGTGTTGTCCCGATACCAATATTTTGGTATCGGGACAACGAAGCGTTAAAATTAGATATTCGTCACATCGGGCAAAACATGGTGGTGAAATATGTGTTCCATCCCCAGGGCATGATTGCGGCATCTTGCAGTAACAGCAGGAGTGTGTGTGTGTGTGTGTTGTGTGTGTGTGTGTGTGCGTGCGTGTGCGTGCGTGTGTGTGTGTGTGTGTGTGTGTGTGTGCATGCGTGCACACGGTATTTTGAAATGTCTGTATATTGCTGATTTTGCTATATGTCTGTCTGTATGTCTTGTCAATATCTATCTATCTCTATCGATCTATCTATGACAGGGGTCACCAACGCGGTGCCCGCGGGCACCAGGTAGCCCGTAAGGACCAGATGAGTCGCCCGCTGGCCTGTTCTAAAAATAGCTCAAAGAGCAGCACTTACCAGTGAGCTGCCTCTATTGTTTGAAATTGTATTTATTCACTAGTAAGCTGGTCTCGCTTTGCTCGACATTTTAAATTCTAAGGGAGACAAAACTCAAATAGAATTTGAAAATCCAAGAAAATATTTTAAAGACTTGGTCTTCACTTTTTTAAATAATTTTTTTTTTTTTTTTTTACTTTGCTTCTTATAACTTTCAGAAAGACAATTTTAGACAATAAATACAACCTTAAAAATGATTTTAGGATTTTTAAACACATATACCTTTTTACCTTTTGAATTCCTTCCTCTTCTTTCCTGACAATTTAAATCAATGTTCAAGTAATTACATTTTTTTATTGTGAAGAATAATAAATACATTTTTATTTAATTTTTCATTATAGCTTCTGTTTTTTCGATGAAGAATACTTGTGAAATATTTATTCAAACTTATGATTAAAATTCAAAAACATTATTCTGGCAAATCTAGAAAATCTGTAGAATCAAATTTAAATCTTATTTCAAAGTCTTTTGAATTTCTTTTAAGATGTTTGTTCTGGAAAATCTAGAAGAAATAATGATTTGTCTTTGTTAGAAATATAGCTTGGTCCTATTTGTTATTTATTCTAAAAAAGTGCAGATTGGATTTCAACCTATTTAAAACATGTCATCAAAATTCTAAAATGTATCTTAATCAGGAAAAATTACAAATGATGTTCCATACATTATTTTTTAAATTTTTTCAAAAAGATTCCAATTAGCTAGTTTTTCTCTTCTTTTTTCGGTTGAAGTTTGAATTTTAAAGAGTCGAAATTGAAGATACACTGTGTTTCAAAATTAAATTTTAATTTTTTTTTCCTGTTTTCTCCTTTCTTAATCCGTTCAATTACCATTTTTTTTCATCATTTATTCTCTACAAAAAAACATTCCGTAGAAGGAAAAAAAAATGTACGACGGAATGACAGACAGAAATACCCATTTTCTTTATATATATAGATTTATTTATTAAAAGTAAATTGAGCAAATTGGCTACTTCTGGCAATTTATTTAAGTCTGTATCAAACTGGTAGCCGTTCGCATTAATCAGTACCCAAGAAGTAGCTCTTGGTTTCAAAAAGGTTGGTGACCCCTGATCTATGATATTACTTAAACATTAGACAATAGAAGTAAGGAAACTTGTCACATTAAGTACAAATAGGCCACCCTAAGAGTGCTCTGGAGTCATCTGGAGAAAATACTGCACGTTAGCGATGATATTACGGACCTTCGATCCCTCAGGCGGTACTGCATCAAAAAGCGACATTTGTGTGTAAAGGATATCACCACACTGAGTTAATGATTATTTGCAATAAAGTTCGAACATTAATCTTCTTGTCTCTGCAGTCTATTCAATTGAATAGACTGCAAATCATTGTAGCTCATTGTATTCTGTTTTTATTTACAATTTACACAACGTGCCAACTTCACAAGTTTTGGGTTTTGTAATCTCATCGCTATTGGGAGTTTACCAAAAAATATTCTTTTTTACCACATTTAATGCCTTTGTTTATCATTGCGGTCATTTTTTATCGCCCATTGAGCTTCCTGTCTAAAAATGCTCTTGCGGTCTCCCATGCTCTGTTCTGTCAGACTTCTGCCTGTCGTGACTGTCTTCATCTTCAGCATACTTGAGGGATTAGGGAGGGATGAAAATCACCCATTTGCGGGTAAAGTAACACAAACGAAGGGCTCCATACAGTACAGCACTGAGGTTGCTTTACACACAATCTTTGATCCCCTGTCTAACTCGCAGCTGGAAAATGAGTGAATAAGCCATTTTAATTCTGGTACATTCATTTGAAGTTTTTTTTTGCACCTCTATCTACAAAAAAAGTTGATAAAGTATTATGAATATGTCGAATGTGTGCAAAACATCAAACTTATCCAAGTGTATACCAAAATGTTTTGCATGTTGTTGGTTTTTTTTTTTTTTTACCTTTGCTTTGGTTTGAAATCTTAGAGTAACACTAAGGAATGATTCATGTGAGTCTGTTTTTTGCTTTCCAGGCCTTCCTAATTTTAGTTCCTGTAAACTCTTCTTGTTCATGTCGTTGTCTGTGTAGGAGTCGAGTCATAAATGGCACCCTGAGGAACAGTGGTACTTTGTGTGGTCACAAATCTGGGTGTTTTACAAGTAAATGCAAGCTTTGAACTGTTCCTGTGTCTATGTGTGGGTGTGTGTGTGTACTTGGATACTTTCAAATGTCACTTGTGCATCTACAAGACGAGACACGACTTACATTTTCTTGAAACATTATATTATCGTCGTATTCAAGTTATTTAGATTTTTTGGAATTGGATTTGATAACTCGGTCTATGAGTATGATGATCCACAAAGGTTGACAAGAGTTAAGGTCAGAGCTTTGGAAAGTATTTGGAATAGGACTTGATAACTCGGTCTATGAGTATGATGGTCCACAAAGGTTGACAAGAGTTAAGGTCAGAGCTTTGGAAAGTATTTGGAATAGGACTTGATATCTCAGTGTATGAGTATGATGGTCCACAAAGGTTGACAAGAGTTAAGTACAGAGTTTTAGAAAGTATTTGGAATAGGACTTGATAACTCGGTCTATGAGTGTGATGGTCCCCAAAGGTTGACAAGAGTTAAGGTCAGAGCTTTGGAAAGTATTTGGAATAGGACTTGATAACTCGGTGTATGAGTATGATGGTCCACAAAGGTTGACAAGAGTTAAGGTCAGAGCTTTGGAAAGTATTTGGAATAGGACTTGATAACTCGGTGTATGAGTATGATGGTCCACAAAGGTTGACAAGAGTTAAGTACAGAGTTTTAGAAAGTATTTGGAATAGGACTTGATAACTCGGTCTATGAGTGTGATGGTCCCCAAAGGTTGACAAGAGTTAAGGTCAGAGCTTTGGAAAGTATTTGGAATAGGACTTGATAACTCGGTGTATGAGTATGATGGTCCACAAAGTTTGACAAGAGTTAAGGACAGAGTTTTAGAAAGTATTTGGAATAGGACTTGATAACTCGGTCTATGAGTGTGATGGTCCACAAAGGTTGACAAGAGTTAAAGTCAGTGCTTTGGAAAGTATTTGGAATAAGACTTCATAACTCGGTCTATGAATATGATGGTCCCCAAAGGTTGACAAGAGTTAAGGTCAGAGCTTTGAAAAGTATTTGGAATAAGACTTCATAACTCGGTCTATGAATATGATGGTCCACAAAGGTTGACAAGAGTTAAGGTCAGAGCTTTAGAAAGTATTTAGAATAGGACTTCATAACTCGGTCTATGAATATGATGGTCCACAAAGGTTGACAAGAGTTAACGTCAGAGCTTTAGAAAGTATTTGGAATAAGACTTGATAACTCGGTCTATGGGTGTGATGGTCCACAAAGGTTGACAAGAGTTAAGGTCAGAGCTTTGGAAAGTATTTGGAATAGGACTTGATAACTCGGTCTATGGGTGTGATGGTCCACAAAGGTTGACAAGAGTTAAGGTTAGAGCTTTAGAAAGTATATGGAATAGGACTTCATAACTCGGTCTATGAGTATGATGGTCCACAAAGGTTGACAAGAGTTAAGGTCAGAGCTTTTGAAAGTATTTGGAATAAGACTTCATAACTCGGTCTATGAGTATGATGGTCCACAAAGGTTGACAAGAGTTAAGGACAGAGTTTTAGAAAGTATATGGAATAGGACTTGGTAACTCGGTCTATGAATATGATGGTCCACAAAGGTTTACAAGAGTTAAGGACAGAGCTTTGGAAAGTATTTGGAATAGGACTTGATAACTCTGTCTATGGGTGTGATGGTCCACAAAGGTTGATGAGAGTTAAGGTCAGAGCTGTGGAAAGGCCATTCAATAGCTTAAGGTTAGCCTGCTGTATCCAATGTTTGAGATCATCGGAATGTTGACTCTTCATTATTACATTCTCATATTTGTGCGGCACACCTTTATACGACTGCACCAGAGCTGCTACCATCAACATCCTTAACAGTTGGTTGGAGTTGTACGGTATACAAGTAAGAGGTGCTTAAACACATGGCTAGCCAGCTAGCAGCTAAAGTCCAGTTGTATTTGGCAGTGTTTTAGCTACTTCTAAATCACTAATCCTCGCCTCCATGGTGACAAATGAAGTATGATTCTTACAAGTATCATCCCTGCAGGACGAGGAATAGCTAAACATGCGTCACTACACACCGTAGCTCACCGGTGTCAAAATGTAAACAAACACCATTGGTGGATCTACATCTAACATCCACTGTAATGATACCAAGTACAGGAGCTTATCTAGTCGATACTACTATGATTACCTCTATATTTTTTGGTATCACAACATCTTCTTTTGTTTTTTTTATTTATTTATATTATGTTTAGAAACTCAGGAAATATTTCCCTGCACACATGAGGACTTTGAGTATGACCAATGTATGATCCTGTAACGACTTGGTATCGGATTGACACCCAAATTTGTGGTATCACCCAAAACTAATGTAAAGTACCAAACAACAGAAGAATAAGTGATTATTACACATTACCACAAGTGTAAATAGAACACGTTAAAAGAGAAAGTAAGCAGATATTAACAGTAAATGAACAAGTAAATTAATATTTAGTATTCTACCACTTGTACGAAATAACAAGAGTTTGGTTTCTTACTACTAAAAGAGAAGTTGTCTTGTGTGTTCACTATTTTATTTAAGGACAAACTTGCAATAAGAAACATGTTTAATGTACCGTGAGATTTTTTGTTAAAATGAAGCCAATAATGCCATTTGTTGTGGTCCCCTTTATTTAGAAAAGTATCGAAAAGTACCGAAAAGTACCAAAATATTGGTATGGAGACAACACTATCAGAACCTAATTCAACGCAAACAGATTTGTGATCATGCAAATAAACACAATGATAAAAGGTAATTTAATCCATATCATATTATTAGCACTTTCATTTACACATCTTAGTTTTACATCTGACATTTTAATTCGGGCACTGTGCAATTCATCATGGCACATTATTCAGACTGTGAGCATTGCAATATATTCCATCCTTATTACTTTATTTTAAATGATATATATCAGGGGTCACCAACCTTTTTGAAACCAAGAGCTACTTCTTGGGTACTGATTAATGCGAAGGGCTACCAGTTTGATACACACTTAAAAAATTGCCAGAAATAGCCAATTTGCTCATTTTACCTTTAATAAATAAATATTTATACCGGTATGTATAAAAAAATGGGTGTGTCTGTCAGTCATTCCGTCATACATTTTTTTTTCCTTTTACGGAAGTTTTTTTGTAGAGAATAAATGATGACAAAAACACTTAATTGAACAGTTTAAAAAAGGAGAAAACAGGAAAAAAATGAAAATTACATTTTGAAACATAGTTATCTTCAATTTCGATTCTTTAAAATTCAAAATTCAACCGAAAAAAAGATGAGAAAAACTAGCTAATTTGAATATTTTAGAAAAAATTAAAAAAATAGTTTATGGAATATCATTAGTAATTTTAGAATTTTGATGACATGTTTTAAATGGGTTAAAATCCAATCTGCATTTTGTTAGAATATATAACAAATTGGACCAAGCTATATTTCTAAAAAAGACAAATCATTATTTCTTCTATATTTTCCAGAACGATATTTTTTTTTAAATTCAAATCTTTGAAATAAGATTTAAATTTGATTCTAAAGATTTTCTAGATTTGCCAGGATAATTTTTTTGAATTTTAATCATAATAAGTTTGAGGAAATATTTCACAAATATGGTTTGTCAAAAAAACTGAAGCTAAAATGAAGAATAAAATTTAAATTTATTTATTCCTTACAATAAAAAAAAAGTTTACTTGAACATTAATTTAATTTGTCAAGAAAGAAGAGGAAGGAATTTAAAAGGTAAAACGGTATATGTGTTTAAAAATCCTAAAATCATTTTTAAGGTTGGATTTTTTTCTCTAAAATTGTCTTTCTGAAAGTTAAAAGAAGCAAAGTAAAAAATAAATGAATTTATTTGAACAAGTGAAGACTACGTCTTTAAAATATTTCCTTGGATTTTCAAATTCTATTTGAGTTTTGTCTCTTTCAGAATCAAAAATGTCGAGCAAAGTGAGACCAGCTTGCCAGTAAATAAATACAATTTAAAAAATAGAGGCAGCTCACTGGTAAGTGCTGCTGTTTGAGCTATTTTTAGAACAGGCCAGCGGGCTACTCATCTGGTCCTTACGGGCTACCTGGTGCCCGCGGGCACCGCGTTGGTGACCCCTGGTATATATATATATATATATATATATATATATATATATATATATGTATATATATATATATATATATATATATACATATATATATATATATATATATATATATATATACATATATATATATATATGTATATATATATATATATATATTATTTTTTTTTTTTTTTTTTTTAAGTGACGACATGTTTTTTATACCTGAATGTTGCTGAATCTGTCGGGGCGATAGTGACTTTTTTTCTGCTTTGTGTAAATGTTATTGTCGTTTGATTGTATGTATACAGACCTGTTTGAAAAAACCTTATATTTTTACATATCACATATATGTTCATTAATATTTAATATGTGCTGTCCATATTTTAGATAAATAATTGCATTGAACGCCATAGCGATTCCTTTCCCTTTCCCAGACTGGTCTGTTCTGTTTTTTGGACTCATACTAAGCTCGAAAAATAGACAGAACTTGTCAAAAGATGAAAAAACTAAGACTAATGTACTGTACTCCGCAGCAAGTGACGTGGAAGGCTCCCCCTGACCTTGAATGACCTAAATTGCTTTTGTTCCTATAGAGAAAAAACTGCTCTGTGGTGGATTGCTTTGACCATTTAAGTAAAAACTACATATTAATGAACACTTTTTATTGTAAATTTACATGTTAATGATGTCTTAAAAAAACATAACATGATCATATTTTTATGTGTATTTTAGAAGTTGTTTTGCAACAGTTTAGTTTTCCTGAGTGGATATAGCCATGTTGTATTCATCTGAGGGTATTATTAAAGACCATGGAAAAAATGGTCACACATTGTGTGAAAATCTTAAATAAAAACAGAATACAATGATTTGCAAATCCTTTTCTACGTACATTTAATTGAATAGACTGCAAAGACAAGATATTTCGTTTGAATTGGCAAAACTTGTTATTTTTTGCAAATGTTAGCTCATTTGGAATGTGATGCCTGCAACATGTTTCAAAAAAGCTGGCACAAGCGGCAAAAAAGACAAAAGAGAACGTTGAGGAATGCTCATCAAACACTTAGTTGGAACATCCCACAGATGAACAGGCTAATTGGGAACAGGTAGGTGCCATGATTGGGTATAAAAGCCGCTTCCATGGCGGGGGTCACCACTTTGTGAACAAATGCGTGTGCAAATTGTCGAACAGTTTAAGAACAACATTTCTCAACGAGCTATTGCAAATAATTTAGATATTTTACCATCTATGGTCCGTAATTTCATCAAAAGGTTAATAGAATCTTGAGATCTCACAGCACGTATGCAGCATGCCCGTGACCTTCGATCCCTCAGGCGGTACTGCATCAAAAAGTGACAGGATTGTGTAAAGGATATCACAACATGGGCTCAGGAACATTTCAGAAAACGACTGTCAGTAACTACAGTTGGTCGCTAAATCTGTAAGTGCAAGTTGAACCTCTACTTTGCAAAGTAAAAGCCATTTATCAACAACACCCAGAAACGCCGCCGGCTTCGCTGCGCCCGAGCTCATCTAAGATGGACTGATGCAAATTGTTAGTGTTCTGTGGTCTGACGAGTCCGCATTTCAAATTGTTTTTGGAAACTGTGGACATCGAATTCCACCCGAAAAGCTTAAAAAAATTGTCTCCTCAGTTCCTAAACTTTTACTGAGTGTTGATGAAAGGAAAGGCCATGTAACACAGTGGTAAAAATGCCTCTGTGCCAACTTTTTTGCAATGTGTTTCTGCCATTAAATTCTAAGTTAATGATTGTTTGCAAACAAAAACAAATACTTACACAACCTGCCAACTTCACTGGTTTTTGGGTTTTGTAGATAGATTCATGTAAAGTGATACAACAGATACTCTTGGAATATGCATTGTTCAGAAATAGCTCAAACAGACTTGCTCAACCATTCTACGTATTAGATCTTCAAAGACTTCCTTGAACATTTTTTTGGAGTTGGGCTGCACGTTTTTGAGAAAAAAGCTAATTGCAATTTTTCTCTCAAATTGCGATTACGTTTTAACTTGCGATTTTTATATTTCACACATATAAATGCATCCAACTGTGAAAGTGATGAGTGAAGTGAATATAATTTTTAGACTGTTGATCAACATACTCTTGTTTCAAGATGTCACATTTTACAACAATATGCAAACATGTACTTTGAAATTTTTGGCTTTATGCAGACTAAGAGTTTTGTCCACATAATGCTCTTAAACTGAAGAAATGGCCGATAAAACTATACAGTGTTTATGATGTAATGCAATCATAATATAGAATAATAATGCAAGTAACCATTTAAAAGAGTATAAACCTTTATTTCTCATTACTGTGGAAATGCTTACCATTGCACTGTAATTGGAAGGTAAACAATTTGATTATCCTATATAAGTAAACAAACAACAAAATAAAATGGACTCTCATTTATGTAAGTAATTATTTCACTTTAATAAATATCAAACAGTTTAAAATGCATTTTTTTGCCAGTTTGAAAAACTATGTCTGGTTGTCTTTTATCGTGTTGCCATCATGCCTTTCTTTGTTTGTTTGTCTGTGTTGATGGGCTTAAATTGCCCAAGCTGAAATATACCCACAATGTGACCAATGTCTTGGTAATCATATTTTTTCCTCTTAAGTTTTGTTACTTTGCAAAACTTCTCACTTGTGAGTTGCGACTAGGGATGCAATGTCCGTGAATCCTGCGTGTGTAAAATATAGGTCCTGCTCTACTCCCACCGAGACCAAGGCAAGGCAAGCAAGGCTCAGCAATTCTGATCGGTGATTATGTCTGTCACTCAAATATCGGACAAAAACTAAACAAAAAAAACCTCTTATCTCTTGTTGTTATATAGTGCACTAATTAAAACCTCAATGTCGATTTGTTGTCAACTAATAATGCAGCTCGCTAGCTCTGAAAATTAGTCGAGCTAATGAGTTTTGCAAAGAAATCATGTTTTTGCTACCAAAAAGACACTATCAGCTGCATTCAATCATGATCACGAAGGAGAAGTTATTTGGCTTGGCCTTGTCAAGATAAAAAGCGCCACTTAATATACTGTCTTTGGGTATATTAGGGTTGCGTGATATAGGTGATACACAGTTTTGAGGATATGAATCTGGCCGACGATAGAGATGTTAATACTATTTTTTTACTGTTCCCACTCCGTTGTATACTTCTAGATCAGTGGTCACCAATTTTTGAGCCCAAGATCTCTGGTCACAGCCAAAAACCAAAGCCAATATCTAATTCTGCGTCAACTATGGCTGAGTGATATATCGAATATACTCGATTTATCACGGGTTTGTCTCTGTGCGATACAGAAAATGATTATATCGTGATATTTGATTATACGTTCTCACACAGTTGCTTTTAGCTGCGGGAATTACACTGCATGCGTTTCTCACTCTTTCTTGTCTCTCCTTCTCACAGAGACATAAAAGAAGTGCTCCTTCTTACTCACGTCACATTCTGTCACGGTTTGGCTTCAAGCGTGTAGATGGTGAACTGAAAATGTGTAGCATCATTTGAAAAGTCCCCCGCTAAAGAATGAAGAGTGCTTGAAACCCCGCATGTCAACCTCTACGGCCGGTGCCACAGCCACAAAATGCCCAAGCAACTATTTCCACATCAACACCGTATGAAATAAAATAGTCAACAACAGAAGAGATAACGTCCGCAGGAACCTACCATACAGCGAAGGAGATACACTATTTGATTTCTTATTATGCAGCTCGTTTTTATTTGACGGTTATTGAAATATCTTGTGTGACATCATGCACAAAAGGGCACTTTATTTGTTTTTAACTATTGTAGTGGTTTTCTGTACAAAAAGTGCACTTTAATTTAGTGTTGTTTTGATATGTCATCTTAGTGACATCATGCACAAAAGTGCGTTAATAGCTTGTTTTAAAATGTCTCTGACAATCTTGAACTTTCTGTTTTTGGAAATGACATGAATGTTTGTGCCACTGCTTAATAACTTAATATATACAGTTTGGGCTTCACGGTGGCAGAGGGGTTAGTGCGTCTGCCTCACAATACGAAGGTCCTGCAGTCCTGGGTTCAAATCCAGGCTCGGGATTTTTCTGTGTGGAGTTTGCATGTTCTCCCCGTGAATGCGTGGGTTCCCTCCAGGTACTCCGGCTTCCTCCCACTTCCAAAGACATGCACCTGGGGATAGGTTGATTGGCAACACTAAATTGGCCCTAGTGTGTGAATGTGAGTGTGAATGTTGTCTGTCTATCTGTGTTGGCCCTGCGATGAGGTGGCGACTTGTCCAGGGTGTACCCCGCCTTCCGCCCGATTGTAGCTGAGATAGGCGCCAGCGCCCCCCGCGACCCCGAAAGGGAATAAACGGTAGAAAATGGATGGATGGAAGGGATAAATACAGTTTTGGTAAATTGACTTAGTTTTGATTTCCCGCTCTGCATGAAAGTTTAAAAGTAGCATATATTAATGCAGTATGAACAAGAATGTTTTAATGTAGACACATAGAAATCTTCATACTGGTGTGATTATATGCATCAAGTGTTAACTCAATGTTAAGGCAAAATATCGAGATATATATCGTGCATCGCAACATGGCCTAAAAACATCAAGATATTAATAAAAGGCCATATCACCCAGTTCTAGCGTCAACTATTTTCTATTTATGCCTATTCATGCACACTCTTGGCATTCTCTCGATGAGCTTCAAGAGGTAGTCACCTGAAATGCTTTTCACTTCACAAGTTGAAGCTCATCGAGAGAATGCCAAGAGTGTGCAAAGCAGTAATCAGAGCAAAGAGTGGCTATTTTGAAGGAACTACAATACAAAACATGTTTTCTGATATTTCACCTTTTTTCGTAAAGTACATAACTCCACATGTGTTCATTCATAGTTGTGTTGCCTTCAGTGACAATCTGAAGTCATGAAAATAAAGAAAGCGCATTGAATGCAGGCGAAGGAATATCCAAACTTTTGGCCTGTACTGTCAAAAAAAATTGTTTTATATATATATGTGTATAAATATACACTATAATAGTATATTTGTTCATATGGAAGTAGTAAAATCACCTGTTCACCTGGCAGGTTTTTTCCCTGTTTGATAAAAGAAAGGATACATGGGATAGTCCTTCATTAGCTGCTCTCTTGTTTTATCATATGTTACTGCCTTTGCACATGTCAATGTTTACTTTTGTGTGCACAATAAATCAACACACAAACTGTACTTTGGAGCACTGTTCACACCGTTCATTTGGCTTGTTAGCTTCCTGTCGCAGGTGAGCAATGATGGTCAAGGGCTCGCGGTTAAAGGCCTACTGAAATGAGATTTTCTTATTTAAACGGGGATAGCAGGTCCATTCTATGTGTCATACTTGATCATTTCGCGATATTGCCATATTTTTGCTGAAATGATTTAGTAGAGAACATCGACCATAAAGTTTGCAACTTTTGGTCGCTAATAAAAAAGCCTTGCCTTTACCGGAAGTAGCAGACGATCCACGCGTGACGTCACGGGCTGTAGGGCTCCTCATATCCTCACATTGTTTATAATCATAGCCACCAGCAGCAAGAGTGATTTGGACCGAGAAAGCGACGATTTCCCCCTTTTTTAAATAACGTTTGCAGCGTGCACTTATTTCTTCCATGCCTGTTGCCGCAAAACCAAAGTACAGTAGCAAACACTTTTCTTTTCTTTGGAACAAACATAATCTTTTGCTACAGTCGGAGTTCTGAGGGGCAAAAAGTACTACATTTTCCGGACTACAATGCGCACTTAAACTTTTATTTTTTCTTCTCAAAACTCAACAGTGCGCCTTACAACCCGGTTCGCCTAATGTAAAGAATAAGTTTGGTTGAGCTTACCCACTTCGGAGCTATTTTATTTAGTACATGGTGTAAGGATAAGTGTGACCAGTAGGTGGTAGTCAGTCAAACATAAGAGATACGTGTTGACTGCAATATGTCTCAAGTAAACAACACCAACATTTTTAAAAGTTCCATTGAAAATAAAGAACATTACACACCTTGGTAAGCTATGAAGCCGCCCTGCTTGAAGGATTGTCGGCGCATTAAACGTACAAGTATTATTATGGTGTGTGTATAAGGTAAGACATATCTATATTATCGTTTTGTTTTGTAATATTACGCTAAAGCAACTTTTCTTACCTTCTGGTACCTGCTGATCTGTATTTGAGATCTGTATAAGTCCTGAAAAATTGCGTGTTCGATAAGCTTCTTCTTTTTCACTATCTTCTTGTTATGGGACATTCATCCTCCACTGCTGCCATTTCTAATATAAAATACTGTAAAGTTCACAATTATCTTATTACAGTTATGCCATGATCCAACTGATGCATACCAATTTTTGGTATATGTCCAGCAATGAACTCTTTCACATTAGTTCTAGAGTCACTATCAGATTTATCTCTCCCACTGCCCTCCTGTTAATAAACAGTTTATTTTGGTGCATATATTGCCTTCCTCCATCATACGTTTTAGATAGTCCAATTGATGTATCTCTGTAGTTTATGCTCCCTGTGACTCTCTGCAACGTTTATTAATCCCTCACACATTAAATTAACCTGATCCAGCATTTTGAGAATGGTCCGGAACAACAGATGCATTCAGCACACTTTCATCATAATGTTTTTTTTTACGCAAAAACTCCTCTATCTATACCACCATTCCACTTTGCAAGATCAAAGGAAAACTTCCTTTCATATCCAAATCCCCCAAATCTGCTCACATCCAGGACTCAGACCTAACACTTCATTCAGTACATTCAATACTTTTACTGCTCTTCACCTCCCGTCACACTGGCTTTTGTGTTCTGCTGACAAAGCCGGTTACCCGGCGTTCGCCCCAGGTGCACGCACATGCACGCACACACATTGCAACACGCACAAGGTAATGCATAAAAAAACATGACATACTTTTAGAGGAAGACTCCGGCGTGTTTAGGCATCCGATTTCACTTTCTGCTCTCGGTGTCTCACACACATCCTGATTACAGCCTGTAGATAATAAGTGGTTGTTTAGTCGGAATTTGTGTTGCTAAGTACTATATTAGTACCTGGTAATTATACACTGAGTGCACACATATTCAAAAAACACAGATATTGTATATGCTTACATAAATACAGTATACAGCGTAGAACAGCTTGATGGGTTATACAAGATGTTTTTATTTGATCCAATAACTATATTGATTAACCCTTGTGTAATCTTCATATTGTTGTTACTCAGCCAGCGTTTGTGGGTCTGATGGACCCGATGCATTTTGTGACTTTTAATGCCTCACGATCAAACACTTTTACGTTAAAATACTAAATAGTTGTTTACCTTATCCCAATAAACATCTTTTCAGTATTTTAACATAGAAGTGTTTGTGTCTGTCTGTCTGCTCTTATTTTCTCGCACATTTGACCCTTCTGATGTTCTGTGTACCTACACTCTGCCCTCCTCCTGTCTAGGGCTGTGTGTGTGTGTGTGTGTGTGTGTGTGTGTGTGTGTGTGTGTGTTTGTGTGTGTGTGTGTGGGTGGGTGTGTGGGTGGGTGCGTGAGGTACGCAGAACATCAATTCCCATACTTCTATTAGCCCCCGGGTCCATTTTTATTACATCTTATATGTAATAGAAATGTGTAGGAAGGTTGTGTGGTGTGTGGTCATTAAATATGTATTCTGATATACGTTCTTCACAGAAAATGAGCCAAAGTCAGTGTGTCTCAGTTTGAAAAATTAATTAATTGGATCATTTTTCTTTTGATAAAAAATTAAAATGGGTCCCAAAGACCCGAACACCATACAAGGGTTAAAAGACATTTTTATGTATTAATATCAAGAGTTGGAAATGGGGGTTAAATCACCAAAATGATTCCCAAGCGCGGCCACCGCTGCTGCTCACTGCTCCCCTCACCACCCAGGGGGTTAATAACGGGGTGGTCAAAGTGCAGAGGGGAATTGCACCACACCTAGTGTGTGTGTGACTATCAGCGGTACTTTAACTTAACTTTAACCATAACAAATAAAAAAAAACTATTTTTCATACAATATAATCCAGTGCTTCTTAATTATTTTGTGATCAGGTCTTTAATAAACAGCAGAGTGCTTCTGTAACTCTGATATCATGAATAGACAATGTTTACTATATCGGGAGCTGGTTCTCCGGAAAATACAAAATGGGACTAATAGCGAAGAAAGAAGTTCTGGCCCCCGGCCCTTTGCTTTCTGGAAATGTGGCCCAGAATCGCAATTCATGTTTATTATGATTCTGAATCAATTATATATTTTCAAGAATGTATTTTCAAATATTTGTTTCTCTCTGCATGTATGTCATAAACAGCAGCCAAAAGATGCCTTTGTAATCTTTAATCCGTTTTGCAAATGCTTTATTATATTTTATATGTCTAATAATTTCAGCTAACTTCCTGAGTCTAAATGAAGACAAAACAGAAGTCATGTTGTTTGGTCCAAGTCGTTCTCCCTCACCCAACCTTGACCTCGGCACTCTGACCCCGTATCTCAGCGACTGTGTCACAAACCTGGGGGTAAAGTTCGACTCAGATTTTAAATTCGAAAAACAAATCAGCAGCGTCGTTCAAAAAAGCTTTTATCAATTACGCCAAATAGCGAAAGTGAAACCGCTTCTGACAGAGCTTTCGCTGCTGCTGCTCCCAAGCTCTGGAACGACCTACCTCTGAGTGTTAGACAAGCCTCCTCTCTTCCTGTTTTTAAATCTCTCTTGAAAACATCCTTTTATTCCTTGGCTTTTAACACTAAGTGATATCCATCCTGCAATGGCGCCCCATTATACACCTGCTGTGAACCTGTTTTTATGTTTTATTTATTTATTTTTTATCATGTTCTGTTTGTGTTGTGTTGTTTGATCGGTCCTCGTATTATCTTTTAACCTGTCCATTGTACAGCACTTTGGCTACCCCAGTGGTAAATTTTAAATGTGCTTTGTAAATAAAGTTGATTTGATTTGATTTGATAATTAGAGGTTGGGAAATGATACATTTAAAAAATCAAATGTATCACATTTTTAAATTTGGATTATTCATGGTTAATCCCAGCTGATTACCCGCTTGCATTATTAAAATATGCTTAAGAAATGACCTCAGTAATTGTATACAAATGCAGACTTTTTCATCGAAAATCACCCAGGAATATTTTTAAATGTTTCACTTGAATGCATGTCATTTACATGCACACAACTTAGTCACAGTTTTATCTAAAATCCAGTCATGTTGTACAGTCATGTTGTATTTTGGAGTGAAATTTGCCAGCGAGCACACCTGTCGGAGTCTCCTCACTCATTTATGCACGAATCTGATCACTGACTGTATAGCAGTTTAGATAAAATAACTAGTTCGGTAATTACACGATTAATATAAGTGTGTTCAGGATTAATGCAATATTTTTTGTGATTAATCCCAAAAGTTAATTTGTTAATTTTGACAACGCTACTATCAATATATTGATATATTGTTCCTTATTGTGGACAAGACTAAGGAGCTGGTCATTGACTTTAAGAAGAAAATTACCCTTATGGAGCCCATCAAAATCCAGGGCTGGGAGATGGCAGTAGTGAGGCATTACAACTACCTGGGAGTCCACTTGAACAGCAGACTGGACTGAAAGGACAACAGCAAAGCTGCATACAAGAAGGGCATGAGGAAACTCTTTTTTCCTGAGGAAACTTAGGTCCTTTAATATGTGCAGCAAGTCTGTTGTGGCCAGTGCCCTGTACTTTGCAGTGGTTTGTCAGGGGGAGCAGCACCAGCAAAAGGGACTTAAACCGTATTGACAAACTGATCCGGAAAGCCATCCAAACTATTGGCATCGTAGTTGGAGGCGTTTGTGTCAGTGAGGGACAGGAGGACACCATCATGGACAATCCTGCCCACCCACTCCAACAAACAATAGAGGGACATACTCCAACAGGCTCCTTCAGCTTTGTTTCCACAGTGTTCGATTCAAGAAGTCTTTCATTCCACACTCCATCCAGCTGTATAATCACTCGCCAAACAGCAATAGATGATATCTGTCTATTACCTAACCCGGTGGTTCTCAACCTTTTTTAGTGATGTACCCCCTGTGAACATTTTTTTAAATTAAAGTACCCCCTAATCAGAGCAAAGCATTTTTGGTTGAAAAAAAAAAGAGATAAAGAAGTAAAATACAGCACTATGTCATCAGTTTTATGATTTATTAAATGTTATAACAGTGCAAAATATTGCTCATTTGTAGTGGTCTTTCTTGAACTATTTGTAAAAAAAGATATCAAAATAAGTAAAAACTTGTTGAAAAATAAACAAGTGATTCAATTATAAATAATGATTTCCACACATAGAAGTAATCATCAACTTGACTTTGGGGATTGTAAAAGAGATCCATCTGGATTCATGAACTTATTTCTAAACATTTCTTCACAAAAAAAGAAATCTTTGACATCAATATTTATGAAACATGTCCACAAAAAATCTAGCTGTCAACGCTGAATATTGCATTGTAGCATTACTTTTCACAGATTATGAATTTACCTTCATATTTTGTTGTATTACTCAATACATATATTTATAATGGATTTTTGAGTTGTTGCTATTTTTAGAATATTTTTTAAAAATCTCACGTACCCTTGGCATACCTTCAAGTACCCCCAGGGGTACGCGTACCCCCATTTGAGAACCACTGACCTAACCGCTTCTATGTTATCTACCTCTCTTTGTTTATAATGTATATTTTCTGCTGGATCTACTCTCTGCAGCTGTTAGATATACTGTAATATTGTAAATGGTAATTGGGATTTGTTTTATATTGTATATATTATATACAAATATAATATATATTATATATCCATCCATCCATTTACTACCGCTTATTCCCTTTGGGGTCGCGGGGGGCGCTGAACCCAGGACTACTCAGGACCTTCGTACTGTGAGGCAGACGCACTAACCCCTCTGCCATTAATGTTAAATCCATCCATCCGTCCATTTTCTACCGCTTGTCCCGTAAGAGGTCGCGGGGGGTCGCTGGTGCCTACCTCAGCTGCATTCGGGCGGAAGGCAAGGTACACCCTGGACAAGTCGCCACCTCATCACAGGGCGTAAATGTTACATATATGTTATATTTTATATCGCTACTATGGTACATTTTTAGTCTACATAATACCTGCAATACCCTTTCCATCATTTGAAACTAAGCTACTGTGTGGAACAATTTCCCTTGTGGATCAATAAAGTTTGTGAAATTCAATTTAATTTGAGAATCATGTTGAATCAAGAATCGCTTCCGAATCTAATTGCCAGCCCAAGAATCGTAATCGAATAAATTGGGATTTGCTGTAGGATTCATGTTCCTAATAAGGTGATAATGAAGAAATAGTTTGAAGTAGTATATTTGCTTGCAGATGCGTGATGAGTGAAGAGTTTTGGTCTCTTCACACTTTTTGTAATCAATGCATGAGGAAAGTGCGACGGATCATTAAAACTAAATATTGGAGATAAACAGAGACAAGGCACAAGTGTGCAAATAGTTAGCGAAGGGGTGTATGGGGAAAGTTGGGCGGAACAAACATGCAGGAATTAGAACTCAAGAGGAAAAGAGGCTGGAATGGAACTAGGATAATCCTGTTATGCTACTGACACTGCTGCTCCTCCATGTTGAACCTAAACCCCTCAGTCCCATTAAGACTTAGACTAAACAATTTATTCCGAGATGACTGAGACCTAAACATACTGTACATTATACACTACTCACAAAACGTTGGGATATTGGACTTTCAGTGGAAATTACAGCATGGACTTCACCTGTTGCAGGTGAACTCCATTTGACCTTCTCTAAACTTTTTGATTGCACCTGTGTAACTTTTCAATCTAAGTACAACTTGCTGTTCTCTAACAAAGAGTTGAACGTGAAATTTAGTTTTTACATTTTTTGCACTCAGTGACACGATAAAGTCAGTTGCCACTTGCCTGGGAAAACACAGCCTCACGATGACGAGGTTCTGTCAATCAATTTTCAGGCGTCATCTTGGTCTCATGGTATCAAAATGTCAAAATCATGATGGAGTGGACTGTTTAAATACCAATTCCAACCAAAGCAGGACTTTAGCGGGTGATTTATGGTATGGTCTCATAATGTTTTTCAACATTATGAGAGCCCTCTAGACATGAAATAACACCCTTCAGTCGGAGTCGTGTATAGACCAGAGTGTAGACAACTACACTACAGGCGGCATGTTGCGTACCAAAGGACCTGTGCGGCTGTGTCTGGATCAGGGGTGTAACGGTACACAAACATTTTGGTTCGGTACGTACCTCGGTTTCGAGGTCACGGTTCGGTTCATTTTCGGTACAGTAAGAAAACAACAAAATATAATTTTTTGGGTTATTTATTTACCAAATTTGTAAACAATGGCTTTATCCTTTTAACATTGGGAACACTATAATAATTCTGCCCACGTTAATCCACATTAAACTGCCTCAAGTTGTTGCTTTGATTAAATAAAATGAAAAAAACCTTTCTTCTACATATAAAAAGTGCAACATTAAACGGTTTCCATTAAAACTGTTTAATGTCAACTCATCATGCTTAATTTATTGCAGCATTTGGGAAGCCTGTAGTTGACTTTTATCATGTAAATGTTGTATTTTTATCAACATGTGAGAGCAGGGACCCTGCTATTCAAAACTAGGCTGCTACATTACTAATGATTAATGCAACTATAGCTGAAAAATAGTACAATAGAAATAGGAGAGACTATTCATCCCTAAACACAATGGAGTTCAATGAAATAACAGGCAGACAGGGCTTTGCTGCCCCTAACACACACACACACACACACACACACACACACACATGCACGCACACGCACTGCTGCCCCTAACACACAACCGCACACACACACGCACGCACACACTCATACACACACACAGCAAAATGAGCTAACGTTACGCTAAAAGCCAATTAGCCTTCACCTCAAGCCTATACTGTGAGCTAGCTGAGCTGCAGTTTAAGTTTCTAGAAGGTCAGCGGGCTCATAGTGATGTTTGTAATAGTTGCGACTGGGAAGTGTTTAGTATAATTTGGGTAGAGTCCGCTGCTCCCCTGCTAAACCAATATCTGCTCGACGCTAAAGCATGGACTACATCGCTCTGAATACGCACTGCTGATTGGCTGTTACATCGCTCTGAATACGCACTGCTGATTGGCTTTGTATGTAACCGATTGGATGGTTGTGTGGGCGGGACAATGCTGGGTGCTCACTGCTCAGACAGAGGCAGAAAGCAGAGCAGCTTGTTAAGACTTCTGCTTCCAAACTTGTTCGGTACGCCCGCGTGCCGAACCGAAACCCCCGTACCGAAACGGTTCAATATAAATGCACGTACCGTTACACCCCTAGTCTGGATGCATTGAGTTGTTCTGCCCTTAGTTTTCCTGACAAAATAAACTAATATAATAAGTCTAATTATCATTCTAAATATACTACTAGTGTTGTCCCGATACCAATATTTTTTTACCGGTACCAACGTTATTTTGGTAATTTTCTAAATAAATTGGACCACCAAAAATGGCATTTTTGTTTTTATTTTAACAAAAAAATCTTACGGCACATTGAAAATATGTTACTTATTGCAAGTTTGTCCTTAGATAAAATAGTAAATGTACTAGACCACTTGTCTTTTAGTCGTAAGTAAGCAAACAAACGCTCTTAATTAGTCTGCTGACGTATGCAGTAACATATTGTGTCATTTATCATTCTATTATTTTGTCAAAAGTATTAAGGACAAGCTGTAAAAATTAATTATTAATCCACTTGTTCATTTACTGGTAATATCTGCTTATTTTCTGTTTTAACATGTTCTATCTACTCTTCTGTTAAAATGTAATAATCACTTATTCTTCTGTTGTTTGGATACCTAACATTCGTTTTGGATGATACAACACATTTAGGTATCAATCCGATACCAACTAGTTACAGGATCATAAATTGGTCATATTCAAAGTCGTCATTTGTCCAGGGACTTATTACCGGAGTTTATTAACATAATATGATTTTTTTCTAAAAAGGAAAAAAACATTTTGTGTTGATAAAAAAAAAAAATCGATGTTATCATAGTAGTACTTGGTACACTGATGTACTTTATATCATTACAGTGGATGTCAGGTGTAGATCCACCAATGGCGTTTGTGTACATTTTTTTTAATGACACCGGTGAGCTACGGTATGTAGTGAAGCATGTTTTGCTATTCCTCGTCCTGTAGGGATGATACTTGTAAGTGAAGTGAAGTGAATTATATTTATATAGCGCTTTTTCTCTAGTGACTCAAAGCGCTTTACATAGTTAAACCCAATATCTAATTTTTTTTTTTTTACATTTAAACCAGTGTGGGTGGCACTGGGAGCAAGTGGGTAAAGTGTCTTGCCCAAGGACACAATGGCAGTGACTAGGATGGCGGAAGCGGGATTCGAACCTGCAACCCTCAAGTTTTAAGAAACTATATTTTTCTTAAAAGAAGGGGGATGTAATAATTTGAGGTAATACAATCTTCAATCGGTCCCTGAAGTGTACATAAATGTGACCGGTACTTTTCAGAGGCGGTATAGTACTGAATATGATTCATTTGTATGGCGGTTCCATACTAATACCAGTATACTGTACAACCCTGTATACTACAGCTCATAAACTTACAAAAAAAATGGCTTTATTTTGTCAAAATATTATTTTAAAGGCAATTTTGTGGCTGTATTTGATGCACTCCACCGCTATATACTGTGACGCTTGGCTGGCATTGTGGTGATGTGGTTGCGTTCTCTCAATTGTGCAGGCGGAATGGACACAGCGTGAAGGTAAGAAAATATGATTTATGTATATTATAAAACAGACTAGGAACAAAAACACTTGCACAAGGCATTAAAGACAAAACCAACAGAACTAGCATGAGAGCTAGAAAGAACAGAAAGTGCTAGCATGTGAGCTAGGGACACAAACGAAGGGATAGCGTGGAAGCTAACGAATACAAAAAAGTCTTTACCACAATCGGGGATAGCGACGTCATCTGTTGCATTGGACAGCAAACTAGACTGCGAGGATGAGTAACGAAAAAGGCAGGCTTAAATAAGGACAGAAATTGGGAGGCGGGTGCGCTTCAAAAATACAAGGCAGGTGACACAAATACGTAACTATGGCAATGAAACAAAACAGGAAGTGCCACCAGGAACTACAGAAGATAAACGCCAACAAGATGTGATATAAAACAGAACCAAACCAGAACATGACATGATCCGAGCAGCGGATCATGACATATACACGCATTGTTTAGTGACCAGCAGGTTTTCTTACTCGCATAAAAAAATACACAATCCTCATTAGCTTTGGACCAACAATTTTGGATAAATTATGACTTTTGTGTGAAGTATGTCTACTGTGGTGCCAGCCTCCATGCATTGTTTGCAATCACTGCTTTATATATATATATATATATATATATATATATATATATATATATATATATATATATATATATATATATATATATATATATATATATATATATATATATATATATATATATATATATACCCTTGCTTTCAGTGTTGGTTTTTTTGACTTCCGGATTTTATCATCACCATACTTAAATAAAGAACTAATTGCTGCATTTTACTGCCATTTTTGTTGGTTTAATTTGGAATTATTAGTGACACATGCAAAAAAGGTGCAATTTCGAAGCAAGTTTTTGTCAGGTATAGTGTATTAATTCTGATCGTGAGAGACGGCACGTTTCCCTTGTGTATGTATGCTCGCTTACAGCCTTCCCGGCAAACCTTTACTTGACATCATTTTTTTCGATGCTATGCAAACATTTTTGCCGAGTGGTGCGTCCCCAAAGAGGACATGTTTACACGTCAAAAACTCTTCAATTAAAACAATGTCGACAGGGGAAGTGCGGTGTCGCAAACTTGTGTAAAACATGGCGCCCTGTAGTCACGTGAGGGGCTTTTGACCAATAATTGAGGAGATTTGCCCCAGGAGGAGTTAATTAAGTTGTTTCAATCCATCAATCAATCAATGTTTATTTATATAGCCCCAAATCACAAATGTCTCAAAGGACTGTACAAACCACTACGACTACGACATCCTCGGAAGAACCCACATAAGGGCAAGGAAAACTCACACCCAGTGGGCAGGGAGAATTCACACCCAGTGGTACGCCAGTGACAATGCTGACTATGAGAAACCTTGGAGAGGACCTCAATTGTGGGCAACTCCCCCCCCTC
Source organism: Nerophis ophidion (assembly GCF_033978795.1). Taxonomy (NCBI): domain Eukaryota; kingdom Metazoa; phylum Chordata; class Actinopteri; order Syngnathiformes; family Syngnathidae; genus Nerophis; species Nerophis ophidion. The sequence continues at coordinate 19,124,165 of NC_084623.1, forward strand.
TAGGGGACCGAAAGCAATGAATGTCGAGCGGGTCTAACATGATACTGTGAAAGTTCAATCCATAGTGGCTCCAACACAGCCACGAGAGTTCAGTTCAAAGCGGATCCAAGACAGCAGCGAGAGTCCCGTCCACAGGAAACCATCCCAAGCGGAGGCGGATCAACAGCGTAGAGATGTCCCCAACCGATACACAGGTGAGCGGTCCACCCTGGGTCTCGACTCTGGACAGCCAGTACTTCATCCATGGTCATCGGACCGGACCCCCTCCATAAGGGGTGGGGGGGGGGGGGGGTGGGGGGGGCATAGGAGAAAAAGAAAAGAACCGGCAGATCAACTGGTCTAAAAAGGAGGTCTATTTAAAGGCTAGAGTATACAAATGAGTTTTAAGGTGAGACTTAAATGCTTCTATTTGAATTTGAATTAAATTGAATTTAATTTCCTGAAACCGACTTAGGTCCATACTCTGGCTCTGCCTATTGTCACCTTTACACTCTTTTAATCCAATAGACTAATGCTGTGTGAGGCTGAGCCAATCAGTGGCCGCGATACTGAACAGAGTGCTTTGACTGGTTTGGTCTTATCGAGTGGCCTATGCTACTGTATTATTGATATTTTAAGGTTATTTGACCGTTTTGTGTTTGATAATGCTTGATTGAGTGTAAGACCAGAACAATTTTATATGTGCTTTAAAAAATAAATAAAAAATAATCTACGATCTGGTGAGGCTGCAATATGAATATTCCTAACTTTTTAGGAGTATATTTGACTTACTTATATTTACCTTATTGCTTTTGTTACATTGATTTATTATATGTATACAAATGAAGGTAATTGTTTCTGTATATTTTTTAAATCAAATTCAGTACAACAGTAATAATGATAGTAATGCGTTTTAATTGTAGACTGTAGTACTTTTCAGTATCGCCCAAAGATGCTTTACAAAACTCCTTCCTGGAAGAGGCTTATTATCTAGCAACTTTGCGTCAGAACTGCTAGTTTTAGTAAATAAGTCATCAAAATGAGTGCAAAGTGAATTGTCAACAGACTGAAAATCATACTACTCCTTCTACAAAATCCAAAATCAGTGTAGTTTGCACTTGGTGTAAATTGTAAATAAAAACAGAATTCAGATTTCCGAATCCTTTTCAACTTATATTGAATTGAATAGACTGCAAAAAAAAGATATTTAATGTTGGAACTGAGAAACTTTTTTTTTTTTTTTTTTTTTTGCAAATAGTCATTAACTTAGAATTGAATGGCAGCAATTAATTGCAAAAAAGTTGACATTTTTACCACTGTGCTACATGGCCTTTCCTTTTAACAACACTCGGTAAACCTTTGGGAACTGAGGAGACCAATTTGAAGGTTTTTTAGGTGGAATTATTTCCCATTCTTGCTTGATGTACAGCCTAAGTTTTTCAACAGTCCGAGGTCTCCGTTGTGGTATTTTACGCTTCATAATGTGCCGCACATTTTCAATGGGACACAGGTCTGGACTACACGCTCTTGTAACATGTGCAGAATGTGGCATGACATTGTCTTGCTGAAATAAGCAGGGGCGTCCATGAAAAAGACGTTGCTTGGATGGCAACGTATGTTGCGCCAAAACCTGTATGTACCTTTCAGCATTAATGCTTCCTTCACAGATGTGTAAGTTACCCATGCTTTGGGCACTAATACACCCCCATACCATCACAGATGCTGGCTTTTGAACTTTGCGCCTATAACAGTGCGGATGGCTCTTTTACTCTTTGATCCGGAGAACATGACGTCCACAGTTTCCAAAAACAATTTGAAATATGGACTTGTCAGACCACAGAACACTTTTCCACTTTGCATCAATCCATCCTAGATGAGCTCAGGCCCAGCGAAACAGGCATCGATTTTGGGTGTTGTTGATGAATAGCTTTCGCTTTGCATAACTCGCACTTACAGAGGTAGCGACGAACTGTAGTTACTGACAGTGGCTTTCTGAAGTGTTCCTGAGCCCAGGTGGTGATGTCCTTTACACACTGATGTCGGTTATCGATCCTGGGGGACCTAAGGTCACTAATGTTCAGTGATTTCTCCAGATCCCCTGAACCTTTTGATGATATTACGAACCGTAGATGGTGAAATCCCTAAATTCCTTGCAACAACTTGTTAAGAAATGTTGTTCTTAAACTGTTCGACAATTTGCTCAAGCTTTTGTTCACAAAATAGTGACCCTCACCACATCTTTGTTTGTGAATGACTGAGCATTTCATGGAAGCTGCTTTTTTTATACCTAATCATCGCACCCACCTGTCCCAATTAGCCTTTTCACCTGTGGTATGTTCCAAATAAGCGTTTGATGAGCATTCCTCAACTTTGTCAGTCTTTTTTGCCACTTGTGCCAGCTTTTTTGAAACACGTTGCAGGCACCAAATTCCAAATGAGCTAATATTTGCAAAAAATAAAAAAGTTTACCAGGTCGAATGCAAAGTATCATGTTTTTGTAGTCTATTTAATTGAATGTAGGTTGAAAATTATTTGCAAATCCTTGTATTCTGTTTTTATTTACGATTTACACGACGTGCCAACTTTACTGGTTTTGGGTTTTGTATTATCAAAAGCAATAGCAGCAATAATCTGACGGATCCAACACTTTTTTTACTGGTCAAATTATTATTCATATTTTATGGATCAACAACATTAAGGCACATTGCTTGGAATTATTTGTAAAGTATGGCCATCACTGAAAACTAATTAGGGACTTTGTGTTGCCCCCATACCTCCTTCTGTTGTATCAACACATTATCCTTTGCAACTGTTCCACTTGTGTCAGACTTGCCACTGACAGTTTGTTTGTGTTTTAGTTTTTCCTCTGTGTGTGTTTAGTATTTCCTCTTTTTAGTTCCTGTCAGCCCTCTTATTTTGTCTGTTTCCTGTTTTTTTTCCCTGTGCGCTGCGGCTGATTGGCACCTGGCCACACCTGGTGTCAATCAGCCCGTTCCTATTTGTACCTGCTTTGTCTTCCAGTCAAGCCTGGATTATTGTCACGTATTGCATGTCGCTCATGTGTCGTTGCTATCTGTCGTGTCGTATCATATCGTGTCAATGCAGCGTTGCGGTAAGCTATATTTGATAGTGGTTTGTAGTGTTCTGTATTTTGTTCCCTGCTTCCAAGTTTGTTTTCATATTAGAAATACGACATCTGTTTCTTGCTCGATACCTGCTTGCTTCCACGCTAAGCCCCTTTTTGTTTTTTGCTAGCTTCCATGCTTAGCTCCCTTTGTTTTCTAGCTCCCATGCTAGCTCTCTTAGTTAGTTATCTGCCTCGTGCGCGCTTTTTATTGTACCCCTTTGGTTTGTTCTTGTTTTATATTTTTATTACGTCATGTTTTCTCACTCCATGCCTGCCTCCATCTCTGCATCTTGGGGTTCGTCACAAACTAACTCTGACAACTTGCTTTCTAAACACCAGTAAAATACAGACAAAACACACATAACGAGGACTACTACCAAAATGATTGGACTGCTCATACTTAACTTCTCTGAGCCCGTCAACATATGAATTACATTTCCAATAGAACATAACTCTACACACGACTACACAAGTTATCTCACACTGCTACCCTCAGATCACAGGTCCTGGAAATTACAATCCTTTGGGAAAAGCCTAATTCTCGCAACCACAGTTGCTCTAAATAACAGGATGTGTCAGGTTTTTGTTTTGTTAAATAAGTCTAACCTTGCACTACACACTTAAACGGTCCCTCCAGGATTTAAGTCGCTTTTATTTTTGAAGATTATTCCGCCCTAAATGCGCATTTTATTAACAATTATACCCATCCATCCATCCATCCATGATGCGGTATTTTAAAATTTTCTTTATGTGTTTTCTGTAATCCTAACCCTAAAAAGCACATGGTTTTAACAAATCTCAAAAAAATTTGCATAATTTGCAACTTTTTGGACTTGATAACATTGTATCAGACCACATACGTTTCAGCAGGCCTTTTTATTTGATGCTAGAAGTTGCAAAAGTTATTCCCAATAAAGATTATTACTATAACTGGTTTAGTAAGATGGAGTAAAAGCAGAAAAGAAAGACGGAAAGCAGAGTCGAGAGTAATTTTGTCAAACCCGGTCTAAGTACATAACAAAATGAAAAATCATCTTACATTACAATCAGGCTTTGTCAAAGATGTATTGTAATGTAATCTGTGTTATTTCTACCTAAATAAATGTTTTCTGGCAGAACGAAATAAATTGTACATTCTTTTATAACCTGTTCTGATTGATAGTCCGCAATTACAGAATATTTAGCAGGCTGAACATTACATTTCAATGATGAATAGAGAAGGTTAAATCATGGTCACGCAGAGATAAGAATACCATTAACTTGTTCCCACATGTAATGTACAGAATATTGGAAACATTTATTCAGGTGGAAATATTACAGACTCTGTTCATAACTTTTATGGACAGAATTTCTAGGTGCAGTCAAGGTGTTGAGGGGATCCGGTTTGTTCGCTGCAGGATTAGGTTTCTGCTTTTTGCAGATGATGTGGTGCTGATGGCTTCATCTGGCCAGGATCTTCAGCTCTCACTGGATCGGTTCGCAGCCGAGTGTGAAGCGACTGGTATGAGAATCAGCACCTCCAAGTCCGAGTCCATGGTTCTGGCCGGAAAAGGGTGGAGTGCCATCTCTGGGTTGGGGAGGAGACCCGGCCCCAAGTGGAGGAGTTCAAGTACCTAGGAGTCTTGTTCAAGAGTGAGGGAAGAGTGGATCGGGAGATCGACAGGCGGGTCAGTGCGGCGTCTTCAGTAATGCGGACGTTGTATCGATCCGTTGTGGTGAAGAAGGAGCTGAGCCAAAAGGCAAAGCTCTCAACTTAGCGGTCGATCTACGTTCCCATCCTCACCTATGAACATGAGCTTTGGGTTATGTCGAAAGGACAAGATCACGGGTACAAGCGGCCAAAATTAATTTCCTCTGCCGGGTGGCGGGCCTCTCCCTTACAGATTGTGTGAGAATCTCTGCCATCCGGGGGGAGCTCAAACTAAAGCCGCTTCTCCTCCTCATCAAGAGGAGCTAGATGAGGTCGTTCGGGCATCTGGTCAGGATGCCACCCGAACGCCTCCTTAGGGAGGTTGTTTAGGGTACGTCCGACTGGTAGGAGGCCACGGGGAAGACCCAGGGCACGTTGGGAAGACTATGTCTCCCGGCTGGCCTGGGAACGCCTCGGGATCCCCCGGGAAGAGCTGGACGAAGTGGCTGGGGAGAAGAAAGTCTGGGTTTCTCTGCTTAGACTGCTGCCCCCGCGACCCCGACCTCGGATAAGCGGAAGAAGATGGATGGATGGATGGAACATCTTTGACAACCAAAGCATGATCATAGCATTCCACATCTTGTATTAATAATGCATGAAACTGGTATCCAAACATAGTCTAGCTCCTCCTCTGAAGGCAAGTGTTCCTACAACTTAGAGTTAGACTTAGACTTAGTTCCTCCCATTCCTGTTGAAACATTGGGCGACCAGTCCCCTCCATTTGTTCCAGTCACTGGCGACATTTCTTGTTCCATGCCAGCTGACTCTCATCCTTCTCAAGTCTTCCTTGGCTGTTTGTCTCCACGTCTTCTTTGGCCGTCCTCTCTTCCTCTTTCCCCCTTCTGGCACCCAGTCCATTGCCACACTTGCCAGTCTCTCTCTTGGCAGTCAGAGTTCGTGTCCAGCCATTCTCCTTCTCCTGTCAGAGACTATTTCGGACAATGGTGCTACACCTGCCCTTCTCTTCACCTCTTCATTGGTGATGTAGTCTCCACATGAGATCCTCAAGATGTATCTGAGACATCGTCGGTGGAAGACATCCAGCTTGTTCGTAATGCTTGATGACTTCATCCACGTCTCACAGGCATAGGTCACTGTAGGGATGACCACTGACATATAGAGGCGCAGCTTTGTGGACGTACTGATAGATTTTGATGACCAGATGTTCCGGAGGCGTTGGAAGACTCCTGCAGCTTTTCCGATTCTAGTCCGTACATCCTTTTCTGCGTCTCCAGTGTTTGAGATGTTGCTTCCCAGGTACGTGAAGTTCTTGACGTACTCTATGCCTTGTTCGCCTACGGTGAGCAGTGGAACGTTTTGGTCTTGTGCGACAGTCATGGCCTTGGTCTTCTCTTGGCTTATACGTTGGCCAACTTTTTCCCCTTGCTCATGCGGATTGTTGGTTAATTTTTGGACCGCAGCGCGGAATGGCTAAGCAGAGCCAAGTCATCCGCGAAGTCCAGTTTCTACAACAGTAATACAAATTCTGTATTCCAACAAAATACAAAATCCGGCAAGAGACCAACACCAACACACTTTAAAAAATATATATTTTATTGTCTTTAAAAGCGAGTTCATGTCCATTTTGTGTTGAGCTGTTTAAAAAAGCGCAATGTTTAAAAAGCATTTAATTAGAGCAAAAAGGTAATAAAACTTGACACTTATCTGTCTAGGGCAGTGGTTCTCAACATTTTTTCAGTTATGTACCCCCTGTGAACATTTTCTTTTAATTCAAGTACTCCCTAGTCTGAGCAAAGCATTTTTGGTTGAAAAAAAGAGATTAAGAAGTAAAATACAGTACTATGTCATCAGTTTCTGATTTATTAAATTGTGTAACAGTGCAAAATATTGCTCATTTGTAGTGGTCTTTCTTGAACTATTCGGAAAAAAAGATATAAAAATAACAAAAAAATTGTTGAAAAATAAACAAGTGATTCAATTATAACTTAAAGTGCCCTCTTTGGGGATTGAATAGAGATCCATCTGAATTCATGAACTTTATTCTAAACATTTCTTCACAAAAAAAAGAAATCTTTAACATCAATATTTATGGAACATGTCCACAAAAAAATCTAGCTGTCAACACTGAATTGTCAGGGTTATCCCTGACAGTTTGATTGTGTTATACTTTTTCCTCTGGTTGTATTTCCTGTCAGCGCTCTTGTTTTAGTTCTGTTTCCTGTTTGTCTCCCTGAGTGCTGTGTACCCTCAGCTGTGGCTGATTGGCACCTGACCGCACCTGGTGTCAATCAGCCAGTTACTATTTAAACCTGCTTTTTCCTCCACTCGGACAAGCTGTCAACACTGAATATTGCATTGTTGTTGTTTTTTTCAGTTTATGAACTTACATTCATATTTTGTTGAAGTATTATTCAATAAGAAATATTTATAAAGGATTTTTGAATTGTTGCTATTTGTAGAATATTTTTGAAAAATCTCACGTACCCCTTGACATACCTTCAAGTACCCCCAGGGGAACGCGCAGCCCCATTTGAGAACCACTGGTCTAGGGTACACTTATTAATGATGAAGACTTATATCTATGTACGATTAATCGAGAATAATTTTGTGTTAATTACAAATGCAAAAGTTCTTCCTAATAATACATAGTTTTCTTCCTCCCACTTCTCTGAGAGCGCTTTGATTATCTAACAATAGAAAAGCGCGATATTAAGCTAATCCATTATTATTATTATTATTATTCTTTAGGCGTAAAGAAGTTGCAGACATTTGTGCATATCTTAGGGTTGAAAGTCGAATGCAAACTTTCGTTTATGTTCCCACACATTGCACATAGTTTACCCGCACTTTCGGTGAGAACATTGGGTAACTGTTGAGAGCGATTTTTTTTGTTAAAGGAGTGAATTATGGAATCTGTCAATGTCGTCATAGACGTGGAAGACGTGGTCCTATGCATAGAGACATTTGATTGGTCTGAGTGCTGCTGAGATGATTTTGATCGGTGAAAATGTCAATGATCGGCCAAAATGTGCGGGAATATTGAGGAAAGTGCACAAAGTTGCGAGTCCGCGAATGAATCGGAAAATGGTTAAGGTTAGCGTAAATCGCAAATTTCTGAAGTAAATAATCAAATTACCTGAATTCAGCATCAGTTTTACTATATGATTGTCATTCAGTCATGTGACCCTTTGATTGTTTTCCTGTGTGTTGTCTCATTTCCAACATTGTCTTCTCCTGCCTAGGGCGGCGGGCAGTCCACTGGTAATGGACCCCAACAGCATATGCAGGAAGGCAAAGCGTCTGGTTGGCAAGCAGGCCGAACTCTGTCAGACCCAGCCGGAAATAGTAAATGAGGTGGCCAAGGGCACAAGGTTGGGCATTAGAGAGTGCCAATACCAGTTCAGGTACCGCCGATGGAACTGCACGAGCCACAACAAATACTTTGGCAAAATACTGCAACAAGGTGAGTAACCAATGCTCTTTTTTTCTGCCTTTCACCCATAAAAGTTCCAATTAAATTTGTATGATGATCAAAACTTTGACATGTATGTGTGTATAGAAAACATGGATGTAGGCACATTGGGCATGGAACATTTGGACAATTCTTTGTTACCAACACATTGGAGAGGACACTTTTCTGCTTGGTTCACAAGCTCTTAGTGGTCTTTGTCTTTAAAATAGACAATGCAATCCGTGTTGGCCAAGCAAACTTTTGTGTATTTTCATTTCAATTTTTTTCCTAAAGGGAACCTATTGGGTAAAACCAAGTTTTCTTGGTGCCTGCTTTTGTGTATTCCAGATCCCCATAAGTCCATAAAATTTGAATATACACCATGGAGTTATTGCGGAGATACTTACAAAAAAATCTTGACTTCCTTCATACTTCAGTTAAAGTTAAAGTACCAATGATTGTCACACACACACTAGGTGTGGTGAAATTTGTTCTCTGCATTTGACCCAAACTTGCCAACCTTGAGAGCTCCGATTTCGGGAGGTGGCACTGGGGGGTGGATGGGCGTGGTAGGGGGTGGGGCGGAGGCGTGGTTGGAGCGGGGGGCGTGGCTAAGAGGGGAGTAGTATAATTCACCAACGCGAGTATTTCATATATATTTCGTATATATACACACATATATATATATATATATGTATTGAATACTTTAATTTCAGTGACTTCTAGCTATATATATTTATTTTATTGTATATATAGATAAAAGAAAGAGTTGAATTTCAGACGGCACCTATCAAATACAATGTAATAAAAACACAGTTGTTCTACTAACTGTACTGTGCTTGCTGGTTACTAAAAAACAACAACAACACTTACCTTTCACTATTTGAGTAACCTTTGTTCTGCCATTTGCGTATTGGCGAGCGATCTCCGGATTTGTTGTAGACATCCGCAAATGAGAACGGGATGTTGCTTCCAGCTATCATCATAGCCATTTTTGTCTCAGCATAAGATAAACCATCGGGTCTCCATTTTGCGAGGTGTGCCATAATACTGGGTTGTGAACGATGCTGCGCTGCGGACGCTTTGTGCTTCGCTGACCGTTCATGGTTAAGTATATCCGTACACCGTGTTCAATGGAGAAGTCTGTTCTACAAAATTTACAGGCAACATACCCCTTCCCATTCAAACTCTCCTGGATAAACTGAAATTCTTGTTTCCATTTGTTTTGGAACTTGCAAGCGTATTTCTTCATTTTGCTCGTCGAGGGTGTAATATATTGGGTTGGAGTCAATAACCAGGCGACGTGATGAAGTTATGTCCTTTTACTGTGGGCTTCAGATCAGACTCCCTAATGCATATGTTCCTTGACTGCACTTAAATGTAGAATATATTTAAAATATATTTATATTATTCATATATTATATATTGTATATATAATATATCATATATCATATATATACTATATTATTTATTATTATCATTGTTTATTGTGAGCAAACTGTGGTGCTGAATACCCCCCAGGGATCAATAAAGTACATTCTATTCTATTTTATCCACGGTAGATGGCAGTATTGTCCTGTTTAAGAGGGTCACAACATTGCTGAGTCTGTTCTCATGGAGCTTGAGGGGGCGTGGCCTCCAGCTCCGACTGAATTTCGGGGGGTTTTCGGGAGAAAATTTGTCCCAGGAGGTTTTCGGAGAGGCGCTGAATTTCGGGAGTCTCCCGGAAAATCCGGGAGGGTTGGCAAGTATGATTTGACCTATCCTCTTGTTCACCACCTGGGAGGTGAGGGGAGCAGTGAGCAGCAGTGGGGGCTGAGCAAGTCTGCCACACAAGAGGACACAGCAAATTAAGGAACTGACTGACTACTAATAGATACAACTCCAGGTAAAACCTCTGCCGTATGAGGCGATATCTGCTGACATAGCTCGGACAAAATAGGTCACTAAAGTCTCAAATTATAAACAGCTCATTTTGAGCAGGTTTGGAAGAAAGCAAGATTGTTTTATAATTTATTATATTATAATTATCGGCCGTCACTCGAACGAGTATGACGATCTTCCTGGTAGGGGTGTATTCCTTTGTGGAGGATGCCTGTGCGTGACTTTGTTTTACGTGGGGAGACTGGTGCACAGACGCTCACCACACGATCCTTGACAGAATCAGGTCAGGGTCCAGTGGCATGTAGTTCAAGATGACTGGGGACCCTTTTCTGCTGCAGCCTTCATCTGCCATCGCAGCCGTTGTGGTAGTTCTTAAAAACTACCGTCTTTCGCCTGCTCCACCTTTGAGGTCTACACCGTATCCCTGGCTAGGGGGCAGTCAGGTACTAGGCCTTTGACAAGGGCCACCTGGGGTAACAGGAGTATAGGGGTTAACCTCCTAGTGCCCCAAGACCTTATAGAGGAGCCTCCACTGCTGGATGCACTTTAACATCATGCCCAGGACTAGTTTTATCACAATCTCCGTTATGCCTCCATGGTTTGTTTTTGAAAATTTTGGGACTTTCGGGGATCCCCACCTTCTACCATCCTAGTCACGTCCGTTGTGTCCTTGGGCAAGACACTTCACCCCTGCTCCTGATGGGTCCTGGTTAGCGACTTGCATGGCAGCTCCCGCCATCAGTGTGTGAATGTGTGGGTGAATGTGGAAATACTGTCAAAGCACTTTGGGCTCCTTAAAGAGGGTAGAAAAGCACTATACGAGTACAACCATTTACCATTTAATTTACAAACAGGTAAGAAAAGTTCCCTTTAAGCACTGAAAAAATCCGACATAACCCACGAGATAAGGTCATCCTATTTTCTACTCGGAGCTGATTGAGGGTTTTAAACCTTTGACCTCACTAATATGCAACTTAAGGTAAGGTCCCGGTCTAATTATGGTCCAGAAGACAAGGGCAGCTGTTGTGGTACCGACTAGACATATTCACACTCGACTGCTTCTACTCTTCATCAGATTCGGTATGCTTGAAACGATCAGCGAGCATCTACTCTGAGCATCTTCCCGCAGCTCTTTGAAGTCTGCAATATGGCTTACGGGTCACGGCGGGGTCTCCCACAATTACGTTGTTGGTTTTCCTCTCCTATGATTACGTTCATGGAGAGATCCTTGAGTGGCACCACACAGTCTTTAACTGCACGGTAAATCAACAGAAACAAGTTAACACTTGCACAAATACTGTGTACTGAGTGTGTAATTAAAGCCATTTGGGTCTCCTGAATGCGCTAATGTACTTTTTTATATATGAAGAAATAAAAAAAAAACCCAACTCATTAGGGTTTTGAATCTTTGAAGTAAAAGATAATAGACAGGAAGAGAGGGCAAGAATCTACCGGCAGAAGACAGGCTAGTAATTAATCGTACATTCCTGCCTGTCTATAAGCCAGGCCAAATGGCTCCTTTGTTTTGCAACACTCTGTGACCTGAATCCACTTGTAATGCCTGCTCATATGCATTTTACCTCCTTTTCCTCCTTACAAAATGCTGCACGACAATAGAAAAGGGCACATTTATGAAGAAAAGTCATATTCATATGAGTTGGGAAATTGTGTTAGATGTAAATATAAACGTAATACAATGATTTTCAAATCTTTTTCAACCCATATTCAATTGAATACACTACAAAGACAAGATATTTGATGTTCAAACTCATAAACTTAATTTTTTTTTTTGCAAATAATAATTAACTTACAATTTCATGGCTGCAACTCATGCCAAAGTAGTTGGGAAAGGGCATGTTCACCACTGTGTTACATCACCTTTTCTTTTAACAAAACTCAATAATCAATCAATCAATCAATCAATCTTTACTTATATAGCCCTAAATCACTAGTGTCTCAAAGGGCTGCACAAACCACTACGACATCCTCGGTAGGCCCACATAAGGGCAAGGAAAACTCACACCCAGTGGGACATCGGTGACAATAATGACCCAGTGGGACGTCGGTGACAATGATGACTATGAGAACATGATACTGTGATACTGATGATACTGATGACTAGAATAGAATAAACGTTTGGCAACTGAGGAAACTAACTGTTGAAGCTTTGAAAGTGGAATTCTTTCCCATTCTTGTTTTATGTAGAGCTTCAGTCGTTCAATAGTCCGGGGTCTCCGCTGTTGTATTTTACACTTCATAATGCAACACACATTTTCGATGGGAAACAGGTCTGGACTGCAGGCGGGCCAGGAAAGTACCCGCACTATTTTTTTACGAAGCCATGCTGTTGTAACACGTGCTGAATATGGCTTGGCCTTGTCTTGCTGAAATAAGCAGGGGCGTCCATGAAAAAGACGGCGCTTAGATGGCAGCATATGTTGTTCCAAAACCTGTGTGTACCTTTTAGCATTAATGGTCCCCTCACAGATGTGTAAGTTACCCATGCCTTGGGCAGTAATGCACCCCCATACCATCACAACTTTGCGTCGATAACAGTCTTGATGGTTGGCTTCCTGTTTGGTCCGGATGACAGGATGTCGAATATTTCCCCCCCAAAAAATTGAAATGTGGACTCGTCAGACCACAGAACACTTTTCCACTTTGCATCAGTCCATCTTAGAGGATCTCAGGCCCAAAGAAGCCTTCGGCGTTTCTGGATGTTGTTGATAAATGGCTTTCGCTTTGCATAGTAGAGCTTTAACTTGCACTTACAGATGTAGTGACGAACTGTATTTAGTAACAGTGGTTTTCTGAAGTGTTCCTGAACCCATGTGGTGATATCCTTTAGAGATGAATGTCGGTTTTTGATGCAGTGCCGTCTGAGGGATCGAAGGTCAAAGTCATTCAATGTTGGTTTCCGGCCATGCCGCTTACGTGGAGTGATTTCTCCAGATTTTCTGAACCTTTTGATGATATTATGGACCGTAGATGTTGAAATCCATAAATTTCTTGCAGTTGCAGTTTGAGAAACGTTGTTCTTAAACTGTTTGACTATTTGCTCACGCAGTTGTGGACAAAGGGGTGTACCTCACCCCATCCTTTCTTGTGAAAGAATGAGCATTTTTTGGGAAGGTGCTTTTAAACCCAATCATGGCACCCACCTGTTCCCAATGAGCCTGCACACATGTGGGATGTTCCAAATAAGTGTTTGATGAGCATTTCTCAACTTTATCAGTATTTATTGCCACCTTTCCAAACTTCTTTGTCACGTGTTGCAGGCATCAAATTCTGAAGTTAATGATTATTTGCACAAAAAAAAATGTTTATCAGTTTGAACATCAAATATGTTGTCTTTGTAGCATATTCAACTGAATATGGGTTAAAAATGATTTGCAAATCATTGTATATTGTACATTGTATTTACATCTAACACAATTTCCCAACTCATATGGAAAAGGGATTTGTATATGCCTGTCAATATTTGCCTTTGAGAATAAGATACGTTTCTCGTAAAGAAGGGGGGAAAAGGGAAACCTGACTGCCTACTTGATTTTGCAGTCGTATTGTTACCAGCAAGCTTTTATTTTGAAGGCTACATGATGTTTTTTCCAATTGTTGTCGAGTAGTAATGCAACAATGATATGTTTTCATGTACGATTATAGTCTGTGGAATAATTAAGTTAAACTTAAAGTACCAATGATTGTCACACACACACTAGGTGTGGCAAAATTATTTTCTGCATTTGACCCATCACCCTTTAATCACCCCCTGGGAGGTGAGGGGAGTAGTGAGCAGCAGCGGTGGTCTTGCCCAGGAATCATTTTTGGTGATTTAACCCCCAATTCCAACCTTTGATCCTGAGTGCCATCAAAGTTTCACGATTATTATGCATTAATTGCGATGAGGTGGCGACTTGTTTCCCCTTCCACATGAATGCCGCTGTGATAGGCTCCAGCCACACCCGCAACCCCAAAAGAGACAAGCGGTAGAATATGGATGGCTGGATGGATGATTTCACAACTCTACTATTGAACATGAATTTACTGTCAATTGATTAGCGTGGGGGCAGCACGGCGGGACATGGGGTTGGTGCGTCTGCCTCACAATACGAAGGTCCTGTGTAGTCCTGGGTTCAATCCCGGGCTCGGGATCTTTCTGTGTGGAGTTTGCATGTCAAACCCCCTGACTGCGTGGGTTCCCTCCGGGTACTCCGGCTTCCTCCCACCTCAAAATACATGCACCTGGGGATAGGGTGTTTGGCAACACTAAATTGGCCCGAGGGTGTGAATGTGAGTGTGAATGTTGTCTGTCTATCTGTGTTGGCCCTGCGATGAGGTGGCGACTTGTCCAGGGTGTACGCTGCCTTCCGCCAGATTGTAGCTGAGATAGGCACCAGCGCCCCCCGCAACCCCAAACGGAATACGCGTGAAAAAAATGGATGGGTGGATGTGACCAGCATGCTTTTATTTTGAAGGCTACATGATGTGTTTTCCGAGTGTTGTCGAGTAGTGATGCAACAATGATATGTTTTCACGTACGAATATAGTCTGAGGAATAATCACGGTTTCACGATTATTATGCATTAATTGCGATGAGGTGGCGACTTGTTCCCCCTTCCACATGAATGCAGCTGTGATAGGCTCCAGCCAAGCGGTAAAATATGGATGGCTTGGATGATTTCACAACTCTACTACTGAACATGAATTTACCGTGAATTGATTAACATGGACCCCGACTTGAACAAGTTAAAAAACTTATGTCAATTGTATGGAATATGTACTGTATTGTGCAATCTACTAATAAAAGTTTCAATCAATCAATCAGACAATACACTACATCACATGAACATTCGGCACTGTTACGGCTCAGACCCTTGCCAACGGCGCTCATCCGTCTGTGCGCTCCAGTGAGCCCACCTCAGGACATACCCAGGGACGCGCCGCGCGCGCCTCTGCCCTGCAGCGGCCGCCAGCTGTTTTCATTCACCGACAATCACCAAACCTGCCAGAAATGAAGGACCTGCCTTCATAAGCCGGCACAGCTTTGCATGCCGGCACCAGAGTATAGTCATTTGTACCTTCCCTGTGCTTCTTGTGCTCCCGGATCTTCCTTGCCTCCCCCGCGTTTCATGGTTTTTCGACTCCTCGCTCGCCCCCGGACAACGACACCTCGCTCCTGCCTCTCGACTACGCTTCCGCCCCCTGGACTTCTTCTTCTTCTCTCGTTCAACACTTGCTAACACACACTTTGGTTAAATTCTACACATAGTCATACACCATACACACTCTTGGATTTTGTCACAGTCCATTTCCTTAGTTTATTTTTCTATTGTTTGATTATTATTTATATATATATATATATATATATATATATATATATATATATATATATATATATGGTTACTATATATAATAAATATTTGAACGTTACTGCCACCTGGTGTCCGTTTGCCGTCACTCCCCTGTTTAAACCACAACCGGCACTTTTTTTTTCAACGCGCGATTAACACGTATGCGCCCTGGCTACTTTTTGACGCTCAACTCAATCCATAAGGCGTTCAGTTACTGTTGAGCCACAAGCTGGAAAATACCGAGCAGAAATGGCCAAAAAAAATTGGCTATTGTGGCAATTTCACGTTCAAAGCCTTGGCAAATAGTTTTCCCGACAAGACAAGACTAATAAATAAATAATGGATTATATACAGTATATCCATTTTTGGAAAATATTACTTAAACTTGTTTTCATTAAACATTTTTTTATATTTTTTATGTAGGTGTGGCGGCCTTTATCTTGCCGTGGTGGTGCGCCACGATCAGTTACATGTTGGGGAAACTGTCTGTTGTAGGCGGTCTGTACAAACCACTGTGATGACCATCAATCAATCAGTGAATGTTTATTTATATAGCCCTAAATCACAAGTGTCTCAAAGGGCTGCACAAGCCACAACGACATCCTCAATTCAGATCCCACATAAGGGCTAGGAAAAACCACAACCCAGTGGGATGTCAATGAGAATGACTATGAGAAACCTTGGAGAGGACCGCAGATGTGGGTGACCCTCCCCCTCGAGGGGAGACCGGATGCAATGGACGTCGAGTGGGTTTAGCATAATATTGTGAAAGTTCAGTCCATAGTGGATCTAACATAATAGTGACAGTCCAGTCCATAGTGGGGCCAGCAAGAGACCATACCGAGTGGAGACGGGTCAGCAGTGCAGAGATGTCCCCAACCGATGCACAGGCGAGCGGTCCGCCCTGGGGCCCCGACTCATCCATGGCCACCGGACCTGTGCTCCCGCCTCCCCCCTTCCACATGGGGGACGGGGGAGAGCAGAAAAGAAAAGAAACGGCAGATCAACTGGTCTAGAAAGGCAGAGTACTGGAGCCCAAATAGAAAACGCTCTATAGCTCGCAGACTTTTTTTGGACTCTGGGAATCACTAATAAGCCGGAGTTCTTTGAACGCAGATTTCTTGCCGGGACATATGATACAATACAATCGGCAAGATACGCTAGAGCTAGACCGTGTAGTATTTTATACGTAAGTAGTAAAACCTTAAAGTCACATTTTAAGGACATCACATGAACATTACATTATTGGCTGTATTTTAACAAAAAAAAAAATCAAACGGTACATTAAACATATGTTGTATCGCAAGGTTGTTCTTAACCTCATAAGGCCCAAGCTGTGTTTACATATTTTTTTTATTTCTCTTTGCTATTTCGGCTTATTGGACCCTAATTAGAATAAAAACTAAAAATCCTCTTTTTATATGATGTACTTAGTCCAGGGGTAGGGAACCTATGGCCCGCGAGCCAGATGTGGCTCTTTTGATAACTGCATCTGGCTCTCGGATAAATCTGAGCTGAGACTGTCTAAAATAATGTTCAAAATATAAAACATGCTCATGCATTTGAATCCATCCATCCTTTTTTCTACCGCACTTGTTCAAGAAGTTGCAATAAGGGTAAGAAGTGATTTATTTATTATCGGTTAGTTTAGGGTTTGCCCTCCTGGGGGTTCTTCAGACCACCAAGCACCGACATGAGAGCCTATTTCAGTGCTACAATATTTTTTTATTTTTCAATAAGTCTCTCAGTTGCTTTCCAACAATTGTTTTTTTCGTCTTTCGATCTCGCTCGCACTCTGGCTCCAGCCCCAACCCCGTCTCTCCTCCTGGCTGCTGCTTATAAATTAGATAAAAATGCCCAGGTGGGCTGCTTATGCACCTGTTGCTGATTTCGAGGCTGGTCCTGGCAACAACTCGCTTCGCTGCAGTCCCGCAGGCCACGCCCCCTCCACAGTTAGCTTCAGAATAACAATGTTATAAGAGACCTATTAGAATCTAGAAATGTTGGTCTTACTTAAAAATGCACGCATTAAGTTGTGTTCAGTATTGAAAAAAATATACGGCTCTTACGGAAATACATTTTAAAATATTTGGCTTTTTGACTCTCTCAGTCAAAAAAATTCCCGACCCCTGACTTAGTCCATAAGTAACAAACGTGTACTTCATGTGTAGTGACATGCAAATTTTTATTTTTACACTTTTTTTTCCAAATTCCATTGTATGTTATACACTTCTGACACCAACGGATAGCAGTATAAGTGTCCACATGTTGGCATAAGACCCCAATTCAGTAGTGTACACGATTTTGGAAATAAGAACTAAAAGGTGATGTCCACGCATGTGGCCACTAAGGCCTTTAGAGGTTAAATAAAATAGGGAACATAAAACTTGTATTTTAGTAGTAAGTAAACAAACAAAGGCTCCTAATTTAGCTGCTAACATATGCAGTAACAGATTGTGTCATTTTCTATTCCAATATTTTGTCTAAATTAATTATTAATCTACTTGTCCGTTTACTGTTAATATCAGCTTACTTTCTCTTTTAACATGTTCTATCTACACTTCTGTTAAAATGTAATACTCACTTATTCTTCTCTTGTTTGAGACTTTACATTAGTTTTGGATGATACCACACATTTGGGTATCGATCCGATACCAAGTCGTTACAGGATCGTACATTAATCATATTCAAAGTCCTCATGTGTTTAAGGTCATATTTCCCGAGTTTATAAACATAATATACTGTCATGTCGGAAACGCATCGTGTGGGTGTTGAGTCACCCCCAGATGCACGAGGACCAAGAATGCAGGAATTGCAGGTAGGAGCTTGGTTTAATATACAAAAAGTAAAAACACTGTTCCAAAAACTGACAAAATAAAATCGAATGCCTCCGCATGGGAAGCTAATGCTAAACGTAGCAGTGAGTCCAGAGTCCAAAAGTCGACGAAAAACCAACGTGAATGTTGCATGTAGCAAACAACGAACCAAGAATGAACTGAAGTAGCAGGCAGGTTTAAATACTAAAGCAAACAATTACCACAGGTGTGCGTCAAAAAGCATAGCAGGTGGAACAAATGAGAAACCATGGTAACCGAACAAACAAGGAAGTGCACAAACTAACTCAAAAGTCCAAATAACAAACGATCTGGGCAGCGGATCGTAACAATATACATTTAAAAAAAAGACCGGTACTTTTCAGAGGCGGTGTAGTACCGAATATGATTCATTAGTATCGCAGTACTATACCGGACAACCCTGATGTGCAGTCAGTCATATCACCTTCTCTTTGTCATTCTACCTTCTCTTTGTCATTTAAAAAAGTACGGAATATATTACCTCGGTGTGTTCTATGGTAGGTACGAACACAGACCCTTTTGCCTAATGGCCCAGGAAGCGGTGCAGCTCAGTCAGAACCACATTTTTTTTCTTGAAAGTGCTGACGTTAGCACTAATGTCAGAATTCTGCACCTGAAAATGACAACTACAGGTAAAATCCCCCAAAATAGACACAGAAGTGATTTTGCGCTTGTTTTCTAACAAGTTTCAGCACATTTTGGAACGCCCACTTTTTGTCCCAAAATGTAGTTGGGAATGTGGTCGGGCCTGCATCAGCCTAAGGCAGGGCGATATTGAAAAAATAAAATATCAAAATTAATTTTTTCATAGAAACCAATCACTATTTTTTTTTTTTTTTTAATTAAAAGGTGGATTGTCTGGTGCAGGATTATAGCGAGCGCCGTGGACCCCGACTTAAACAAGTTGAAAAACTTATTCGGGTGTTACCATTTAGTGGTCAATTGTACGGAATATGTACTGTACTGTGCAATCTACTAATAAAAGTATCAATCAATCAATCAATTAAAACTATTTACTACTGTCGTATCTTGTAACAGACATTTCCGCTTAGAGCTGCTACTGTACTTACAGATAACCCATGCTACGGTCCATACCTGGTCTTAAGGCCACGTATTTGCTCCTTTTTCATTACATCTTGTGGGGGTAAAGGTAACTGTGAACGGCTCCCTGCCGCCATCGTGTGGGTTGCATGGATCAAACAGAAACGACATTGCTTCGCACAGGTTTGACTCTTTAGTTTTCAAGAAAGTGGCTAGCAGTGTCAGTTTGGTCGCTCTTTCAGCTCCTCCTTCTCTGCTCGCGCCGGGCTCCTTTTCAGTCGCCGTCTTCCTGTGCTCGTCTCGGTCGCTCTGTGGCTCTCGGTTGTTCTCGCTCGTCTGATCGTCTGTCCAGTGTTGTCTCCTACTACTTCTGCCCCGATCGCTCTTCCTTCGCCCATTTTATTCTGCAGCAGAAGATGTAACGATTGAGCGCAGGTGTGTGGTGTACGCACCTGATGCTGATGGCTGCAGTGCCGCTCCAGGCGTGCCCCGTCTCTCCGTTCTGCTACATGCCCCGCCTCCTGGCCGCCATCTTGGTCAGGACAACCATTTGCCCTGTCCCGCTGTCGGCTCGTTGGCTCCGCCTCTCGACAGTAACAACTTTTTTTCTTCTCAAAGTTCTTTGTTTTTTTGGCTTGTCATCATACACGTTCTGCAGTGAACAAAGCATCAGCGGTGTGCTGAATACTATAAGACTTGTATTTCAAGTGAACATTTACTAAACAACGCTTTCAAATGCTAAATTAGTATTTGTATTCTTTAAATACTTGTGAAGTGAAGTGAATTATATTTATATAGCGCTTTTCTCTAGTGACTCAAAGCGCTTTACATAGTGAAACCCAATTTAAGACAGTGTGGGTGGCACTGGGAGCAGGTGGGTACAGTGTCTTGCCCAAGGACACAACAGCAGTGACTTGGATGGCCAAAGCGGGAATTGAACCTGGAACCCTCAAGTTGCTGGCACGGCCACTCTGCCAACTGAGTTATACTGTCCCACTTGTATACATGAGGGATTCTCACCACTACTTTGGCAAATGGCAAACGATGACCCAGATTATGGATTTTTTTTTTTTAACTCAAATATATTATCTATTTAATAAAAGTACATTAAAGTGCAGTTTTCATTTGATGTTCTCCAAAATAATGGGTACCAACACATTAAACAAGTTTAATGATTATTTCAGAAACAAAATGTTTTAATCCACAAACTAGGGACGGCGTGGCGCAGTGGGAGAGTGGCCTGATGGGTGCTGGTTGGTGCCTTGCATGGCAGCTCCCTCCATCAGTGTGTGAATGTGTGTGTGAATGGGTAAATGTGGAAGTAGTGTCAAAGCGCTTTGAGTACCTTGAAGGTAGAAAAGCGCTATACAAGTACAACCCATTTATCATTTATTTATTTAAACTGAAAAATTATTTGGACAAAAGGAGTCTGAATAGTGTTTTAGTACATTTTGTTTCTGTTGTCCTCTGTGTTTTAAAATGTTGATTTCTATTTACTGTTTTAATTGGTTTCACCCTTAAAATCGTTTTTAATCATATTTATTTTGGTTTTTTATATTGGTTTTGTATGTGTTTATTTTTATTTTTTGTTTTTGTTCAGTCATTGATGGAGCTCAGGATCCTATTTGAATGTTGTTTTTAATATTGTTGTGCAGCACTTTGGAAACATCTTGTTGTTTAAATCTGCTATATAAATAATGTGGATTGGATTGATTGGATTGGATTTTATATCAGAGGAGTTGAACCTTTCCAAACACATAATTGAAAAAGTCTGATTAAAAATCTAAAAAGATATTGTTTTCTGATTGAATTTGTGGGTGTGTTTATTCTCCCAGTCGGGACCAATAAAATAGTTCAGTCACTATGACATTTTTTTTGCGTGCCTGCAAGTCCGCATTCAGGGTGTAATTACTGGTGGTCTGCCGCAGTTAGTGAAACTAAATTCTGTCTACAGCAGTGGTTCCCAAATGGGGGTACGCATACCCCTGGGGGTACTTGAAGGTATGTCAAGGGGTACGTGAGATTTTTAAAAAATATTCTAAAAATAGCAACAATTCAAAAATCCTTTATAAATATATCTATTGAATAATACTTCAACAAAATATGAATTTAAGTTCATAAACTGTGAAAAAAATATAACAATGCAATATTTATGTCGCATTGAATTGGTGACGAAACCCAAGATGCAGAGATGGTGGCAGGCCTTGAAATGGAAAACATAATTTAATATCCAAAAATGTAAAAATAAAGAAGAATACAAACCAAGAACCAGGAACAAACAAACTGGAAGCAGGGAAACAGGAACGCTACAACGACAGCGACAAGGACAAGTAGTAGCACGACAGGTAGTAGCTGTAACGACATCGACAATGACAGGTAGTGGTGACATCGACACGACAATACTCCAACACCGAGTGGAGGACAAAGCAGGTTTAAATATTACCTGGCTGATTGACACCAGGTGCGGCCAGGTGCCAATCAGCCACAGCTGAGGGGACACAGCACTCAGGGAGACAAACAGGAAACAGAACCAAAACAAGAGTGCTGACAGGAAATACAACCAAACGAAAAACTAAAACACAATCAAACCGTCATGGACAAGCCTTACAATTCAGTGTTGACAGACAGATTTTTTGTGGACATGTTCCATAAATATTGATGTTAAAGATTTCATTTGTGAAGAAATGTTTAGAATTAAGTTAACTAATCCAGATGGATCTCTATTACAATCCTTAAAGAGGGCACTTTAAGTTGATGATTGCTTCTATGTGTAGAAATCTTTATTTATAATTGAATCACTTGTTTATTTTTCAACACATTTTTAGTTATTTTTATTTCTTTTTTTCCAAATAGTTCAAGAAAGACCACTACAAATGGGCAATATTTTGCAGTGTTATACAATTTAATAAATCAGAAACTGATGACATAGTGCTGTATTTTACTTCTTTATCTCTTTTTTTCAACCAAAAATGATTTGCTCTGATTAGGGGGTACTTGAATAAACAAATGTTCACAGGGGGTACATCACTGAAAAAAAGGTTGAGAACCACTGGTCTACAGTATTGCCTGTTCAAATACTACACTTCATAGTCAATAAATCATTTTATCATTTACTAAATGTAATATTACCATTGTGAGGACAGGAATACATGTATTGCATGCTATTGAGTATATCTTAAACATTATTATCTAACAATGCAACAAATATAATACTATTAATAATTTTAAACTTTTTAAAATGAAAAGAAATGAAATATCTGCTTGAGTTATATCAAAGCAAGATAAAAAAAAACAACAACTGGCAGCTCAGTTGCCAGGATTTTACAGTAAAAAAAACCTATAGTACTGTTTTTCCATTTACAGCATTATGCTGTAAAAAACATTGTACATTTTGCGGTGCAGTTATTTTTTACAGTGTGTGTTATATAAATATAATAATCAATTCAGCAATTCACTTTTATAATATCATGAGGTGAATTCTTATACATTTATATTCATAATTTATATACGGTTACAAGCGGCCCTCTTAGGGCAGCCATAACTGCGACGTGGCACTCAGTTTAACAGTGTTGGACACCCCTGGAATAAATCATCAACTTACCTTCAGAGCTCTCCCGTCCAAAAGCAGAACCTAGTAACTCACTTCTAGAGATACCCTTGAGATACTAGGTTTTTCTGTTGTATCTACACGGTTATGTGGTAGTTGCTAGGTCCTGCCATGCGCGTAACAGCTTACTTACGGAACAAATTACAATATCGCATACACTAATGTAAAGCATATCACCTAGTAACTCCAAAATTATTATCAGCTCAGTTTTGACCAAAATTTAGTTACTGGGTTTTGTCTTTGGACGGGAGAGCTGTCCTCTGCATCTAAATCGCAAACACCACAGTGTGCCAAACTGCAACAGTTGCAACATTTTCAAATGATGGGAATATGAGGAAAGTATGCACTTTTCCTGTCAAATTGACTTGTGCAAAATGCATGAGTGTAACTTGCAGCAATTATTAAAATAATTTTGACCTTGAAGAAAAATAATTTCGGTCGTAGTTTGTATGGAAAAGATGATTATAACTCAAGCCAAATGTCACCCAGAAAACCAGAAGCAACCTCAGGAGAACAAAAAGGAAAACAAACTGAAAAAGAAGAGCGGACCGAGCGCTAAAAAAACAAAAGAAAAAGACGACAAGGCGCGAGTACTCTATTTTGTGTCCTCTTCTACTGATGCTTTAGGAAATGCTGAAAGAACATGAGGAAACAGGCTATGGGGACTACGGAGGATGAGATGGAAGAGTCTGAAAGTCTGGAAGAGGCGATGCTTTTATATATCGTTTTTCCTCCTTATGTTAACCTTACCAGTTTTTTTTTTTTAGTAATTATGGACCAGAGTGGCAGAAAACATGCAATTAAGTGATGAAAATAATCTTTTTAAATGCCTCTATGCGCACTGTCGACGCAGGGAAATGAGCTACAGTTCTGTAGATGACCTCACACCAAGAGTGGGAAGCATATCGGGTCTGGCAATGGAAACGGGGCATTCCAAGTACACTTAGTTGTCTACCCATGACTCAAAAACACATTTATTTTATGGGATATAATTGCCAGATTCATTTTCAGGAGCACTCCAGCAGCCTCGCCACCCCGGGAGGGACAAGCGGTAGTAAAATGGATGGATGGATGGATTTTCAGGAGCAAAAAATACATGAATGTAACTTGCTAGTGACATTTTGGTCATCTTGATGTCATGGGTCCTTAAAGGGGAACATTATCACCAGACCTATGAAAGCGTCAATATATACCTTGATGGTGCAGAAAAAAGACCATATGTTTTTTTAACCGATTTCCGAACTCTAAAGATGAATTTGGCGATTCAAACGCCTTACAATTGATAGCCTGTCGGACATTTCTCAACGAGCTATTGCAAGGAATTTAGGGATTTCCCCATCGACAGTCCGTAATATCATCAAAATGTTCAGAGAATCTGGAAAAATCACTGAATGTAAGCAATGATATTACGGACCTTTGAACCCTCAGGCGGTACTGCATCAAAAAGTTACATCAGTGTGTAAAGGATATCACCACATGGACTCAGGAACACTTCAGAAAAGCACTGTCAGTAACTACAGTTGGTCGCTGCATATGTAAGTGCAAGTTAAAACTCTATAAAAAAATACATGAAGGTAACTTGCTAGTGACATTTTGGTCATCTTGATGTCATGGGTCCTTAAAGGGGAACATTATCACCAGACCTATGAAACCGTCAATATATACCTTGATGTTGCAGAAAAAAGACCATATGTTTTTTTAACCGATTTCCGAACTCTAAAAGGGCTAATTTGGCCATTTAAACGCCTTACAATTGATAGCCTGTCGGAGCGATGACCCGTGACGTCAAACCATGAAGCAATCCGCCATTTTCTCAATCTTGCTCATCAAACACTTATTTGGAAAATCCCACAGGTGAATAGGCTAATTGGGAACAGGTGGGTGCCATGATTGGGTATAAAAACAGCTTCCATGAAATGCTCAGTCATTCACAAACAAGGATGGGGTGAGGGTCACCACTTTGTGAGCAAATGCATGAGCAAATTGTCCAAGAGTTTAAGAACAACATTTCTCAATGAGCTATTGCAAGGAATTTAGGGATTTCCCCATGGACAGTCCGTGATATCATCAAAATGTTCAGAGAATCTGGAAAAATCACTGAATGTAAGCAATGATATTACGGACCTTTGATTCCTCAGGCGGTACTGCATCAAAAAATGACATCAGTGCGTAAAGGATATCACCACATGGACTCAGGAACACTTCAGAAAACCACTGTCAGTAACTACAGTTGGTCGCTGCATATGTAAGTGAAAGTTAAAACTCTACAAAAAAATACATGAAGGTAACTTCCTAGTGACATTTTGGTCATCTTGATGTCATGGGTCCTTAAAGGGGAACATTATCACCAGACCTATGTAAGCGTCAATATATACCTTGATGTTGCAGAAAATAGACCATATGTTTTTTTAACCGATTTCCGAACTCTAAAAGGGTGAATTTGGCGATTTAAACACCTTACAATTGATAGCCTGTCGGAGCGATGACCTTTCACCCGTGACGTCACAACATGAAGCAATCCGCCATTTTCTCAATCTTATTACACGCACCAAGTCAAATCAGCTCTGTTATTTTCCGTTTTTTTGACTGTTTTCCCGTACCTTGGAAACATCATGCCTCGTCGGTGTGTTGTCGGAGGGTGTAACAACACTAACAGAGGCGGATTCAAGTTGCACCAGTGGTCAAAAGATGCGAAAGTCCCTCGTTTGTTTCGCACACTTTACCGACGACAGCTATGCTACGACAGAGATGGCAAGAATGTGTGGATGTCCTGCGACACTCAAAGCAGATGCATTTCCAACAATAAAGTCAAAGAAATCTGCAATATTGGAAAATAGACCACTGAATCTGCCGGAGTGCCTCGGGAGCTATTCAGGGACGACGGCAGTCTGTTCGCGCAGACGAGCAAGGTAAACCCCCTGGATGTCTTGGGTAAAACGTGATTTATGCCACTTCGTTTTCTGTCTCATTTTGTCCACCAAACTTATAACGTTGTGCATGAATGCACAAAGGTGAGTTTTGTTGATGTTATTGACTTATTTGGAGTGTGCTAATCAGTCATATTTGGTCACGGCATGACTGCAGGCTAATCGATGCTAACATGCTATTTAGGCTAGCTGTATGTACATATTGCATCATTATGCCTCATTTGTAGCTATATTGGCATCCAGCCTTTCCCTCCACCCACATTTAATGCCAAACAAACACATACCAATCGTTGGTTAGAAGTCGATCGCCGAATTCGTCCTCGCGTCCTCCCGTGCCGCTGTCTGTCGTGATATGGCTCAATAGCTTCAGTTTCGTTTTCGCTACCTGCCTCCATACTCAAACCATCCGTTTCAATACTGTTGAATCGTTTACGGCGCTGAAATCCGGGTCTGTATCCGAGCTAATATCCCTATACCTTTCTGTGCTATCCGCCATGTTTGTTTCTGTGTGGTCACGCTGTGACGTTACAGGATAATGGACGGGTGGATACAACGACGGTTAAAATCAGGCACTTTGAAGCCGTTTTTCGGGATATTGCGTGATGGGTAAAATTTTGAGAAAAACTTTGAAAAATAAAATAAGCCGCTGGGAACTGATTTTTATTGGTTTTAACCCCTTTAGAAATTGTGATAATGTTCCCCTTTAAGAATCATGGGTTTTTTGATTGATTGATTGAAACTATTATTAGTAGATTGCACAGTTCAGTACATATTCCATACAATTGACCACTAAATGCTAACACCCGAATAAGTTTTTGAACTTTTTTCAGTCGGGGTCCACGTTAATCAGTACATATTCCATAAAAATGACCACTAAAATGGTGACACCCGAATAATTTTTTGAACTTGTTTAAGTTGGGGTCCACGTTAATCAATTCATGGTCCTTAAGAAAACAGGAAAAAAAATATGAGAACAGGAGGGAGCTTTTCGGGAAATATGTGCAGAATGTTGACAGGTATGAATTTGTCACTCTTTATAAGAACACCAGAGTGACCAGGGGCCTCACGCATTATATGTGCAAAAGCACAAAAACCTGGCGTGTGCCCTTTTTTATGGCAAAGTTGAAATGTGCCGAGAGTGAACTGACCGTGCAATTGTGTGGTGTCTCTCGCCAACTGCATGTTGTGCAAATTTAGGGGGCACACAAAGGTGATGCGGGGTAACTGTTTAAATAACAACAAACTATTATTCCTCGGACTAATCAATGTGGAAATCAGAGGACATATGAACTGTGTGCAATTAAACAATCCATCCATGCATTATTTTCTACCGTTTGTCCTTTTCGGAGCAGCGGGGGTGGCTGAAGGCTCTCCCAGCTGCATTCGATCGAAAGGTTGGGTCATCGGCGGTCATTCGAACCAGTATGACGATCCACCTGGTAGGGGTGTATCCCTTTATGGTTGATGCCTGTGCGTGACTTTGTTTAACGTGGGGAGACTGGTGCACAGACAGAATTGGGTCAGGGTTCAGTGGCATTGAGTCCAAGATGACTGGGGACCCTTTTCTGCTGCAGCCTTCTTCCATCATCGCAGCTATTGTGGTAGTTCTTAAATCTACCGTCTTCCGCCCGCTCCGCCGTTGAGGTCTTCACCGTATCCCTAGCAAGGCGGCAGACAGGTACTAAGCCTTTGCCAAGGGCCACCTGGGGTAACAGTAGTAAAGGGGTTAACCTCCTAGTGCCCCAAGACCCCATAGAGGAGCTTCCACTGCTAGATGCACTTTAACGTCATGCCGAGAACACGAAAGGTGGGGTACACCCTTCCAATGTCTATATAATCATTGGCAAACTGGTGCAAAGCAACACATTGAAACAATGGCTGCTTTATAAGTATTAGAATATATTACATATGGTGCACTGTAAAGAGAGCGTTTATTTCGAGACGGAAAGGATTAATTGGCAAATAATGACATTTAGTTCATTATCAACATGTTAGCCAGGTGTATTAGATCCCCATACAATGCAGCAGAACAGGCAATTTGCAGCGGTAGCTGGTTTTTGTAATCTAATCGGAGTTATGGCTTGCACCAATATTGATCTAAAAGCACCATCACATGACAAATATATGAATCTGAACAGGAAACACTTTTATCCGATCAATGTACCGATCATATGTGATGCGCAAATGCAATTGACCAACATTGTAGCGATGTGGCCTGGTGTGACGCATGATTTCTACGTTGTAAATAACAGCATGGTTGGAAACCGAGTACGAGCTGGCATCGTAAGCTATGGATGGCTTTTTGGTGGATGCAAACCCCAAAACCAGTGAAGCTGGTAGGTCGTAAATAAAAACAGAATTCAATGATTTTGCAAATCCTTGTCAACCCATATTCAATTGAATAAACTGCAAAGACAAGATACTTAACATTTGAACTGAAAAACGTTGTTAAATTTTGCATATACTTGCTCATTTGGAATTTGGTGCCTGCAACATGTTTCAAAAAAGCTGGCAAAAGTGGCCAAAAAACTGAGCAAGTTGAGGAATGCTCATCAAACACTTATTTGGAAAATCCCACAGGCTAATTGGGAACAGGTGGGTGCCAAGATTGGGTATAAAAAAACTTCCATGAAATGCTCAGTCATTCACAAACAAGGATGGGGCGAGGGTCACCACTTTGTGAGCAAATGCATGAGCAAATTGTCTAAGAGTTTAAAAACAACATTTCTCAACAAGCTATTGCAAGGAATTTAGGGATTTCCCCATCGACAGTTCGTAATATCATCAAAAGTTTCAGAGAATCCGGAAAAATCACTGAATGTAAGCAATGATATTACGGACCTTTGATCCCTCAGGCGGTACTGCATCAAAAAGTGACATCAGTGTGTAAAGGATATCACCACATGGACTCAGGAACACTTCAGAAAACCACTGTCAGTAACTACAGTGGGTCGCTGCATATGTATGTGCAAGTTACAACTCTACAATGCAAAGCGAAAGCCATTTATCAACAACACCCAGACATGTCGCTGGGCCGGCGCTCATCTCAGATGGACTGATACAACAATGTGGCTTCATACTAAAAGAATGCGGGTACCGGACTGACCTGCCTGTGGTCCACACCTGTCTCCTATTGAAAATAAGTGGATTAATATGACGCATAAAATACCACAACAGAGAGACCCCAGACTGTTGAACAACTTAAGCTGTACATCAAGAAATATTTCACCCGAAAAGCTTCAAAAATTGGTCTTCTAAGTTCCCAAATGTTTACTTAGTGTTGTTAAAAGGCAAGACCATGTAACACAGTTGTAAAAATGCCCCTGGGTCAACTTTTTGGAATGTGTTGCTGCCATTAAATTCTAATTTAATGATTATTTGCACACAAAAAAAACAAGTTTCTCAGTTCAAACATTAAAAATATTTTCTTTGCAGTCTATTCAATTTAATATAAAATGAAAAGGATTTGCAAATCATTTTATTCTGTTTTTATTTACGAATTACACAACACAACGTGCCAACTTCATTGGTTTTGGGTTTTGTACATTTATTTATGTAATTGTCCTAATATTATTCCTTGGAATAAGCACATCTTTTTCTAGTTAAATTACATCTGAGGATATAAACAAGCACCGGATTGTCTCTGAGTGCAAAACATACTGATGTCAAAAACTTGTGTATAAAATGTCAAATACTCCACCACACCTTTTGCCAGGTGCACGCACTGCTGCACTAACTTGCAATAACAGCGAAATAGAAGCACCTCTAAGTCATTGCGCTCATTATACTGCCAACAATATTATATCTACATGTCATGACCCGAAAATTAACCAAATATGAGTGATATTGTTATTATAAGCGCCAACGCAAACTGACTATTTTAGCGGGGCATTGATATTGTTGACTCACTGAGCCGCCGGCTGCTTCTGCATCGTCTCAAACTTGCTAAAAGTAAATTGTAGATTATAATTAATGCAGCTCACACCTGGTAGCAGACACATGTGGCCATGGTCTGACAAGCTGGTGGACTTTGACATCCTCTGAGATAGCGAAATAGTCCCCACAGGCAATTCTTGCAGGAACTTTTTGTTTAACCCTTTGTGAGGATTGTGATTGAATCTTCATCTAAACGGATATACAACACAGGCCAAAGGGTTAAACACCTCATTCAATGTGTTTTATTTATTTTCATGACTATTTACATTGTAAATTGTCACTGAAGGCATCAACACTATGAATGAACACATGTCGAGTTATGTACTCAACACAAAAAGGTGAAATAACTAAAAACATGTTTTATATTCTAGTTTCTTCAAGATAGTCACCCTTTGCTCTGATTATTACTTTGCACACTTTTAGCATTCTCTCCATGAATTTCCCCAGGAATCAATTAAGTACTTTCTGTTCTATTGTATGAGCTTAAAGCACACCTGTGAAGTGAAAACCATTTCAGGTGACTACATCTTGAAGCTCATCGAGAGAATGCCAAGAGTGTGCAAAGCAGTAATCAGAACAAAGGGTGGCTATTTTGAAGAAACTAGAATACAAAACATGTTTTCAGTTATTTCAACTTTTTTTGTTAGTTTTATTCTGTTTTTTTATGGTTAGTTTGTATGTCTAGCACATTGGTTGTTAACCTTGTTGGAGGTACCGGACCCCTTCATATGCGCATTCACCGAACCCTTCTTTAGTGGAAAAAAAACAACGTTTTTTTTAAATTTTTTTTTTTTTACTGGTGCACAAAATGAACCGTGCATGAACATCACCTTGTTCAAAGAACAAAACCAACACAGTGCATGAACTCACAACAAATTACACACTTGCAAATCAGATGGAAAATTTGAGGGAACATTGTTTGGGGGTATCTATTATACGCCGATGGGGAAACGTTTTTATTTACACGATGAGTCGGGTCTGTCATGACCTCCGCGGCGGAGGCTTCGCCAAACCCCGAAGGCCAACTCACCGAACCCCTAGGGTTCGATCGAACTCAGGTTAAGAACCACTGGTCTAGCACCTAGCAATGCTGCGGATGCTAGTGTCACAATGAAACTGCATGCATCACTCTGCTTCTAAAACATATTGCTCATCCTCTTTGTGTTCGGCCTCAAGATTCTAAAGTCCTGGATCATAAACTTTTCAAAAGTAATCGTTTTTGGCTGTCACAAAGTATGCTGGATTAGTATTGTTGTTGATCGGGAAGGAATCGTTGGTTCTTAGTGCGAGGTCACACAATCACGTGACTGGCTTCCTCATTATCTCTCAAAATGGCTCGGGGATCTCTGTGAGATTGATACTGTTTTGATCATATCTATTTACTTGCAAACTTTGGAAGTTTTTGGTGTCATAAACGAGACATATATGATAATAACTTCAATACAGAGGCAACTTGTTTTTCCATTGTACTTGTACTTTAATTGATAACCTAACCGTTAAATTGTACCCAGTTGTTTACAATGATAAGTGGTCGACTTAACCTTGCTGACCTCAATTTGGACTTATGAAGTAGTTTCATGTTAAATCAAAGGTGATTATTTAATAAAGCCATGGCTCACTTTCTAGCAGTGAACACTCATTAATCCAAGTTTATATAGTATCAGTTTGATATTAGTGTTTTAACCAATTTACGAGGCTGCAGGTTCCCTTGAAGTTGCACATTCTACTTCCATACACCTCTTTGGTGTGAACAATTCGACAGCAACACAAAGAATGTAGTCTTGACAATTTGACATTTTGACTGTGCAAATATTTGGAATGCTGCATACACTGTTTTGCTTTTTTATGAATTCATTTGATTGTGTGGTTGGATAAATATGCCTGACTGAAACATTGCTCTAATCCCACTTTGCAAAAATATCTCCCGGCTATTTTATAATGCTTAGCATCAAGCATTTTGACCACTTGCCAACAAGCTGTGTGCGTGTGCGTGTGTTTGTGTCTGTGTGTGTGTGTGTGTGTGTGTGTGTGTGTGTGTGTGTGTGTGTGTGTGTGTGTGTGTGTGTGTGTGTGTGTGTGTGTGTGTGTGTGTGTGTGTGTGTGAGTGTGAGAGAGAGATACAAAAGTACCGCGTAGGCTATTTGTCTGCTAGGAGGTGTATCTACAATAATAAGAGTTATTCAATTGATTTCACAAAGTTACTATCACATCTTTATATGAGAGTCGTAACGAATGTCATACTTCAGTCCAAGTCCTCAGTCCGACACATTAAGTTTAAACATCTGGTTATCTGATTTATGATATATATGTTCCTTTTTCTATGCTGCCTCTCAGTACTTACTTCTAGGATGGCTATTTTTGAACAATGCGACCAACCCATTCGCCGTTTTTAAGCCAATCGGGAGCATTTGTGGGAATGGTAACTGAAGAATGATAGTGAAAATAAAACTTCCACTAGTGTATTTTCAATTTATATTTAAAATTCTACACTATTATTCCTGTATATATACAGTACAGGATAAAAAGTTTGAACACACCATCTCATTCAGTGCGTTTTCTTTATTTTCATGACTATTTACATTGTAGTATGTCACTGAAGGCATCAAAACTATGAATGAACACGTGGAGTTATGTACTTAAAAAAAACAGTGAAATAACTGAAAACATGTTTTATACTCTAGTTGTTTCAAAATAGCCGCCCTTTGCTCTGATTACTTTTTTCGCACACTCCTGTGAATTGTATTTTTGTATTTTAATTTTTTTTTTAAATCTGTCCTTTTAATCCATTTCATACTGCTTGTTACTCTCGGTGTCTCCTACCCGCCCAGGCAAATTGCATTGTTTAAAAAATGTATTTTCCTTTGATATCATATATATATATATATATATATATATATATATATATATATATATATATATATATATATATATATATATATATATCCATCCATCCATCCATCCATCCATCCATTTTCTACCGCTTATTCCCTTTCGGGGTCGCGGGGGGCGCTGGCGCCTATCTCAGCTACAATCGGGCAGAAGGCAGGGTACACCCTGGACAAGTCGCCACCTCATCGCAGGGCCAACACAAATAGACAGACAACATTCACACTCACATTCACACACTAGGGCCAATTAGTGTTGCCAATCAACCTATCCCCAGATGCATGTCTTTGGAAGTGGGAGGAAGCCGGAGTACCCGGAGGATATATATATATATATATATATATATATATATATATATATATATATATATATATATATATATATATATATATACACACATACATACATATATATATATATATATATATATATATATATATACACACATACATACATATATATATATATATATATATATATACATACATATATTAGGGGTGTGGGGGAAAAATCGATTCGAATTTGAAACGCGATTCTCACGTTGTGCGATTCAGAATCGATTCTCATTTTAAAAAAAAATCTTTTTTTTTTTTTTTTTTTTTTTATCAATCCAACAAAAACAATACACAGCAATACCATAACAATGCAATCCAATTCCAAAACCAAACCTGACCCAGCAACACTCACAACTGCAATAAACAAGGCAATTGAGAGAAGAAACAAACATGACTCAGAACAAACCAAAAGTAGTGAAACAAAATGAATATTATCAACAACAGTATCAATATTAGTTATAATTTCAGCATAGCAGTGATTAAAAATCCCTCATTGACATTATCATTAGACATTTATAAAAATTTAAAAAAAACAGTAGTGGCTTACACTTCCAGCGCATCTCATAAGCTTGACAACACACTGTGTCCAATATTTTCACAAAGATAAAATAAGTCATATTTTTGGTTTGTCTAATAGTTAAAACAAATTTACATTATTGCAATCAGTTGATAAAACATTGTCCTTTACAATTATAAAAGCTTTTTTTTTTTAATCTACTACTCTGCTAGCATGTCAGCAGACTGGTGTAGATCCTGCTGAACTCCTATGTATTGAATGAATATAGAATCGTGTTGAATCGGAAAAATTTCGTTTTTGAATCGAAAATCGAATCGAAAAAAAATCGATATATTATCGAATTGTGACCACAAGAATCGATATTGAATCGAGTCGTGGGACACCCAAAGATTCACAGCCCTAATATATATATATATATATATATGGTATTTGCTGCTATGTGCAGATGTTGCAACAATTTTGGGATAATCCTCACCTAAATTTGTAAAAAAAGACAAACATGAATATAAAACATTATTTATATTCAAAATGTACATACTGATGTAGTCAACTATACACTTACATCATTCGACAGAGAAGAATAGGAAAATGTGATGTAGGCAATTTGTCATTTCGAAAAGAACATCTGGAGGGAGATAAATCCCCATAGAGGTATTTCTTTTTTTTTTTTTTTTTGGCATGATTGAGACGTGTGTGGTGGGTATGGAAATGTGCATATCCAGTTATATTGCTCACTTGGGAAGAGTCTCATTTGTCATCAGTTACTTTCATCAGCAGCATATGAGATGCAGATGTTTGATGGAGATAAAGCTGAAAGGATTGGAACATACACAATGCTCCACATTGCAGATTTCAGAAATAGCACGATGAATAAACGCTCTTGAGGCTAACTTGATTAAAACATAATAACTTTAGCCAGCACCTGGTGCCCAAAGCCCATCTCTGCACACTGTGCACCCAACAACATATTCATTGAGTCTGTCCGTGTCTTCCCTAAAAAAATACATTTCGTCCAAGTTGTTATTGAATTTTAGAGCATTACTCTAAATCAGGGGTCTCAAACTCAATTTACCTGGGGGCCACTGGATGCAGAAACTTGGTGAGGCTGGGCCGCGGGAAAAGATTTCTTAAAAAAATCAAACATGCACTTTTTAATGAATTCACCTTCTATGAATGGCTTTCCCGCCCTAGCAACACACTTGCCAACCCTCACCAATTTTCCGGGAGACTCCTGAATTTCAGTGCACCTCCCGACAATCTACCGGTGCAACCATTGTCACATTCAAAACGCATTGTGATGCGCGGAGATATCACCTCAGGATGCAGTGGGACCAGACAGGCAGGATTGCAGGTAAGAATCTAATTTATTATACAAAAAATAAAAGAACACTTATACAAACAGCAAAGTAAAGGCGTGCCGGAGCGCACGAAAAGCTAAAGCTAATAGCTTGCACTAGAGTTCAAATAAGAGTCCACAGAAGCGCGTGTCAAGTGCACAGAAGCTAAGGTGTAACTTAGCACAGAACAGACAAGGGAGAGAAAACCAAACATGAGCCAAGACCGAACTGAGATAGAAAACAGTCTTAAATACTAAAGTAAACAATTGCCGTCAGGTGTGCGTCGAAAAACATAGCTGGTGGAACAAATGAGAAACCATGGCAACGAGATAAAACAGGAAGTGCAAAACTCAGAACAGGAAGAGTCTAAAATTAATAATCAAATCACAAACAAGGACTCAAATAGACAAAAGATGTGATCCGGGAATCGGATCACAACAACCATTCTCCCAAATTTTTCCCAATTTTCACCCGGCCGACATTATTAAGGGCTGCCGTGACTGCACTACCTTTAACATCCTCTACAACAGTGGTAGTCAACCTTTTTTCACCTGTGAACATTTTTTTAATTCAAGGATTTTTGGTTGAAAAAAAGAGATAAAGTAGTAAAATACAGCACTATGTCATCAGTTTCTGATTTATTAAATTGTATAACAGTGCAAAACATTGCTCATTTGTAGTGGTCTTTCTTGAACTATTTTGAAAAAAAAAGATATAAAAATAACTAAAAAATAAACAAGTGATTCAATTATAAAGAAAGATTTCTACACATAGAAGTAATCATCAACTTAAAGTGCCCTCTTTGGGGATTGTAATAGAGATCCATCTGGATTTATCAACTTAATTCTAAACATTTCTTCACAAATAAAGAAATCTTTAACATTATTATTTATGGAAGATGTCCATAAAAAATCGAGCTGTCAACACTGAATGTGGGATTGTTGTATTATTTTTTCACAGTTTATGAACTTACATTCATATTTCATTGAAGTATTATTCAATAAACATATTTATAATGGATTTATTAATTGCTGTTTTCTTTAGAATGTTTTCATTAAATCTCACTTGTCCCTTGGCATACCTTCAAGCACCCTTCAGGGGGTTCCCGCACCCCCTAAAAGAGGACTATTGCTCCACTACATGTAATCACGCACGCTTTTACATCACACAACCAACGTACCGGCTCCGCAACATGTTGTATGAATGTTGTGCAGAACAACGTACGTGGCTGCAAGACGTACTTGTTCAGCAGCCATACAGGGCACACTGAGGGTGGCCGTATAAAGCGTAGTTGTATTCTTGCAAATCCAGCTCTGAATTTCTTCAAAGAGCAGGGTTGATCAAAGTGCAGATTTGGGGCCATTGCGGAGAACACGCAGTTCTTAAAAAAAATATATACCATTACTAAAAAAAATAACACGCATCTAATGCATCCTGTTTTTGGTTGGTTTGTTTTTTGGTGTGCCAAACCCTCCCGATTTTCGTGGGAGACTCCCAAATTCAGGGCCCCTCCCGAAAATCTCCCAGGACAACCATTCTCCCGAATTTCTCCCGAATTTCTCCCGATTTCCACACGGACAACAATATTGGGGGCGTGCCTTTAGGCACTGTCTTTAACATCTGCTTTTCCGCCAGCAAAATCACAACTTTGCGGCTTTAACACACCCATGAGTGAATGCCACGCATACTTGGTCAACAGCCATATGGGTCTTACTGAGAGTGGCCGTATAAACAATGTTAACACTATTACAAATATGCACTGCACTGTGAACCCACACCAAACAACAATGACAAACACATTTTTTTTCCGCACCCTAACACGACTTAAACACATGAGAACAAATTCCCAGAAAACCTTGCAGCCCTAACTCAACCGACGCAAGTAGGGAGGGTGGGGGTGTATATAGAAGCCTGGAAGAGTTAGGGCTGCATGGGATTTTAGGTAATTGTTCTGTTGTGTTTATGTTAAGTTACGATGCAGATGTTCTCCCGAAATGTGTTTGTCATTCTTGTTTGGTGTGGGTTCACAGTCTGGCACATATTTGTAACAGTGTTAAAGTTTTTTTAAAGGCCACCCTTAGTGTGACGTGTGTAGCTGTTGATCAAATATATCTTGCAATAACACACATGCGTATTACATGGCCAGATGCAACATACAACTAGGCTTGCCCGCTGTCAGTTCAGGATGTAGGGGGCGCTAAAGGCAGCGCCCTTATGGCACTCCCTGAATATTGTTGAGCTGGTACAAATCTACAGGGGCCTTGAGAGAATTGATGCCCTGAAATTTAGAGGTCTCCCGGGAAAATTGGGGACGTTGGCAAGTATGACGCTGTCAAGCGCCGTTAATATTAAACTCGCAGGCCGCACCAACATTAAAGAGGAACATTAACACCAAACCTATGCAAGCGTCAATATATATCTTGATGTTGCAGAAAAAAGACCATGTATTTTTTTAACCGATTTCCGAACTCTAAATGGGTGAATTTTTGCGAATTAAACGCCTTTTCTGTTTATCGGTCTTGTAGCGATGACGTCAGAACATGACGTCACCGAGGTAATACAGCCGCCATTTTCATTTTCAACACATTGCAAACATTGGGTCTCAGCTCTGTTATTTTCCGTTTTTTCGACAATTTTTTTGGAACCTTAGAGACATCATGCCTCGTCGGTGTGTTGTCGGAGGGTGTAACAACACTAACAGGGAGGGATTCAAGTTGCACCACTGGCAAGAAATCTGCCGCCAGTCCCCCATTGAATGTGCCAGAGTGTCTGCACATTTTACCGGCGATGCTAAGACAGACATGGCACAGGGATGTATGGATAACCTGCAGATGCATTTGCAACGATTAAGTCAACAAAATCACAAAGGTGAGTTTTGTGGATGTTGTTGACTTATGTGCTAATCAGACATATTTGGTCACGGCATGACTGCCAGCTAATCGATGCTAACATGCTACACTAATTGATGCTAACATGCTATTTACGCCAGCTGTATGTACATTTGAAACTAGATACACACATTTAATGCGCAACAAACACTTACCAATCGACGGATTTAAGTTGCTCCTGTGTCACAAGATGCGAAAGTCCTGATCGTTTGGTCCGCACATTTTACCGGCGATGCTAATAAGGCAGCCATGCTATGGGCCACTTCATTAGGTACACCCACGCAATGGCCGAATAGCGTCAACAGCTATTCGCTCAATAGCTTCAATTTCTTCTTCAATTTCGTTTTCGCTATCTGCCTCCATACTCCGACCATCTGTTTCAATACATGTGTAATCTGTTGAATCGCTTAAGCCGCTGAAATCCTAGTCTGAATCCGAGCTAAAGTCGCTGTATCTTGCTGTGGTAACCGTCATGTTGTTTGTAATGGCAGCACTGTATGACGTCACAGGGAAATGGACAGTCGCGTCGCAAATAGGGAAAATCAAGAACTTTAAAGCTTTTTCTTGGGATATTCCGGGAGGTGTAAAATTTTGAAAAAAAATTCGAAAAATAAAACAAGCCACTGGGAACTGATTTTTATTGTTTTTAACCCTTTTGAAATTGTGATAATGTTCCCCTTTAAATTGTCATATCAAAGTGCGGGCCGCACAACAACGTCTCTCGGGCCGCAATTGGCCCGCGGGCCGCATGTTTGAGACCCCTGCTCTAAATGACGCTTCTTGTTGCCACCGACATCGTGTCACCAAAACAAGACTAATACAGTTAACATATTTGTGTTATGTCAGCCTCCGTAATTCTTGTTTTGACATCCCAGACCTCCCAGTACTGTTGCCTAAAAGTTGGAGGATTGAAAGAATATGTGCTAATTCCTGCAGGAGGGCCCTGTGGAATTAGAAGCAGACATAGACAGGCCCAGACACCCGCTGTGGCAGAGAATTTGTTTGGAATTCATGTCTCCAAGGAAAATATGAAACAAGGCACTTTTTTTATCTTCCAATTTTTGATAGCTTCCACCGAGCAAAACACAGCTTGTTTCTCTTTGAATTTTGACGGATTATGTTGCTATTTTTTTGTTATTCTTTATTTTGGGACGATTTCTTTCAAAGTTCTTAAATAATAAGCCAGTAATGCCTAATTTGTGACTGTCATGACACATTTCCGTAAGCCAAACAGAAGATCCAAATTAAAAAATGGGCTGTGGGAACATCTCCGGGTAGAGCATTGGTTTCAAACTCTGGCCCGCGGGCCAAATTTGGCCCACCGTGTAATTTAATATGGCCCTTGAAGCAATATCAAATTAACATTAGAGCTGGCCCGCCGGTATTATAACACCGCATTCACCGCTAATACTCATACTTACCAACCCTCCCGATTTTCCCGGGAGACTCCCAAATTTCAGTACCCTTGCCGAAAATCAACCATTCTCCCGAATTTCTCTCGATTTCCACCCACACAACATCATTGGGGACGTGCCTTAAAGGCACTGCATTCAACGTCCTCTACAAACTGTCGTCCCGTCCGCTTTTTCTCCATACAAACATTATGTCGGCCCAGTCACATACTATATGCGGACTTTACACACAAACAAGTGAATGCAAGGCATACTTGGTCAACCGCCATACAGGTTACACTGAGGGTGGCCGTATAAACAACTTTAACACTGTTACAAATATGCGCCACACTGTGAACCCACACCAAACAAGAATGACAACCACATTTAAGGAGAACATCCACACCGTAACCCAACATAAACACAACAGAACAAATACCCAGAACCCTTTGCAGCACTAGCTCTTCTGGGATGCAACAATATTTGAAAATCGATTTTGTATGTCACTATAAAGTTATACAAGCCTTGCTCGTTCAATATTCAATGCAAAACTTGTTTGGGTCCCTATTAAAAGGTTAATTTGTTCAACCTTGGCCCACGGCTTTGTTCAGTTTAAAATTTTGGCCCACTCTGTATTTGAGTTTGACACCCCTGGGATAGAGCTTGGAATTTGCATGTGCACCCCATCCATCCATCCATCCATCCATCCATCCATCCATCCATCCATCTTCTTCCGCTTATCCGAGGTCGGGTCGCGGGGGCAGCAGCCTAAGCAGGGAAGCCCAGACTTCCCTCTCCCCAGCCACTTCGTCTAGATCTTCCCGGGGGATCCCGAGGCGTTCCCAGGCCAGCCGGGAGACATAGTCTTCCCAACGTGTCCTGGGTCTTCCCCGTGGCCTCCTACCGGTTGGACGTGCCCTAAACACCTCCCTCAGGAGGCGTTCGGGTGGCATCCTGACCAGATGCCCGAACCACCTCATCTGGCTCCTCTCGATGTGGAGGAGCAGCGGCTTTACTTTGAGTCCCTCCCGGATGGCAGAGCGTCTCACCCTATCTCTAAGGGAGAGCCCCGCCACATGGCGGAGGAAACTCATTTCGGCCGCTTGTACCCGTGATCTTATCCTTTCGGTCATGACCCAAAGCTCATGACCATAGGTGAGGATGGGAACGTATATCGACCGGTAAATTGAGAGCTTTGCCTTCCGGCTCAGCTCCTTCTTCACCACAACGGATCGGTTTCGCGCTCGGGAATCATTTTGGTGATTTAACCCCCAATTCCAACCCCTGATGCTGAGTGCCAAGCAAGGAGGTAATGGGTTCCATTTGTATAGTCATTGGTATGACTCAGCTGGGGTTTGAACTCATGACCTACCAATCTCAGGGCGGACACTCTAACCACAAGGGCACTGAGCAGATTTGTTCGGGTTTTCCCCCAAAAACATGCATGTTAGGCCGGTAAGCGATGTTTCTCACACTATTATGTCAGATCCACTATGGACTGGACTCTAACAATATTTTCCTAGATCAGTGGTTCTTAACCTGGGTTCGATCGAACCCTAGGGGTTCGGTGAGTCAGCCTCAAGGGTTCGCGGAGGTCCAGACACACCCGACTCATCGTGTAAATAAAAACTTCTCCCTATCGGCTTTATGGATACGGCAACAGCAGAAGTTGGACTGATTTGCATG
Source organism: Nerophis ophidion (assembly GCF_033978795.1). Taxonomy (NCBI): domain Eukaryota; kingdom Metazoa; phylum Chordata; class Actinopteri; order Syngnathiformes; family Syngnathidae; genus Nerophis; species Nerophis ophidion. The sequence continues at coordinate 19,165,014 of NC_084623.1, forward strand.
TGTGTAATTTGTTGTGAGTTCATGCACTGTGTTGGTTTTGTTCTTTGAACAAGGTGATGTTCATGCACGATTCATTTTGTGCACCGGTAAAAATACATAACTTTGTCTTGAATTTGAAAAAAAACAACATTTTATTAGGTTTATAAGGGTTCAGTGAATGCGCATATGAAACTGGTGAGGTTCAGTATCAATCAATGTTTATTTATATAGCCCTAAATCACAAGTGTCTCAAACCAGTGCACAAACCACAACGACATAAGGGCAAGGAAAAACTCACCCCAGTGGGACATCGGTGGCAGTGACTATGAGAAACCTTGGAGAAAACCGCATATGTAGGCAACCCCGCATATGTGGTTCATAGTGGATCTAACCTAACCGTAAGAGTCCAGTCTAAAGTGGATCAAATATAGTAGCGAGAGTCCCGTCCAAAACGGAACCAGCAGGAAACCATCCCAAGCGCAGGTGGATCAGCAGCGCAGAGATGTCCCAAACCGATACGCAGTCAAGCAGTCCATCCTGGGTACCGACTCTGGACGAGTGGTCCATCCTGGGTCCCGACTCTGCGCAGCCAGTACTTCATCCATGGCCACCGGACCAGACGCCCTCCACAAGGGAGGGGGGGACATAGGAGAAAAGCAAAAGAAACGGCAGATCAACTGGTCTAAAATGGGGGTCTATTTAAAGACTAGAGTATACAAATGAGTTTTAAGATGAGACTTAATTGCTTCTACTGAGGTAGCATCTCAAACTGTTACCGGGAGGGCATTCCAGAGTACTGGAGCCCGAATGGAAAACGCTCTATAGCCCGCAGACTGTTTTTGGGCTTTAGGAATCACTAATAAGCCGGAGTCCTTTGAAAACAGATTTCTTGCCGGGACATATGGTACAATACAATTGGCGAGATAGGATGGAGCTAGACCGTGTAGTATTTTATACGTAAGTAGTAAAATCTTAAAGTCACATCTTAAGTGCACAGGAAGCCAGTGCAGGTGAGCCAGTATAGACGTAATGTGATCAAACAAGGTTAAGAATCACTGTCCTAGATCTACTCAACGTCCATTGCACCTGTAGCATAGGGGGTCCTTACGTCTGCGGTCCCCTCCAAAGTTTCTCATTGTCATCCCATTCGGTCGAGTTTTTTCCTTGCCCTGATGTGGGATCTGAGCCAAGGATGTCATTGTGGCTTGTGCAGCCCTTTGAGACGCTTGTGATTTAGGGCTACATAAGTAAACTTTGATTGATTGTTTGATTGATTGATTCTTCTTGGTATGCATTTTCTTGTTTAAAGGCCTACTGAAACCCACTACTACCGACCACGCAGTCTGATAGTTTATATATCAATGATGAAATATTAACATTGCAACACATGCCAATACGGCCTTTTTAGTTTACTAAATTGCAATTTTAAATTTCGCGCCAAAGTATCCTGCTGAAATTGTAGAGGACATTTTGTTCCAGCACCGTTCCCAGCTATAAGTCGTCTGTTTACATCGCATCATTCCACAGTATTCTGGACGTCTGTGTTGCTGAATCTTTTGCAATTTGTTCAATGAATAATGGAGACGTCAAAGAAGAAACCTGTATGTGGGAAGCGGTGTATTGCGGCCGCCTTTAGCAACACAAACACAGCCGGTGTTTCATTGTTTACGTTCCCGAAAGATGACGGTGAAGCTTTACTATGGAACGGAGCGGTCAAGCGAACACGGTTGGATTGGACCCCACACACAAAGTACAGTGTATTATTGTGGAGAGACGAAGACAACGGGCCGACGACGGGATGTAACGCTCTTTGGCCCGGCTTAACATGGAGACCAGGAGGCGGAGGATGTAGCGGAACGGAGAGGCGGAGCGTACCCAGGGCAACGCCGCCGTAATCCAAGTCAGGTGCGTAACACACACACCGGGTCTCAATCTGTCCATCTCCTGACAGAATTTAAGAGAGGAGAAGGAGGAAGGAGAGGAAACAGGAATGAGAAGGCACCACCCGAGACGACCGACCACGAGCACAACGAGGACAACGAGCGAGATCCAGACGAGGATAAGGCCCCGCAGCAGAAGCACCCAGTGCCTTCTCCTTCCTCTCTCCTCTCTTTCCTCGTTCACCTCTCTTAAATTCTGTTAAGAGATGGACATATTTAGACCCATTGTGTGTGTTACGCACCTGACTTGGATTACGGCGGCGTTGCCCCGGGTACGCCCCACCTCTCCGTTCCGCTGCATCCTCCGCCTCCTGGCCTCCATGTTGAGCCGGGCCAAAGAGCGTCACATCCCGTCGTCGCCCCGTCATCTTCGTCTCTCCACAATTATGCAGCGATCAATTCGAAAGATCGTGTTTCAAAGAGGGTCCCTTGCAAGGGGCAGAGATGGGCATCGCCACCACCCGTCGACTGGTGCTGAAGAAAGATGTGGGGCCGACCTTCAGGTTGTACAAGTACGACCATATAATCTCACTAAAACACTAGTAACACAATAAGCAGATGAGGGATTTTCCCAAATTATCCTAGTAAATTTGTCTAATAACATCTTTTTTTTTTTTTTCTAGTCCTTCACTCTCACTTTCCTCATCCACGACTCTTTCATCCTCGCTCAAATTAATGGGGAAATTGTCGCTTTCTCGGTCCGAATCGCTCTCGCCCCTGGTGGCCATGATTGTAAACAATGTTCAGATGTGAGGAGCTCCACAACCCGTGACGTCACGCGCACATCGTCTGCTACTTCCGGTACAGGCAAGGCTTATTTATCAGCACCAAAAGTTGCAAACTTTATTGTCGATGTTCTCTACTAAATCCTTTCAGCAAAAATATGGCAATATCGTGAAATGATCAAGTATGACACATAGAATGGACCTGCTATCCCCGTTTAGATAAGACAATCTCATTTCAGTAGGCCTTTAAGGTAATGCATTACTGTTACACCTGTGTAACAATGGCATCTCGGAAAGCAGAGTGGAAGCAGTCGTGCACCAAAAAAGTCAAAACGACAAAACTGTCATAGGATGCCACCTGTGCAACAAATCCAGTCGTGAAATGTCCTCACTTCCAAATATTCCAAAGTCAACTGTCGGCTTTATTATAAGAAAATGGAAAAGTTTGGGAACAACAGCAACTCAGCTAAGAAGTGGTAGGCCACGTAAACTGACTTAGAGTGGTCAGCATATTCCAAAGCGCATAGTGCAAAGGCTTTCTGGCCATGGAATGGATTTCCATGGCCACTGGACCCTAGAGCGGTGGAGACGCATTCTCTGGAGTGATGAATCACGCTTTTCCATCTGGCAATTTGATGGACGAGTCTGGGTTCAGAGGTTACCTGGAGAACGGTACAATTGTGCCGAGTGTGAAATTTGCTGAAGGAGTTATTATTGTGTGGGGTTGTTTTTCAGGAGTTGCGCTTGGCCCCTTAGTTTCAGTAGAAGAAACTGTGAATGCTCCAGGATACCAAAACATTTTGGACAATTCCATGCTCCCAACCTTGTGGGAACAGTTTGGAGCGGGCCCCTTCCTCTTCCAACATGACTGTGCACCAGTGCACAGAGCAAGGTCCATAAAGACATGGATGACAGAGTCTGGTGTGGATGAACTTGACTGGCCTGCACAGAGTCCTGACCTGAACCCGATAGAACACCTTTTTTGATTAATTAGAACGGAGACTGAGAGCCAGCCCTTCTTGGCCAACATCAGTGTGTGACCTCACCAATGCACTTTTGGAAGAATTATTGAAAATTCCTATAAACACACTCCGCAACCTTGTGGACAGCCTTCCCAGAAGAGTTGAAGCTGTAATAGCTGCAAAAGATCGACCGACATCATATTGAACTCTACGGGTTTGGAATGGGATGGCACTTCAAGTTCATATGTGAGTCAAGCCCCAACCGAGACCCAGGCGAGCGGTCCATCCTGGGTCCCGAGGAGCGGTCCATCCTGGGTCTCGACTCTGGACAGCCAGCACTTCATCCATGGTCATCGGACCGGACCCCCTCCACAAGGGAGGGAGGGACAGAGGAGAAAAAGAAACGAAGCGGCAGATCAACTGGTCTAAAAAGGAGGTCTATTTAAAGGCTAGAGTATACAAATGAGTTTTAAGGTGAGACTTAAATGCATGATGTAAGTATATATGTAACGCTGGAACAAGCACATTTATTATAACATTTATTATATACTTACTTTGATCATTTTAAGCGTACGCAGTGCAGTAACTTCAAAAACCCATCAAAACTAAGTCACCGATTATTACTCACTGCACATTTTATAAGAGCCAACAAACATATTAAGACATCACTCACTGTACAATGTCTGCTGTCATTTGGATGCAGACTGCCAGGATGTTCATATATTCCAATTAGACTCATAATCCCTGCGAAGAAAAGGATTTGTGTCGTTCTCATCATTCCCGGGTCTAAATTGGCTGTCAAAGTGTACCACATTGTGGGAATCGGTCCTCGTTCTTCTACTGTCCAGATGAGAGGCATGATTTATGATCGAGAATAAAGTTTAAAGAGAAAGGAAACAAGGAAGCAGCTCATCCGTCGATCATGTCAACATTGGCAGACAAGCTTGTGATCACGGCGCCACCATAAAAAGTTTGCCAGTGTTAGCACTTTTAATAACAAGATCACTAATACTCGGTTAATATTCAAGCCAAGAAGTATAAATGGAGTATAGTTGGCCGTTTTTGGATGTTTTTCTGGAGGGATTTATGGGCGTAATAGAGGACCTCCCTTTAGTTCCGTTTTAAGAGGACTTTTATTTTTGTTTATTTAGGAGTACGAATGCATTAAAAAAATACAGCCATCATCATGTCATTCATAATGATTTTGAAATATAGGCAAAGTTCCAAAAAAGTGCAGTTCCTCTTCCTCTTCGTCATACGGGGCTTAACTTTTCCACTACAGATGGGCCGTGACATTTAATCAGGAATCTTACTTTTTATTTTAATCATATTTAACATTTAAACTTAACCGACTTACAGTTTAACAGAATAGACCTTATCTCATGATATTAAATCCATCCATCCATCCATCCATCCATTTTCTACCGCTTATTGCCTTCAGGGTCGCGGGTGTCGCTGGAGCCTACCTCAGCTACAATCATGCTTAAGGCGGGGTATATCCTGGACAAGTCGCCACCTCATCGCAGTGATATTAAATAAAAAATTCAAAAACAAATAATAGAAACTGATGAAAAATACATTTACATACAACTACTCAGTGTTAAATAAAAAATAAAAAAATCAAACTAAATTAATAGTGAGCACTAATAATGATACATGTGTCTTAAAAAAAACTGTCAAAATGTGAGTGCAAATGAAAATACAGCTTCACCACTTTAGTCATAATTTTTGCGCTTAAGAAACTTCCATATCTATGCCTTTATCTCCAGACTTCTTCTGTTTGTTGGATATTGTCATTACTGTCTCAAGTGGTGTAAATGTGTACTCAGTGGCCTGGTGGTTAGAGTGTGCGCCCTGAGATCGGTAGGTTGGGAGTTCAAACCCCTGCCGAGTCATACCAAAGACTATAAGAAAATGGGACCCATTGCCTCCCTGCTTGGCACTCAGCATCAAGGGTTGGAATTGGGGGTTAAATCACCATTAATGACTCCCGGGTGCGGCACCGCTGCTGCCCACTGCTCCTCTCACTTCCCAGCGGGTGATCTAGGGGATGGGTCAAATGCAGAGGACAAATTTCACCACACCTAGTGTGTGTGTGACAATCATTGGTACTTTAACTTTAACTGTATTACAACCGAGTGCCACTGCGGGCCATATGGACCACAGCTGAAAAATACACATTTAAACTGATATTACAGATATTTTGGTCGACGTCTAGGGGGGCCCTATGGTTGAGAAAGACTATTCTAAATAAACGTCTCCTATTGAAATGAATTGCAAACAATCAAATTATTGCTTGGCCACCCAAAAGAGCACCATTTTAACATGTAACATACCTTTTAAAATTAAAAACAAACGTTTACATAAGAAATATTGCATAAAACAATACAATGGAATGTACTACTAACATCTACAGTAGTTTTATGAAGCAATGTAATGATATAACATGTATCCGGGTGAGTGGGCTTCTATGGTGTCTCCTTCCAGCTGCCTTTCTTTAATACTCACTCCCCGCAGCTTTTGCATATTTTCATAGATAAATGTTCCCCCGCTTGGATATTATTTTAACCTTCTTTACTGATGTCTTCACTCGTGCTGCTTCATTATAGTGCCGACTAACAGTGATATAGTCAAATTGCTTCACCAAGTAGGCGACACATGTTTTTTTATCATTAATTGGTTTTAATTCAATGAAAATTATCCACTTAACAGCACTGTCCTTCACAGTGAATTTCTTTGTTTCCATGGTTGGAAAACAAAGTTATGTTGATTGCTATGTGTAAGCCAACGATCACAAGAAAGACAGGATATTTTAGGGGGCTTGTACGGGATTCACTGTGACATTTGCTACACCAACTAATGGCAGGGATGCTCAATTTTTTAACTTAAGGTTTAACAGTGAGCCGAGAGAAAGACTAACCCTAACCCTAACCCTAACCCTAATGCTCAATTTTTTTTAACTCAATGCTTAATAGTTAGCCGAGAGACAGCTCTTTTCCCAAAACACTCTTAAGTTTCGACACATTAACTACCACTTTAATATTTTTTTCGTACTGAAAAAAAAAACTGAATTTGAAATGTGTTTAATACAACTGAGGAGTCTTTGGGGGTTAGAGTAACAAAAATTGCTGTTTTAGTCCGTTAGGTATTTTGTTTTGCCATACACAATTGGTTCTGGTATTTTAAAGTCCAAAAATAGCTTGTTGTTCCATCAACCATTCAGCAATTCTTAAGATGATATAACAATCTGGTTGCCAGATGATTTGGACACACATTTTTTATATGTATTTATAAATACATATATATGGAACTAGTGCAGGGGTCACCATTGTTTTCGAAACCAAGAACTACTTCTTGGGTACTGATTAATGTGAATGGCTACCAGTTTGATACACACTTCAATAAATTGCCAGAAATAGCCAATTTGCTCAATTTACCTTTAAATCTATGTTATTATTAATAATTAATTATATTTATCTTTGTGGGAACACTGATCATCTTATTGATTTCTCAGAATAAATATATATAGAAACAGATAAATATCAAAAAAAAAAAAAAAAAAGGGTATTTCTATCCGTCATTCCGTTGTACAATTGTTTTCCTTCTACGGAAGGTTTTTTGTACAGAAACAATGATGAAAAAAACACTTAATTGAACAGTTTAAAAGAGGGGAAAACAGGAAAAAAATTAAAATTTAATTTTGAAACATAGTTTATCTTAAATTTTGACTCTTTAAAATTCAAAATTCAACTGAAAAAAAGAAGAGAAAAACTAGCTAATTCCAATCTTTTTTAAAAAAATGTAAAAAGAATTTATGGAACATCATTAGTCATTTTTCCTGATTAGGATTATTTTTAGAATTTTAATGACATGTTTTAAATAGGTTAAAATCCAATCTGCACTTTGTTAGAATATACAACAAATTGGACCAAACTATTTGTCTAACCAAGACAAATCATTATTTCTTCTAGATTTTCCAGAACAAAAATTTTAAAAGAAATTCAAAAGACTTTGGGATACGATTTAAATTTGATTCTACAGATTTTCCAGATTTGCCGGAATATTTTTTTAAATTTTAATCATAATAAATTTGAAGAAATATTTCACAAATATTCTTCATCGAAAAAACTGAAGCTAAAATGAAGAATTAAATTAAAATCTATTTATTATTCTTTACAATAAAAACAAATAATTTACTTGAACATAGATTTAAATTGTCAGGAAAGAAGAGGAAGGAATTTAAAAGGTAAAAAGTTAAATGTGTTTAAAAATCCTAAAATCATTTTTAAGGTTGTATTTTTTCTCTAAAATTGTCTTTCTGAAAGTTATAAGAAGCAAAGTAAAAACATTTATTAATTTATTTAAACCAGTGAAGACCAAGTCTTTAAAATATTTTCTTGGATTTTCAAATTCTATTTGAGTTTTGTCTCTCTTAGAATTAAAAATGTCTAGCAAAGCGAGACCAGCTTACTAGTAGATAAATAAGATTTAAAAAATGGAAACAGCTCACTGGTAAGTGCTGCTATTTCAGCTATTTTTAGAACAGGCCAGCAGGCTACTCATCTGGTCCTTACGGGCGACCTGGTGCCCGCGGGCACCGCGTTGGTGACCCCTGAACTACAGCAATAAACATACTGTTTAGGGTGTGCTTAAATGTGGAGTCATTATGCCCAAGCCCGAACAAATATGAACCAAGAATGACAAATATTTACTCATCAAATTGTACAGTATGTAACCATATATGATAGCTAAAAGTCTAACTCAAACAATGGTTTGCAAATGTATACAAAAAAAACGCAAATTTGCATGCACCGTCTGTATTCTGTGCGCTGGGGTGCACAGCTGGTAATGATATCCCAACATATTGGTGTGTGTTGGGCTCATCGCACGCCACTCATTTTGGTGTGTGTGTGTGCGTGTGTGTGTGTGTGTGTGTGTGTGTGTGTGTGTGTGTGTTACCATTCTTAATGAATCCCATTCTCTAAATGATGAGATATGGAGTTGGCAGGGGAGAGGGTAGTGACTGCACGCTCAACCCCTTCCAGCTTTTAGACATAAAAGTCATTTTACTTTGGCTGCAACACACACACACACACACACGCACACACACACACACACACGCACGCACACACACACACACACACACACACACACACACAAGTCACGATTCGCAACACTTTGATACCCACACAGCTAGTGTAAGATTTTGCAACTGTATACCTTAAACAGTAAAATGAAAACGTCTTATTGTAGTCCATGTACGTTTTCTTGGAAATTCCCTTTTCTAATTTTGTCAAACCTTCAGCAAGAAACTGTAGTCAAAGATCATATTGAATGTATTTTTCTTATATACTGTATTTATAGTAATGCTGTGGAAAAAAAAAAATCAGAATAATCACACTTAATCATGATTGATCACAATTATTCCTTACTTGCAACCTAAAAAAAGACCCCAAAATTTGGAGATACATTTTATTGTCAGAATGTCATTTAGAAACATTTTAAAGTGTTTAATTGAATGCACATCTTTCATTTGCTTAAAACTTGGTAAGAGTTTTATCTAAAGGTAAGGTCAAATATTTTGAGGTAAATGGGTTCCAAAATAATTGCGTGATTAATCTTAAACGTTACATCAGGGGTGGGCAAAATGCGGTCCAGGGGCCATTTGCGGTCTCTGTTGATTTTTTCAATACCCCGCGCCACATTGTAAAAATACTTTTTTTTTAACATTAAAATAAAGGTGGAATAAACGAGCAAAGAAGTGAAATATAACAGGAAAACGTTGCAATGTTAATAGTTGGATATTGAACACAAATCTGTTTTCTTTTTATTTAATGGTGTCATTCCTGGAAAAATAATAATAGATAGTATTATTAATAATAACAAATAAAAATCAATGTTGTTATCAAATGTTTACCTACTCATGGCTCCCATTATTTCACATCAAATAGTTCACAATAAAATGTTTTTGTGTTTGCCATATAAGAAATAAAGTTTTCTTTGACAAATAGGGCATAAAACAAACAAATAATAAAAAAAAGAAAATGTAAAAACAAAAGCCAGAAAAATAATAATCGACGGATAAATCTGAAGGTGAAGTCGGGAAGTCCCAAGTTAAATATATATATATATGTATATATATATATATATATATATATATATATATATATATATATATATATATATATATACATACACACACACACACATACATAGATCTGAAGGTGAAGTTGCGAAGTCCCAAGTAAAAAAAAAAAAAAAAAAAAAAATATATATATATACACACACATATATATATAAATATATATGTATATATACATATTGTATACATATACATATACATATATATATATATATATATATATATGTATATATATATATATGTATATATATATATATATATCCAGCCCGGACCATTTTTTTTAACCGAATGCTGCCCCCGAGTCGAAAAGTTTGGGGGCCCCTGATCTAGAGAGTTTAGCAATGAAAATAAATATTAAAAAAGTCTTACCTTTTTTTTGTTGTGGCCATTTTGGATCCCTAATAGTTGTTGTGGGATTTATTTTTTAAAGCTGTCATTACAAACTTGGTCAAGATGTTAAGTAGTATTGACATATTTAAAGCTCTAGTTACATCAAACCAAATATTCCACTTCTTGAAAAAAAATTTGGGGGGCGAAAATAGTGCATATTTTGTATGTTTGCCATAAAACAGGGTTTTCTTTGGCAAAAAAGGCATCAAACAAAACTTTATATTGACAGATAGACTTTAAGTTGATCTAGAGATTTAAGCGTTGGATAATTATGTCCATTAAAATAAATAAAAAATATATATATGACTCTTTTTTAACATGTTTATGACTGAGACCTTTCCAAGTCCCCGTGGCACAACTTGGGGGGAGGCCTAAAGGTTAAAAAAAATCATATCTTGTATTGGTTTTGAAAATATAAAATATCAAAATGGCACTGCATGCTTTAATTTGTCAGTGTGTGGTGTTCAGTGGTAAAAGTTTGTACACCCTTGCTTTAAATAATTAGTGCGATTCATCTTGTTTTTTATGATTAATCACATGAGTTAACTAGTTATTTTAAATGCACATTTTCTTTCTTTGCTCATTTTAAATAATGTAATCACTAATCTTTAAACCTCAGTGCTTATAGCATATTTAGAAGAATTAGAAATTAAAAGACTCAATGCTATTTCCTCCCTATCAACTCAAGAATTGGAATATTCCATGTTAATTGCTCACCCACTCTGAGTGGTTGTCATTCAATGCTGAGCAAGAAGGAAGGAATTGTTTTCTAGAACTTTTCACGCCTCAGTGGTTGTGACATCCGCGGCTCGAAGAAGCTTTTTCAGGTTGTCCATCCTTCTGTCTGCATCTTCATGCTATAACATTTTTTAAAGAGGTTGGCTTGGACTGAAAAATGAACGGCTTAGATGTGGTTGGTCGAAAGTTAAAATATTTGAACTCCAAATGCATTTGCTTTGTAGGCTTGTAAAGCCTTTTATTTGAAAATGTAATTGACGAATTGTGAATAATGTCATATTAAGTATGGAGACCGTAACGGTATGCAGACCTTATGGTCGACATACAGTTGTGATTAAAAGTTTACATACTCTTGTAAAGAACATAATGTCATGACCGTCTTGAGATTCAATCAATCAATCTATCAATGTTTACTTATATATCCCTAAATCACTAGTGTCTCAAAGGGCTGCACAAACCACAACACTAACCACTACGACATCCACGGTTGGCCCACATAAGGGCAAGGAAAACTCACACCCAGTGGGACGTCGGTGACAATGATGACTATGAGAACCTTGGAGAGGACAAAAGCAATGGATGTCGAGCGGGTCTAACATGATACTGTGAAAGTTCAATCCAAAGTGGATCCAACACAGCAGCGAGAGTCCCGTTCACAGCGGAGCCAGCAGGAAACCATCCCAAGCGGAGGCGGATCAGCAGCGCAGGGATGTCCCATGCCGATACACAGGCAAGCGGTCCATTCTGGGTCCCGACTCTGGACGAGCGGTCCATCGTGGGTCCCGACTCTGGACAGCCAGTACGTCATCCATGGCCATCGGACCGGACCCCCTCCACAAGGGAGAGTGGGACATAGGAGAAAAAGAAAAGAAGCGGCAGATCAACTGGTCTAAAAAGGAGGTCTATTTAAAGGCTAGAGTATACAAATGAGTTTTACAGTGAGACTTAAATGCTTCTACTGAGGTGGCATCTCGAACTGTTACCGGGAGGGCATTCCAGAGTACTGGAGCCCGAAATGAAAACGCTCTATGGCCCGCAGACTTTTTTTGGGCTTTGGGAATCACTAATAAGCCGGAGTCCTTTGAACGAAGATTTCGTGCCGGGACATATGGTACAATACAATCGGCAAGATAGGCTGGAGCTAGACCGGTTTCCAATAATATACCACTCAATTTTTTTTTTTGTGATAGAGTGATTAGAGCAAATCAAAGTTTGACACAACCCTGCCCTCCAACCACATTTGGCCCCAGCGATTCACACAGCTCATCCTAACGTCTAATATGAATAATTCAACCACCCAGTGGGAAGTAAGGTTATTTCTTTAAATGGTGCGGCACTGGATGAGAAAACAATCATACAGGACGCCCCCTGCCTGAGAGTCTGTGCTGAGCAGCTGGAACCCATCTTGACGCAGATTATCAACTCATCACTGGAGCTGTGAGAAGTGCCCTCTTGCTTCTAAAGTTCTACCATCATCCCGGTCCCAAAGAAACCAAGACTCAATGACTACGGACCTGTCGACGTGACGTCTGTGGTCTTAAAGTTATTTGAAAAACTGGCGTTGAGCCCCCTGAAGGACACTTGCCCGTCTGGACCCCCTGCAGTTTACCTATCGGGCAAACAGGTTGATAGAGGATGTTATCAATATGGCACTGAACCACATCCTGCATCCCCTCGACTCCCCATGAACCTACGCTAGGATCATGTTTGTGGACTTTAACTCTGCATTTTACACCGTCATCCCAGATGTCCTTCACCGTAAACTCACTAAAGTTCACAATGCCGGCCTTCACTTATCAGTGGATCACCAACATCCTGACAGCCAGGAGGCAGCAGGTAAGGCTGGGGAGAATCACATCTCATACCCGGACAGTCAGCCCTGGGGCCCCCAGTGCTGTGGTCTCTCCCCAATGCTTTTCTCCCTCTACACCAGGGGTCTCGAACACGCGGCTTGCGAGACGTTATTTTGCAGCCCGCACCCTAATGTAGAAATTTTATGTCGGTGCGGCCCGCAAGTTTTAAATGAATGGCGCTTTGCAGCGTCATACTTGTATACCCTCGATTTTTCCGGTGGACTCCTAATTTTCACTGCCCCTCCAGGAGTAATCATTCTCCCGAACTTCACCCAAACCACAATATTAAAGGCCTACTGAAATGAGATTTTCTTATTTAAACGGGGATAGCAGGTCCATTCTATGTGTCATACTTGATCATTTCGTGTTATCGCCATATTTTTGCTGAAAGGATTTAGTAGAGAACATCGACGATAAAGTTCACAACTTTTGGTCGCTAATAAAAAAGCCTTGCCTTTACCGGAAGTAGCAGACGATGTTCGCGTGACGTCACTGGTTGTAGAGCTCCTCACATCCTCACATTATTTATAATCATGGCCACCAGCAGCTAGAGCAATTCAGACCGAGAAAGCGACAATTTCCCCATTAATTTGAGCGAGGATGAAAGATTTGTGAATGAGGATAGTGAGAGTGAAGGACTAGAAGAAAAAAAAAGACGAGGGCAGTGGGAGCAATTCAGATGTTATTAGACACATTTACTAGGATAATTCTGGGAAATCACTTATCTGCGTATTGTGTTAATAGTGTTTTAGTGAGATTGTATAGTCATACCTGAAAGTCAGAGGGGTGTGGTGACCGCCAGTGTCTCTGAGGGAAGCCATAGAGGAGTCAAGAAAGTCGCAGTTGCCTCTTTGACAGCTGCAGGAGAAACGACAAAAGCCTCGCTCATGTTTACGGTAAGAGCCGACTTATTACCACCATTTTCTCATCGAAAGCTGCCGGTTGACGTGGTAGAGAACCATGTTCGCTTTACCGCTCTGTTCCATGTTAAAGCTTCACAACAAACAAAGAAACACCGGCTGTGTTTGTGTTGCTACAGCCGGCTGCAATACACCGCTTTCCACCAACATCTTTCTTATTTTTAGTCTCCATTATTAATAGAACAAATTGCAAAAGATTCAGCAACACAGATGTCCAGAATACTGTGTAATTATGCGATAAAAACAGACTACTTTTAGCCGTGATCGGTGCTGGGAGAACGTGTCTGCTACCACCGGTGACGTCACGCACACGCGTCATCATTCCGCGACGTTTTGAACAGGATACCTCGCGAGAAATTTAAAATTGCAATTTAGTAAATTAAACCGTCTGTATTGGCATGTGTTGCAATGTTAATATTTCATCATTGATATATAAACCATCAGACTGCGTGGCCGGTAGTAGTGGGTTTCAGTAGGCCTTTAAGGGGGCACCGTAGGGGTACTGCCTTTAATGTCCTCTAAAAACTGCACAAACAGCGTGCAAGCCCAGTCACTTTTTGTATTGGGCTTCTGAAAACGCAGTAGCCGGCTGCAAGACATAGTTGATCAACAGCCACACAAGTCACACTGAGGGTGGCCGTATAAACAAATTGTCGACCAAGTATGCGTTACATTCACTTGTGTTTGTAAAAAGCAGTAGATATTACGTGATTGGGCCGTCACACTTTAAGGCACGCCCCCAATATTGTTGTCTGGGTGGAAATCAGGAGAAATTCGGAAGAATGGTTGCCCCGGGGGAATTTCGGAAGGGGCACTGATATGGAAGAGTATAACATTGCTACGCTGCCGAGCTCTAGACAGCACCGACACTCAACAACGGCACGTTATTTGTAGATTATTATTACTTGTTTGCAATTTTACCCCAAGTGGGTGAAATTGCATAATCTTCCATGGCACACCAGACGGTATCTCCAGTGTGCCCCGGCACAGTGGTTGAAAAACACAAAGTTAGAATACGGTTGTATATAATGTTGGTTATAAAGAACATTCAAATCCTTAATAAATAGACTCAAAAACATAAAAATGCAACATTTTGGTGCATTTGCAAACAACTAAAAGTATTCACGAAGTAAACTATAACCTTCTACCCAATAATATACACCAATTATTCTCAACAAAAGAATAGAAATATAACCTTAAGGATAAAAAATCTAATTTATAACATTGGTATGTACGTAAAACACTTACAACCTTTATTATAACATTATGTGGAATTATATTATGGAATGGATTTAGCAAAGAAGTCAAACAATGTTATGAAAACAATATGAATATGTTACAGTTTAAAAAACAGTTTAAACTCAAAATGTTAACAAATTACAAGGAAGAAGAACTGTAATAAACATCTGGAACCTTATTGACAAATTTAGATAACCATATTAATTTCATTATGTGAATCACTAATAACTTAACTGTTTATTAAAAAAATACATAAAGACAGAAAAATTAGATCATATGGACAGCCGTAAGTGTCTTCATTGTGCTTTACATTTATTATTTTTGTTATTTTTTTAGTCTGAATTTGCATTAGTTTCGTATCATCCCGTGAGGTGTATATTACTTGTTTTGTTCCGTTTATACTTCATGAAGTTTTGCACATGTTTTTTTTTGTTTGTTTTCATTATATTTGGATGTATTTGTTTGGTTTGTATGCTTGTGAATCTGGGCTATCCATTAAAGGCCTACTGAAATGAGATGTTCTTACTTAAACGGGGATATCAGGTCCATTCGATAAAGTTTGCATCTTTTGGTCGCTAATAAAAAAGCCTTGTCTGTACCGGAAGTAGCAGACGATGTGCGCGTGACGTCACGGGTTGTAGGGCTCCTCACATCCTCACATTGTTTATAATCATAGCCACCAGCAGCAAGAGGGATTCGGACCGAGTAAGCGACGATTTCCCCATTGTTTTGAGCGAGGATGAAAGATTTGTTGATGACGAAAGTTAGAGTGAATAATAAAGAGAAAAAAAAATACAGGGCAGTGGGAACGATTCAGATGTTATTAGACACATTTACCAGGATAATTCTGGAAAATCCCTTATCTGCTTATTGTGTTACTAGTGTTTTAGTGAGATTATAAAGTCATACCTGAAAGTCAGAGGGCTGCGGTGACCCCCAGTGTCTCTGATGGAAGCCATGGAGGAGCCCATAAAGTCAGAGCTGTCTTTTTGACAGCTGCTGCAGGAGGACGCAAACTCTGCTCAAGTCTCCGGTTAGAGCCGACTTAATATCACAATTTTCTCATCCAAAAACTTGCTGGTTGACATGTGGTAGAGAAACACGTTCGCTTGACCACTCTGCTCCATAGTAAAGCTTCACAACAAACAAATAAACACCGGCTGTGTTGGTTTTGCTAACGGCAGCTGCAATCCACCGCTTTCCACCAACAGCATTCTTATTTGACATCTCCATTATTGATTGAAGAAATTGCAAAAGATTCAGCAACACAGATGTCCGAAATACTGTGTAATTATGCGATGAAAAGAGATGACTTTCAGCCGTGATTGGTGCTGGGCTGAAATGTAAGACTACTTATTATGTTGAAGGGGGCAGGAAATGTAAGATTTTCTTCTTTCTGTTCCTTCTCAAGCTTAGGTGTGTAAAAATGTGTTTCGTTGTTAAAGTTTGTTTGTCTATTGATCAAAAATGCACATCAATGAAGGAGATAAATGCAAAATTAAATTAAATGAAAAATGATAATTTGTGATTTGAGAATTGAGCACAAGAAGTGAACAAACAAATGGAAAAGGGCTATGATTAAATAGTTTTCCTCTCTGCACATACTATAGTAAGACATTTGAAATATGTGATGTGCCATATTGTAACTTCTGTATTTCCTCGAATGGCCGCAGGGCATATAGTATGCGCCTGCCTTGAATTACTGCCGGGTCTAACTCGCTTCGCAAAATAATCAGGGCATGCTTAGTATTACCGCCTGGTCAAACTCGTGACGTCACGAGTGGCACTTCCCCTGTCATCATTTTCAAAATGGAGGAGGCTGATTTCAATACCGGTAATTTGAAATCGCATAAAGGAAAGAAGATTAAGAGCTATTCAGTAGGATTTAAGGTCCAAGCTTACATCACACTCAAATTTTTACTGCATGCCTTTGGTAAGGGCCAGAGTGAGAGGAAGTTTTAAAATAATTAGCGCATGCTTACTTTTACCGCATGCCTTTATTAAGCGCAGGAGTGAGAAGAGGTTTTAAATTAATTACCGCCCCGGCGGCAATTCAAGGAAATACGGTATGCGTATTTAAAATTAGTACAATTCCACTGCGTTCAATTGTGCTGTGCTTCTGTAAAATAGAACCCTTAATCAGTGCTTTGATACATTTCAACATAATCTTAAGTAAATAAAGAGGGCATTGATAACTCCTGCCAGTTCTCCCATTTCTTATCTGAACAATTTAAATGGGAATGATGACACGTCGACTGGATCAGGGTTGCATATGAGACGATATATTTAGTGAACAAGTGTTGACATGAACATGAAGGAATCTGAGTAACTGATGGAATGATATGCATTTGGCATGGTGTATTTTGTTTTGTTGCAGTAACATTTTGACATATCAGCGAATTCAGCGGTTAGTCCTGGGTAGGGTTGTACGGTACTGCTTGGATTTATATGACATCACGTCCGGGTCATTAAAGGCCTGCTGAAATGAGATTTTTTTTAAAAACGGGAATAGCAGGTCCATTCTATGTGTCATACTTGATCATTTCGCGATATTGCCATATTTTTTCTGAAAGGATTTAGTTGAAAACATCGCGATAAAGTTCGCAACTTTTGGTGCTGATAAAAAAGCCTTGCCTTTACCGGAAGTCGCAGACGATGACGTCACAAGGGTGAGGGCTCCTCACGTCCTTACATTGTTTATAATGGGAGCCTCCAACAAAAAGAGCTATTCGGACCGAGAAAACGACAATTCCCCCATTAATTTGAGCGAGGATGAAAGATTCGTGGATGATGATATTGATAGCGAAGGACTAGAAAGAAAAAAAAAAGGCGATTGCATTGGGACGGATTCAGATGTTTTTAGACACATTTACTAGGACAATTCTGGGAAATCCCTTATCTTTATATTGTGTTGCTAGTGTTTTAGTGAGTTTAATAGTACCTGATAGTCGGAGGGGTGTGTCCACGGGTGTCTTAAGGCCAGTGTCTGAGGGAAGTCACGGCAGATACAAGGACGGCGCAAACTCCACAGATCTCCGGTAAGAGGCGACTTTTTAACACAATTTTCTCACCGAAACCTGCTGGTTGACAAGTGGTCGGGAACCATGTTCGCTTGACCGCTCTGATCCATTGTAAAGCTTCGCCTCCGGGAATTTTAAACAAGGAATCACCGTGTGTTTGAGTGGCTAAAGGCTAAAGCTTCCCAACTCCATCTTTATACTTTGACTTCTCCATTATTAATTGAACAAATTGCAAAAGATTCAGCAACACAGATGTCCAGAATACTGTGTAATTGCGCGATAAAAAGAGACGACTTTTAGCCGTAAATGGTGCTGCGCTAATATTTCCTGACAGTCCGTGACGTCACGCGCACGCGACATCATTCTGGGACGTTTTCATCAAGAAACTCCGCGGGAAATTTAAAATTGCAATTTAGTAAACTAAACCGGCCGTATTGGCATGTGTTGCAAAGTTAATATTTCATCATTGATATATAAACTATCGGTAGTAGTGGGTTTCAGTAGGCCTTTAAAGTATGCAAGTTGTATCATTTCAATGGGTACTAGGCGCCATTTAGCCTTTCTCGAAGAAAAATGCCCCCTGCTTGTGTTGTTTGCGGCTATACGAACCGTTGAAATCACGAAAAGGATAAACGCTTCTACGGAGTTCCTCAAGAGGTAATCAAGAAGAGCAAAAGACAGCGAGATTTTTCTAAACAAGCCGTGTGGAATTTGCCCAATTTGTGATGTATTCTCCAATTGGTGACCTCAGCGGATAGCTTCCCATATGGTGAAGTTTTATCCAAAAAGCTTTGCACGAATCCGCCATTGTAAAGTACCATTGATAAAGTACTACTGATAGTCATGCACACACTGGGTGTGGTGAAATTACTGTCTGCATTTGACCCATCCCCTTGTTCCACCCCCTGGGAGGTGAGAGGAGCAGTACCGGGTTATTAGGTGCACTGTCGAGTTTTGAGGAGAAATAAAGGATTTTAACTGCGCCTTATAGTCCGGAAAATACGGTACAGTTGCATCAATTAAAACACCAAAAAAAAGCTGCGTTCAGCAGCATGTATGTCACTACATGTTGCACGTCGGTGCAATTATGCACGTCACAATTAGATAGAAATAATACTTTATCCTACATTTTCTGTTTCCTTATAGCTGTCAGAGTTAGTTTGTGACAAACCCCAAGATGCAGAGAAGGAGGCAAGCATTGAGTAAGGAAACATGGTTTGATAAAACACTAAGACAAAAACAAACAAAGGGTACAAACAAAAAGCGCGCACGTGGGCGGATAACAAACAAAAAGGCCTAACGTGGAAGATAGCAGGTATCGAGCAGGAAACAGAAGTCGTACTTATAATATGAAAACAAACTTGGAAACAGGGAACAAAAAACAGTAAGCTACAAACATCTAACGAAATATAGCTTACCGCTACGCTGCAAGGACACAATCTGATACGACACGACATGACAGATAGCAACGACAAGAGCGACATGCAATACAATAATCCAGCCCTGACTGCAGGAACAAAGGAGGTAAAAATAGGGACGGGCTGATTGACACCAGGTGTGGCCAAGTGCCAAGGTGAAACAGTGCTCAGGGAGAAAGACAGGAAACTAACAAAATAAGAGCGCTGACAGTAACCAAAGACAGGAAATACTAAACACACAAAGAGGAAAAAGCTAAAACACAAACAAACTGTCAGTGGCAACATGACAATAGCCTGAAGCAGTGGAGCTCCCCCATCTTTGGTTGATAGCTTTACCCGATGCCCAAATAAGTACGTCCACCTGTCTGTGATGTCACAACATAGCCAGACTGCAGAACCGCGAGAACAGACAAACACCAAAATGCATGAACTTTATGATTTCATGCATTGACATTAGAGATGTCCGAAAATATCGGCAGTCTGATATTATCGGAAATCTCTAAATGCTTTAGAATGTAATATCGGAAATTATCTGTATCGGTTTCAAAATTATCGGTATCGGTTTCAAAAACTAACGTTTATGACTTCTTAAAACGCCGCTGTGTACACGGACGTAGTGAGTAGTACAAGAGCGCCAATAAACCTTAAAGGCACTGCCTTTGCGTGGCAGTCCAATCACATATTATCTACAACTTTTCACACACACAAGTGGATGCGAGGCATACTTCGTCAAAAGCCATACAGGTCACACTGAGGGTGGCCGTATAAACAACTTTAACACTGTTACAAATATGCGCCACATTGTAAACCCACACCAAACAAGAATGACAAACACATTTCTGGAGAACATCTGCACCGTAAAACAATATAAACACAACAGAACAAATACCCAGAACCCCTTGCAGTGCTTACTCTTAGGGGACGCTACAATATACACCCCCCACCAACCCCGCCCACCTGAACCTCCTCATGCTTTCTCAGGGGGAGCATGTCCCAGATTCCAAGCTGCTGTTTTGAGGCATGTTAAAAAAAAATAATGCACTTTGTGACTTGAATAATAAATATGGCAGTGCCATGTTGGCATTTTTTCCATAACTTAAGTAGATTTATTTTGGAAAACCTTGTTACAATGTTTAATGCATCCAGTGGGGTATCTCAACAAAATTAGGCATAATAATGTGATAATTCCACGAGTGTATATATCGGTATCGGTTGTTATCGGAATCGGTAATTAAGAGTTGGACGATATCGGAATATCGGCACAAAAGCCATTATCGGACATCTCTAATTGGCATTGTTTAAAACGGGTAACCCACATTTTAACAACATTTTAAAGGTCAGAAAAGATGAAATTAATCAATGAAGTAGCCGCACAGTTTGGAAATATTCATTCAGACGATTCTGATTATTGAGTCAAAGCTAATGAACCCCTTGTTTTGTTACGTTCCAGATATCCGAGAGACTGCGTTTGTTTATGCCGTCACAGCTGCCGGCGTGACCCACGCAGTGACGCAGGCCTGCAGCATGGGGGACCTGCTGCAGTGCGGCTGCGAGGCCACCAGGAACCGAGCCCCTCCAAAACCTCTGTCGTCCTCTGCTGGGGATGGAGTCAAGTGGGAGTGGGGCGGCTGTGGAGATGATGTGGAATTTGGGTACGAAAAGTCCAAACAGTTCATGGATGCCAAGAGGAGAAGGGGCAAGAGCGACATCAGGACACTCATTGACCTGCACAACAATGAGGCCGGAAGACTGGTAAATATGCTTTGAAATAAATACCCAATCGGTCCCAATATGTCCGATAATGGCTTTTCTGCCGATATCTGATATTCCGATAATTACAGATTCCGATATCAACCGATACCGATATATACAGTCGTGGAATTAACATATAATTATGCCCAATTTCGTTGTGATGCCCCGCTGGATGCATTAAACCAGGGGTCGGGAACCTTTTTGGCTGAGAGAGCCAAAGAGCCAAATATTTTAAAATGTATTTCCCTAAGAGCCATATAATATTTTTTTTAACACTGAACACAACTAAACGTGTGCATTTTTAAGTAAGACCGACTTTTCCAGAGTATAATAGGTCTCTTATTCTTTGTATTAACATTGTTATTCTGAAGTTAACTGTGGAGGGGGCGTGGCCCGCGGGCCTGCAGCAAAGCGGGCATGCAGCAAAAGCAGGATGTTGCCAGGACCGGCCTCGAAATCAGCGACAGGTGCGTAGATGGCCGACCTGGGCCTTGTTATCTAATCACCTGTCGCTCTGTTATAAGCAGCAGCCAGGAGGAGAGACTGGATTGAGGCTGGAGCCAGAGCGCGAGTGAGGACGAAAGAGAAAAAGACAATTGCTGGAAAGCAAATGAGAGAAAAATAAAATAAAACAATATTATAAGCCTAAAACAGGCTCTTGGTGGTTTGAAGAACCCCAAGGAGGGCAAGCCCCGCACTAACCAATGATAAATAAATTACTTATTACCAATAACGCAACTTCTTGAACATAAAAAAGCATGAGAATGTTTTATATTTTGAATGTTATTTTTAACACTGTGCTTACAAGTGGAATTATTCATTACTTATTGTGTTAAGCAATGTCAGCTCAGATTTATCCGAGAGCCAGATGCAGTCATCAAAAGAGCCACATCTGGCTCTAGAGCCATAGGTTCCCTACCCCTGCATTAAACAATGTAACAAGGTTTTCCAAAATAACGGAAAAAAATGCCAACATGGCACTGCCATATTTATTGTTGAAGTCACAAAGAGCATTATTTTTTTTAACATGACTCAAAACAGCAGCTTGGAATTTGGGACATGCTCTCCCTGAGAGAGCATGAGGAGGTTGAGGTGGGGGCGGGGAGGTAGAGGGTACCGGGGGTTGTATATTTTAGCGTCCCGGAAGAGTTAGTGCTGCAAGGGTTTCTGGGTATTTGTTCTGTTGTGTTTATGTTGTGTTACGGTGCGGATGTTCTCCCGAAATGTGTTCGTCATTCTTGTTTAATGTGGGTTCACAGTGTGGCTATTATGGTTTACTAAAATGAGTGACGGCAAACGGACACCAGGTGGCAGTAATGTTCAATAATTTATTATATATACGGTAAATATATAAATAATAAGAATACTAAACAATACTAACGACTAAAACCAAGGAAATTAAGTTTGACAAAAACTCAAGAGTGTATGGTGTAAGACTAAATGAGTACATCGTAATATTTGAGTGTACGTTCTCACACAGGACTTTTAGCTGCGGGTGTACACTTCAGGCTCTCCTTGCGCTTTCCTGTCTCTCCTTCTTGCAGACAAGCAGGTGCACATTCTTACATACGTCCCAAACTGTCACGTCACACGTCACATACACGCCCTCGCAGGGCAGAGAGGTAGCGGCGTGGCTAACGTTAGCTGCTAACGTAACCGTACGAGAAAAAGATGTTACGGATCTGGTAACAAATGATGGAAGACTTAATTCCCAATAAAAACAGCAGGGTTTCCATCGTCCGGCGGAGGTTTGGCTTCAAGTGGGAATATGTCGAACAGACAACCGTAATTTGTCAAAGGGTGGGGGGGGGAAATGTTGCTATAAAAAGTAGCATTACTGCTAATATGTAGCATCATTTGTAAAGTCACTCGCTAGAGAATGAAGAGAATTTCATAACCTTGGAAACATACCACATAGTGAAGGACAAATACTATTTGATTTCCTATTATGCAGCTCATTTTTATTTGACACTTAAAATGTCTCTGACAATCTTTCAATTTATGTTTTGGAAATGACTTGAATGTTTGCGCCATTGCTTAATAACTTTAATAAATACATTTTTGGTCAATTAACTTAGTTGTGATTTCCCTCTCTGCATGAAAGTTTAAAAGTAGCATATATGAATGCAGTATGAAGAAGAATGTTTTATAGTAGACACATAGAATCATCATTCTGCTGTGATTATATGCATCAAGTGTTCATTCAAGGCCAAGGCAAAATATCGTAATATATATTGTATATCACAATATGGCCTAAAAATATCGCGATATTAAAAAAAGGCAATATCGCCCAGCCCTAATTCCAAGCAACGTTTGTAAGTTTAACAATGTAACTAAAACAATTCATATTTACTAAACCGTCCCATGTGTGACGTCTGTAGGAGTGTTTTTGTACATATTTGTATGTACTATCGTGATGTGCGTCGTTAGCATTAATTAATATGCCAACACGTTTACGAGTGTCTGTGTTGGTATTATTAACTCAGCACGGCATTCTTTTTGTATTGTTTCAGTTTCACAAATTCCTCAGTAAAATAACCAAAACTCCATCATGGCACTGACTTCGGTTTTGTTTGATCAACCGTTTTACTGCACACTAGTGTGCCGTGAGATATTGTCTGGTGTGCAGTGGGGATTTATGCAACTTTACCCGATCGGTCCCCAAAAATTTTTTTGAATATCAATAATTACAACCTGCAAATAATGCGCCGTTGCTTACTGTCTGTGCTGTGTAAAACTTGGCATGGTAACCACGTAATACTCCTTGAGTTTGAGTTTGAGTTTGAGTTTGATTTTATTTGGAACATGCAAGCATACAAAATGATACATCCCAATTTCCAGTTTCTCTTTTCAACATGTTCGAAAAGGAGTAGGAAGAAGCAGAGCTTATTTAATCCTACCCCTTTTCTTTACATAACACTTGCTAAAACTTTTGTTCACTTCCTGTTCTCAATGTATTCATAATGTATACTCCATAAGTAATCACAATAAAAATAAATGAATAAATAATTGGTGAATTAAGTTTTATTCCATACGATGAGATAAGTAAGATAATTTTGAGAATGAATGGGTGAATACTCCTTGTAGGTAGGTGGCAACAGGTAGTTAATTGCTTTGTAAAAATCGGAATGTGTCGGGTGAGACGAGTATGGTTTGTTGTGATCCCGATATTCAGACCACAGCAGGAGGCAGTGTGCGGGTAAAAAGGTATGTTAAGTTAAAGGCCTACTGAAATGAGATGTTCTTATTCAAACGGGGATAGCAGGTCCATTCCATGTGTCATACTTGATAATTTTGCGATATTGCCATATTTTTGCTGAAAGGATTTAGTAGAGAACATTGACGATAAAGTTTGCAACATTTGGTCGCTAATAAAAAAGCTTTGCCTTTACCGGAAGTAGCAGACGATGTGCGCGTGACGTCAACGGTGTGAGGGCTCCTCACATCCTCACTTTGTTTATAATCATAGCCTCCAGCAGCAAGAGCTATAAGGACCGAGAAAGCAACAATTTCCCCATTAATTTGAGCGAGGATGAAAGTTTCGTGGATGAGGAAAGTTAGTGAGGCACTAAAAAAGAAAAAAAAAAAAGCGACGGCTCTGGGCGGCGGCAGTGGTAGCGTTTCAGATGTAATTAGTCACATTTACTAGGATAATTCTGGAAAATCCCTTATCTGCTTATTGTGTTAATAGTATTTAAGTGAGATTAAATGAGTAAAGTCATACCTGAAAGTCGGATGGCTGCGGTGAACGCCAGTGTGTCAAAGAAAGCCGATGAGGAGCCAAGATCACAGCTGCTTTTTGACAGCTACAGGAAAAGGTCCCTTAATACACTGATGTCTCCGGTAAGAGCCGAAAATTTTCCCATCCAAAAACGTATGTAGTGACGTAGAGAAACATGTTCGCTTGACCGCTCAGTGTTAAAGCTTCACAACAAAAACAAAGAAACACCGGCTGTGTTTCGGAGCTAAAGGCAGCTGCAATCCAACGCTTTCCACCAACAGCAATCTTATTTATAGTCTCCATTATTAATTGAACAAATTGCAAAAGATTCAGCAACACAAGTGTCCAAATTACTGTGTAATTATGCGATGGAAAGAGATGACTTTTAGCCGCAAGTGGTGCTCGGCTAATATGTCCCCTCCAACCAATAACGTCACAAACACGCGTCATCATTCCGCGACATTTTCAACAAGAAACTCCGCGGAAAATTTTAAATTGTGTTTTAGTAAACTAAACATTGTGTTGCAATGTTAATATTTCATCATTGATATATAAACTATCAGACTGCGTGGTCGGTAGGCCTTTAAAGTTAAAGTACCAATGATTGTCACACACACACTAGGTGTGGTGAAATTTGTCCTCTGCATTTGACCCATCCCCTTGTTCACCCCCTGGGAGGTGAGGGGAGCAGTGAGCACCAGCGATGCCGCGCCCGTGATTAATTTTTGGTGATTTAACCACCAATTCCAACCCTTGATGCTGAGTGCCAATCAGAGAGGTATTGGGTACCATTTTTATAGTCTTTGGTATGACTCGGCCGGGGTTTGAACTCACAACCTACCAATCTCAGGGCGGATACTGTAACCACTAGGCCACTGAGTAGGGTAATGCTTAACCCAAAAAATAACAAAAGGGAAAGGAATAGGCAATGGCCATGCAAAACCAAAGTAAAACTGAAACGGCTAGAAAGGAATCAGAAATACAATGCTGGACGACAGCAAAAACTTACAGCGTCCACAAAGTACATCTTTGACAATCAACATGACATGACAATGACATGACAATCAACAATGTTCGCACAAAGAAGGATAGCAACAACTTAAATAGCCTTGCTTGCTAACACAAAGCCGGTGCGGGCAAAGGAAGACATGAAACTACAACTGGAAAATACCAACAAAACAGGAAGGGCCACCAAAATAACAGCGCAAGACCAGCATGAAAACACCAACAAACTCAAAATGACCTGGTGGATTATCCTTTTTTAACGATTTCTGCTGGTGGTGGGCCTCCATATTTTTAAATGAAAAAAATGTGCCTTGCGTCCAAAAAGGTTGAAAAACACCGGCTCATGGTACTCTTAAGGCGTTGCTTGTCCTGTGGAATGTTCCATCATTCCACCAACATTCAAAAGGAAAAACACATTGCCCCTAGCCATGTTCGTGTAGCACCGTAAGCCGATATTCTTACAAGAATCAGGTTTCTGAAACACCAAAAAACAAGAGCGTGCCACACATTTTGTTTTCAAGCCTGCGAGGCAGCTATCCTCTCACATTTACACAGCTCAGGGAGTTCGTCCCTCGTTGCTCGCCTGAACGCCCCGTGAGTTATGGACCCAGCAAGTCATTTTGCTTCTCAAAAAAAAGAGGGATACGAAGTAGCAACCTTTTAGCTCGGTTAATGATGTTGATTTAAAGTGCGGCTTTTAACATATCTCGCAAATCGCCCTTTTAGCCCTCCGCGCTGTTCGGTACACAGACTCGCAGAAAAAAAACGTGGCAGGGAGAAGACATAATTACAGTCGACTGCAGCCGGGGTCACAGACAGGTGGCGGAGAACTGACAAGCATTTTGGGATATTTTCCAATTCTAGCATTAGTGAACGATCCGTTTTGAACGTCGGCGAACAAAATGCCCTCGGTTGCGAAATAAGTACGCTTGAATGCGTGGAAATGTCTGTTTATGTGCAATCATGCATGTGTGCATACACGTTTTGAAAATATGTGTGTGTGTGTATGTGTGTGTGTGTGTGTGTGTGTGTGTGTGTGTGTTCCTGTGTGTGATGGGTTAATTATGCGCAGTATAAGTGAATGATCTGTTGTCAAGGCTTGTTAGAAGTAGGAAGGCCAGAGGCAACATGAATGAAAGGGGGAGGAGGGTTAGACACTTAAATTCCTTCAGAATTGTGTCTGCTTTTGTATCACCGATCCATTGTTTTATCAGCGGGTTGTTTTTATTTTGAAACCGTGCACAAAAAGGTAGGATTAAGAAGAACTTCATTGGTTTTCTTTAAATAATGCAGTGAAACCTCCATCAATGAACTGAGTTGGTTCAAAAACATGGTTCATCAGTATAAAAGTCACTATTTTAGTTTAAAAAAAATGCACACTTTGAAGAAAATATAATATATATACATATATTCCAGATCAATATAACAATACTAGCAATACTGAAATAAACTGCAACTAAAAACAGTGCAATAACATCCATCCATCCATTTTCTACCGTTTATTCGCGGGGGGCACTGGATCCTATCTCAGCTACAATCAGGCAGAAGGCAGGGTACACGCTGGACAAGTCGCCACCTCATCACAGGACCAACACAGATAGACAACATTCACACACTAGGGCCAATTTAGTGTTGCCAATCAACCTATCCCCAGGTGCGTGTTGTTGGAGGTGGGAGGAAGCCGGAGTACCCGGAGGGAACCCACACAGTCACGGGGAGAACATGCAAACTCCACACAGAAAGATCCAGAGTGCAGGATCGAACCCAGGACCTTCGTATTGTGAGGCCGACGCACTAACCCCTGTTAGCACCGTGCTGCTCCCCCAGTGCAATAACAGTGCTATATATTTTCATAACATGGTCACTACTGCCTACTTTCTCTTGTTATATTCTTATTTTTACTGTTAAATTTTAATTCTTATTGTGGCTTTTTATTTTTATTCTAAGGCTGCAGCTAACGATAATTTTTCTATCAATTTATCGATGGATTATTTTTTTCGATTAATCTATAGATTAATTATTATTATTCTGCAATTGTATAAGCATTTCAAAAGTAAAAATATTGCTTATTTTGCTTTAAAGTGTCCAAAAATAAAGATGAACATCTAATACAAAAAGTGCAAAATGAAATATTCTGTAAGAGTGTAAACATTTCAACAAAAGTAAAAGTATTGCTTATTTGCAAAAATGTGCAAAAATAAAGATAAACATCCAATACAAAAAAAGTGCAAAATGAAATATTCGGTAACAGTGTAAACATTTCAACAAAAGTAAAAGTATTGCTTATTTTGCTTTAAAATGTGCAAAAATAAAGATAAACATCCAGCACAAAAAAGTGCCAATCTAAATATTCTGGAGCACTGGAAACATTAAGTACGGCTTTTAAAATGTGCAAAATAAACATCCAGTCCAACACAGTACACAATAACCAATTCAGTTGTAATGAAGAAAGGTTAGCATGTCTACATCCTCTGGGGCAGGGGAAGGGAACCTGTGGCTCTAGAGCCAGATGCGGCTCTTTTGATGACTGCATCTGGCTCTCAGATAAAATCATAGCTGACATTGCTTAAAGGGGAACATTATCACCAGACCTATGTAAGCGTCAATATATACCTTGATGTTGCAGAAAAAAGACCATATGTTTTTTTAACCGATTTCTGAACTCTAAAAAGGTGAATTTGGTGATTTAAACGCCTTTCAATTGTTCGCTGTCGGAGCAATGACCTTTCACCCGTGACGTTACAATGGGAAGCAATCCACCATTTTCTCAAACACATTACACACACAAGTGAAATCAGCTCTGTTATTTTCCGTTTTTTCGACTGTTCTCTGTACCTTGGAGACATCATGCCTCGTCGGTGTGTTGTCGGAGGGTGTAACAATACGATCAGGGACGGATTCAAGTTGTCTTATGTGGAGTGTGCATCGATTAGCACGGCATGCTAATCGATGCTAACATGGTGGAAATGGCAAAAATGTGTGGATATCCTGCGACACTCAAAGCAGATGCATTTCCAACGATAAAGTCAACGAAATCACAAAGGTGAGTTTTGTTGATGTTATTGACTTATGTGCTAATCAGACATATGTGGTCACGGCATGACTGCCAGCTAATTGATGCTAACATGTTATTTAGGCTAGCTGTATGTACATTTGTAGCTATATTTGCATCCAGCCTTTCCCTCCCCCCACATTTAATGCCAAACAAACACTTACCAATCGACGGATTTAGGTTGCTTCAGTGGTCAAAAGATGCAATCGCTGGTTAGAAGGCAATCGCCGAATAGCTTCAATAGCTATTCAATAGCTCAATAGCTTCAGTTTTTTCTTCAATTTCATTTTCGCTATCTGCCTCCACACTCCAACCATCCGTTTCAATACATGCGTAATCTGTTGAATCGCTTAAACCGCTGAAATCCGAGTCTGAATCCGAGCTAATGTCGCTATATCTTACTGTTCTATCCGCCATGTTTGTTTGTATTGGCGTCACTCTGTGGCGTCACAGGAAAATTGACGGGTGGATTTACAGATAGCGAAAATCAGGCACTTTAAAGCCTTTTTTCGGGATATTCCATGATGGGTAAAATTTTGAAAAAAACTGCGAAAAATAAAATTAGCCACTGGGAACTGATTTTTATTGGTTTTAACCCTTCTGAAATTGTGATAATGTTCCCCTTTAACACGATAAGTAATTAGTAATTCTGCTGGTAGTCACAGTGTTAAAAATAAAGTTTAAATTATAAAACATTCTCATGCATTTTAATCCAACCATCCTTGTTTCTATCGCACCTGTTCAAGATGTCGCATTAATGGTAACAAGTATTATATTATTGGTTAACTTTAGAATAACATTGTTATTAAAAAGAATTAGAGACTTATTATACTCTAAAAATGTTGGTCTTAAAAATGCACACATTTAGTTGTATTCAGTGTAAAAAAAATATTTTATTGCTCTCACGGAAATACATTTTAAAATATTTGGCTTTCATGGCTCTCTCAGCCAAAAAAGTTCCCGACCCCTGCTCTGGGGTGAGACTGGTTCTTTTCTTGTTTACAATATTCCCAGCAGCTGAAAATAGGCTCAGAAGGGGTCGATGTGACTGAAACTGAGAGGTAAGACAGACCCAGACTTTGCCAGAATTGCAAACCTTGTCCGAATGTTCTTTCCACTATTTTAATGGGTTTTCACTCTTGGAAATGGGGGATTCTCCAAAATTCTCTGACCATTTCAGCATCATTACTGTCATTGTTGTCTTCCTCATTGTTGCTGAGTTCATCCGTGTCTGAGCCAAGAAGTGTGTCTAGTAACTACCAGAGGTGGGTAGTAACGCGCTACATTTACTCCGTTACATCTACTTGAGTAACTTTTGGGATAAATTGTACTTCTAAGAGTAGTTTTTATGCAACATACTTTTACTTTTACTTGAGTATATTTATAGAGAAGGAACGCTACTTTTACTC
Source organism: Nerophis ophidion (assembly GCF_033978795.1). Taxonomy (NCBI): domain Eukaryota; kingdom Metazoa; phylum Chordata; class Actinopteri; order Syngnathiformes; family Syngnathidae; genus Nerophis; species Nerophis ophidion. The sequence continues at coordinate 19,195,279 of NC_084623.1, forward strand.
CGCTCCATTTATCTGCAATCAGGTCGCTACTCGCTACTTTTTTTTTTTTACCGATCTCTTAATGCACGCTTTGTTTGTTTTGATTTTGTCAGACAAGCATTCAAAGTAGGAACTACGCATGCTTGCGTTTCACCAATCACATGCAGTCACTGGTGACGTTGGACCAATCAAACAGAGCCAGGTGGTCACGTGACCGTAACACGTAGAACCCGACATGTTGAAAAACTTACTGGGGTGTTACCATTTAGTGGTCAACTGTACGGAATATGTACTGTACTGTGCAATCTACTAATACACGTTTCAATCAATCAACCAATCAATCGAAAGTGTAAAGGAAAAAAGACACTTTTTATTTCAACCGTACTTCCCATCAAAAGCCTAAAGACTGATCGCACAGTTCCTGTCTTCACAATAAAAGCGCCACTCCATCGCGCCTGCGCTAACAAAATAAGAGTCTCCATAAACCAGCGCAAACAAGCTAGCAAGCCACGGAGTTTGCCATCAATGTATTTCTTGTAAAGTGTATAAAAACGAATATGGAAGCTGGACAGATAACATGCCAAAAACCAACAACTTTCATGTGGTATTAGACAGGAAGGAGGAACTTTTATTCTTCTCCATTTGAAAACCGCGACGTTATCAGCACTACTGTCTGATTCCAATCAATACAAGTCATCAGAATCAGGTAATACACCAACTTATATTCTTGTCTTCATTAAAGTTAGGAATCTATATGTTAAACATGCATGTATATTCATTAAAACACCTTTAACATGTCAACAAAAACCGCAAAATAAACAAATATAAATTATATACTGTATATATATATATATATATATATATATATATATATATGTGTGTGTGTGTATATATGATATGTGTGTGTATGTATATATGAGGTAGATCACCTCGACTTGGTCATTTATTAAGTATTGATAAACGTTGAAAAACTTATTAGGGTGTTACCATTTAGTGGTCAATTGTACGGAATATGTACTGTACTGCAATCTACTAATACAAGTTTCAATCAATCAATAAATGCCTACCGAGCCTACGGTGCTGTTAAGTTATTGTGGCTCAATTTGCCTTAATTTTTATTTTATTTTAATGTATTATTATTTAATATATAATATTGTTGTAGTTGCTTAAGAGATATTCCTGGCTCTGAATTTGCTCATTGCTATTTTTATGTTTTTGTGCATTATTTGTTGCTGGAATCATTAAACGAACAGGTTACTCATCAGTTACTCAGTACTTGAGTAGTTTTTTCACAACATACTTTTTACTTTTACTCAAGTAAATATTTGGGTGACTACTCCTTACTTTTACTTGAGTAATAAATCTCTAAAGTAACAGTACTCTTACTTGAGTACAATTTCTGGCTACTCTACCCACCTCTGGTAACTACACACATTATCTTGTTAAATGTGTTTAATAACACAACAATGATAGTATGATTAAAGTGAAATTTAATTGTTTGTTTGTACATATTTTATGTAACTGTTAAAATGTAAAAGGTATTTGCACAACTAATTAACGTTTGCGTTAAAGAGGAGCGCATCTTTGTAAACACTGAACAGCACGCCAAACGCACATCTCAGAGCGAAACGGTGCTTTAGTTTATGAATTTACAACGCAGATACAAATGACACATTCATGTTTTTGTGTAATGATGACAACGTATACTCAAGTGGACGATTGACTAGTTAATGGTGATGGCAAGAACGCTGTCGGGTGTTTTATTTTCAAATGTTTGTTCATAGCCGTTTGTGCTGCTAAGGCCATTTCCGTTCGACACGGTGTCCATACAACAACATTATTAGGCCGTTTATTGAAATACTCCCACACTTTTGATGACCGTTGCCGTGCTTTTTTCCGCTTGCTCGCACAGCTCGCATCGTCTGCTTCGCGCTCCACCATGACAGTCGTGTGACGTAAATATGCGACGCATCGACGCACAAAAACGGCGTCTACGTATTTTTACGTCATTGATGACGTAAAAATACGTACGTTGACGCGTCGTTTCAGCCTATTTTATTCTTATTGTTATATTTTCTATTTTATTTCCGGTACCAACAGTTGGTATCGGGACAACACTATACAACACTGACCGGCGCAAGGTACGACATTTGTGGAAATAAACACATCAGAAGTGTCGATCGTTGTGGAAGCTTTTCGAAAATGCTACGCCTGTGTGTACAGGATGTCAACAGGATTTGACAATGAGGGGCCCCGCCTCTTCAAAATGGGTGTGTCCGCGTGTTCAGGAAGTAATGCCAAATACGCATAAATACTTACATACACACAGTTATTCAAACACGTATACATAAACACGCGCACACACAGGTACCTACGCTCCCACATGCATATCACAAATACAGTACATACCTACACACTCACAGTAGGTACATCACACGCACATTTTCTGTGCAAACATACATATTCACATACTGTACATATACTTTCACTGTACAAACATACATATACACCAGTGACGTGTTGTCAGGGGAGGCAAGTGAGGCATAAGATGTTCCAAAATAAAGTAATAAAATAAAATAAGTTTTAATATTTATCTTTTGGTTTATGCTTTCTATGTGGTTTTGGTGTGGTTCCTGTGTATTTTGATCATTTTCATGGTCAAAATCGCGGAAATTCCGTGTTTCCTGATCAAAACAATGCAGCAGACGAGAAGTGAGGCAGACACAGGCGGTGCCTCCACGGGTACACACCGTGTGTTTTGGGCGTGTGCGTGTGAAGGGGTGCATGCTTGTTGCTACTGGGAAAAGGCAGGTCATGAGGCAGCAAGTACCTCTGCCTCAAGGTAGGGGGTGATACATTGTCAACTTGCAGTTCAATTCCTCAGCAGTAGTCTGATTCGCCACACTGGAAGAAGTGGGGGCGCTCAAGCTATTAGACACAGGTCTCTCCAGCGGAAGCCAGAATTGTTTTTTTTGTTTTTTTTAAACTGTATTTATAACAAACATGGTATTTTTACTAGAGTAAGCCAGCATTTGTGGGTGTTTTTAGTCAGATGCTAAAATATTGTTTAATTTCTTGGAATGAAATTGAATTAAATGAATGTTTCTGCCAATATGGAGGATTATATACTGTATCCAAGATTGAATACTTCTCTAAACTGGACTTTAAGACAAATTGAATGCGATCATACAAATTACGTTTTCATGGAGGATAGCTATTGCTGCTTCAGATACAAATACAGAAAGATAAGATACAATCACAATAGTTCGTTTATTTTGTTAAAAGCAAACGGGACCAAAAAGTATTTAATAACAACTTTATCAAATACTTTTTGGACCCATTTATCATATCATAATATCATTATGGTAACGTTTTCATGAAAGCGAATAACTCCCTTTTTTCCCCTGTAACTCTAATGTGCAACCTAAATCAACATTGACTAGAGCGGCACATATGAATTCAAGTAAAAAAACAAAAAACAAGAAAAAAAAGTATGTATGCCTCACCTGGTGTTAAGTTCACCGCACGGATCTGGTAGACACATACTGTACACATACAAGTACACATTCATACATACACTCATGTGTATAATCACATTTCATCAAACATATATTAACGTTGTTGTCAGGTTCAAACACTGATGACATCCATTAAACAGACAAAGAAGCAAGGAATTAAACAGAGACAGAATTAAATTTGGCTCAATTGAGGAGAAACGTCTGGGCTGTACTCTTGTACAGTCTCCACCACGCTCTGACGATAGATTGTACGCCTCCTCTCTTATTGGACTTTCCCTGATTACATGGCAACAGCTGTTTCTAAGGGAGGGGGGTCGTAAACAGCCATCTCCTTTGTTATAAAACAGTTCAAAGAAAAGGCCATAAAACAGTTCAAAGAAAAGGTCCCTGGAGGGAGGTCAGAGCCTGCCTCCTCTCCGATTTGTACATCTCGGGTCAAGACAAAATCTTCCTTTGTATTACAATACATCAAAGAAACTGACGCCTTCATGTCGCTTCCCATCGTACACAGTGGTGTTTTAAAAGCCTTCTGCTTGGTAGGATCATAGACAGTTTTTGTCCTCTTGCAGGGCGAGCTGAACTCAATGCAACACAAAGTTTTCTGATAACTTAGATACAGACATTCTGACAGTTGTTGCCCTACGGGAAACTGGGTAACAAATGGCACACTGACAAAGCTTAACCTATCATTACTATAACAATCTACAAGGTTAATATAGTTGGCTTCTCTTTCTTCCTCTCCATTTATCGGCTTTCTTTTGTATTTCAAGTTATCATTACATGTATTTATTGTTGTATTTGAACAATTGTATTGTTAAAAATAGAGGTTATTATTGTTGTTATTCATTATCAATAGTGCTCTTTCTATTGGTATATGTATTGCTCCATTTGTAGTGTAATAATGTGGATTGTCATTTCTGTATTATTTATTTCACTAACTGCTTCTTTGCTATCAGTTTTACCATCATGTTTGTTCATATCCTATTTTCTGATGTTGCTCTATTGTTGTTGTTGTTACTGTTGTGTTTGTTGTTGTTTTTGTCTCTCTGTCTTATCCCCCTCTTGTCCCCACAATTCCCCACTTTGTCTTCCTTTTTTCCCTCAGCTGCACCCAATAATAATATAAATCCATTTAATAAAGTCAAACACAAACAAGGCAACGAGAGAAGTATACCGCACTTCTCTTTTGTAAAGTAAATCTGGGCATCTAACAAACCCCGTTTCCATATGAATTGAAAAATTGTGTTGGATGTAAATATAAACGGAATACAATGATTTGCAAATCATTTTCAACCCATATTCAGTTGAATATGCTACAAAGACAACATATTTGATGTTCAAACTGATAAACATTTTTTTTGCAAATAATCACTAACTTTAGAATTTGATGCCAGCAACCCGTGACAAAGAAGTTGGGAAAGGTGGCAATAAATACTGATAAAGTTGAAGGATGCTCATCAAATACTTATTTGGAACATCCCACAGGTGTGAAAGCTAGTTGGGAACAGATGGGTGCCATGATTAGGTATAAAAACAGCATCCCAAAAAAAGCTCAGTCTTTCACAAGAAAGGATGGAGGGAGGTACACCCCTTTGTCTACAACTGCGTGAGCAAATAGTCAAACAGTTTTTAAGAACAACGTTTCTCAAAGTGCAATTGCAAGAAATTTAGGGATTTCAACATCTACGGTCCATAGTATCATCAAAAGGTTCAGAGAATCTGGAGAAATCACTCACACTGATTTCTCCAAATTCTCTTCACAGTGAACATGCCCTTTCCCAACTACTTTGGCATGTATTGCAGCCATGAAATTCTAAGTTAATTTTTAATTGCAACAAAAAAAAATAAAGTTCATGAGTTTGAACATTAGATATGTTGTCTTTGTAGTGCATTCAATTGAATATGGATTGAAAAGGATTTGCAAATCATTGTATTCCGTTTATATTTACATCTAACACAATTTCCCAACTCGTATGGAAACGGGGTTTGTACATCAACAAAATGATTTGCCTGAGTAGCTGGACAGGACATCAAACCTCCCGACAAGCAGAAGAATACTGAGTTGCGTCCCAAGAACACCACACCTACTGTGAAGCATGGGGTTGGACACATCATGCTTTGGGGCTGTTTTTATGCTAAGGGGATAGGACGATTGATCCGTGGTAAGGAAAGAATGAATGGGGCCATGTATTGTGAGATTTTGAGCCAAAACCTCCTTCCATCAGTGAGAGCTTTGAATGGTTGACCAAATACTTATTTTCCACCATAATTTACAAATAAATTCTTTGAAATTCCTACAATGTGAATTCCTGGATTTTTTTTTTCTTCACATTCTGTCCCTCGCAGTTGAAGTATACCGATGATGAAAATTACAGACCTCTGTCATCATTTTAAGTGGGAGAACTTGCACAATCGGTGGCTGACTAAATACTTTTTAGCCCCACTGTATGTGCCCTCCCTCACCTCTTTACCGCCCTGTGCTCCTCTCCCCCTGCCAGGCGGTGAAGCTCTACATGCGGACCGAGTGCAAGTGCCACGGACTGTCCGGGTCGTGCACGTTACGCACTTGCTGGAAGAAGATGCCGCACTTCCGCGAGATCGGCGACCGCCTCCTGGAGCGATTCAACGGCGCCTCCAAGGTGATGGGCGGCAACGATGGCAAGACTCTCATCCCCGTGGGCCAGAACATCAAACCTCCCGACAAGCAGGATCTCATCTACTCGGACGAGTCGCCAGATTTCTGCCTGGCAAATCGGAAAACGGGTTCACTGGGGACGCGGGGACGCATGTGCAACAGCACCGCCATGGACATCAGCGGCTGCGATTTGCTCTGCTGTCAGCGTGGCTACCGGGAGGAAACTGTGGTGTTTGAGGAGAACTGTCTGTGTCGTTTCCACTGGTGCTGTGTGGTCCAGTGCAAAAAGTGCTTGGTCCGAAAGGAGCTTAGTCTCTGTCACTGATGAACTGGCTCGGCCTCCTTGGTTGTATTTACTTCTTTCAAGACATCAAACCTTTTGCCTCGGCTGTTCGGAAGGAAGATGCTGACGGCTTTAATACCCTTTTTTGCACCTCTCCTGCCTACAAAAATGTCAGCAAACACTATCACTTTTTGGCAATGCTATTACTGATTGCCTCGATTTTTGGGGAAAAACCTGTCTGGAAACTCTGTAGATGCTTGACAAAGACACAGAAGTAAAAAACATGGATGTGTCTCGTCTCGGAACTACCTATTTTTGCTTCTGTTTGAATCAAAAAGAGCCAAAGAATGTGAATTTGTGTAAGTACAGAAATATTTTATAGGGCACCCGTCAACTGCAGCACTTGAAGTGGACTGCTTTCGGAATTTTCATCATTGACTTTAAAGGGGAACTGCACTATTTTTGTATTTACAATTAGTATGTACAAAACCCAAAACCAGTGAACCTGCCACGTTGTGTAAATCGTAAATAAAAAAAGAATACAATGATTTGCAAATCTTTTCCAACCTATATTCAATTGAACAGACTGAAAAGACAAGATACTTAATGTTCGAAATGGTAAACGTTTGGAATTTGATGCCTGTAACGTGTTTCAAAAAAGCTGGCACAACTGGCAAAAAAGACTGAGAAAGTTGAGGAATGCTCATCAAACACTTATTTGGAACATGCCATAGGTGATCAAGCTAATTGGGAACAGGTGGCTGCTTTGATTGGGTATAAAAGCAACTTCCATGAAATGCTCAGTCATTCACAAAGAAGGATGGGGCGAGGGTCACCACTTTGTGAACAAATGTGTGAGCAAATTTTCGAACGTTAAGTATCTTGTCTTTGCAGTCTATTCAATTGAATAGACTGCAAAGACAAGATACTTAACGTTCGAACTGGTAATCGTTGTTGTTGTGCAAATATTAGCTAATTTGGAATTTGATGCCTGTAACGTGTTTCAAAAAAGCTGTCAGAACTGGCAAAAAAGACTGAGAAAGTTGAGGAATGCTCATCAAACACTTATTTGGAACATCCCATAGGTGAACAAGCTAATTGGTAACAGGTGGGTGCCATGATTGGGTATAAAAGCAACTTCCATGAAATGCTCAGTCATTCACAAAGAAGGACGGGGCGAGGGTCGCCACTTTGTGAACAAATGCGTGAGCGAATTTTCGAACAGTTTAAGAACGACATTTCTCAATGAGCGATTGTAAGAAATTCAAGGTTTTCACCATCTACGGTCCGTAATATCATCACAAGATTCAGAGAAGCTGGAGAAATCCCTGCACGTATGCGGCAAGGCCCGTGACGTTCGATCCCTTAAGCGGTACTGCATCAAAAAACAACATGAGTGTGTAAAGGATATCACCACATGGGCTCAGGAACACTTCGGAAAACTACTGTCAGTAACTACAGTTTGTCGCTACATCTGTGCAAGTTAAAACTGTACTATGCAAAGTGAAAGCCATTTATCAACAACACCCAGAAACGCCGCCAGCTTCGCTGGGCCCAAGCTCATCTAAGATGGACTGATGCAAAGTGGAAAAGTGGTCTCTGGTCTGACGAGTCCAAATTTCAAATTGTTATTGGAAACTGTGGACGTCATGTCCTCCGGACCAAAGAGGAAAAGAACCATCCAGGCTGTAAGTTCAAAAGCCAGCATCTGGGATGGTATGGGGGGGAATTAGTGCCCAAGGCATAGGTAACTTACAGATCTATGAAGGCACCATTAATGCTGAAAGGTACATACAGGTTTTGGAGAAACATAAGTTGCCATCCAAGCAAGGTATTTTTCATGGACGCCCCTGCTTATTTCAGCAAGACGATGCCAAGCCACATTCTGCACGTGTTCCAACAGCGGTATTAATAGAGTACGGGTATTATACTGGCGTGCCTGTAGTTCAGACCTGTCTCCCATTTGAAAATGTGTGGCACATTATGAAGCGTAAAATACCACAATGAAGACTGTTGAACAACTTAACCTGTATATCAAGCAAGAATTGGAAAGAATTCCGCCTGAAAAGCTTAAAAAATCGGTCTCCTCAGATCCCAAATGTTTACTGAGTGTTGTTAAAAGGAAAGGCCGTGTAACACAGTGGTAAAAATGCCCCTGTGTCAACTTTTTTGAAATGTGTTGCTGTCCTTAAATTCTAAGTTGATGATTATTTGCAAAAAAAAGTTTCTCAGTTCGAACATTAAATATCTTGTATTTGGAGTCTATTCAATTGAATATAAGTAGAAAAGGATTTGCAAGTTATTGTATTCTGTTTTTATTTCCCATTTACACAACACGCCAACTTTACTGGTTTTGGGTTTTGTAAGACAAGAACACATATGTTTTTTTTTTTTTATGCATTCTAAGTCGTTAAATGTGGCACATACAAGGTGGCTAAAAAAGCAGCGAGTAGGAGGTGTCTATTGCTTGGTTTTAAACAAATTTTAAATAATAATAATTTTAAATATGCGTGCTGTCAATGGGTAATAGGCGCCATTTAGCCATTCTCGAAGAAAAATGCCCTATGCATTCGTTCTTTTTAACTGTACGAAACATTCCAAATCGCGGTAAGGATAAAGGTTTCCTCAGAGTTCCTCGAGGGGTGATCAAAAACGCCGAGGAAAAAAGTAGCACACACTCCAGTCCAAGTGAGCAGCGTCGAAGAATGCACAAATTTGCAGTGATCACTTCATTAAAGGTTTTTTTGATATACGTTTAACGTTTATTGTTTGTGGAAGTCGCTTTCTAGCAGTTCTGCTGTAGACACGGCACAAGAACCAAGCGTGCAGGTTTAACAAAGTTTTAACAAGATTTTTCCAAATGTTTTTCGGCATTGTCGGAACGTTGCCGCCTCTCCCAATCCTCTCTCTCGCTCTGCTCCTGGCCGCTTACTGTTAAAGACAACATATGATTAGCTATACACGTACCATTCGGGCGGCATAGCTCCGTTGGTAGAGCGGCCGTGCCAGCAACTTGAGGGTTGCAGGTTCGATTCCCGCTTCTGCCATTCTTGTCACTTCCATTGTGTCCTTGGGTAAGACACTTTACCCACCTGCTCCCAGTGCCACCCACACTGGTTTAAATGTAACTTAGATATTGGGTTTCACTATGTCAAGCGCTTTGAGTCACTAGAGAAAAGCGCTATATAAATATAATTCAGTTCACTTCACTACCACCGGTGAAATTTAATCACCTGCCAGCTGTGTCTCGCCATCAGCACATGCCCCGCCCCGGGCTGCTGGTGCTCGTCCTCAGTACCATGGACAGCGGCGGTGACTTTTCCTCCTACAGGCAGCTCTGACTGCACTTCCCCCCACAGTGTTTTTTTATTTATTTAATTAATCATCTTGATATTATTTGTGTATCTTAAAACATTAATTTGCTTTGAAAACGCACCAACTCGGTGAGTCGAAATAAAACAAAGCAAAAGGCAATCAAAAATAATCTTTCACCACATACACAACATTGAGATCTATAGTTATATTGTGATAGAAGGTGGAAAAAATGCGTATTCGTAAACAGCATCAACAAACATGGCAGTGGACGCAGAATTCAATCATGAAATGCAACCTTAACCGAGCCAAAAAATATGCATATTTATAATGTTAAAATGTATCCAAGACAGGGAAAACCAGGGTTCTTGTAAATGTAGCTTGCATCCACAACAAGGCAACAAACATGGCTGTAGACACAAAGTTAAATCATGACATGCAACCATACCCGAGCAAAAAAACTATGCGTATTTATTCGTAAGGGTCTTGATCCCAATTTCCTTGACCCAGCCACATACAGATAAGTTGTTGGCCTCCATGCTTTTCCAAATTTTCATCTGTTCCGTAGTGTAGAATCAAGTCTGGAGCACGAAATCGTTGGACATGTCTGGGGACGCGACCAACAGATAACTCTTGATATCAATCGAAAAATCTTTGGATAAAGTATAAGGATGTATTCCATTGCATTGTTTGATTTTTTTTTGCTCGTATCTGCTTTTTGCAGGAAGATTTAGGCCCGTTGTGCATTCAGATCATTTGTCTGCCGCTTGCGCTTGTTGCACAACGGCAATCTTGGCTTGGTTGACCACCACAGTTTTTCACTTCCGGGAAGAAGTCCCATCACGGAATACAAGCAATTATCCCCATAAAAATAAAATGAAAAATAAAAAAAAACGCCAACAGTACTCATGGGACCTGAACAATATATACCAAATAAGGTAACACTTTAGTTTGGGGAACATATTCTAAGTAACACAGACTTAATTAAGAGTTATTTGGACACTGGGGGAACATATTGTAAGTAACAAATACCTCATTTAGAGTTATTTGGTTAGGGTTACGGTTAGAGGGTTAGGGTTAAGGCCATGCAGAATTAGGCATTAATAAGTACTTAATAAGGACTAATTAAGAGCCAATATGTTACTAATTTGCATGTTGCATTCTAACCACTAGAGTGTCCGCCCTGAGATCGGTAGGTTGTGAGTTCAAACCCCGGCCGAGTCATACCAAAGACTATACAAATGGGACCCATTAACTCCTTGTTTGGCACTCAGCATCAAGGGTTGGAATTGTGGGTTAAATCACCAAAATGATTCCCGGGCGTGGCCACCGCTGCTGCTCACTGCTCCCTTCACCTCCCAGGGGGCAAACAAGGGGATGGGTCATATGCAGAGGACAAGTTTCACCACAGCTAGTGTGTGTGTGTGACAATCATTGGTACTTTAACTTAACTTTAACGTTAATAGGCAACTAATTAATGGTGAATATGTTCGACATATTAAAGTGTTAGCAAAAATAACATTAAAATAGTTTGTCTGCATTAGTGATTACAATAACAATATCGTTAAATAGTGCTATCTGCGCCATGATCAAAAAAATCTAACTAATGAGTGCTTCTATGTTGACATTTTATATAGGTTTCTAGATCGACATTTTTCCCGAAGTGGTCTCTGATGGTTTTAATGACGTCTGTCATGATTAGTAGCAGTTGTTGTCATTCGAGGTAAAATAGAATATGGTGCGTCTGCGAAATAATGTGCCACCACATGCTTAAAAGCCTACTGAAATGAGATTTTCTTATTTAAACAGGGATAGCAGGTCCATTCTATGTGTCATACGTGATCATCTTGCGATATTGCCATATTTTTGCTGAAATGATTTAGTAGAGAACATCGACGATAAAGTTCGCAACTTTTGGTCGCTAATAAAAAAGCCTTGCCTGTACCGGAAGTAGCAGACGATGTGCGCGTGACGTCACCGGTGTGAGGGCTCCTCACATCCTCACAATGTTTATAATCATAGCCACCAGCAGCAGGAGTAATTTGGACCGAGACAGCGACAATTTCCCCATTAATTTGAGCAAGGATGAAAGATTTGTGGATGAGGAAAGTTAGAGTGAAGCACTAAAAAAAAAGAAAAGAAAAGGCGACGGCTCCTGGCGGCGGCAGTGGGAGTGATTCAGATGTTAATAGACACATTTACTAGGATAATTCTGGAAAATCCCTTATCTGCTTATTGTGTTAATAGTGTTTTAGTGAGATTATAAAGTCATACCTGAAAGTCGGAGGGCTGCGGAGAACGCCAGTGTCTCTGAGAGAAGCCAATGGAGGAGCCAAGATCACAGCTGCGTTTTTAACAGCTGCAGAAGGAGGTCGCATAATCCGCTGAAGTCTCCGGTAAGAGCCGACTTAATATCACAATTGGTTGACATCTGGTAGAGAAACACGTTCGCTTGACCGTTCTGTGTAAAGCTTCACAACAAACAAAGAAACACCAGCTGTGTTTTGGTTGCTAAAGGCAGCTGCCATTACCTCCATTGTTAGCTGACTTTTGCTAACATTTATTTACAGGTTAGAATGCATAAAAAAAGAAAGACGTTGTGAATAATTGGCAGCGTTCCCGAAAAAGTGCAGTTCCCCTTTAAGTGTCTCACATTTATAAGACATGGTTCAGGTAACACAATTCACATTTTGATTTATTTATTTAATAATCCCCATTTGAAATCAAGCCTAGATTACAAAAGGATAAAAAAGACACATGTTAATAATGAGTTTGTCACTGGGACATAAAGACCTCAAATATACAAGATATTTAGAAGAATCGAGTTAACGTTGCTTTTTCAGCCTATGCTCTGGAGCAAATATCCAAGCTCGGGAGAGAATAACCACTGTCTCCACTCAAACAGTTTGCCATTTAAAAATACAGAAAAGGAATAATGACCTTTATAAATGGCGTCGTGTTGTCTTTACAGATTCTGTTTATTCCTAATGTTGTATTGTTCCTCAATTGTCGAGAAAACCCGTTGCACGCAATGTCATATGTGTTCTTTTTGCAAAACTTGCATTTTTCACAACTTGAAAATGTCCTTTTAAGGGTCACCAAAACTCGAATAAGAAACTCGCGGTAAATCAAAACTATGTTACTTTTAAATGTGGATAAGTATGGCAAAGAGATGTTATCGGTTGGAAGTCAATTCAGACCAAGTTAAAGGTTTTATGTGAATTTTATTTACATTGTCACCTCTATTTCTTCACACGGGTGTATGCGAGCATTTACATTCTGGATGTGTAGACATGCTGGTTATTTTAATTCAAGCACACCCAAGGGAAACAGTATGTTTTACTTTAAAGCCCCCCAAAAATCAAATAAATGCACTAGATGTAATGAAGCATATGATCCCTGAAATGTAATCCAACCTTTGGGGCAGATTTGGCCACGTTTCCATCTATAATAAACAACAATGGGCGACAGTCACCAGAGGTGTGTTGAATCTGTAACCTATTATGATGATTACTTTAGTATCTTTGACAACTTTTGTACTCCACCAAGGTGAACCAAACTTTATTGCTTCCTAAAGCAGTATTTTTCTCCCGAAAATCTCCCGAAATTCAGCCGGTGCTGGAAGCCACGCCCCCTCCAGCTCCTTGCGGACCTGAGTGTTGACAGCCTGTTTTCACGTCCGCTTTCCCACTATATAAGCAGCTTGCCCGCCCGCTGACGTTACAACATCTACGGATTTGAATAAAAAACTGCACACACAAGGAGACAAAGCAGAAGAACGAGGAAGTTACAGCCATGGCGACGCCGTCTGTAATAGAGTGATTCTATGTCGTCTGTTGCCATCTCCTGGTGAATGTTGCCTATAGCGTTATGGCCGAGGTTGCTTTTTGATTGGCCAATGATTTACGTGGTGTTCGGCACCTGACGGCAAGTGAGGGAGTCAGTTTTGAAGCCCACAGTAAAGAGACGTAACTTGATCACCTCGCCGGGTTATTGACGCCAACCCAATATATTACACCGTCGACGACCAAAATGAAGAAATAAATGGCAGAACAAAGGTTACTAATATAGTGAAAGGTAAGTGTTGTTGTTGTTTTTTTAGTAACCAGCAAGCACAGTACAGTTAGTAGAACAAATGTGTTTTTATTACTGTGTATTTGATAGGTGCCGTCTGAAATTCAACTATTTCTTTTATGTATATATATAATAAAATAAATATATATAGCTAGAATTCACTGAAAGTCAAGTATTTTATACATATACATATATATATATATACATATATGAAATACTCGAGTTTGTATATTGTAGATGTAAATTTATTCCTCCCCTCTTAACCACGCCCCCCACCCCAACCAGGCCCCCCCAAACACACCTCCGCCCCACCCCCGACCACGCCCCCCCACCTCCGGAAATTGGAGGTCTCGAGGTTGGCAAGTATGGCTGTCCTTATGATTTGGCTGCTAATTGCAACTAAATATAGAAAACCGTTTGTTATTGCTACACTCAATGAGGCTATCTTCAAATAGTCAAAGATTCGACGAGTCAACCATCTGCTCGGAGTCATATCATCAAATGTTGAAACCACCCTCGCAGCAGGTGTGTTGGGAGGATAACGTGATTCCGTTCATGTTTTCATTTGATGTTAGAAAATTATTCTTGAGGTTGTACGGTTTACCGGTATTAGTTTAGTACTGCAATACTGATGAATCATATTCGGTGCTATATCACCTCTGAAAAGTACCGGTCCGACAATGTCGTCACGTCATAACATTGCTGGTTTATGAGCAGACAAGCATGTTCGGCAGTGCACAATCCCAGAGTACTTACAAGCAGACACAGTGTGTAGACAGAAAAGGGAGAACGCACGCATTTTGGCTTAAAAACTAAGGATAAAAGTGAAGTTATAACAATTAAACGCCCTCAGGAAGAGGTACTTTAAGACATCGCTAACTAGTTAGCTGCTAAAGTCCAGCCCCAGTCAGCAGTGTTATAGCTACGTCTAAATGACTTATCTTCGCCTCGATGGCGACAAATAAAGTACGTTTCTTACAAGTATTGTCCATGCAGTCACCGGCGTCAGAATGTAAACAAACGCCATTGGTGGATCTACACCTAACATCCACTGTAATGTTACCAAGTACAGTAGCGTATCTCGTATCTACTACGATTACGTCGATATTTTGTGGCATCACATCTTCTTTCGTTTTTTTATTTATTTATTTATATTATGTTTATAAACTCAGGAAATATGACCCTGGACACATGAGGACATTGAATATGACCAATGTATGATCCTCTAACGACTTGGTATTGGATTGACATCCAAATTGGTGGCATCATCCAAAATTAATGTAAAGTATCCAAACAACAGAAAAATAAGTGATTAATACATTTGAACAGAAGTGTAGATAGGACATGTTAAAAGAGAGATATTAACAGTAAATGAACAAGTAGATTAATGATTCATTTTCTACCACTTGTCCTTAATAATTTTGTCAAAATAATAGAATGGATAATGACACAATGTGTTACTGCATATGTCAGCAGCTATATTAGGAGTCTTTGTTTACTTACTTACTAATAAAAGACAAGTTGTCTTGTACAAACTTGCAATAAGAAACATATGTTTAATGTACCCTAAGATTTCTTATTAAAATAAAACCAATAATGCAATTTTTGTGATGTCCTTTATTTATAAAAGTATCGAAATAATTTTGGTACCAGTACTGGTACCAAAATATTGGTATCGGGACAACACTAGTGCAGACAAATAGTTTTTAGAGAGTAAGCGGTACAGTTTAATTCCTACTCAAAGCGGTCGCTGCTAACTGGTCTGTCCCTTTTTTTTTAAAAAACCTCTGACTGGGTTTTGGCCTTTCACATCTCTTAATTGTCTGCACACAAGAAGATTTTACCTATAGTGTTGGGAGGATGTTTGAGGATAGCCGGGACACGTTGCTGTCACCCACAGCGTTTGCCATTCCATCACGCTCCTCTGGCCGGCTGAAATCCCGCCTTCTGCCCTGGTGGTACTGATCGCCGGAAACTTGAAACGGCGCAGGCGCCTGGACGCACCACTTCCCCCCGGAGGTGAAGGTCTTCTTTTAAAAAAAGTAATGACCCTTCTATTGGTTCACATCCAAAAACTTTGGTACGACTCTTAATCCTTCTATTTAGTCAAGTTTAATGTCTTCTTGATACCGCACCAACACCACAAACTGTGGTTGAGCATTTTTGTGAGGTGGGAAAAGCTGCAAATAATATATTTATTTATTCATTCTAATGAAAGACTTTATTAGTAGTAGGGGCAGCACGTGGGTTAGTGCATCTGCCTCACAATACGAGAGTCCTGAGTTCAATCCTGGGCTCGGGATCTTTCTGTGTGGAGTTTGCATGTTCTCCCCGTGACTGCGTGTGTTCCCTCCGGGTACTCCAGCTTCTGTTATGGTTTGCACAGGGGAGATGACGGCACGGCAGACACAAGGGGGTGGTAATTTCCAAAGATTTATTATATATATATATATATATATATATGGACCAATAATATAATCCATCCATCCATCCATTTTCTACCGCTTATTCCCTTTCGGGGTCGCGGGGGGCGCTGGTGCCTATCTCAGCTACAATCGGGTGGAAGGCAGCGTACACCCTGGACAAGTCGCCACCTCATCGCAGGGCCAACACAGATAGACAGACAACATTCACACTCACATTCACACACTAGGGCCAATTTAGTGTTGCCAATCAACCTATCCCCAGGTGCATGTCTTTGGAAGTGGGAGGAAGCCAGAGTACCCGGAGGGAACCCACGCATTCACGGGGAGAACATGCAAACTCCACACAGAAAGATCCCGAGCCTGGATTTGAACCCAGGACTGCAGGAACTTCGTATTGTGAGGCAGACGCACTAACCCCTCTGCCACCGTGAAGCCCAATAATATAATAATAAAACAATAATAATATAAACTAGGGAAATGGAGTGTGAACGAGATCCAAGAGTTTGTATGGTGTAAGGCTATGTGCAGGATTTAACTAGAGGGTTTTACCATCAATGTTGGAGGTGCTTGTTTAGAGGAGCGGCGCTGTCCGACAAGGGCAAGGCAGGCAGGGTTGTCCAGGGGCTGAAGCGGGGTTGAGAGGCAGGAGCGAGTCGTCATAGTCCGGGGCCAAGCGAGGAGTTGAGAACCAGGAAGCACGAGGTAGGCAGGGAAGATCCAGGAGCACACGACACACAGCGTGACTTGGGGATGCACGCAGGGAACTGCTGGGTGAGGGAGGACACGACAATCAACACAGGGAAAGAGCAGAGATCAGGAAATACAGAGAGAGAGAGCATAAAGCTTGGGTCGGCTTACGGTACAGAAGAACTATATTCCGGCGCCTGATGGCAAGTTGAGCAGGCTAATGAAGGCAGCTCCTTCATATTGGCAGCTGTGCTGATTGCCGGTAAATGATTGCAGCTGGTGGCTGCTGCAGGGCAGAGGCGTCCCTGGATATCCGCGGCCGTGGGAGAGTCCCGAGGTGAGAAGTAGAGCGCAAGGATGAGGGCGCATTCCAATGCGCCCTGGCCATGACAGCTTCCTCCCACCTCCAAAGACGTGCACCTGGTGATAGGTTGATTGGCAACACTAAATTGGCCCTAGTGTGTGAATGTGAGTGTGAATGTTGTCTGTCTATCTGTGTTGGCCCTGTGATGAGGTGGTGACTTGTCCAGGGTGTACGCCGCCTACCGCCCGAATGCAGCTGAGATCGGCTACGGCACCCCCCAGCAACCCCGCGGTAGAAAACGAATGAATGGATGGATTTATTAAAGTACTTTTAATTAAATGTGGAATATTTACGTATAAGTGTTAGAGCACATCCATCAGATTTGTGTATAGAGAGAGTAAAAACGACCCGGTTTTAAGCGATCTCCCCAATAATTGGTAGTGACTACAGGGTGCCATGTTGTGTACCAGTTTGAAGCAGCAGCAAAGAGACACTGTGCATCCTAATTAAACATTTCTGTGGAGATGGCGGCGAGGAGGCGGAGCATGCAGCGAAGCAGAGAGGCGGGGCGCACTCGGAGCGACGCTGCAACCAGACGAATCAGGTGCGTAAACTACACACCTGCTCTCAATCCCATCATCTTCTGCTGCAGCATAAAAGGGGAGAGGGAGGAGCAGTCGTGGCAGATGTAGGCGAGGAAACCACGGCGAACGACGACCACGAACACGACGAGAGCGACCCAGAGCGAGATGCCACTCCGCGGAAGACGCAGTCACTGGCCACTGAAAGGTGCGCCACGACAAGCAGGAAAGGAGAGCGTGCTAGAATTTGGCATGATCGACTGGCAAGAAAAATTGTTTATTGAAAGAATAAACCAAAGTCAAACCTGTTACGATGCGTCTTGTATCAATCGACACTGCAACCCACATGATAACGGCGGGAGACATGTCACAATTTCATTTAAATGAGAGCCTTGTAAACATGCCCCTGCATGGGGATTCGCCACTCGCAATTGCATACGTTTCGGGCGAGCTGGAAATCAGAAAAAAATGGGAAGTGAAGATCCGCCAAAGAAGGCTGGAGATTCTTGTGCAAGGTAAGCAAGCATGCATACAGAATCAGAATCAGAAATACTTTGTTAATCCCAGAGGGGAAATTTAAATTTTCAGCACAATCTCATTTAAAATTAGACAAACATTACAGGGAGACAGAGCAGGATCGCTGACGGGTCTGCCAACTTCCGGCGCCCCTTACAAAAAAGGTGAGAAACAGGTAAACGCTGTGGAGGGGGCCCCTGGAGAGGGGGTCCAGACTGAGGCCAAGGAAAAAAAACCCTCAAAGGCATAGCACACATAAACATGTGTAAGAAGGGAACACCAAAGAACACAAAGGATATTAAAGACATTAAAAGAGCCGAGCTGATGCAACCAGCCATTTCTACATCCATCCATCCATTTGCTACCTCTTTTTACCTTCGGCCCTATCTCAGCTACAATCGGGCGGAAAGCGGGGTACACCCTGGAGAAGTAGCCACCTCATACAGCTACAAAAGTGAAATAACAACAACAACAAAAAAACATATAGACTGTGGTGGCCTCTGCAGTGTTCCACGCCATTGTCTGCTGGAGTGGGGTGAGCATGGCCAGAGACAGGAGCAGACCCAACAAAGCAACCAAGACAGCCGACTCCACCCTCGGCCGACAAAAAGTTGCTTCAAAATCACACTTTTTTCTGCAAACTGATAAATATTGCAGTATAAAGCAGCATTAGTTCAGTATTCAAGTTAATATGGTGATAATGAAATCCAGAAACCATGACTCCCCTGAGCAAAACCTATGAAAAATATTTTAAAAAGCCACATTCTTCACATCCATCCATCCATTTCCTACCGCTTATTCCCTTTTGGGGTCGCGGGGGACGCTGGAGCGTATCTCAGCTACAATCGGGCGGAAGGTGGGGTACACCCTTCACAAGTCGCCACCTCATCGCAGTAATTAATAACACATTTAAGTTATTATTCAAAGATGTATTTATTTATCTAATTTTGTATTATTTGCCCCTTTCTACGCGGGGCCTTGCGTACGGGAGGGGCGGTCCCTCTTGTGTACCCCAAAGAGAAACCACCAGCTGCAGTCAATCAGGATCACAAATGAGAAGTTTGTAGGGCTGCACCTTGTCATGGAAAAGACATTCTGAAACCTTCAGCACCACTTATTATACCGCCTGATGTATATGTTCAAACCTAATAATAATTCGGACCTTGTGGATGTACATTTTAAGATTAAAAATGTTTGCTTTTTAAAAATCATTAAAGATCAAGGTTGGATTTTTATTGCATCATGAGGAAGAAAAATATTCAAATAAATCATAAAAAAAATATATATATATATATTCACTATAAATCCTACTACTGACTGACATACTTCAAAAAATATAAACATATTGGTCAAAAATATTACACATGAAAAATATCATTCCAATCATATTTCACAGCTTTAGAAATTGTAAAAACGAACAAAAGCCAATGTTATTTCTCATCCATAATCACGCCATTGCTTATTTGTATGTTTATGAGTATATGGATTATATATATATATATATATATATATATATATATATATATTTTTTTTTTTGTTTTGTTTAATATTTAAACTATATTGCCGAAAGTATTTGGCCACCTGCCTTTACTCACATATGAACGTTAAGTACCATTCCATGGAATTGTCCAAAATGTTTTGGTATCTTTGAGCATTCAAAGTTCCTTTCCCTGGAACTAAGGGGCCAAGCCCAACTCCTGAAAAACAAACACCGAACCATAATTCCTCCTCCACCAATTTTCACACTCGGCACAATGCAGTCCGGAATGTAGCGTTCTACTGGCAACCTCTAAACCCAGACCAGTCCATCAGATTGCCAGATGGAAAAGCGTGATTCATCACTCCAGAGAACGCATCTCAACGTACTTTACAACACTGCATCCCACACTTTGCATTGGACTTGGTTATGTATGGTTTAGATGCAGCTGCCCGGCCATGGAAACCCATTCCATGAAGCTCTCTGCGTACTGTACGTGGGCTAATCGGAAGGTCACTTGAAGTTCGGAGCTCTGTAGCAACTGACTGTGCATAAAGCCTTTGCACTATGTGCTTCAGCATCCGCTGACTCCTCTCTTGTCAATTTACGTGGCCTACCACATGGTGGCTGACTTGCTGTTGTTCCCAAACTCTTCACTTTTCTTATAATAAAGTTGACTTTGGAATATTTAAGAATGAGGAAATTTCACGACTGGATTTGTTACACAGGTAGCATCCTATGACAGTTCCACGCTGGAAATCACTCAGAGTGGCCCATTCGTTCACAAATGTTTTTAAAATGCCCAAGTGCTTGATTTTATACACCAGGCCAAGTGATTAGAACACCTGATTCTCATCATTTGGATGGGTGGCCAAATACTTTTGGCAATATGGTGTATGTAGGCCCATTCTCTTTACAAAATGCATCAAAAAAATATATTTCCGTATCAAAAAGAGCAGTTGCATATTACGGAGCTAAAACAAATAATAATACCAAAAAAAAAAAAGTATTCCAATCATATTAGATTCAAGGTTTAAAGTGAGGTAGGTCTTTAGTTCAAATTTAAAAACAGGGATATCTTTAAAAAAATCACACTAAACTGATGATTTTCCGCTTCCACATCATGCAGAAGAACATGTTGGTGGAGGAGGAATTATGGTGTGGTGTTGGTTTTTCAGGAGTTGGGCTCGGCCCTTTAGTTCCAGGGAAAGGAACTTTGAATGCTCCCCTTGTCTAGCATGAAACGATTACAGTTGGTACAAAATGCGGCTGCTAGACTTTTGACAAGAACAAGAAAGTTTGATCATATTACGCCTGTACTGGCTCACCTGCACTGGCTTCCTGTGCACTTAAGATGTGACTTTAAGGTTTTACTACTTACGTATAAAATACTACACAGTCTAGCTCCATCCTATCTTGCCGATTGTATTGTACCATATGTCCCGGCAAGAAATCTGTGTTCAAAAGACTCCGGCTTATTAGTGATTCCTAAAGCCCAAAAAAAGTCTGCGGGCTACAGAGCATTTTCCGTTCGGGCTCCAGTACTCTGGAATGCCCTCCCGGTAACAGTTTGAGATGCTACCTCAGTAGAAGCATTTAAGTCTCACCTTAAAACTCATTCGTATACTCTAGCCTTTAAATATACCTCCTTTTTAGACCAGTTGATCTGCCGCTTCTTTTCTTTTTCTCCTCTGTCCCCCTCTCCCTTGTGGAGGGGTTCCGGTCCGATGGCCATGGATGAAATACTGGCTGTTCAGAGTCGGGACCCAGGATGGACCGCTTGCCTGTTTATTGGTTGGGGACATCTCTACGCTGCTGATCCGACTCCGCTTGGGATGGTTTCCTGTGGACGGGACTCTCGCTCCTGTCTTGGATCCGCTTTGAACTGAACTCTCGCGGCTGTGTTGGAGCCACTATGGATTGAACTTTCACAGTATCATGATGGACCCGCTTGACATCCATTGCTTTCGGTCCCCTGGGGGGGTTGGCGGGGGGTGGGAGGGTGTTGCCCACGTATGAGGTCCTCTCCAAGATTCTCATAGTCATCATTGGGTTAGGGTTAGTCGTAGTGGTTTGTACAGTCCTTTGTCATTTGTGATTTAGGGCTATATAAAATAAACATTGATTGATTGATTGATGTTTTAAACATAAGTATAAAAAGTTGGATAAGTAGAAAAGTAAAAAGGACGTATTTAACAAATACACATGGACCAATCATTAAATACCAATTTATGCACTAATTACAATATGGAGATTAAAAAAAAAAACAAGGGCCCAAAGAAAATAACTGCATAAGTTTGCGCTCAACAAGTTGACGCAAGTTCTTATTTTTCAGGAATTTTTTGCACGGCGATGTGTGGCAATTTAGTTTCAGGCACAAAGAGGTTAGTCAAAGATCTCTGGAAATCAGGTTATATACTGTATTTTTTTCCCTCCCCAGATAAAATAAAATACAGCTAAGCACTTTCTAAGGCTTCCTTCTGTTTTTTGCAGACCAGGATAGCAAATGGAAATATTACATCAACGGGGTAAAAATATATTAGTGTGATGTAGTTTGCATTGTTTATGTGCCCTCAAAGTGCACAGCCATGTCAATGCATATTATACAGTATGTTTTTTCTACATGAGGTGTGGCACAACTTTGTCAGTGTGTCACAGTTTTAAAATACCCCAACATGGGTTTTTACACTCCGCAAAGAAACCGGAGTAGCCTACCGACTAAAAGAAGACCAAAACCGACATGGTGAGGCCATGCAAACATCACCAAACCATCACCATGCTGTCCTAAATGTATCTAAAATTGGAAAACACCAGTGACGTGTGGTGACGTTCATGCAGGGCCGGCCCCTGGCAAAAACACTCTATGCGGTTGTTTCGGGCCACAACCACTAGGGTCACTTCAGTAGCTGATCATGTTGTTGTGATCTGCATGCGTTTGCTGCTTCTATTTGGACGGACTGAGTTACTTTATGGATACAATTATACTTTTTTATGTTCAACTTGTATTTAGCTGTGAATCAACATGTCCTTTGGAAGTGTTTTAGTTCAGTTTAGCAAAGACATGGGCAAAATACGGCAAGGGTGTTTCCAAATAATTGTTTTAGACCTGTAAGATCAAAGCTGTAACCAGCATTATAATGTGCAGCGCTGTTTTCAAATTACTGTAAGTCTTGAACTATAAGAAATATGTCAAAGGTTGGAATCAACACTTTTGAGTGATATACAAGTTATTGCAGTAATCTATGTCACAGCAGCATATATATATATATATATATATATATATATATATATATATATATATACACGACTACAGTTGGTACAAAATGCGGCTGCTAGACTTTTGACAAGAAGAAGAAAGTTTGAACACTGCACTGGCTTCCTGTGCACTTAAGATGTGACTTTAAGGTTTTACTACTTACGTATAAAATACTACACGGTCTAGCTCCAGCCTATCTTGCCGATTGTATTGTACCATATGTCCCGTCAACAAATTTGCGTTCATAGGACTCCGGCTTATTAGTGATTCCTAAAGCCCAAAAAAAGTTTGCGGGCTATAGAGCATTTTCCGTTCGGGCTCCAGTACTCTGGAATGCCCTCCCAGTAACAGTTCGAGATGCTACCTCAGTAGAAGCATTTAAGCCTCACCTTAAAACTAATTTGTACACTCTAGCCTTTAAATAGACCTCCTTTTAGACCAGTTGATCTGCCGCTTCTTTTCTTTTTCTCCTCTGTCCCCCCCTCCCTTGTGGAGGGGGTCCGGTCCGATGGCCATGGATGAAGTACTGGCTGTTCAGAGTCGGGACCCGGGATGGACCGCTCGTCGGGACCCAGGATGGACCGCTCGCCTGTGTATCGGTCGGGGACATCTCTACGCTGCTGATCCGACTCCGCTAGGGACGGTTTCCTGTGGACGGGACTCTCGCTGCTGTCTTGGAGCCACTATGGATAGAACTTTCACAGTATCATGTTTGACCCGCTCGACATCCATTGCTTTCGGTCCCCTAGTGCCCACATATGAGGTCCTCTCAAAGGTTCTCATAGTCATCATTGTCACTGGCATCCCACTGGGTGTGAGTTCTCCATGCCCACTGGGTGTGAGTTTTCCTTGCCCTTATGTGGGTTCTTCCTAGGATGTCACAGTCTTAGTGGTTTGTACAGTTCTTTGAGACATTTGTGATTTAGGACTATATAAATAAACATTGATTGATATATATATATATATATATATATATATATATATATATATATATATATATATATATATATATATGTCTTAATTAGATTATCCAGAGAATAGTGCTCGATAGCATGGTAGAGCGTAAAGTACACAACTCCACATGTGTTCATTCGTAGTTATGATGCCTTCAGTGACAATCTACAATGTAATTAGTCATGAAAATAAATAAAACCCATCAAAATGAGAAGGTGTGTCCCCACTTTTGGCCTGTACTTATTATGCAGTGACTTTAAAACTTGTGTAATTTGGACCCGGCTACTGGTCTTCATCAGCACACCTGCAGAAGAATGTTTGTGTAATTGTAAATACCGTATTTTCTTCAATTGCCGGCGGGTATATAGTATGCGCCTGCCTTGAATTACTGCCGGGTGAAACTTGTTTCGCAAAATAATTAGCGCATGCTTAGTATTACCGTCGGCTCAGGATTAACGCCGGGTCAAACTTGTTTCGCAAAATACTATTTTTATTAGCGCATGTCTAGAATTTCCGCCGGGTCAAACTCGTTTCGCAAAATAATTAGCATATGCCTAGAATTGCCGCCGGGTCAAACTCATCACACATGAGTGACACTTCCCCTGTCATCATTTTCAAAATGGAGGAGGCTGATTTCAATCATTTGAAATCGCATAAACGGAATAAGATTAAGAGCTATTCAGTAGGATTTAAGGTCCAAGCTATTGAATATTGTTATATATGTCCCCATTATTTGTAGGTTTGTCTACGACCCATAAAGTAGACGAGCCCAGAGCTATTTCTTAGCGTGTCTTTATTTCAGCCGGCACTTCAATACAACGACACAACATCCAAATTCCCATCATGCATTTCTTACAATTACGGCAAGTTGCGATGTCCAAAAACACAACAAATATGCTAAAAAGAACTGTAAGCAGCTATGTTTTATTAATATACCGTAGCTGCGTGTGTCAAATATGAGTCATTAAATGACTCCCGCTTCCTGGTGGTAAAGGGCGCTAGTGATCCTTGTTGCGATTACCGGTACTCGGCTGCAGAAGAAGAACAAGCAGCAAGAGTTGTGATGTTATCAGCCAGGGAATATAAGAACCACACTACCCAGCATGCAACAGTAGTGAAGAGCATGCGCGGTAGCCCGGAAAAGTGTTGTTGTATGTCGCCATGCTGGCGAATGTTGTTATGAGCACGCTGTGAAAGTAAACGTCAACAACTCAGCCAACACGCCTCGTCTGCATTATTTACAAATAGACAGACAACACAAGAGTGAGCAACGATCGATTATTTTTTGCTCTCGCTTGCACTGTTAACATGGAGGATTACATATCTAAAATAAAGCAGTTTTCTAAACTTGACTTTCAATCGACGCAGTAGGTAATAAAGGAAGATTTCCAACGGGACAGAGAGACTTTTAAAACTGAAGAAATATAAGGAAGACTTCTATGCTTTTGATCAGAAGGAGCTGCGCATGGACTTCATTTATAAGTAAAGGTAAGACCATAATAACGTTTTTTTTATTAAATGTGCTTTTCATGATGGTATCCTTACATCACACTCAAATTTATAAGCGCAGGCCTAAATTTACCACATGCCTTTTGGTAAGCGGTGGAGTGAGAAGAGGTTTTAAAATAATTAGCGCATGCTTGTCTTTACCGCATGCCTTTGGTAAGCGCAGGAGTGAGATAAGGTTTTAAATTAATTAGCGCCCCGGCGGCTATTCAAGGAAATACGGTATGCAATATTGTTTTTAGCAAGAACAGGAAGCAGACATTACAATAGTCTATACTAGTGGTTCTCAATTTTTTTTTCCACTTCAAAAAACACTTGGCTCTCCATGTACCAACATAATTACCAAAATTAAAATAAAGTAGCATAGTAGGCCTGAATATTCATTAAAAACAAGGCAGATATTTTATTTAACAAGTGTATTTAATATTTTTGGCCACTGTAACATTAAACACAGTTTGAACAGTAACACTGTGTTTTAATATAGAACAAACACTGTACTTTGATCAAGTGGTTCTTCGGCGTACCATTAGATGGTTGAAAATCGCCGGTCTGTACGACTCATAATAAAAGCATGCATTGGCATCTTTGTGTTGCCTTTGGAAAGAATGTAGTGACCTCTGGCTGTATTCTTAAGATGATAAAACATATTTAGGTATATTTTAATTATGTCAAATCAAATCAAACAGTATTGATACAGCACTTTTCATACAATGGCAATTGGAAAACAAAGTGATTCATAACAAAAATGTGGTATAAAAACTAAGTTCATAGTTTATCTAACTTCTTTGCTTGGAACAAATGGACTTGGTGGAGTCTTTCCCTAACTTTTAGCCATTAACTATCTAGAACAGAACATGTGAGACCGTTATCTCTCACTGTACGTGGCAAATTGTCCGCCCGAATGCAGCTGAGATAGGCTCCAGCACCCCCCGCAACTCCAAAAGGGACAAGCGGTAGAAAATGGATGGATGGATGTACAAATAGTATCTACTTTTGTCTAAACTAGTTTCAAAGTTCAATCTTCCTGGCGCCGCCCTCAACTGGTTTCCGGTCGAATCTGACTGACGGGAGTTTCTGTGTAAATATAGATAGCTTTATGTCTCCCACAGCTCCTCTTCCACATGGGGTCCCCCAGGGTTCAATCCTCGGCCCCTTTTTATTTGCGCTTTACCTTCACCCCTTTGTTTTCTTTTGATGAAGCATGGTATTGCATTTCATTTTTATGCCGATGATTGCCAGATCTACTTAGCCATGGCGCAAAAACGCAAAAACGTCTCATTGACTGCCTGCACGACATCAAAGCCCGGCTTTCAGTTCGCTTCCGGAGCCTAAATGAAAACAAAACAGAAGCTATCTTGTTCGGTCTAAGTCTTTCTCCCTCCCCCAACGTTGACCTAGGCCAGGGGTCGGCAACCCAAAATGTGTAAAGAGCCATATCAGACCAAAAATACACAAAAACTATTATTCTGGAGCTGCAAAAAATTAAAAACCTTATATAATTCTAATGGTGAAGGCAACACAAGCTGATTGTGTTTAAATTAGCTATTAACTATCAAAATGACTATGATTCACAGGCTGACACAAATCTTTGTTGGTAGAAATGTTGAAATGTAATATTTATTGCACACATTTTGTAACATTGGAAAACATTAGTAAAACGGAGGCTTCTCTGAGGCTGAGATTACTCCTGGAAATTTCTAGCTTAGAATGACTAAAGGTATAGATGTGTTTGTCTAAGTTAAAGGAAACAGCAGGCCGTCTTCTTCTAATGGATTTATTACTGTCTTTGGCAAGCTAGATAATGTTTGATGTGGTCTATAATGACATGTCACACAAACAACTATCAGACATGCAAATATAAATTAAATACAGTGAGGACATAAGTAAAGGATATTGAATAAGCTCAAATATAGCTAAAAAAGAGGCATAATAATGCAATATGTACATGTAGCGAGCCTAAATAGCATGTTAGCATCGATTAGCTTGCAGTCATGCAGTGACCAAATATGCCTGATCAGCACTCCACACAAGTCAAGAATAATAAAAAAGCTGACGTTTGCACACTCACACACAGCATGAAACATTTGTTGGACAAGATAAGACAAAGGAGTGTCATAAAACATGTCTTACTGTGGCTGTGTCTGAGAAAGTTGTACATGTAAAAAAAAAAAAAACTACGGTGCGTCCAAGTCTGTAGAAATTAGTAGGACAAAACGGCTCTCATCAAATCCTCTCATCGGTGAAGAATGTTTAATTGTTATGTTTAACTAAATGGAGGTGACGGAAAACGGACACCAGGTGGCAGTAGTGTACAGAGATTTATTATATAGTAAATGTATATATATATAATACTACTAATAATAATAATAATAAACAATACTAATAAACTATAAAATGGTGTGTGTCAAAAACCCAAGAGTATGTATGGTGTAAGACTGTGAAGTATTTCATTGGAGTGTGGGTTACCAACGTGTTGACGAGAGCGAAGGAACGCGGAAGTCCGTAGGGCGGGAGCGAAGAGACAAGATCCGTATCCAAGCGGGGGTAGTCAAGGATTGAGGGAGGCAGTCAGAGTCCAGAGGGAGATCCAGGGAAAAAGGTGAGACGCACACCTCACCTTAAAGACGACGGCGGGTACTGCAGAGGGAGACGCAGAATGCGCATGTGCCACAACATTAATATAAACAGCTATTTCTAAAAATTGTGAAGGTTTGTGTCATGTTTTCTGACAGAAACAATATTAAAAGAATTTTTTCCATTTTTATACATTTTTGAAAAAGCTCCAGGAAGCCATTAAGGCGGCTCTCAAGCCGCATGCGGCTTGAGAGCCGCGCGTTGGCGACCCCCGACCTAAGCGCTCTGTCCCCGTATCTCAACAACTGTGTCACAAACCTGGGGGTAAAGTTCGACTCAGGTTGTAAACAAATCAGCAGTGTCCTGTAAAAAAAGCTTTTATCAACGACGCCAAATAGCGAAAGCAAAACCGTTTCTGTCAGGACATGATCTTAATCCACGCCTTTATCCCGACTCGTCTTGACTACTGCAACGCCCTGTACGGCTGATCCCTAAGATCAGCCGATCAGCTGATGATGACGGTCCCTGACACAAGGGTGAAGCTTAGAGATGACAGAGCTTTCTCCGCTGCTGTTCCCAAGCTCTGGAACGACTTACCTATTGTCATAAAGGAGGGGGGGGTCGCAGCTTGCTGCGGGGTTGTTCTCCCAGGAAAGCAGACGGACTACTTGGGACATGGCGTGCGGGTATAAACATGATTTAATCTTTAACTCAGAAAAGGTGATAACAAAAAGGCGCACAAAGCGAAAGCACAACTTGACGAAGGAAACAAAACTAACACTAAGACTAAGCTTTGGACATGAAACAAAAAAACACTTACTGTGGCTTGACAATAGCAGCATGGACTTTGGCATGAAAAACTAACATGGACAAAGCATGAAAAGAACACAATGACGCCAGAAGGACTGACTGGAAATGACAAGCTTAAATACTGATGTGATGATTGAAAACAGGTGCGCGAGTTAAAATTAATCAGGTGCTTGAGGACAGGTGAACTGATTGGTAGTCATGGTGACAAAACAGGGAGTGAAAAAACAGGAACTTAAAGAGTCCAAAGGTCAACAGAACACAGCCAAACAAGCCATGATCAAATAGACATGACACCTTTGAGTGTTAGACAGGTCTCCTCTCTTCCTGTTTTTAAATCGCTTTTAAAACACACCTTTATTCCATGGCCTTTAACAGGCTGTGATCTCCATCATGCTATGCCGTCCCATAATGCACCTGCTGTGAACCTGTTTCTATTTTATTATTTATTTTTTATCATGCTCTGTTTGTGTTGTGTTGTGTTTGCTTGTTTCTCTTGTGTTATCTTTTCAATCCATCCATCTTCTTCCGCTTATCCGGGGTCGGGTCGCGGGGGCAACAGCCTAAGCAGGGAAGCCCAGACTTCCCTCTCCCCAGCCACTTCGTCTAGCTCTTCCCGGGGGATCCCGAGGCGTTCCCAGGCCAGCCGGGAGACATAGTCTTCACAACGTGTCCTGGGTCTTCCCCGTGGCCTCCTACCGGTTGGAAGTGCCCTAAACACCTAGAGAGGTGTTCGGGTGGCATCCTGACCAGATGCCCGAACCCCCTCATCTGGCTCCTCTCGATGTGGAGGAGCAGCGGCTTTACTTTGAGTTCCTATAAGGGAGAGCCCCGCCACACGGCGGAGGAAAATCATTTCGGCAGCTTATACCCGTGATCTTATCCTTTCTGTCATGACCCAAAACTCATGACCATAGGTGAGGATGGGAACGTAGATCGATCAGTAAATTGAGAGCTTTGCCTTCCGGCTCAGCTCCTTCTTTACCACAACTGATCGGTACAACGTCCGCATTACTGAAGACCCCACACCGATCTGCCTGTCGATCTCACGAGCCACTTTTCTCCCACTCGTGAACAAGACTCCAAGGTACTTGAACTCCTCCACTTTGAGCAGGGTCTCCGCCCCAACCCGGAGATGGCACTCCACCCTTTTCCGGGCGAGAACCATGGACTCGGACTTGGAGGTGCTGATTCTCATTCCAGTCACTTCACACTTGGCTGCGAACCGATCCAGTGAGAGCTGAAGATCCCGGCCAGATGAAGCCATCAGGACCACATCATCTGCAGAAAGCAGATACCTAATCCCGCGGCCACCAAACCGGAACCCCTCAACGCCTTGACTGCGCCTATAAATTCTGTCCATAAAAGTTATGAACAGAATCGGTGACAAAGGACAGCCTTGGCGTAGTCCAACCCTCACTGGAAATGTGTTCGACTTACTGCCGGCAATGCGGACCAAGCTCCGACAGTGATCGTACAGGGAGCGGACCGCCACAATAAGACAGTCCAATACCTCATACTCTCTGAGCACTCCCCACAGGACTTCCCGAGGGACACGGTCGAATGCCTTCTCCAAGTCCACAAAGCACATGTAGACTGGTTGGGCAAACTCCCATGCACCCTCAAGAACCCTGCCGGGAGTATAGAGCTGGTCCACAGTTCCACGACCAGGACGAAAACCACACTGTTCCTCCTGATTCCGAGGTCCGGCTATCCGGCATAGCCTCCTCTCCAGTACACCTGAATAAACCTTACCGGGAAGGCTGAGGAGTGTGATCCCACGATAGTAGGAACACACCCTCCGGTCCCCTTTCTTAAAGAGAGGGACCACCAGCCCGGTCTGCCAATCCAGAGGTACCGCCCCCGATGTCCACGCGATGCTGCAGAGTCTTGTCATCCAAGACAGCCCCACAGCATCCAGAGACTTAAGGAACACCGGGCGGGTCTCATCCACCCCTGGGGCCTTGCCACCGAGGAGCTTTTTAACTACCTCATCAACCTCAGCCCCAGAAATTGGAGAGCCCACCACAGATTCCCCAGGCACTGCTTCCTCATAGGACGACCTGTTGGTGGGATTGAGGAGGTCTTCGAAGTATTCCTTCCACCTATCCACAACATCCGCAGTTGAGGTCAGCGGAACACCTTCTGCACCATACACGGTGTTGATAGTGTACTGCTTCCCCTTCCTGAGGCGGCGGATGGTGGTCAAGAATCGTTTCGAAGCCGTCCAGAAGTGGTTTTCCATGGCTTCCCCGAACTCCTCCAATGTCTGAGTTTTTGCCTCCACGACCACTGAAGCTGCAGACTGCTTGGCCTGTCGGTACCTGTCCACTGCCTCTGGAGTCCTATGAGAACAAAAGAACCTGATAGGACTCCTTCTTCAGCTTGACGGCATCCCTCACCGCTGGTGTCCACCAACGGGTTTTAGGATTACCGCCCCGACAGGCACCAACTACCTTGCGGCCACAGCTCCAATAAGCCGCCTCGACAATAGAGGTGCGGAACATGGTCCACTCAGACTCAATGTCCAGCACCTCCCTCGTGACATGTTCAAAGTTCTTCCGGAGGTGGGAATTGAAACTTTCTCTGACAGGAGACTCTGCCAGACGTTCCCAGCACACCCTCACAATGCGTTTGGGCCTGCCAGGTCCGTCCGGCATCTTCCCCCACCATCGCAGCCAACTCACCACCAGGTGGTGATCGGTAGAAAGCTCCGCCCCTCTCTTCACCCGAGTGTCCAAAACATGAGGCCGCAAATCCGATGACACAACTACAAATTCGATCATGGAACTGCGGCCTAGGGTGTCCTGGTGCCAAGTGCACATATGGACACCCTTATGATTGAACATGGTATTTATTATGGACAAACTGTGACGAGCACAGAAGTCCAATAACAAAACACCACTCGGGTTCAGATCCGGGCGGCCATTCTTCCCAATCACGCCTCTCCAGGTTTCACTGTCGCTGTCAACATGAGCGTAGAACCCCCCCAGTAGGACAAGGGAATCACCCGGGGGAGCACTTTCCGGTACTCCCTCGAGTGTACCCAAAAAGGGTGGGTACTCTGAACTGCTGTTTGATGCGTACGCACAAAAAACAGTCAGGACCCGACCCCCCACCCGAAGGCGGAGGGAGGCTACCCTTTCGTCCACCGGGTTGAACTCCAACGTACAGGCTTTGAGCCGGGGGGCAACAAGAATTGCCACCCCAGCCCGTCGGCTCTCACTGCCGGCAACGCCAAACTGGAAGAGAGTCCAGCCCCTCTCGAGAGAAGTGGTTCCAGAGCCCTTGCTGTGCGTCGAAGTGAGTCCGACTATATCCAGCCGGAACTTCTCCACTTCGCGCACTAGCTCAGTTTCTTTGCCCCCCCAGTGAGGTGACGTTCCACGTCCCAAGAGCTAGTTTCTGTAGCTGAGGATCGGACCGCCAAGTGCCCTGCCTTCGGCTTCCGCCCAGCTCACATCTCACCCGACCTATATGGCCCCTGCTATGGGTGGTGAGCCCATTGGAGGGGTGACCCACGTTCCCTCTTCGGGCTGTGCCCCATGCCCCACCCCCGGGCCTGGCTCCAGAGGGGGGCCCCGGTGACCCGCGTCCGGGCGAGTGAAATCTGGGTTCATGATTTTTCTTCTTCATAAAGGTCTTCGAGCTGCTCTTTGTCTGATCCCTCACCTAAGACCTGTTTGCCTTGGGAGACCCTACCAGTGGGCATAAAGCCCCCGGACTACATAGGTCCTAGGATCACTGGGAAACGCAAACTCCTCTACCACGATAAGGTGGTAGCTCAGAGAGGAGGTTATCTTTTTAACCTGCAGCACTTTGGCTACCACTTTGTACTTTATAAATAAAGTTGATTTGATTTGATTTGATTTGACTTCCTTTATGGTCATTGTCAGAGTGTATACAGTACATTTAGACACAAGAATAATTGCTCTTTCCTACCAGTGATTTATAATGAAAAAAAAATGTGGTTTAAAAACTAAGCTCATCGTTAAAAACAATGTATTTAACTTCTTTGTGTGGAATAAATGGACTCGGTGGAGTCTTTCCCTAACTATGTGAGACTGTTATCCCTCACTATATGTGTACTATTGACTTTTGTAATTTAGTTTCAAAGTTCAATCTTCCTGTATGGTCATTGTCAGAGTGTATACAGTACATTTAGACACAAGAATAAATGCTCTTTTCTACAAGTGATTTCTAATTTAAAAAAAAAGTGTCCAGGGTGTACCCCGCCTTCCGCCCGATTGTAGCTGAGATAGGCGCCAGCGCCCCCCGCGACCCCCAAAGGGAATAAGCGGTAGAAAATGGATGGATGGGTATAAAAACTAAGCTCATCGTTGAAAACTATTTATCTAACTTCTTTGTTTGGAATAAATGGACTCGGTGGAGTCTTTCCCTAACTATGTGAGGCCGTAAACCCTCACTGTATGTCTGTTATTGACTTTTGCAATCTAGTTTCAAAGTTCAATCTTCCTTTACGGTCATTGTCAGAGTGTTTACATTACATTTAGACACGAGAATAATTGCTCTTTTCTCCCAGAGCTGCAGTGCAAAATCATGATGAATGATAAAAACTTTACATTTGGATCAAATGAATTCATAAATAGTTGAAATAGCACATAAACATGGTGTCACCCTTTATGGAAACTTAGTAAGTTTATCATAGTTTTTCATTGTAAACTATATCACAGAGATTTTAAATCTGAATGGGTTTAGATTGACCTTGTTATTGCCCATGTCTGTTTCCTGTTCTATTATTTGGTATGTATGTGTTTTTGGAATGTAGATATTTAATATTTACACGTCGTAGCTCGATTCCTTTATTGGCCAGAGGCTATTGTCTTAAGACTTTCCCCTTTGGGTTCCATCCTCAGCCTCTATAGCCTATCAAATTCAAGGGAATCCCAGGTGGTTTGGGCAGTCCAACCTCATTGCCTATAAAAGTTTCATTTTTAATCACTAACCTGTACAGAGTCCTTGCACTTCTTCCTGGTCTGATATCATCTGTCCACTCTTCAACTTGTGAGTATGCATATCTGGTCATAGATGATACATAGTCTGTTCCTGCTACCAACCTTTCTAGTCTATCCTGGTTTGGTTTTGTGTTTGGGCATTATGTCCACCAAATTCAAAACGTTCTGACTTCAGAAGGACATCAGATGATTAAACATGTATCATTTATTGTTTTGTAAGTGAA
Source organism: Nerophis ophidion (assembly GCF_033978795.1). Lineage (NCBI taxonomy): Eukaryota > Metazoa > Chordata > Actinopteri > Syngnathiformes > Syngnathidae > Nerophis > Nerophis ophidion. The sequence continues at coordinate 19,229,368 of NC_084623.1, forward strand.
ATAAATTATATTTATATAGCACTTTTTCTCTAGTGACTCAAAGCTCTTTACATAGTGTAACAGCTTAACTTCTTAAAGCCCAAGCCGTTTGTTTACATGCTTTTTTTATTTATCTTTGCTATTTGGGCTTTTTGGACCCTAATTAGAATAAAAACTAAGAATCATATTTTGATATGATGTACTTAGTCCATAAGTACACAAAGGTGTACTTCATGTTTAGTGACGTGCTTATTCTTATTTTTACACTTTTTTTTTCCAAATTCCATTGAATGTTATACTCTTCTGACACCACCAGATGGCAGTACAAGTGTCCACATAAGCGGCCATAAGACCTCAATTCAGTACACAGTTTTGGAAATAAGAGCTAAAAGGTGCTGTCCACGCATGTGGCCACTAAGCCTCCAAGGCTTAGTGGCCACATTTAAACCAATGGACACAACGACGGGACTCGAACCTTGAACCCTCAAGTTGCTGGCACGGTCACTCTACCAACCGAGCCACGCCGCCAAACCCTCAATCATGATCTGCTTTTTACATAGTTTGTTCAATAGCTATAGCTATTGAGCGAAGAGCTTCAATAGCTTTTCGCTCAATCGCTTCAGTTTCTTCTTCAATTTCATTTTCGCTATCTGCCTCCACACTCCAACCATCCGTTTCAATACATGCGTAATCTGTTGAATCGCTTAAACCGCTGAAATCCGAGTCTGAATCCCAGCTAATGTCGCTATATCTTTCTGTTCTATCCGCCATTTTTGTTTGTATTGGCATCACGGAGTGACGTCACAGGAAAATGGACGGGTGGATTTACAGATAGCGAAAATCAGGCACTTTAAAGCCTTTTTTCAGGATATTCCATGATGGGTAAAATTTTGAAAACAACTTTGAAAAATAAAATAAGCTACTGGGAACTGATTTTTATTGGTTTTAACCCTTCTGAAATTGTGATAATGTTCCCCTTTAAAATTTCAGTGTGAAACTATTTCAATGTATAAAAATTCAGTGTAAAAATAATAATTGTGTAAAAAAGTCAGTGTAAAAAAAAAATCAGTATATAAAAAATGTTTGTTGCTTCAAACCTCACTTTAGGCAAATTAAGACTGAAAGGCCTCATTGACTGGTTCTGAGACAGGATTGATTGCTTCAGTCTGAATTTTTATAAACTACATTTTCAAACACTGGATTTTAAATATATATACTTTTTAAATACAGCGTTTGCTCACATATTTTTATTCAATGTAATTTGTTAGCATAATTTGATGTAAAAAAAAATAAAAAATCAGTTCACAAACACCAAAGGCAAAAAATTCCCTTACATAAAACAAGCTTTTGTAATAAAGACACAAATTAACCTCCATACAAATCTTCAGGAAGTCCAGTAAATCTGAATATGGCTAAGAACATTTCTGTTTCAGGCTATCAAACATGTCGACTAGGCTTCATATCGTTGGTGGAAAGGGAGGAGATCCATTTGCTTTCCATGGCCTTAACAATGGTGCCACCCTCAAGAAGATTGGAGTGGCAGTGGGCGGCTGGCAGATCCACGCCGTGCGGGCCGAACTGACCGACGGGCGCGTGAAGACTTTTGGGAGAGCAAACACTTTCAGTGAGTTTACCTTCCTCCCTGGCGAGCGCATCGACAAGCTGTCCCTGTGGGGCAACGGTGCCGGGTCACGCCTCGGTGGCATCCGACTATGGACCAGTTTTGGACGCGAATTCTTTGAGCACATGAATGGCTGGCCCATGAAGACCGAGTATTCTATGGACGTGGGGTCTGGCGTCTGCCTGGGCTTGGAAGGGAGACACGGCCATGACATCGACAGTATGGGATTCCTCTTCATCAGTCCCATCAAGTCGTCTGTGCTGACCAACTTGACTTATTCCGGCCTGGCCATGTACAAACCCCAGGTGAGTGGTGCTACGTGTGGCTTATCTCAGTCCTATACAACTATACAATATGCATCTTTTTGTGTTTTTCTGTGTTTGTTTGATCAAGGTGACGAAAGAATACATCAAATCGGTGGCATATCGCAACAACACTACTGAGACTCAAGAGCAGAAATGCACGTACAGCAGATCTGTGACCAAGAAAACCACCTGGAGCACCACCAACAAGATTGAGTCCACCGTCAGCATGACCGTTTCAGCAGGGATCCCAAAGCTGGTGGAGGTGTCTGGTGGGTTTAGCTTGACCGTGGGAGCGGAGCACTCCAACTCAGTGAGCCATCAGGAGACCATAACAGAATCAGATGAGGTTAGTGTGAAAGTCCCGGCAGGAAAGACTGTCAACGTTGAGTTGTCGGTGGGACGAGCAAACATCGACCTGCAGTACTCGGCCTTAGTCTGCATCACAACCATGGATGGCCACACGCTGAATTTACCGTCCACTGGCAGCTACACTGGTGTGGCTTACACAACAGTGGATATAAGTACCACTGAGTCTGGCACAGTTATGAATGCTGAATGAGATGTATAAACATCTTACTGTGCACAATTTTCATATTGATTGCAATGGTTTGATTGCTAGTCATAGTAACTTGCTAAGTGGATGACCGTCACAGATCACACACTCATCATCATAAACCTGGTTGTGTTTCCATGTCCATCCTAGACCTTGTAAAACAAAATATTAAAATAAGTCTGTCAAGCTGGTCCCATTTTTAATGTGTCTGTTTAGTAAACCCTCATTACAACTTTCAAATGTTTTCCTGGAATACTTTAGTCAAAAGATTTTCATTATTATTTCTGACTCATCAAACTAGCAACCTTTTGCAGACATAACAGCTGAACACACTTAGTGGAAATCAAATACTGTTTGAGAAGCTCTTCTCTACACAGTCATAGATGTTCCCACACATTTGTTGCTTTGTTTTCACCATATCAATCAATCAATCAATCAATCAATCAATCAATCAATCAATCAATCAATCAATCAATCAATCAATCAATCAATCAATCAAAGTTTATTGTGTAGCCCTTAATCACAAGTGCCCCAAAGGGCTTCACAAACCACAACAACATCCCCTGGTCTGAACCCACAACTGGGAAAGGAATAATTCCAAAAGCACAGGATGGGAAAAAGAAAAAAACTTGAGAATGGACCACAGATATTAAATTATTACATCCTTATAGTATGAGGGTGTGACAGTCTTTCACTGTCGTCCGGGTTCCTTGGACCACCAAGCACAGACATGACTGCGAGCAGCGTTGTGACTTCTTTTATTTTTTCAAATAAACCTCAGTCTGTCGTCGGGTCGCTTTTCAGCTCCTCCTCCACTGCTCGCTCTTCGGTCGCTTTTCAGCCGCCCACGTCGTCGTCGTCTGCGTCTCGCTCTCTGTCGCTTTCGCTCTTCATGCACTGCTGGCTCTCCAACTTCTTCCGCCCCGTCCTCCTTTGCTGCCACCCTTTTACGCACTGCCAGGTGATTATAGAATTGTGCCCAGCTGGGCGATCCACGCACCTGACATTTATTTCGGTGCCGATCCTGGCGCGCCCCGCATCGCTGCTGGTTCGCCGGCCATGCCTCCTCGGCACCATCTCAGAGTCGGCCCCGGCGTCCCCAGCCTCGCTGTCGGTCTGCCGGCCACGCCTCCCCACATTCCTCTATCGCCAAACGCAAGCCGGGATTCTGACCGGCTGAGCATACTCCCCGCCCCATTTTTGAGGGAGCGGGAAATTAAGATGGCCATGTCCACCTGTGTTCCTGGTCGTTTCACTTGTTCTTCTTTTGCTTCCTCTTCATTTTATTTGTCTTTGTCTTCTTTTTCTTTTTCTTTTTCCTTCTTCTTTGTGTTTTCCTTCTTCTTTGTCGTTTTCTTCATCTTTGTCTTTATATTTTTCTTTGTCTTTATCTTTTTATCTGTCTTTATCTTTATCTTCTTCTCTGTCTTTATCTTCTTCTTTATCTTTATTTTCTTCTTTGCCTTCTTCTTCTTCGTCTTCTTCTTCTTCTCCTTCTCCGTCTTCTTCTGGTTCTTCTACTTCTTGTCCTTCTTCTTCTCCTTTTTATTCTCCAACATCACCTTCTTTACCAATTTCTTCAACAACTTCGGGGGGCCATTCAAAACCCCCCAACCCCCCTTGCCCACACCTGGTCCACCAACACCTGTCGGCTGCTTGCTGCGAGGCCGGCGAGAGCGCCTACGAGAGCCCACAGGTGATCTTCCTCCCCCGCCTCCGGTGGTCCACCCAGGTTGGGCGCCAAATGTGACAGTCTCTCACTGTCGTCCGGGTTCCATGGACCACCAAGCACAGACATGACTGCGAGCAGCGTTTTATTTTTTTTCCAATAAACCTCAGTCTCTCGTCGGGTCGCTTTTCAGCTCCTCCTCCACTGCTCGCTCTTAGGTCGCTTTTCAGCCGCCCACGTCGTCGTCGTCTGCGTCTTGCTCTCTGTCGCTTTCGCTGTTCATGCACTGCTGGTTCTTCAACTTCTTCTGCCCCGTCCTCCTCTGCTGCCGCCCTTTTACGCACTGCCAGGTGATTAGAGAATTGTGCCCAGCTGGGCGTTCTACGCACCTGATATTTATTTCGGTGCCGATCCCGGCGCGCCCCGCCTCGCTGCTGGTTTGCTGGCCATGCCTCCTCGGCGCCATCTCGGAGTCGGCCCCGGTGACCCCAGCCTCGCTGTCGGTCTGCCGGCCATGCCTCCCCACATTCTTCCATCACCAAACGCAAGCTGGGATTCTGACCGGCTGAGCATACTCCCCCGCCCCATTTTTGAGGGAGCGGGAAATGAAGAAGGCCACGTCCACCTATGCCCCCGGTCTTCTCTTCATTTTTCACTTGTTCTTCTTTTTCTTTTTCTTCCTCTTCATTTTCTTTGTCTTTGTGTTCTTTGTCTTTTTGTTTTTCTTTGTATTTTCCTTTTTCTTTGTGTTTTCCTTCTTCTTTGCCTGTTTCTTCTTCTTTGGCTTTATCTTCTTGTTTGTCTTTATCTTCTTCTCTGTCTTTATCTTTTTCTTCTTCTCTGTCTTTATCTTCTTCTCTATATTTATCTTCTTCTTCTTGTTCTTCTTCTTCTTGTCCTTCTTTTTCTTCTTCTTCTTGTCCTTCTTTTTCTTCTTCTTGTTCTACTTTTTCTTCCCCAACATCTCCTTCTTTACCAATTTTTTCAACAACTACGCCAGGTGATTATAGAATTGTGTCCAGCTGGGTGATCAACGCACCTGACATTTATTTCGGTGCCGATCACGGCGTGCCCTGCCTCGTTGTCAGTCTGCCGGCCACGCCTACCCAAAGAGGGTCATATATTTTTTCATGTAGACAAATCAACAACGTAGAGACGTCACCGATTGATGTATAGAAGAGTGGTCCACCCTGGGTCACAACTTTGAACAGCTAGCACTTCTTCCAGTCTGATACCACTCCAAAGATCATCTGTGGCCACCTCGTCATGCAGGAGAAGGAAAGCAGAAAAGGAAAGCGGCAGGTCAACTGGTCCAAACAAGGGATCTATCCAAAAGCTAGAGTATATAAAAGAGTTGTAAGGTAGGACTTCAATGCTTCCGCTGAGGTGGCATCTCTAACTTTTCCCAGTAGGGTATCCGAGAGTCCTAGAGCCCGAGTAGAAAACGCTCAGGGCCTGCAGACTTTTATGGGCCCTGGAAATATTATGCCCAGTTAATCCCAAACATAAACTTTAAGTAATAAGTAACTTTTTGAGCCCTATTTTAGTGGTCTGAAAAGGCAACCGTGAAACACGAAAACCTAAGTAGCGTAATGAGGGGTTCTCTGTTGCTTTTGCGGTTACACCAGTGTTCATTTTGACAGCAGTTTTCAATTTAGTTTTAGTTATTGTCTTTTGACGAAAATGTATCAAGAGTTTTAGTCTAATTTTGGTCGTCTAAAATGATTTAATTTAGGCCAGTTTTAGTCATTAAAATTACCCAACATTCTAGTCAGCTAAAATTACAGTATATTTATTCAACTAAAATATAAAGTAATCAATAGCGCTATTTGTATTGCTATTTGTATTGCTCCATCTGTAGTGTAATAATGCTCATTGTCATTTTTGTATTATTATTTATTTCGCTAACTGCTTCTTTGCTATCACTTTTACCATCATATTTGAACATATCGTATTTGCTGATGTTGCTCTATTATTGTTATTGTTGTTGTTATTGTTGTGTTTGCTGTTGTTGTTTTTGTCTCTTTGTCTAATCCCCCTCTTATTCCCACAATTTCCCCTTCTGTCTTCCTTTTTTTCTCTTTCTATCCCCTCCTGATTTGTCCCGGCTGCACCAAATGATAATATAAATACATTTAATAAAGTCAAATAAAAATAAGGCAACGAGAAAAGTATCCTACACTTCTCTTTTGTAAAGTAAATCTGAACAGGCGATATGGGCATCTACATCAACTACAGTATATGATTTGCCTGAAAAGCTGGACAGGACACAAAAAAAAAAAAGTTGTCCCGATACCAATAATTTAGTACCGGTACCGGTACCAAAATGTGTATCGTTACTTTTCGATACCTTTCGATACATTTCCAAATAAAGAGAACTACAAAAAATCTCGATATTGGCTTTATTTTAATACAAAATTTTACAACACGTTAAAGGCCTACTGAAACCCACTACTACCCACCACGCAGTCTGATAGTTTATATATCAATGATGAAATATTAACATTGCAACACATGCCAATACGGCCTTTTTAGTTTACTAAATTACAATTTTAAATTTGCCGCGGAGTTTCTTGTTGAAAACGGCGCGGAATAATGACGCGTATGATGAAGCGTGTTTGTGACGTCTCGGGTTGTAGCGGACATATTAGCTCAGCACCACACACAGCTAAAAGTCGTCTCTTTTCATCGCATAATCACACAGTATTTTTTACATCTGTGTTGCTGAATATTTTGCAATTTTTTCAATTAATAATGGAGAATACAAATAAGAATGCTATTTGGTGGAAAGCGGTGGATTGCAGCTGCCTGTAGCACCGAAACACAGCCGGTGTTTCTTTGTTTGTTGTGAAGCTTTAACACAGAGCGGTCAAGCGAACATGTTTCTCTACGTCAACCAGCAGGTTTTTGGAAAATTGTGATATTAAGTCGGCTTTTACCGGAGACTTGAGCGGATTATGCGACCTCCTCCTGCAGCTGTCAAAAAGGCAGCTGTGATCTTGGCTCCTCCATTGGCTTCTCTCAGAGACACTGGTGGTCACCGCAGCCCTCTGACTTTCAGGTATAACTTTATAATCTCACTAAAACACTATTAACACAATAAGCAGATAAGGGATTTTCCAGAATTACCCTAGTAAATGTGTCTATTAACATCTGAAATGCTCCCACTGTCGCCTTTTATTTTATTTATTTTTTTTTATTTTTTTTTGTGATTCACTCTAACTTTCCTCATCCACAAATCTTTCATCCTCGCTCAAATTAATGGGGAAATTGTCATTTTCTCGGTCAGAATCGCTCGCGCTGCTGGCGTCCATGATTGCAATCAATGTGCGGATGTGAGGAGCCCTCACACCGGTGACGTCAAACGCACATCGTCTGCTACTTCCGGTACAGGCAAGACTTTTTTATCAGCGACCTAAAGTTGCGTACCTTATCGTCGACGTTCTCTACTAAATCTTTTCAGCAAAAATATGGCAATATCGCGAAATGATCAAGTATGACACATAGAATGGACCTGCTATCCCCGTTTAAATAAGAAAATCTCATTTCAGTAGGCCTTTAAACACTCACAGTCAAAGAACCCTTTTAGAAGGTTAAAATATAAATTAAATGGCATTAAACACATTGGGCTATTCTTGTTGCACTCAAAGAACAATTTACAATTTTCTATATTACATATAGTCTGTCGTAATCAAGGATTAGGTTAGAATAGAACAGAAAGTTTGGTGCTGCTTCAGTATGGGAACATATTATTAGCCCTAACCCTCTAACCCTAACACTAACCCTAACAAAATAACTCTAAATTAAGTCTTTGTTACTTAGAATATGTTGTGAAGTTAAGTGTATTATATTTATATAGCGCTTTTTCTCTAGTGACTCAACGCCCTTTACATAGTGAATCCCAATATCTCATTTTTACATTTAAACAAGTGTGGGTGGTACTGGGAGCAGGTGGGTTAAGTGTCTTGCCCAAGGACACAACGGCAGTGACTAGGATGGTGGAAGCGGGGATCGAACCTGCAACCCTCAAGTGACTTAGTGAAGTGAATTATATTTATATAGCGCTTTTCTGTAGTGACTCAAAGCACTTTTACATAGTGAAACCCAATATCTAAGTTGCATTTTTAAACCAGTGTGGGTGGCACTGGGAGCAGGTGGGTAAAGTGTCTTGCCCAAGGACACAACGGCAGTGACGAGGATGGCGGAAGCGGGTATCGAACCTGGAACCCTCAAGTTGCTGGCACGGCCACTCTACCAACCAAGCATACCGCCCAAAGTTCCTCATACTAAAGTGTTACCGAAAGTTTTACTGACATTATATTCAATTATTCATGATTTATGGTTGCCACTCCTGGTCTGTGCTTTAAGAATAATACAATTATTAATTTTTAATTAAGTACTAAAAACAAAACTATGGATAAATGTACACAGATAGGCCAGGTAGCAGGTAGAACACACATTGTTAAAGATCAAACAAAAATTGTAGGAATTTGTTACAACCTTTTATCATTTCCCTTGCATTAGTTGACGCTAATTGGGCGGTCTTAACTCCGCTAATATTTGGCATCAAGCTTCTACGTATCTACATGTGCAAAGCTAGGGGAGCTATAGTTAACTGATGAGAGAAGCGTATGTGTGTTTGCGAGAATGGCAATGTGTTCCCTGAGTGACCTCAGTGAGTGAGTGGGTGAGTAAAAAGAGAGAGAGAAGTTTTGCGTGCACTGTGCAGTAGAGTGATAAACGGGTCCAGTTGAGTCCTGCAAAACTATTAATAAAGCAAGCGGATTAACACGATTCGGCATCCTCGAATCATCCGCCCCAGAAGGAATGTCTGCCCTGTGCTCCTCGACTACGGTCTGCATGGGAGCCGAACAGCTGGAAAGGTGTAGCAACTACATCATTACCTGTCACTCTTGTGCAGATCTGAATGCTTATCATTTAGACGTTTACCTAAGTTTGAAGCAAAGGTGGTAATACTAATCGCCACATTTCGCAGGGCGTGTTTTAAAGCAGCTGTAATGAGAGTAACGTATGTGTGTGTGTGTGTGTGTGTGTGTGTGTGTGTGTGCCCCTTTAAGAATGGCAGTACGGTGAGTGACCGTGAGTAAGTGAGTGGGCAAGTTAGGAGAGGTAGCACTCGCATGTACAGGAGTGTTAAAGGCCTACTGAAATGAGATTTTCTTATTTAAATGGGAATAGCAGGTCCATTTTATGTGTCACACTTGATCATTTCGCGATATTGCCATATTTTTGCTGAAAGGATTTAGTGGAGAACATCGACGATAAAGTTCGCAACTTTTGGTCGCTAATAGAAAAGCCCTGACGTCATGAGTTGCAGGGCTCCACACATATTCCCATTGTTTATAATTTAGAATTCGGACCGAGAAAGCGACAATTTCCCAATTAATTTGAGCGATTAAGAAATATTTGTGAATTAGGTTTGATAGTGAAGGACTACAAAAAAATAAATAAAAAAAAGCGATGTAATTAGACACATTTACTAGGATAATTCTGGAAGATCTCTTATCTGCTTATTTTTTTAATAGTGTTTTAGTGAGATTGTAAAGACATACCTCGAGGTCGGATGGCTGCGGTGAACACGCAGTGTCTCTGAGAGAAGCCGAGGAGCCAAGCTCACAGCTGCCTTTTTAAACAGCTGCTGCAGGACGACAAATAATCCAATGATTTCTCCGGTAAGATATATATCACAATTTCCCCATCCAAAAACATGCTATTTGACGTAGAGAAAACGTGTTCGCTTGACCGCTCTGCTTCGCAACAAACAAAGAAACACCGGCTGTGTCTCGGTGCTAAAGACAGCTGCAATCCACCGCTTTTCACCAACAGCATTGTTCTTTATAGTCTCCTTTAGTAAATAAACAAATTGCAAAAGATTCAGCAACACAGATGTCCAAAATACTGTGTAATTATGCGATTAAAGCAGGCAACTTTTAGCCGTGTTTGGTGCAGCGCTAATATTTCCTTACAGTCCGTGACGTCATCATACACGTCATCATTCCGCGACGTTTTCATCAAGAAACTCGCGGGAAATTTAAAATTGCAATTTAGTAAACTAAAAAGGCCGTATTGGCATGTGTTGCAATGTTAATATTTCATCATTGATATATAAACTATCAGACTGCGTGATCGGTAGTAGTGGGTTTCAGTAGGCCTTTAATAGCATGGTGGATGTCCGGTTGTGCCTTGTGGCAATTATAAATAAAGTGACCCTGTTGTAACTAATCGACGGCCTCGTCATTCCGAGTAACAGAACAGTGGGAGAAGGAGACGGCACGGAGGCAGGGACGTCGTTAGCTTGCAGCGTGTTTATTGAAATATACAAATATATGTGAAGTGTGTGTTTAAACCAAATGTGTAAGGTGTGACTATGTGTAGCAGGTAAATGAGGAGTGTTAACAGGTGGTGTTGAAGGAGTGTGTTGAGATCAATGCTGAAATCCAGAAAGGGCAAGGCAGCCTCAGAGGTCCAGGGACAGGCAGGGAGGTCAGGGGCTGGAGCGAGGCGTCGTGGTCCAAATGCAAACATGAGGTCGAGATCCAGAGAGGCAACAGAGAGTCCAGAGGGGATCCAGGGAGACGTGACACACTGCACGAAACCAGGGGATGACGAAGGGTTGCTGGATGCCGACACAAGACAAGACAGTGAGCACGACGGAGGGGAAACAGGGCAAAGAAGCGAGAGACGTGAGAGGCTTACTGTGCGAGTACAAGTAGCTAAGTTCTGGCACGGGAACGCAGGACGCGCTGGCTTATAAAGGCAGGGTTGTCATCAGCGTCAGGTGTGTTGATTGCACAGTGACTGCAGAGGCGCAGCCGCAGCAGGAGAGGAATGCCTGTGGGCGTGTTCCGAAATGCGCTCAGCGGAGCACACAGCAAACTGAGAGGTAGCAATTATATTAACCGTATATTAACCAGTAGAATTGTAGTTGTTTGCCATTCTTCCCCACCACAATGTTATTGATTGGATGCACTTTGCAAGTGCGTTTTGACAACAAGCCTCGCCCGGTGGCATTCAGGTGAAGGAATGGTAGCGCTATTTTTCAAAGGTGGTGTAGTACTGATTTGAATTGATGAGTACTTTATTAGTACTGGTATACCGTACAACCCTACCTCACATACAGCAATAATAACAGGTTGTCACAGCAATTTCCGTGAATCAGTCAGAGATTTTTGCAGATGATGTGGTCTTGATGGCTTCATCTGGCCAGGATCTTCAGCTCTCACTGGATCGGTTCGCAGCCGAGTGTGAAGCGACCGGAATGAGAATCAGCACCTCCAAGTCCGAGTCCATGGTTCTCTCCCGGAAAAGGGTGGAGTGCCATCTCCAGGTTGGGGAGGAGACCCTGCCCCAAGTTGAGGAGTTTAAGTACCTAGGAGTCTTGTTCACGAGTGGGGGAAGGATGGATCATGAGATCGACAGGCGGATCGGTGGGGCGTCTTCAGTAATGCGGACGTTGTACCGATCCGTTGTGGTGAAGAAGGAGCTGAGCCGGAAGGCAAAGCTCTCAATTTACTGATCGATCTACGTTCCCATCCTCTCCTATATGGGCATGAGCTTTGGGTCATGACCGAAAGGATAAGATCACGGGTACAAGCGGCCGAAATGAGTTTCCTCCGCCGTGTGGCGGGGCTCTCCCTTAGAGATAGGGTGAGAAGCTCTGTCATCCGGGAGGAACTCAAAGTAAAGCCGCTGCTCCTCCACATCGAGAGAAGCCAGATGAGGAGGTTCGGGCATCTGGTCAGGATGCCACCTGAACGCCTCCCTAGGGAGATGTTTAGGGCACGTTCAACCGGTAGGAAGCCACGGGGAAGACCCAGGACACGTTGGGAAGACTATGTCTCCTGACTGGCCTGGGAACACCTCGGGATCCCCCGAGAAGAGCTGGACGAAGTGGCTGGGGAGAGGGAAATCTGGGCTTCCCTACTTAGGCTGCTGCCCCTGCGACCCGACTTCGGATAAGCAGAAGAAGATGGATGGATGGATGTCAGAGACTGATTTTTTTTCTACATCCGGGGTCTCAAACTCATTTTAGTTCAGGGGCCGCATACAGGAAACCTCTGCACTATTAGAATCATGGCATTAAAACAAAAATAATAAAGAAAACTTCAGATTGTTTTATTTTGTCATACTTTGGCCAAAAATAAAACAAACACGTTTTGAGAATATTACAATAAAAATATAGAAAAGCAGCGGCAAAGTTTAGATCCATGACGGAAAGAAGAAAGTGAATGAATGTTTATAACTGAATAAATTTACATATGGGTAAAAAAATGTTTTTGTTTTTTTTGTTTTGGTTTTTTTTAAAGAAATTAAGTAACGTTTATAACAACCTTTTTCCAAAACACGGTATAGAATGTGAAATATAACAGGATAATGCATATACTTATCATTTGTTTTTAAAACGGTTATAAGAAATGTGGGACCCCAAGAATGTACTAAGGGACCGCATTTTTATGACTTGTTGGGGTCCCTGGGACCCCATTTTGAAAATTCCTAGCACCAACACTGATGGAGTATTGGTGCGTGCAAAACAGCAGCAGGCGGCTGTGGCCTGCGGGCCGGTCTAATACTGATCAATACTGAAGTCGACGTGGTCCACTTGAATTTACTGTACCTGTGTGCTCACCTGAAGAATAAACACTCGAGTCAATCACAGCAAAACCTTCCGTTTGTTAAACAAGTGGGCCAAAGCAGGAAGAACGGGCGACAAGGGAGGCGAATTAAAGGCCAGAAGGGAGAGACAGTGAAGGATAACAAGAGTGAGGGACTTTTACGTAATCCGACACTGTAATAGTTGTCCGTTTGTGTGAACTCTTCTCCCATCACCTATCAATCTTCTGCTGAGATGTTGCTTACACAAAGGGCTTGTCTGGGGATTGACTCATGATCGTAATTATGAGAGTGGGAGACAAAAACAGAAAAAGAAACGGGGAGGGGAAGCAAGTTTAATACACACCATGTCATTAAGCCTGCGCAATGTAACTCATCATGCTCTTAAGATAGAGGCATTTTTTTTATTTTTATTTGCACAAATCCCCATGAACACGTAACCTTTTGTTTGGCTCAGCGTGTTCGGGGGGTGATATTTATGAGGTAATTCAGGAGGAGGTGATGCCTCTCACAGGCCACCCAACGAGGATGCACGTGCACAGTATTCAGCTGTCCAGTCCCTGACAGTATAGAATAGAAAATAGTGTGAAATAATAAAATAGAAGAGTGATTCTCACATTTTGGTACGGGCTCCATCTAGTGCAGGGGTCGGCAACCCAAAACGTTGAAAGAGCCATATTGGACCAAAAATACAAAAAAAAAATGCCTGGAGCCGAAAAAAATTAAAGTTTTAATGAAGGCAACACATGACGTAGGTGTCTATAGCCTACTATCGAAATAACTTTAAAAGTTGTATGTAAGTCTTATAATGAAGGCAACACAAGAAATAAGTGTCAATATTAGCTATAATAGCCTATTATCAAAATACTTTAAAAGTCCTATATAAGGCTTATAATGAAGGCAACACATGAAATAAGTGTCTATGTTAGCTATAATAGCCTACTAGCAAAATAACTTTTAAAGTCGTATATAAGTGCTGTAATGAAAGCAACACATTATGCAAGTGTCAATATTAGTTATAATAACCTACTATCAAATTAACTTTAAAAGTCGTATATAAGTCTTATAATGAAGACAAAACATGACGAAAGTGTCTATATTAGCTATGATAGCCTACTATCAAAATAACATTAAAAGTCGTACACAAGTCTTACAATGAACGCAACACATGACGCCAGTGTCTATGTTAGCTATAACAGCCTACTACCAAAATAACTTTAAAAGTCCGACATAAGTCTTAAAATAAAGGCAATACATGACGTAAGTGTCCTTCTGGGTACTCCGGCTTCCTCCCACTTCCAAAGACATGCACCTGGGGATAGGTTGATTGGCAACACTAAATTGGCCCTAGTGTGTGAATGTGAGTGTGAATGTTGTCTGTCTATCTGTGTTGGCCCTGCGGTGAGGTGGCGACTTGTCCGGGGTGTACCCCGCCTTCTGCCCGATTGTAGCTGAGATAGGCGCCAGCGCCCTCCGCGACCCCACAAGGGAATAAGCGGTAGAAAACCTACTATCAAAATAACTTTAAAAGTCCTCTATAAGTCATATAATGAAGGCAACACATGACGTAAGTGTCTATATTAGCTATAATAGCCTACTATCAAAATAACTTTAAAAGTCGTATATAAGTCTTAAAATGACGGCAACACATGACGAAAGTGTCTATATTAGCTATAATAGCCTACTATCAAAATAACTTTAAGAGTCCTATATTACTCTCATAATGAAAGCAACACATGACGTAAGTGTCTATATTAGCTATAATAGCCTACTATCAAAATAACTTTAAAAGTCGTATAAAAGTGCTTTAAAGAAAGCAACACATCATGCAAGTGTCTATATTAGCTATAATAGCCTTGTATCGGAATAACTTTAAATGTTGCATATAAGTCTTATAATGAAGGCAACACATGACGTAAGTGTCTATAGTAGCTATAATAGCCTACTATCAAAATGACTATGTGTGGCAGGCTGAAGCGAATCTTCGTTGACAGAAATGTTGAAATGTAATGTTCTACACATTTTTACAACATTACAAAACAATCGTAAATCAGACGCTATTTAGAAGGAGACATAACACCTGTAAATTACTGGCTTTTAATGGTCAAAGGGATAGATGTGTGTGTCCAAGTTAAAAGAAACGGCAGGTTGTCTTCGTTTAATAGATTTATTACAATCTTTGGCAAGCTAAGTATTGTTTGCTGTGGTCTGGAACAACATGGCACACAAACAGATATCTGAAATGCAGCCAATATAACACACAGAAAGTGTGTCATGAGACATGCACAACTAAATTATACAGTATACAAAGAGGACAAAAGTAAATTATAATAAATGAGCTCAAATATACCTACAAATGAGGCGTAATGATGCAATATGTACTGTACATACAGCTAGCCTAAATAGCATGTTAGCACTCCAACAAATCAGTAATTACAACAAAGTGACCTTTGTGCATTCACGCACAGCATAAAACATTTAGCTTGCTAGCTTGCTAGCTTGTTTGCGCTGGCTTTCGGGTCAACGTGAATGACTGCTCGCTGACTGCTCTTGTTGCAAAAAAGCTAAGTATCGTTCTATCTGTGTGATTTTAACTGTTTTGCAGCTTTATTTACAACTTATCGAACATATTTAATAGTTCAATTTAACTTGCAAATCACCCGATCTCTGTCTCACCACTTCGCCCTCAGCTAGCTAGCTGCTAAGCTAACGAGGCTAGCGGAGAAAGGCAGCGCCGGTCTGAAGGAAGCTTCTCCCCCGCCACCGTGACCACCACTTCCCGAAGACAGCTGGCACTCCACTCGGCGACGGAAAGTTTCTGTGAGTATGGCTTCCTGCGCTTCGTGCACTTTACTCATGGATAGGTTGGCTTTGCTAGAGAGCCGTGTCCGCCAGTTAGAGCAGTGTAATTTCGTAACTTTAGATGTTGCGGACACATCTGCTAGCGTTAGCTGTAGCGAGCTAACTAGCCCAGCTTGTAGCAGCCCTAACCGGCCTACAAGCTACGGTGTACCGGTTGAGACGCATAATAGATTTAGCCCTTTAGCTAGTCCTACACCCCAGTCTACCGGGCACCACACTTTAGTTATAGGGGACTCCATCACCCGAAACATAAAGCTTAGCAAACCAGCCACAATTAAGTGTATTCCCGGGGGCAGAGCACCTGACATTGAAGCTAATCTTAGGGAGCTAACTCGCAACAGGTCTAGTAAGCACGTACGGCAGGCTAACCGCACCACTAGTTATGCGAATATAGTAATACACTTTGGCTCCAATGACGTTAGGATGAGACAATCAGAGATTACAAAGAGAAACATAGCCAGGGCTTGTAATCTCGCCAGAAAGATGTCCAGGAATCGAGTAATTGTCTCTGGCCCCCTGCCTGGGAGAGGCAATGATGAGAGATATAGCAGATTAGTCTCTCTTAACAGGTGGCTGGATAGCTTCTGCAGACAACAGGGATTTACGTTTATTGATAATTGGCCCTCTTTCTGGGGCAAACCTGGCTTGCTGAGGAGAGACGGCCTTCACCCTAACCAGGAAGGCGCTATCCTCCTGTCTCGGAACATAGACTTCGCATTGAGCCACATTTGACTAACTGCACTAGAGCCTGCTAGCCTGGGTATGGAGTCAGTTAAGTTAGAGCTAGCCAGCGCCAGGCTGGATGATCCCTGTACACATAGCAATTTTCGTAGAATAATACACAACTCACAAAATGTTTTTTCTACTGTGTCTATGACTTCGTCAGAGTTAGACATGCGTTCTACTGAGGTGGCAAATTATGATGCGTTCAGTTTATCGCAGCGCCAAGTAGACAATCTGAAAATTCCCGTCATATCAATTCCTAGATATGGTCGTAATTATTTTAAGTACACTGCGCATAATAAACGCAACATTATTAATATTGCTACTACGGATAATTTTATCAACAACTCCTTAAAACAGCCCACTACCTATAATATGGGCTTTCTAAACATCAGATCTTTGTCTCCCAAAACGTTATTAGTCAATGAGGTCATTAGAGACAACAACCTTAACGTCATCGGTCTTAGCGAAACCTGGCTTAAACCAGACGACTTTTTTGCGATAAATGAGGCATCCCCTCCTAACTATACGAATGCGCATATTGCCCGTCACCTCAAAAGGGGAGGGGGTGTCGCACTAATATACAACAAAAACTTTAACTTTAGTCCTAACTTAAATAATAAATATAAATCGTTTGAGGTGCTTTCTATGAAGTCTGCCACACCTCTGCCTCTGTGCCTGGCCGTTATCTACCGCCCCCCAGGGCCCTATTCGGACTTTATTAGTGAATTCTCAGAGTTTGTTGCTGATCTAGTGACGCACGCCGATAATATAATTATAATGGGGGACTTTAATATCCATATGAATACCCCATTGGACCCACCGTGCGTGGCGCTCCAGACTATAATTGATAGCTGTGGTCTTACACAAATAATAAATGAACCGACGCATCGCAGCGGTAATACGATAGACCTAGTGCTTGTCAGAGGTATCACCGTCTCCAAAGTTATGATACTCCCGTATACTAAAGTAATGTCCGATCATTACCTTATAAAATTCGAAGTTCAGACTCATGTTCGGCAAGCTAATAATAATAATAACTGCTATAGCAGCCGCAACATTAATGCTGCCACAACGACGACTCTTGCGGACCTACTGCCCTCGGTAATGGCACCGTTCCCAAAGTATGTGGGCTCTATTGATAACCTCACTAACAACTTTAACAACGCCCTGCGCGAAACCATTGATAGTATAGCACCGCTGAAGTTAAAAAAGGCTCCAAAAAGGCGTACGCCATGGTTTACTGAAGAAACTAGAGCTCAGAAATTATTATGTAGAAAGCTGGAACGCAAATGGCGCACGACTAAACTTGAGGTGCACCATCAAGCATGGAGTGATAGTTTAATAACTTATAAACGCATGCTTACCTTAGCTAAAACTAATTATTACTCAAATCTCATCCGCATTAATAAAAACGATCCAAAATTTTTGTTTAGTACAGTAGCATCGCTAACCCAACAAGGGACTCCTTCCAGTAGCTCCACCCATTCGGCAGATGACTTTATGAAGTTCTTTAATAAGAAAATTGAACTTATTAGAAAGGAGATTAAAGACAATGCGTCCCAGCTACAACGGGGTTATAGTAACACAGATACGATTGTATATACGGCGGATACTGCAAATATCCAAAATAGTTTCTCTCGTTTTGATGAAATAACATTAGAAGGATTGTTACAACGTGTAAATGGAATAAAACAAACAACATGTTTACTTGACCCACTTCCTGGGAAACTTATCAAG
Organism: Nerophis ophidion; assembly: GCF_033978795.1. Classification (NCBI taxonomy): domain Eukaryota; kingdom Metazoa; phylum Chordata; class Actinopteri; order Syngnathiformes; family Syngnathidae; genus Nerophis; species Nerophis ophidion. Next base: position 19,247,451 of record NC_084623.1, read on the forward strand.
GAGCTTTTTGTATTATTAGGTCCATCAGTGCTAAATATTATAAACTTATCACTTTCCTCGGGCACTGTTCCCGTTGCATTCAAAAAAGCGGTTATTCATCCTCTCCTTAAAAGACCTAACTTCGATCCAGACCTCATGGTAAACTACCGACCGGTGTCTCACCTTCCCTTTATTTCGAAAATCCTCGAAAAAATTGTTGCAGAGCAGCTAAATGAGCACTTAGCGTTTAACAATCTATGTGAAACCTTTCAATCCGGTTTCAGGGCAAATCACTCGACTGAGACAGCCCTCGCAAAACTGACTAATGATCTATTGCTAACGATGGACTCTGATGCGTCATCTATGTTGCTGCTCCTCGATCTTAGCGCTGCTTTCAATACCGTCGATCATAATATTTTATTAGAGCGTATCAAAATACGAATTGGTATTTCAGACTCAGCCCTGTCATGGTTTAACTCTTATCTTACTGATAGGATGCAGTGCGTCTCCTATAACAGTGTGACCTCGGACTATGTTAAGGTAACGTGTGGAGTTCCCCAGGGTTCGGTCCTTGGCCCTGTACTCTTCAGTATCTACATGCTGCCGCTAGGTGACGTCATACGCAAATACGGTATTAGCTTTCACTGTTATGCTGATGACACCCAACTCTACATGCCCCTAAAGCTGACCAACACGCCGGACTGTAGTCAGTTGGAAGCGTGTCTTAATGAAATTAAACAATGGATGTCCGCTAACTTTTTGCAACTTAATGCCAAAAAAACGGAAATGCTGATTATCGGTCCTGCTAGACACCGACCTCTATTTAATAATACAACTTTAACATTTGACAACCAAATAATAAAACAAGGTGACTCTGTAAAAAATCTGGGTATTATCTTCGACCCAACTCTCTCCTTTGAGTCACACATTAAAAGCGTTACTAAAACGGCCTTCTTTCATCTCCGTAATATCGCTAAAATTCGCTCCATTTTGTCCACTAAAGACGCCGAGATCATTATCCATGCGTTTGTTACGTCTCGTCTCGATTACTGTAACGTATTATTTTCGGGTCTCCCAATGTCTAGCATTAAAAGATTACAGTTGGTACAAAATGCGGCTGCTAGACTTTTGACAAGAACAAGAAAGTTTGATCATATTACGCCTGTACTGGCTCACCTGCACTGGCTTCCTGTGCACTTAAGATGTGACTTTAAGGTTTTACTACTTACGTATAAAATACTACACGGTCTAGCTCCAGCCTATCTTGCCGATTGTATTGTACCATATGTCCCGGCACGAAATCTGCGTTCAAAAGACTCCGGCTTATTAGTGATTCCTAGAGCTCAAAAAAAGTCTGCGGGCTATAGAGCGTTTTCCGTTCGGGCTCCAGTACTCTGGAATGCCCTCCCGGTAACAGTTCGAGATGCTACCTCAGTAGAAGCATTTAAGTCTCATCTTAAAACTCATCTGTATACTCTAGCCTTTAAATAGACCTCCTTTTTAGACCAGTTGATCTGCCGCTTCTTTTCTTTCTCCTATGTCCCCCCCTCCCTTGTGGAGGGGGTCCGGTCCGATGACCATGGATGAAGTACTGACTGTCCAGAGTCGAGACCCAGGATGGACCGCTCGTCGAGACCCAGGATGGACCGCTCGCCTGTATCGGTTGGGGACATCTCTACGCTGCTGATCCGCTTGAGATGGTTTCCTGTGGACGGGACTCTCACTGCTGTCTTGGAGCCACTATGGATTGAACTTTCACAGTATCATGTTAGACCCGCTCGACATCCATTGCTTTCGGTCCCCTAGAGGGGGGGGGGGTTACCCACATCTGAGGTCCTCTCCAAGGTTTCTCATAGTCAGCATTGTCGCTGGCGTCCCACTGAATGTGAATTCTCCCCTGCCCACTGGGTGTGAGTTTTCCTTGCCCTTTTGTGGGTTCTTCCGAGGATGTTGTAGTCGTAATGATTTGTGCAGTCCTTTGAGACATTTGTGATTTGGGGCTATATAAATAAACATTGATTGATGATTGACATTTGGTGGACAAAATGAGACAAAGAAAGAGTGGAAGATTTTACATGTAAAAAAACAGTTGTGTCACAGTCCACACTATGGTGAGTTCAAGAACCGCTGAAATTAGTAGGACAACACGGTGTTCAGTGTACGCTCATCAGTGAAGCATACACACAAACATATTAAACAGTGGGCTTTCTAACAATTGAAAAGGTTTGCGTCATGTTTGTCCTCAAACAAAAAATAATACTAAAACAAAACAAAAAAAATTCCTCGCCATCTTTTTCTATTTTCAGTTTTTGTTTAAAAATGCTCCAGGTAGCCAATAGGGCGGCGCTAAAGAGCCGCATGCGGTTAGTGGTATACTTTATTTTTTTCCTGTATTTAAAACACAGTTTTTCTGTTCAAACTGTGTGCCCTGTAACAGTGGCCAAAAATATACTTTTCTGCCTTGTTGTTAACAAAGACTTAGGCCTACTACGCTACTGTGTTGTAATGTCAGTCATTATGGTGGTACTTGGAGCCCCAAGTATTTTCTGAGGTGGTACCTGGCGAAAAATGTTTGACAATATACAAACCCCGTTTCCATATGAGTTGGGAAATTGTGTTGGATGTAAAGAAAAACAGAATACACTGATTTGCAAATAATTTTTAACCCATATTCAATTGAATGCACTACAAAGACAAGATATTTGATGTTCGAACTCATGAAATGTATATTGTTTATGCAAATAATAATTAACTTAGAATTTCATGGCTGCAACATGTACCAAAGTAGTTGGGAAAGGGCATGTTCACCACTGTGTTACATCACCTTTTCTTTTAACAACACTCAATAAACATTTGGGAACTGAGGAAACTAATTGTTGAAGCTTTGAAAGTGGAATTCTTCTTCATTCTTGTTTTATGTAGAGCTTCAGTCGTTCAACAGTCAGGGATCTCCGCTGTCGTATTTCATACTTCATAATGCGCCACACATTTCTGATGGGAGACAGGTCTGGACTGCAGGCGGGCCAGGAAAGTATTTTTTTTAGGAATCCATGCTGTTGTAACACGTGCTGAATGTACCTTGGCATGGTCTTGCTGAAATAAGCAGGGGCGTCCATGAAAAAGACGGCGCTTAAATGGCAACATATGTTGTTCCAAAACCTGTATGTACCTTTCAGCATTAATGGGGCCTTCACAGATGTGCAAGTTACCCATGCCTTGGGCACTAATGCACCCCCATACCATCACAGATGCTGGCATTTGAACTTTGCGTCGATGACAGTCTGGATGCTTCGCTTCCCCTTTGGTCCGCATGACGCAATGTCGAATATTTCCAAAAATAATTTGAAATGTGGACTCGTCAGACCACAGAACACTTTTCCACTTTGGATCAGTCCATCTTGAATGATCTCGGGCCCAGAGAAGCCGGCGGTGTTTCTGGATGTTGTTGATAAATGTCTTTCGCTTTGCATAGTAGAGCTTTAACTTGCACTTACAGATGTAGCAACAAACTGTATTTAGTGACAGTGGTTTTCCGAAGTGTTCCTGAGCCCATGTGGGGATATCCTTTAGAGATTGATGTTGGTTTTTCATACAGTGCCGTCTAAGGGACCGAAGGTTGGTTTCCGGCTATGCCGCTTACGTGGAGTGATTTTTCCAGATTCTTTGAACCTTTTGATGATATTATGGACCGGAAATGTTGAAATCCCTATATTTCTTGCAATTGCACTTTGAGAAACGTTGATCTTAAACTGCTTGACTATTTGCTCGCGCAGTTGTGGACAAAGGGGTGTACCTCGCCCCATCCTTTCTTGTGAAAGACTGAGCATTTTTTGGGAAGCTGCTTTTATACCCAATCATGGCACTCACCTGTTCTCTATTAGCCTGCACACCTGTCGGATTTTCCAAATATGTGTTTCATGCGCATTCCTCAACTTTATCAGTATTTATTGCCACGTTTCTCAATTCCCTTTTTACATGTTGCTGGCATCAAATTCTAAAGTTAATGATTATTTGCACAAAAAAAAATGTTTATCAGTTTGAACATCAAATATGTTGTCTTTGTAGCTCAGAATACTGTGTTGCATCCCAAAATTATTTGCAAATCATTGTATTCCATTTATATTTACATCTAACACAATTTCCCAACTCATATGGAAGCGGGGTTTGTAATATAATTGAATAAACTTAACAGTACCTTTTAGGCAACATTTGCTGACATTTACTGTGCAAACGGGTTTGACTTGTGTGTTGCGAGGGTGTTGCTTACTTTGCTTCGTTTATGAAGATATGTGGTGAGTACTCATGCAGATGAAACCTGGTGCAGATAAAGCCACGCTTCAAAGTATTCATCTAAATATTTACTTGAGTAGGAGTAAGCCAGCATTCTGTAGAAAAACTGCTCATGTACTGAGTTACTGGTGGGTAATATTTAGTCGTATTTTTTTAAAGGTACTTCTACTACAACCGTAGTCGTGTCGTATGTATGTACAGTCTTGGTCCAAAGTTTACATACACTTGTGAAGGACAATCATTTCCACAACTCTTATTTTTTTGTGATAGAGTGATTGGAGCACATACTTGTTGGTCACAAAAAAAACATTCATGAAGTTTGGTTCTTTTATGGATTTATTATGGGTCTACTGAAAATGTGACCAAATCTGCTGGGTCAAAAGTATACATACATTATCAATTTTGGTGATGTACAAAAGTTATAATCAAACCAAATTAGCTTTATGTCATGACCTCTTAACTTCTCAGTATCCTGTTTGAACACCCAACTGTGCCCAAGACCCAACCTCCGGGCGGTTGACTTTAGGTTGTCCTGAAGAATTTGGGGGTAATACTCCTTTTTCGTCGTCACAGTTACTCTCTGTAAAGCACCAGTTCCATTGGCAGCAAAACAGGCCCAGAGTATAATATCACCACCACCATGCTTGACGGTGGGGATGGTGTTCCTGGGATTAAAGGCCTCGCCTTTTTTACCCAAACATATTGCTGGGTATTGTGGCCAAACAGCTAAATTTTTGTATCATTTGACATCACATGGACAAAGATAAGACCTTCTGGAGGAAAGTTTCTGTGGATTATTATTGGAAACTCAAGACAGCCATGACATTATGTTCTGTATGTATTAGGGCTGTGAATCTTTGGGTGTCCCACGATTCGATTCAGTATCTATTCTTGGGGTCACGATTCGATAATATATCAATTTTTTTGATTTGATTCGATTTTCGGTTCAAAAACTATATTTTTCCGATTCAAAACGATTCTGTATTCATTCAATACATAGGATTTCAGCAGGATGTATGTACCCCAGTCTGCTGACATGCAAGCAGAGTAGTAGATTAAAAAAAAAAAAGCTTTTATAATTGTAAAGGAAAATGTTTTATCAACTGATTGCAATACTGTAAGTTTATTTTAACTATTAAACGAACCAAACATATGACTTATTTTATCTTTGTGAAAACATTGGACACAGTGTGTTGTCAAGCTTATGAGATGTGATGCAAATATAAGCCACTGTGACACTATTGTTCTTTTATTTTTATTTGTATAAATGTCTAATGATAATGTCAATTAGGGGTTTTTAATCACTGCTATGCTGAAATAAGAACTAATATTGATACTGTTGTTGATAATATTCTATTTTGTTTCACTACTTTTGGTTTGTTCTGTGTCGTGTTTGTGTCTTCTCAATTGCTCTGTTTATTGCAGTTCTGACTGTTGCTGGGCCAGGTTTGGTTTTGGAATTGGATTGTATTGTTATGGTATTGCTGTGTAGTGGTTTGTTGGCTTGATAAAAAAAAAAAAGATTTTTTAACAATTTTTTCCCACACCCCTAGCATATATATATATATATATATATATATATATACATATATATATATATATATATATATATGTATATATATATATGTATATATATTTCTATATATATATATATATATATATATATATATATATATATATATATATATATATATATATATATATGTATATATATATATATATATATATATATATATATATATATATATATATATATATATATATATGTATATATATATATATATATATATATATATATATATATATATATATATATATATGTATATATATATATATGGATGATACAGCAGAAAATTGGGAGAATGTCATGTGGTCAGATGAAACCAACATAGAACTTTTTGGTATAAACTCAACTCGTCGTGTTTGGAGGAAGAAGAATACTGTGTTGCATCCCAAGAACACCATACCTACTGTGAAGCATGGGGGTGGAAACATGCTTTAGGGCTGTTTTTCTGCTAAGGGGACAGGACGACTGATCCGTGTTAAGGAAAGAATGAGTGGGGCCATGTATCGTGAGATTTGGAGCCAAAACCTCCTTCCATCAGTGAGAGCTTTGAATGGTTGGCCAAATACTTATTTTCCACCATAATTTACAAATAAATTCTTTAAAATTCCTACAATGTGAATTCCTGGATTTTCTTTTCACATTCTGTCTCTCACAGTTGAAGTGTACCTATGATGAAAATTACAGACCTCTGTCGTCATTTTAAGTGGGAGAACTTGCACAATCGGTGGCTGACTAAATAATTTTTTGCCCCACTGTATATACACAGGTGCTGTTCATATTATTAGAATATCATGAAACAGTTGATTTATTTCAGTAATTATATTCAGAACGTAAAACTTACATATTATATCAATTCATTACACACATAGTGATATATTTGACATTTTTATTTCTTTAAATTTTGATGATTAGTACTGACAATTACTGAAAATCCCAAATTCAGTATCTCAGAATATTCGAATATTAGTTACGACTAGTACCAAAAAATATTTTTTTTAAATGTGGGCCAACTAAAAGTATGAACATGGAAAGTTTCAGCATGTACGGCAATCAATACTTAGTTGCAGCTCCGTTTGCCTGAATTGCTGCAGCAATACGGCGTGGCATGGAAACGACCAGTCTGTTGCACTCCGCAGGTGTTATGAGAGCCCAGGTTGCTTTAATAGTGGCCTTCAGCTCTTCAGCATTGTTGGGTCTGGCATCTCGCATCTTCCGCTTCACAATACCCCATAGGTTTTCTATGGGGTTAAGATCAGGTGAGTTTGCAGGCCAATCAAGAACAGGGATACCATGGTCCTTAAACCAGGTACTGGTAGATTTGGCACTGTGTGCAGGTGCCAAGTCATGTTGGAAAATGAAATCTTCACCTCCATAAAATTGGTCCGCGGCAGGCAGCATAAAGTGTTCTAAAACTTCCTGGTAGACTGCTGCATTGACCCTAGACCTCAGGAAACACAGTGGACCAACGCCAGCAGATGACATGGCACCCCAGACCATTACCGATTGTGGAAATTTGACACTGGACTTCAGGCAACGTGGATTCTGTGCCTCTCCTGTCTTCCTCCAGACTCTGGGACCTTGATTTTCAAAGGAAATACAACATTTACTTCCATCTGCAAAAATAACTTTGGACCACTCAGCAGCAGTCCAGTCCTTTTTGTCTTGAGCCCAGGCCAGACGCTTTTGACGTTGTCTCTTATTCAAGAGTGGCTTTACACAAGGAATGCGACAGCTGTAGCCCATATCTTGCATACGTCGGTGCGTGGTGGTTCTTGAAGCACTGACTCCAGCTGCAGTCCACCCTTTGTGGATCTCCACCACATTTTTTAATCGGTTTTGTTTGACAATCCTCTCCAGGGCGCGGTTATCCCTCTTACTTGTACACTTTTTTCTACCACATCTTTGTCTTCCCTTCGCCTCTCTATTAATGTGCTTGGACACAGAGCTCTGGGAACATCCAACCTCTTTGGCAATGACCTTTTGTGTCTTGCCCTCCTTCTTTAAAGTATCAATGGTCATCTTTTGGACAGTTGTCAAGTCAACAGTCTTCCCCATGATTGTGTGTCATACAGAATCAAAACGAGAGACAATTGAAAGGGTTTTCCAGGTGTTTGACTTTCTAAATGGAATTAATGAAATAAATCAACTTTTTCATGATATTCTAATAATATGACCAGCACCTGTATATACATATATATATGTGTGGGTGTGTGTGTGTGCGTGTGTATGTGTGTATATGTATGTGTAAATATATATATATATATTTACACATACATATACACACATACAAACACACACACACACATACATATAATTATGTATAATTTAAATATAATAAAATATAGCTGTTAACTACGCTAAATTTAAAACTAATATTGGCTTTTATTTATTCATTCAATCAAATCGATCTATTTGTTATCTATTCTGGGCCTTTAGCTTTTTCAAAAATACAGCTGGTCCATTGCATAAGCCATGTTATTTTCCAGACCCGGGCCATCACTGGACAATCTCCAAAGGCTGGGTGTGTTAACATAACATTACAAAATAAAAAAATAAAAAATAGCAGTAACAAATTAAATAAACACGGATATAGTTCTAAAAAAAAAAAAAGATTTACAGGATGAAAAATAAATTAAGAATAATATATAATGTTCCTTGTATGATATGTATACCATTTGTATTCGGTTTTTAATTTGATTGTAATCACCAATCTTGAAAAAAAATTAAATAAATAAAATTAAAAAAAAAAAAAAAAAAAAAAAAAAAATATATATATATATATATATATATATATATATATATATATATATATATATATATATATATATATATATATATATAAGGTGTCCGTATCAGAGTCAGTATGGACAATACTGGCCCTTCAGGTACTTGGTATCGGCTGGTTTAATCCAGTCCTGATTTAAGCAACAGTTATAGCGGGGCCCCCTCCTCTTCATTTCGTTGTTATCTGAGCTTCAGAAAACCGTGACAGCTGCTTTGGCTCCAGGTCACTTCTTCCCCGGCTCCTTAGAGCAATAAACGTGTCTAAGTGCCACACAAGTTGTTATCGGGAAGCTAAACGTGTGTCAATGTGCTCTGTCAGCACGCTTAAACATGTTTAGCGTCATTTCAAAAACTTTTTTTTTTTTTATCATATATCAAATACATCAAGTAATTAAAATAGTTAAATAGATAGTTTCAAGTTTACCCATTCGTGGAAAATTTGTTTGGCAGTATGGAAATTAAGTGACAGTTTGCAGACGTTTTTAGCTGTTGGGTCTGTGCAACGTGTAGTTCTAAGTTTAACCAGTAGATGGCGACATTAGCACAGAAATGCTTGATTGTCAAGTCTTCGGAAATGGACTAAAGTTCTGGCTTTTTCATTCACCAAACCCTTCTTTAGTGAAAAATTAAATGTTTGGTAACACTTTAATATGGGGAACACATATTCACCATTAATTAGTTGCTTATTAACATGCAAATTAGTAACATATTGGCTCTTAATTAATCATCATTAAGTACTTATTAATCCCTTATTCTGCATGGCCTTATTGTACAACCAGTAAGCCATTAACTAAGAGTCTTCCTTCAATAACCTCAGAATTATTCCTTATTTGTAACCCTAACCCTCATATGTTCCCCTAGTGTCCAAATACCTCTACATCAGGGGTCACCAACCTTTTTGAAACAAAGAGCTACTTCTTGGGTACTGATTAATGCAAAGCGCTACCAGTTTTCTACACACTTAAATAAATTGTTAGAAATAGCCAATTTGCTCAATTTACCTGTAATATATGTATATATATATATATATTTAAATATCTAATATATATATATATATATATATGGGGCTTCACGGTGGCAGAGGGGTTAGTGCGTCTGCCTCACAATACGAAGTTCCTGCAGTCCTGGGTTCAAATCCAGGCTCGGGATCTTTCTGTGTGGAGTTTGCATGTTCTCCCCGTGAATGCGTGGGTTCCCTCCGGGTACTCCGGCTTCCTCCCACTTCCAAAGACATGCACCTGGGGATAGGTTGATTGGCAACACTAAAATTGGCCCTAGTGTGTGAATGTGAGTGTGAATGTTGTCTGTCTATCTGTGTTGGCCCTGCGATGAGGTGGCGACTTGTCCAGGGTGTACCCTGCCTTCCGCCCGATTGTAGCTGAGATAGGCGCCAGCGCCCCCCGCGACCCCGAAAGGGAATAAGCGGTAGAAAATGGATGGATATATATATATATATATATATATATATATATATATATATATATATATATATATATTCTGTCAGTCATTCCGTCGTACAATTTTTTTCCTTTTACGGAAGGTTTTTTTGTAGAGAATAAATTATAAAAAAAAAACACTTAATTGAACGGTTTAAAAGAGGAGAAAACAGGAAAAAAAATGAAAATTTAATTTTGAAACATAGTTTATCTTCACTTTCGACTCTTTAAAATTCAAAATTCATTCGAAAAAAGAGGAGGAAAAAAATATCTAATATTAATCTTTTTGAAAAAAATTAGAAAATATTTTATGGAACATCATTAGTAATTTTTCCTGATTAAGATTAGTTTTAGAATTTTGATGACATGTTTTAAATAGTTTAAAATCCAATCTGTGTTTTGTTAGAATATATAACAAATTGGATCAAGCTATATTTCTAACAAAGAAAAAAAATTATTTATTCTAGATTTTCCAGAAATTTTTTTTTAAAGAAATTCAAAAGACTTTGAAATAAGATTTAAATTTGATTGTAAAGATTTTCTAGATTTGCCAGAATAATTTTTTGGGAATAATGAGTTTGAATAAATATTTCACAAATATTTTTCATCAAAAAAACAGAAGCTAAAATAAAGAAATACATTAAAATGTATTTATTATTCTTTACAATAAAAAAAATACATTTACTTGAACATTGATTTAAATCGTCAGGAAAGAAGAGGAAGGAATTTAAAAGGTAAAAAGGTATATGTGTTTAAAAATTCTAAAATCATTTTTAAGGTTGTATTTTTTCTCCAAAATTGTCTTTCTAAAAGTTTTAAGAAGCAAAGTAAAAAAAATAAATTAATCTATTAAAACAAGTGAAGACCAAGTCTTTAAAATATTTTCTTGGATTTTCAAATTGTATTTGAGTTTTGTCTCTCTTAGAATTAAAAATGTGTGAATGTTGTCCGTCTATCTGTGTTGGACCTGGGATGAGGTGGCGACTTTTCCAGGGTGTACTCCGCCTTTCCGCCCGATTGTAGCTGAGCTAGGCGCCAGCGCCCCCCGCAACCCCAAAAGGGAATAAGCAGTAGAAAGTGGATGGATGGAGCAAAGCGAGACCAGCTTGCTAGTAAATAATTACAATTAAAAAAGTAGAGGCAGCTCACTGGTAAGTGCTGCTTTTTGAGCTATTTTTAGAACAGACCAGCGGGCTACTCATCTGGTCCTTACGGGCAACCTGGTGACCGCGGGCACCGCGTTGGTGACCCCTGCACTAAATTAAGTATTTGTTACTTTAATAAGCAACTAATTAATGGTGAATATGTACTCCATACTAAATGGTTGCCATTTTTTTTTTCAAATTCAAGAAAAAGTTATGTTTTTTTTCAATGGTGCACAAAATTATGGAAGTAGAATTGTCTTACATCAACTTCCATCCATCCATTTTCTACCGCTTATTCCCTTTTTGGGGTGGCTGGGGGTGGTGGTGCCTATATCAGCTACAATCAGGCAGAAGGCGGGGTACACACTGGACAAGTCGCCACCTCATTGCAGGGCCAACACAGATAGACAGACAACATTCACACTCACATTCACACACATTTGTATTTGTATTGAATTTTGCTTTTGTGTCGATGAGACATTGCTCCCACAAACCAGATGCACAAACAAATGTGGTCTACAGACTCCCCTGAAAAATCAGCAGAGGGCACTGCAGCCAGAGTGGTCTGGGTCACAGAGCATTATATGCACAATATGCAAAATGCCCGGAGTTTTCTGCACAATAACAATCCACGTCTTTACAGAAAGAACACACAATGGGCCTAAGCTTGCTAACGTTAGCGTTGTATTAGCTAATGCCAATTAATCCAGTTAATCTGAAAGACCATGCTAGCTTCATATTTTATTGCATCAATGCCGTTTAATGACCTTGTCCCGATGCACAAACCCTGTTTCCATATGAGTTGGGAAATTGAGTTAGATGTAAATATAAACGGAATACTATGATTTGCAAATCATTTTTAAACCAACATTCAGTTAAATATGCTACAAAGACATATTTGATGTTCAAACTGATAAACTTTTTTTTTTTTTGCAAATAATCATTAACTTTAGAATTTGATGCCAGCAACATGTGACAAAGAAGTTGGAAAAGGTGGCAATAAATAATGATAAAGTTGAGAAATACTCATCAAACACTTATTTGGAAAATCCCACAGGTGTGCTGGCTAATAGTGAACATGTGGGTGCCATGATTGGGTATAAAAGCAGCTTCCATGAAATGCTAAGTAATTCACAAACAAGGATGAGGCGAGGGTCACCAATTTGTAAGCAAATTGTCGAACAGTTTTAGAAAATTTCTCAACGAGCTGTTGCAAGGAATTTAGGGATTTTACCATCTACAGTCTGTAAAATCATCAAAAGGTTCATAGAATCTGAAGAAATCACTGCACGTAAGCGATGATGATACGGACCTTTGATCCCTCAGGCGGTACTGCATCAAAAACCGACATCAGTGTGTAAAGGATATCACCACATGGGCTCAGGAACACTTCATAAAACCACTGTCAGTAACAACAGTTGGTCGCTACATCTGTAAGTGCAAGTTAAAACTCTGCTATGCAAAGCAAAACCCATTTATCAACAACACCAAGGAACGCCGCTTGCTTGGCTGGGCCCGAGCTCATCTAAGATGGACTGATGCAAAATGGAAAAGTATTCTGTGGTCTGACGAGTCCACATTTCAACTTAAAATATTGAAACTGTGGACGTGGTGTCCTCCGGAACAAAGAGGAAAATAACCATTCGGATTGTTATAGGCGCAAAGTTGAAAAGCCAGCATCTGTGATGGTATGGGGGTGTATTAGTGCCCAAGGCATAGGTAACTTACACATCTGTGAAGGCACCATTAATGCTGAAAGGTCCATACAGGTTTTGGAGCAACATATGTTGTCATACAAGCAACTTTATCATGGACGCCCCTGCTTATTTCAGCAAGACGATGCTAAGCCACGTGTTACAACAGCGTGGTTTCGTAGTAAAAGAGTGCGGGTACTTTCCTGGTCCGCCTGCAGTCCAGACCTGTCTCCCATCAAAAATGTGTGGCGCATTATGAAGCGTAAAATACGATAGCGGAAACCCCGGACTGTTGAACGACTAAAGCTCTACATAAAACAAAAATGAAGAAGAATTCCACTTTCAAAGCTTCAACAATAAGTTTCCTCAGTTCCCAAACGTTTATTGAGTGTTGTTAAATGGTAAATGGTAAATGGGTTGTACTTGTATAGCGCTTTTCTACCCCTTTTTAAGGAGCTCAAAGCGCTTTTACAGTATTTCCACATTCGCCCATTCACACACACATTCACACACTGACGACGGGAGCTGCCATGCAAAGCGCTCACCAGGACCCATCAGGAGCAAGGGTGAAGTGTCTTGCCCAAGGACACAACGGACGTGACTAGAATGGTAGAAGGTGGGGATTGAACCAATAACCCTCAGGTTGCTGGCACAGCCACTCTACTAACTTCGCCACGCCGTCCATGTGTATGGTGTGCGACTATGTGTGGGAATTAAATGTTGAGTGTTACCTGTAATGTTTGTGAGAAGCGGAAGTCCAAAGAGGGGCAAGGATGGCTCAGAGGTCCGTGAGCAGGCAGGAAGTCAGGGGCAATAGACACGCATCAAAGTAGGTGTCCAGTCGGGAGGTCGAAATCCAAAAAGGGGCAGCCAGAGAACCAGAGGAGATCACAGGGAGACGAGACACAATGCTCGTAACGTGGGCTGCTGAGAGATGACGAGGGGGACACGGAGGTGGGAGAAACACAGGGATACAGTATGCATATAGCTTGTAGGATGTTGGCTTACTGTACAGGAACAGGTAGCTACGTTCTGGCACAGGATTGCAGGTTGCTCGGCTTCAGAAGGCAGGTCCTGTCATCAGTGACAAGTGCGTTGATTGCTGATGATTAAATGCAGCTGCTTGCTGCAGACGGAGTGGCGCGCGCCCAGCACAGCGCACAAATGAATGCGCACTGAGGCGGCTAATAATTTGGACCATGTCACTTTTCGCCAAATCTTTCATAAGGACATCTTGAAAGTTCATTGTACATTTAAAAATAATATTATGAATCTTGCAAAAATGGGCCAGAATGTTCGAGAAATGATCAAAAGTTTCTTGGGAGCTAATCATTTTGACTGTAACCGTAGATCGATTGATAATGTAGTTGGATTTGAAAAGAAAAGACAACAGCAACATCTTTCTCTTCCCATTTTCCTCTCCAAAGAGTTGTCTCAACATGTTCTCATTATAACTTATCAGCGCAAAGACATAAAACAAAACGTTCAGCACATCGGATCTCTCTTTCCCACAGGTGTTTACATTAAAAACAGAGTTCATTCAAAGTAAAGTCAGTTCTCACCGTTCCAGTATTTTCTTTCCCAGCTAAAACGGTTTAATTGATTGCAACCCTGCCGAAGTCTCGGCATGGGGATTACAACTGCTGACACCCTGCATTACAATACAAAAACAACTCAGTGGCTGTTCTATTAACATGCATGTCTTAGTAGCCAACTAAACGTCTCTTTTGTCTGCGGTGTTGTGTCTCTGTTAGTGTGCGAGTTCATTCGGTGGAGGAAATATTAAATGTCATATTTCTAAAAATTACACTGCAAAATACTAAGTGCATGTCATGTTCTCGGTTTCATTTGTTGTGTTTTGAACCAGGGGGATTAAGAAGTATGGAGAATGAAAGTTTGTACAGTTTCCCCCTTTTTTTTAAAAAATCAACAGTCCTTAGTCTCACTTACTGATTATTCCGCTGTCAAACCTGTCATTTGTGTTAAAACAGACTCTCAAACAGCTCGATGCACGCTCTGCCTCCTGGACACGTACAAACACAAACAAGAGTGTTAGAATGGTACCATAGTTGAGCCTTGTAATTGACAAACCTCTGCTCCGCCACATTTACTTCTGCTTTGCTCATTTGCAAGGGCTCTGTTCATAACTCTCCAAAAAAACATAAACTTTGCTTGAACTCCCTCCTCTGGGATACACACCAAGCAAGGTTAGGACTTTTGCACTTAAACACGATGTTTTAACACAAATTCACTGCATTGCCACCACGGAACGGCTCTTGCCGGCAATCTCTACCGCTGTTTTGTTGCAGCTCAGCCAGCTAAATAGCGGAAACTTTTACAAAGTGGATGGATATTTATTGTCATTGCACTGGCACAAATAAAGCAAAGATTGCAGATTGCAGATAATCTGCAATCTGCACACCTGCACGTGATGAGCGAGCTGCCTTCATAAGCCGGCACAACCTGCCTGCCATGCCTGGCCGGAATATAACTTTCTGTTGACGTACCTTCCCTGTGTTCATCCCCGAGTCAAGCTGTGCGTCTTGTGCTCCTGGATCTTCCCTGCCTCTCTCGTGCTTCCTTGTTCTCGACTCCTCGCTTGGCCCCGGACTACGACGACTCGCTTCTGCCTCTCAAACCCGCTTCCGACCCTGGACAACCCTGCCTGCCTTGCCCTTGTCGGACAGCACCGCTCCTCTAAAACCCTCCAGTTAAATACTACACATAGTCTGTCACCCATGTCTTTTTGGATTTTGTCAAACACTCCATTTTCCTTAGTATATTAGTATTGTGTCATTATTGTATATATTATATTGTGTGTATATATATATATATATATATATATATATATATATATATATATATATATATATATATATATATATATATATATATATATGTCGTAGTGGTTTGTGCAGCCCTTTTGAGACACTAGTGATTTAGGGCTATATAAGTAAACATTGATTGATTGATTGATATATACATATATATATAAATAAAATACATAGAACTATACGGCCCTCTTGTGGAACTGTGTCGTCATCTCCCCTTAGTAAACACAACACAAACCCGTTCGAGATCAGACATACATCATACAGGTTAGACACAACAGGAAAACTGATTGATCGCCACAAGTGAAAAGGTAAGAATAAGGTGTATATTTATTTATTTATTTACAGACAGACATAATTTTGTATTACATTATTGTTTCTATTGTTAATATCAGAGTCCGTTCTGCAAAAAGGTCATCCACAGCTTATGGACAGGGACCCATAGTTAAAATATACATCATCATATAATATACAAAATACAGTACAATACAATACATTTCAAAATTTACCCACCAAATACCCATTTACAATATCGTTTATGAATAAAAAAAAAAAAGGAAACTTTAAATCCACTGAAATCAGTGTCAATATCCTATTATTCAAATTCGATTAAAAAGTTGCATCTTGAAGATCAGAGGTCAAGATAAAACATGGGTAAAACAGGGGGTGAGGAGGAGGAGTGAAAAAAGCAAGTCTCAAACTAAACTCCAGGAGAGGAAGGGGGCTCAGTTTGGAACCAGGAAAAAAAACAAAATATGAAGATATTAAGACGTAAAACTTGAGACTGGCAGGGATACTGCTCCATTATCCCTCATACCACGGAGGATGAAGCGACAAAAGCATGGGCTGTAGGACGTCAGGTATGTGTGTGTGTGTGTGTGTGTGGCAAGTATTTTCCATGGATGTATTTTGCGCATGTATTAATCAATCATTCCATTAAAGATTTGCTATACATCCCTTAATCACAGGTACTTCAAAGGGCTGAAAAATAATTGTGTGTATAAACCTAAAGAGTCGCTATGTTCCTTGACCTCGGTGTTCGCCGGAAGTTATCGTGATAACACAGCCAGCCAGTCCCAACAAAAGTCAACAACCAACAAGTGTGTACATGAAAGACAGGGAAATAATTTGTCCTCTTGTTTCGAATCAACAACCTTGCCGCGTAACAGACATTAAAAACAATCCAGATAAGATTGTTTTGTGTGCGAAAAATAATTCAAACATTTCACTGTAGTTGTCTATTTCTCATTCTCACATTCATCATATTTTGCAAATGAGACAGCTTCTCCAAGATGTTATCCAGTTTGCAATTTTGTCCAAAATTACAAAAGTCTGAGTGCTCACAGCCTTGCGCCTCTTTCAATCATTTATGTCTAGTTTTGGGTACCATGAATGGTTGCCAGGCGTTTTTCGATTTGTCGACACCCCGGGGCAACGCTTACTTCGATCAGCAGATATCCCATAATTCTTAAAAGGTAGATGTCTTCGATGTCCTTGATTGAAATAATCACCAGAGACGTGGTACTATCCTGAACTTCAGCTTCTCGTGGAAAAGATCTTGTCAATTTTATTGAGAGGCAAGTTGATCAATTCCATTGTTTAGATTTTGGAGTTCAGTGCAAAAAAGGCTCTAAGAAAGTTAAGACAAGTCAAGACAAAAGGAGCAAAAGCCCAGGGAGGGCAAAGGAAAAGCATCCACCTTTGTTTAGAGTCAGAGAGATCTTGCGAAGTAGTCATGGGATGAGAGGGTTGTAGTGAAGTGAACCACAAATAGTTTTTTCTGTCCTTGCCAAGGGACTGAAGCAAGTAGCTTTACGAGATACATAACAGCTACTCAAAGGTAACACTGCGTAACTTCTCAAACTTCGCATCCATCAACACTCACTGGCACTGACTTGACGTGACTCATGGACAAGACAAGTTTCGCCAGAACGACAACTTAATTTTTATTGTTTCCCCTGCTTCCCCGGCTCCTGCATCAGCTGGTATTTGACTCAGGCCAACTTGTCCCTACATAGCTGCCCAGGGTATGCCTGTCATATGATTATTAAATTTTGGACCTTCAGAATCAACATGTCCTCATCCATTTGTGTCAAAGAGGTGAAATAACATCTTAAAACCTTTGACAAGTTGGCTTAATGGCTTAAAACAAATTTACAGTATTGCAATCAGTTGATAAAACATTGTCCTTTACAATTATAAAAGCTTTTTTAAAAACATCTACTACTCTGCCAGCATGTCAGCAGACTGGGGTAGATCCTGCTGAAATCCTATATATTGAATGAATGCAGAATCATTTTGAATCGGAAATATATCGTTTTTGAATCGAGAATCGCGTGGAATCGAAAAAAAAAACGATATATAATCGAATCGCGACCCCAAGAATCGATATTGAATCGAATCGTGAGACACCCAAAGATTCGCAGCCCTAATAATAGGTCTCATTGAAGGTGACGTGGGCAAGACAGGTGATGATGTATAGGGACTCCAGTGACCCCCAAGGTGGCCCAGGAAGGAGTTAAGGTAAAAATCGGGAAAAGTGGGGAGCTGACAAAGCTGTATCACAAGTTGGAGCAGTGATCCGAAATAGAGCTGGTCCAGGGACCTTTGCCATGCCACAATTCGATAAAGCCAAGGGGAAGGAGCAATGCAAACTGGTCCAGGTGGAACTGAGGGCAGAGGTGGAAGAGCGGAGGACCAGTAGAGCTATAGACCTGAGGAAGCAGGTTAACTGGACAAGGTGGTAGCAGGCCATTGATCAGAAAGTCACATGAACTGATCCCTGAAACACAACACTTAAAGTTCGTTGTTTTGTCGAGGCAGTGTTTGACATTCTGCCCAATTAACTGTTTCAATCTGGGACAAAATAGAGTCTCCTCATTTCCCTCAATGCCCAGACAGAGCCACGCTGGAGCACATCTTGAGCTGCTGTCCAGGAGCTCTTAGGCAGGGTCGATGTAACCTGGCGACACAACCAGGTTCGTTAGAGGGATTATGTCTCGCATCTGGCCTGGGAAAGCCTCGCTGATCCCCGGAGTAACTGAGAGAGGGGGCTGAGACCAGGAAGTCGGTCACCCCTACTGAGACTGCTGCTGCGGTGACACATAAGTGGAAGAAAATATTTGGATATTTTGTTTTTTTTTTCTTTCCAATTTCTTGGTTTTGTTTTTGTGTCTGCACTGTATTTTAGTTTGGGAAGGACTAAAATAATAATTGAATTTAAAAAAAGCAGGCAGCACTGTAAATATGACAGAGTTACAGACTTACTGGAACTTTATTTTCCATCTAATGCTCTTTTTTAGAATTTACATTTTTCTATGAGGCATTAAGCCAATCTAATATCAATCAATCAATCAATGTTTACTTATATAGCCCTAAATCACTAGTGTCTCAAAGGGCTGCACAAACCACCACGACATCCTCGGTAGGCCCACATAAGGGCAAGGAAAACTCACACCCAGTGGGACATTGGTGACAATAATGACCCAGTGGGACGTCGGTGACAATGATGACTATGAGAACCTTAGAGAGGAGGAAAGCAATGGATGTCGAGCGGATCTAACATGATACTGTGAAAGTTCAATCCACAATGGATCCAACACAGTCGCGAGAGTCCAGTCCAAAGAGGATCCAAGACACAGCAGCGAGAGTCCCGTTCACAGCGGAGCCAGCAGGAAACCATCCCAAGCGTAGGCGGACCAGCAGCGCAGAGATGTCCCCAGCCGATACACAGGCGAGCAGTACATGGCCACCGGATCGGACCGGACCCCCTCCACACGGGAGAGTGGGACATAGAAGAAAAAGAAAAGAAACGGCAGATCAACTGGTCTAAAAAGGGAGTCTATTTAAAGGCTAGAGTATACAAATGAGTTTTAAGGTGAGACTTAAATGCTTCTACTGAGGTGGCATCGCGAACTGTTACCGGGAGGGCATTCCAGAGTACTGGAGCCCGAACGGAAAATGCTTTATAGCCCGCAGACTTTTTTTGGGTTTTGGGAATCACTAATAAGCCGGAGTTTTTTGGGTTTTGGGAATCACTAATAAGCCGGAGTCCTTTGAACGCAGATTTCTTGCCGGGACATATGGTACAATACAATCGGCAAGATAAGATGGAGCTAGACCGTGTAGTATTTTATACGTAAGTAGTAAAACCTTAAAGTCACATCTTAAGTGCACAGGAAGCCAGTGCAGGTGAGCCAGTACAGGCGTAATGTGATCAAACTTTCTTGTTCTTGTCAAAAGTCTAGCAGCCGCATTTTGTACCAACTGTAATCTTTTAATGCTAGACATGGGGAGACCCGAAAATAATACGTTACAGTAGTCGAGGCGAGACGTAACAAACGCATGGATAATGATCTCAGCGTCTTTAGTGGACAGAATGGAGCGAATTTTAGCGATATTACGGAGATGAAAGAAGGCCGTTTTAGTAACGCTTTTAATGTGTGCCTCAAAGGAGAGAGTTGAGTCGAAGATAATACCCAGATTCTTTACCGTGTCGCCTTGTTTAATTGTTTGGTTGTCAAATGTTAGAGTTGTATTATTAAATAGAGTTCGGTGTCTAGCAGGACCGATAATCAGCATTTCCGTTTTTTTGGCGTTGAGTTGCAAAAAGTTAGCGGACATTCATTGTTTAATTTCATTAAGACACGCCTCCAGCTGACTACAATCCGGCGTGTTGGTCAGCTTTAGGGGCATGTAGAGTTGGGTGTCATCAGCATAACAGTGAAAGCTAATACCGTATTTGCGTATGATGTCACCTAGCGGCAGCATGTAGATGCTGAAGAGTGCAGGGCCAAGGACCGAACCCTGGGGAACTCCACACGTTACCTTAACGTAGTCCGAGGTCACATTGTTATGGGAGACACACTGCATCTTATCAGTAAGATAAGAGTTAAACCAAGACAGGGCTAAGTCTGACATACCAATTCGTGTTTTGATACGTTCTAATAAAATATTATGATCGACGGTATCGAAAGCAGCGCTAAGATCGAGGAGCAGCAACATAGATGACGCATCAGAATCCATCGTTAGCAATAGATCATTAGTCATTTTTGCGAGGGCTGTCTCCGTGGAGTGATTTGCCCTGAAACCGGATTGAAAGGTTTCACATAGCTTGTTAGACGCTAAGTGTTCATTTAACTGCTCCGCAACAATTTTTTCAAGGATTTTTGAAATAAAGGGAAGGTGAGACACCGGTCGGTAATTTACCATGAGGTCAGGATCGAGGTTAGGTCTTTTAAGAAAAGGATGAATAACCGCTTTTTTGAATGCTAGGGGAACAGTGCCCGAGGAGAGTGATAAGTTTATAATATTTAGCACTGATGGACCTAATAATACAAAGAGCTCCTTGATCAGTTTCCCAGGAAGAGGGTCAAGTAAACATGTTGTCTGTTTTATTCCATTTACACGTTGTAACAATTCCTCTAATGTTATTTCCTCAAAATGAGAGAAAGTATTTTGGAGGGCAGTATTCGCCGTATATACAATCGTGTCAGTGTTAATAGAACCCCGTTGTAGCTGGGACGCATTGTCTTTAATCTCCTTTCTAATGACTTCAATTTTCTTACTAAAGAATTGCATAAAGTCATCAGCTGAGTGGGTTGAGCTACTGGAAGGAGTCCCTTGTTGGGTTAGCGATGCTACCGTACTAAACAAAAATTTAGGATCATTTTTATTACGGTGGATGAGATTTGAGTAATATTTAACTTTAGCTAAGGTAAGCATGCGTTTATAAGTTATTAAACCATCACTCCATGCTTGATGGTGCACCTCAAGTTTAGTCGTGCGCCATTTGCGTTCCAGCTTTCTACATAATAATTTCTGAGCTCTAGTTTCTTCTGTAAACCACGGGGTGCGCTTTTTTGGAGCCTTTTTTAACTTTAGCGGTGCTATGTTATCAATGGTTTCGCGCAGGGCGTCGTTAAAGTTGTTAGTGAGGTTATCAATAGAGCCCACATACTTTGGGAATGGTGCCATTACCGAGGGCAGTAGGTCAGCAAGAGTTGTCGTTGTGGCTGTATTAATGTTGCGGCTGCTATAGCAGTTATTATTATTATTAGTTTGACGAACATGCGTCTGAACCTCGAATTTTATAAGGTAATGATCAGACAATACTTTAGTATACGGGAGTATCGTAACTTTGGAAACGGTGATGCCCCTGACAAGCACTAGGTCTATCGTATTACCGTTGCGATGCGTGGGTTCATTTATTATTTGTGTGAGACCACAGCTATCAATTACAGTCTGGAGCGCTACGCACGGTGGGTCCGATGGGGTATTCATATGGATATTAAAGTCCCCCATTATGATTATATTATCGGCGTGTGTCACTAGATCAGCAACGAACTCTGAGAATTCATTAATAAAGTCCGAATAGGGCCCTGGGGGGCGGTAGATAACAGCCAGGTGTAGAGGCAGCGGTGTGACAGACCTCATAGTAAGCACCTCAAACGATTTATATTTATTATTTATGTTAGGACTAAGGTTAAAGTTTTCGTTGTATATTAGTGCAACCCCCCCATCCCTTTTGAGCGGACGGGCAATATGCGCATGTGTAAAGTTAGGAGGACATGCCTCATTTAGCGCAAAAAAGTCGTTTGGTTTAAGCCAGGTTTCGCTGAGACCGATGACGTTAAGATTGTTGTCTCTGATAATATCATTAACTAACAACGTTTTAGGAGACAATGATCTTATGTTTAAAAAACCTATATTATAGGTAGTGGGCTGTTTTAGGGAGTTTTTGATCAAATTATGCGTAGTAGCAATATTAATAATGTTGTGTTTATTATGCCCAGTGCATTTAGTATAGTTCTTGTTTAGTGTGTGTTCACAGTGTGGTGTGGGTAAGGAGTCAGTTAAATTAGAACAAGTTTTTTCTGCTTTGAGTGTTTCAGAGTTGGACATGTGTTTTACTGAGGTGGCTAACTATGATGCGTGCAGTTTATCAAAGCAACAAACAAACAATCGGAAAATCCCCGTTACTGAGGTGGCTAACCATGATGCGTGCAGTTTATCAAAGCAACAATCAAACAATCGGAAAATTCCTGTCGTATCAATTCCTAGATATGGTCGTAACACATCCAACACCATCTGATTGTGGGAATTAAGGTCAAATGTCAAATCATTAAATGCTCACTCACCTTTCTACTAGTTAATTTTTTTAATTGATCATGGACTATTTATTTCTGTCAGAACAAGAGCCCCTTTCATTTGAATTCAATCTGATCCGAGACACTCTATGTCATAGGTGTCAAACTCTGGCCCGCGAGCCAAATTTGGCCCGCCATGTAATTTTATTTGGCCCTTGAGGCAATAATAATTTAACATTAAAGCTGGCCCGCCGATATTATACAGTGGCAGTGCCGCTGTATCACCACATTCAACGATCATTTTCATACTTGCCAACCCTCCCGATTTTTCCAGGAGAATACCGAATTTCAGTACCCCCCCCGAAAATCTCCCGGGGCAACAATTCTCCCGAATTTCCACCCGGACAACAATATTGGGGGCGTGCCTTAAAAGTACTGCTTTTAGCATCCTCTACAACCTGTCGTCACGTCCGCTTTTCCTCCATACAAACAGCGTGCCGACCCAGTCACGTAATATATGCGGCTTCTACACACACACAAGTGAATGCAAGGCATACTTGGTCAACAGCCATACAGGTCACACTGAGGGTGGCCGTATAAACAACTTTAACACTGTTACACCACACTGTGAACACACACTAAACAAGAATGACAAACACATTTCGGGGGAACATCCGCACCGTAACACAACATAAACACAACAGAACAAATACCCAGAACCTCTTGCAGCATTAACTCTTCCGGGACGCTACAATATACACCCCCGCAACCAACAAAACTCGATTTTGCATGTCACTATAAAGTTATATAAGCCTTGCTTGTTCAATATTCAATGCAAAACTTGTTTGGGTCCCTATTAAGAGGTTATGTTGTTCAACATTGGCCCTCGGCTTTGTTCAGTTTAGAATTTTGGCCCACTCTGTATTTGAGTTTGACACCCCTGCTCTATGTAGCTGGTGTTAGAGCATGTCTTTTTGCAACCCTAGCAGTTGTTTTTTTTTAAGGAATTTCCACACTTTACAGCGAGCCTATTCAACTGGCAGCTCAGGGGCCAAATCCAGTCCAGGAATGACACCATACCAGCCCCCAAATTCAGTTTAAAACTTTGAAGACAAACATTCTTGCAGAACATTTCTAGAAATAGTAGTGTGTTCCTGTTGTACAGAGGAATTTGGACCACTGTATTGTACACATTGGCAGATTGTCGCGAGCGAACACAAAACACTTGTGTCCAAACATGTAAATTTTAATTTAAGTCCTCTTCCTTTGGGAAGTGACTTTTTTTCATAATGTGTTTTATGTTCAACTTCTTTCGTTATAATAGTGGGGTTCCTCAAGGTTCCATTTTCGATTCTGTTTTTCATCATTTGCGCTATTCAACTGGTTACCCTTGAGTTCAGTTTAAATACTTCGTGAGAGACCTACATTTTTGTAGAAGAGTGCTGTCATAGAAATTACTTTTTGACTAGGTTTTCTGCAGAAGGCCCTTAAAAAAAAGCAAAGCGCTCCTTTAACTCCGACAAAATAAATTGACCACTATCTAATGTATACTGTAGAGCAGGAGTCACCAACCTTTTTGAAACCAAGAGCTACTTCTTGGGTACTGATTAATGCGAAAAGCTACCAGTTTGATACACACTTAAATAAATTGCCAGAAAAAGCCAATTTGCTCAATTTACCTTTAATAAATAAATCTGTACTAATAAAAAAAAAATGGGTCAGTCATACCGTCGTATATTTTTTTTCCTTTTACGGAAGGTTTTTTGTAGAGAATAAATGATGACAAAAACACTTATTTTAATGGTTTAAAAGAGGAGAAAACACGAAAAAAAATTTAAATAAAAGTTTATCTTCTATTTCGACTCTTTAAAATTATAAATTCAACCGAAAAAAATTAATAGAAAAACTAGGTAATTCGAATCTTTCTGAAAAAAATAAAAAAATTATTTATGGAACATCATTAGTAAATTTTCCAGATTAAGATTAATTTTAGAATTTTGATGACATGTTATAAATAGGTTAAAACCCAATCTGCACTTTGTTATAGTATATAACAAATTGGACCAAGCTATACTTCTAACAAAGACAAATCATTATTTCTTCTAGATTTTCCAGAACAAAAATTTTAAAATAAATTCAAAATACTTTGAAATAAGATTTAAATTTGATTCTACAGAGTTTCTAGATTTGCCAGAATATTTTTGGGGAATTTTAATCATAATAAGTTTGAAGAAACATTTCACAAATATTCTATGTCGAAAAAACAGAAGCTAAAATGAAGAATTGAATTAAAATGTATGTATTATTCTTTACAAAAAAAAAAATATACTTGAACATTGATTTAAATTGTCAGGAAAGAAGAGGAAGGAATTTAAAAGGTAAAAAGGTATATGTGTTTAAAAATCCTAAAATCATTTTTAAGGTTCTCTTTTTTCTAAAAAATTGTCTTTCTGAAAGTTATAAGAAGCAAAGTAAAAAAATAAATTAATTTATTTAAATATCTGAAGACCAAGTCTTTAAAAGATTTTCTTGGATTTTCAAATTCTATTTGAGTTTTGTCTGTCTTAGAATTAAAAATCTCGAGCAAAGCGAGACCAGATTGCTAGTAAATAAATAAAATTAAAAAAATAGAGGCAACTCACTGGTAAGTGCTGCTATTTGAGCTATTTTTAGAAAAGGCCAGCGGGCGACTCATCTGGTCCTTACGGGCTACCTGGTGCCCACGGGCACCGCGTTGGTGACCCCTGCTGTAGAGGGTGCTGTATGCTGGTTCTCCGTAGTATACAAAATAAGACTCAATCAATCAATGTTTATTTATATAGCCCTAAATCACAAATGTCTCAAAGGACTGTACAAACCATTACGACTATGACATCCTCGGAAGAACCCACATAAAGGCAAGGAAAACTCACACCCAGTGGGCAGGGAGATTCACACCCAGTGGGACGCCAGTGACAATGCTGACTATGAGAAACCTTGGAGAGGACCTCAAATGTGGGCACCCCCCCTCTAGGGTACCGAAAGCAATGGATGTCAAGCGGGTCTAACATGATACTGCGAAAGTTCAATCCATAGTGGCTCCAACACAGCCGCGAGAGTTCAGTTCAAAGCGGATCCAAGACAGCAGCAAGAGTCCCGTCCACAGGAAACCATCCCAAGTGGAGGCGGATCAGCATCGTAGAGATGTCCCCAACCGATACCCAGGCGAGCGGTCCAACCTGGGTCCCGACGAGCGGTCCATCCTGGGTCTCGACTCTGGACAGCCAGTACTTCATCCATGGTCATCGGACCGGACCCCCTCCACATGGGAGGGGGGACATAGGGGAAAAAGAAAAGAAGCGGCAGATCAACTGGTCTAAAAAGGAGGTCTGTTTATAGGCTAGAGTATACAAATGAGTTTCAGGTGAGACTTCAATGCTTCTACTGAGGTGGCATCTCGAACTGTTACCGGGAGGGCATTCCAGGGCATTCAACGCTCTAATAACAAGACGTCCGGTCTCCCGGTCCTTAGCTTTTTGGAAATGTGGCTCCCAAAACAATTTAATTGTAGTTTTCTGCTTTAAACTGCCTTTTTAAAAGCTTCACCACCAAGCACAAGGCACAAAAACCAAAACATAGGCTGTTACTTTGAGAAAGGCAGTGTATTCAAGCTTTTTCACAAACATAAGCAGTATAAGTACACTTCATTCTTAAGTCCCTCACTACATCACTACTTACAACCCAACAAAATGTTCACACTCTGTTTGCACAGGACTGTAAACTACCTGTATATGTTCATGAATACTCTATGATCTAAACCAGGGGTCGGGAACCTTTTTTGGCTGAGAGAGCCATGATTAAAGATTAATGATTAAAGTACCAATGATTGTCACACACACACACCAGGTGGGGTGAAATTAGTCCTCTGCATTTGACCCATCCCCTTGATCACCCTCTGGGAAGTGAGGGGAGCAGTGGGCAGCAGCAGTGGCAGCGCCCGGGAATCATTTATGGTGATTTAACCCCCAATTCTGACCCTTGATGCTGAGTGCCAAGCAGGGAGGAAATGAGTACCATTTTTATAGTCTTTGGTATGACTCGGCCGGAGTTTGAACTCACAACCTACCGATCTCAGGGCGGACACTCTAACCACTAGGCCACTGAGTAGCCAAATATTTTAAAATGTCTTTCAGTGAGAGCCATATGATATTTCTTTTAACACCGAATACAACTAAATGCGTGCATTTTTGATTGATTGATAGATTGAAACTTTTATTAGTAGATTGCACAGTACAGTACATATTCCGTAGAATTGACCACTAAATGGTAACACCCGAATAAGTTTTTCAAGTCAGGGTCCACGTTAATCAATTCATTGATGTAAGACCAACATTTTTAGAGAATAATAAGTCTCTGATTCTTTTTAATAACATTGTTATTATGAAGCTAACCAATAATAAATACAATACTTCTTACCATTAATGCGACTTCTTGAACTGGTGCGGGAGAAAACGGATGGATGGATTCAAATGCATGAGAATGTTTTATATTTTGAACGTTATTTTTAACACTGTGATTACCAGCAGAATTATTCATTACTTATCCTGTTAAGTAATGTCAGCTAAGATTTATCTGAGAGCTAGATGCAGTCATCAAAAGACCTAGAAACAGAGGTTCCCTACCCCTGATTTAAACTGTTTACATGGCACTTGTCACCAGACTGTAAAACTTAGCTTGGGAAATATGTCTCTTCGACAGGATAATTAGATTTCAATTGAACCAAATACATCATAGGTGTCAAACTTTGGCCAGCGGGCCAAATTTGGCCCGCCGTGTAATTTCATTTGGCCCTTGAGGCAATATAAAATTAACATTAGAGCTGGCCCGCCGGTGTTATACAGCGGTGCCGCTGTAACACCGCATTCACCGATTTCCCGGGACACTGTCGAATTTCAGTTTCCCTCCCGAAAATCTACCGGTGCAACCATTCTCCCGGATTCCACACGGACAACAATATTGGGGGTGTGCCTTAAAGGCACTGCCTTTAGCGTCCCCTACAATCTGTCGTCAAGTCTGTTTTTCCTCCTCACAAACAGCGTGCCGGCCCAGTCCCGTAATATATGTGGCTTCTACACACATGTAAGTAAATGCAATGCATACTTGATCAACAGGATACAGGTCACACTGAGGGTGGCGATATAAACTACTTTAACACTGTTACAAATATGCGCCACACTGTGAACCCACACCAAACAAGAATGACCAACACATTTCGTGAGAACATCCGCAACGTAACACAACATAAACACAACAGAACAAATACCCAGAACCCCTTGCAGCACTAACTCTTCCGGACCACTACAATATACCCCCCATCCCCGCTACCAACAAACCCCGCCCCCCTAACCCTGCTCACCTGAGCCCCGACTTAACTGAGCAGTAAAAAGGCCTGAATGGTTGATTTATTCATTGTTATTTTATTTTTAAATGTATTAGCCTCTGGAAAAAGTGAATGTTAATATATACCTCAGAAGGCTACAATTACAAAAGAGGTATTCAATTTTTATTTAAATTTGATTTGATATGCCATTGAAATTTTTAAATTATTATTGATATTATTATTTGAAACTCAATTTTGCATGTCACTATAAAGTTATATAAGCCTTGCTTGTTCAATATTCAATGAAAAACTTGTTTGGGTCCCTATTAAAAGGTTAATTTGTTCAAACTCGGCCAGCGGCTTTGTTCAGTTTTAAATTTTGGCCCACTCTGTATTTGAGTTTGACATCCCTGAAATACATCATTGTTTAAGTAGTTGATTCTTGTGTTTGAGTTTAATATTAAATTAAAGGTTCAGTTGGTTCTTGCGTCACATACTTTAACAGACCAATTGATAATATGTTTTTTTTAATGGCAACAGGACACTAATTGTAAAGCAAAGTCTTTCCAACCCAAAACACAAATTATATCAAATTATCAATCAATCAATCAATGTTTATGTATATAGCCCTTAATCACAAGTGTCTCAAAGGGCTGCACAAACCACAACGACATCCTCGGTAGAGCCCAGATAAGGTCAAGGAAAAACTCACACCCAGTGGGACGTCGGTGACGGTGACAATGATGACTATGAGATACCTTGGAGAGTACCGCATATGTGGGCGAACCCTCCCTCCCTTGGGTTCCTTTTAAATCTCTAGACCAGGGGTGTCAAACTCAAATACAAAGTGGGCCAAAATTCTAAACTGAACAAAGCCGCGGGCCAAAGTTGAACAACTTAACCTTTAATAGGGACCCAAACAAGTTTTCCATTGAATATTTAACAAGCAAGGCTTATATAACTTTATAGGGACATGCAAAATCGAGGTTTGTTGGTGGCGGAGGTGTATATTGTAGTGTCCCGGAAGAGTTAGTGCTGCAGGAGGTTCTGGGTATTTTTTCTGTTGTGTTGATGTTGTGTTGCAGTGCGGATGTTCTCCCGAAATGTGTTTGTCATACTTGTTTGGTGTGGGTTCACAGTGTGGTGCATATTTGTAACAGTGTTAAAGTTGTTTATAAGGCCACCCTCAGTGTGACCTGTATGGCTGTTGACCAAGTAGGAATTGCATTCACTTGTGTGTGTATGTGTAGAATCCGCATATATTACGTGCCTGGGCCGGAAAAGTGGACATGACAACAGGTTGTAGAAGACTCTAAAAGCAGTACCTTTAAGGCACGCCGGCGATATTGTTGTCCGAGTGGAAATCGGGAGAAATTCGAGAGAATGGTTGTCCTGGTAAATTTTCATGGGGGGGGGGGGGGGGGGAGTCTCCTGGGAAAAATCGTGAGGGTTGGCAAGTATTAGAATTAGCGGTGAATGCACCGCCGCTGTATAATACCGGCGGGCCAGCTGTAATGTTAATTTAATATTGTCTCAAGGGCCAAAATAAATTACAATGCAGGCCAAATTTGGCCTGCGGGCCAGAGTTTGACACCCATGCTCTAGACTATTGTTTTTCCACCTTTTCGGAGGCAAGGCCCATTTTTTTGGGGGATAAAATTCCGAGGCACACCACCAGCAGAAAACATAAACAAAATGAAACTCAGTAGCTGATATTGACGATAAAAAGTAATTCTCGCAATTGTGGGATATGAAATTAAACCATAACCAAGCATGCATCAATATAACTCTTGACTCAAAGTTGGTGTACTGTCACCACCTGTCACATCACACCCTGACTTTTTTTTTAAATTTTTGGTGTTTTCCTGTGTGTCGTGTTTTAGTTCTTGTCTTGCGCTCCTATTTCGGAGGCTTTTCCTCTTTTTTTGGTATTTTCCTGTAGCAGTTTCATGTCGTCCTTGAACGCTATTCCCCACACCTGCTTTGTTTTTGCAATCAAGACTACTCAAGTTGTGCGGACGCTATCCTTTTTTGTGGGGACATCGTTGATTGTCATGTCATGTACTGATGTACTTTGTGGACGCCGTCTGCTCTCCACTCTGTAAGTCTTTGCTGTCGTCCAGCATTCTGCTTTTGTTCACTTTGCAGCCAGTTCAGTTTCAGTTTCATTTTGCATAGCCATCCCAAAGCTTCAGAGCCTTTTTTAGCGGCACTTGCCTTTTGTTTGCCTTTGTTTTTAAGTGTTAAATACCTTTTTACCTTCCACATATTGTGATCACTACAAGCCATGTTCCCAACATCTACAAAATCTATTAGATTCCTGCTGCCACCTACTGATATGGAAGAGTATTACATGGTTACTCTGTTGAACTCCAGACAGTACCGACGCTCAACAATGGCACATAATTACTGGTTTGCAAAACATATTTTTAACCTAATTAGGTGAAATTACATAATCTCCCACGTCACACCAAACTGTATCTCAAAACACTAAAACACTGCTCTAGACATATTAATACAACCCAGAAAAGTTCAACTGAGACAAACAGTTTTCCCACATTTGAATAAATGTATTGGAACAGTAACAAAATTAGCAGTACAGAATGAGAAGCAATAAAACATAAGTGTATGCAAAACAAGAAAAGACTCAAAAAGAGTGCAAGGGACACATCTTGGCAACATACGTGAGTCCAGATGTGGAAGCTGATTTTATTAGGTCTACATGTGTAAAAAAAAAAAAAAAAGGGTAATATCAGCTGGGACGTGCATGAGTCAGGCAGGCCCAATCTAGAGGAAATTAGGCCCCAAAGAGACCATCCAAGAAAAGTAAAAACATAACTTAATAAAAGCAGAACACAACAGATTCCGTAATGCCTTCAAGCTTCATGGTACACGACTGCAAACAAGAAAATTAAGAAATGAATATGTTAGACGGAGCAACGGACTTATGCAAATAATACATGAAGTATAGTCCAATAATGCTAGAGCCCCGCTCATTTGATTTTGTAGACATTTCTGAAGAGAACCCCTTGACAATTTACTGATGCTGAATCACTTTGTTGGACACTACATACATAGTACTTGGTGCAGGATCATTGTACTGCAATACTATATAACACGTGTGTGTTTTGTTATTTGACAGTATGCCAATGAGAGGCTTTTCTTCTTGGGAAAACATTTTTCAGGTCTATTTTAATTCAACAATTAATACCGTATGTGTACGTAGATCACTGTGGAAGTCGCTTCTTCGCGGTCCCACTGTCAAACACGGCACTGGAGCCAAGCGGGCAGGTTTAACAAGGTTTTTAATAATAATTTTGTTAGCAAAATTGTTCTCTCCTAGTAGAACGTGACTTTTCAGTCACGTCCGTATCCTCTATCCCCTCCTGCTCCCGGCCGCTTACTGTTAAAGACAACAGATGATTAGATTAACACGTACCACCTGTGAAATCTAATCACCTGCCAGCTGTGTCTCGCCGTCAGCACTGCCACACCCCCGCCCCGTCTAATGGTGCTCCGTCCTCAGCACCATGGAGGGAGGCGGTGACCTTTGCTCCTGCATACAGCGCTGGCCCCATCTTCCCCCGCAATCACTAAACGTAGGAACAATCTATCACCACTTTTGAGAGAACATCCTTTTCAAGCATGATAGTGACATGTGGCATGGTTTAAGGAAGGCAAAGCAAGTTTTTGTTTTTTTTTAACCTTTGTTTATTGGATTTTTGACATATACAGTCCAAAAATACAATTAAACACATGCCATGTATTGTCTTTTTTTTTGTTTTCTTTTTCGACATGGCCAGAACATAGTGTTTGTACGTTCAAAGTAGCGATGTGGAGCTTGTTGCGGACGTCCAAATGAAGTTGTCCAGGGGCTGATGTGTCCAATGGTGGTCTGTCTGGTTTCTATTGTTTGGGGGAGTTGGCCATGCGATGGCTCGTCAGCTGGAAGGGATGTCACCATACAGCAAACCCCCTCATAATAGGGCAGGTTTAAGTGGAACGGCTCATTATTACAAACCTGGTGCCATAAGACCCCTGGGGTTAAAGGCTGACAGGTAGTTTCAAAGGTTTACGATTTAACCTCTTAAGGCCCAGACTATTTGTTTACATGTGTTTTTTTTTATTTCTCTTTGCTATTTGGGCTTATTGGGCCCTAATTAAAATAAAAATTGTCAGAGTTTGTTGTTGACGAACCCCAAGATGCAGAGATGGAGGGAGGCATTTTGCAGGAAAACATGATTTAAATAAACACTAAGACAAAAAAAACTAAACTAAGGGCTCAAACAAAAAGCGCGCATGTGGGCGGATAACAAACAAAAGGCCTAGCTTGGAAGCTAACAGGTATCTAGCAGGAAATAGAAGCCGTACTTATAATAAGAAAACAAACTGGAAGCAGGGAACAAAAGACAGTAAGCTAAAAACATCCAACTTAATATAGCTTAATATAGCAATGACAAGAGAGACAAGACGTGAAATCGACAAAACAATAATCCAGCCCTGACTGGAGGAACAAACCAGGTAAAATAGGAGTTGGCTGATTGACACCAGGTGTGGCCAGGTGCCAATCAGCCACAGCTGAGGGGAAACAAAGCACTCAGGGAGACAAACAGGAAGCTGAACCAAAATAAGAGTGCTGACAGGAACTAAGGACAGGAAATACTAAACACACAGAGGAGAAACTAAAACACAAACAAACTGTCAGTGGAAAGCCTGACAGAAATAATCTTTTAATATGATGTACTGAGTCTGTAAGTGCACATACGTGTACTTCATGTGTAGTGATGTGCACATTTTTATTTTTACACTTTTTTTCCAAATGACATAGTACAAACGTTTGTATGTTATTCTCTTCTGACACCACC
Source organism: Nerophis ophidion (assembly GCF_033978795.1). Classification (NCBI taxonomy): domain Eukaryota; kingdom Metazoa; phylum Chordata; class Actinopteri; order Syngnathiformes; family Syngnathidae; genus Nerophis; species Nerophis ophidion. Next base: position 19,280,489 of record NC_084623.1, read on the forward strand.
AGATAGCAGTATAATTGTCCACATAAGTGGCCATAAGATTCCAATTCAGTAGTGCACACAATTTTGGAAATAAAAGCTAAAAGCATGGACAGCACCTTTAGAGGTTAAAAGGCTTTTCAAGATTTCTAATCAGATATTCGTTTTCAACAAAGGTTAGCTTAGAATTTATTTCAATGTTGCTTATATATTGATGATAGTTATTGAATCTTCATGCATAATAGGGTGAACATCTGTTCAGACGTTGCAGATGTGGAAATTTAGAATAAACTTCAAGACAGACTATGATTGTTGTTGTAAAACAATTAAGGAAACTAAAGAGACTGATAGTATCCACTCGGCATCCATTGCACCGGTCACCTAGGGGCGGAGGTCCCCACACCTGTGGTCCCTCCCAAGGTTTCACATTGTTCCCATTGAGTTCTTTTCTTGCCCTGATGTGGGATCAGAGCCGAGGATGTCGTTGTGGTTCGTGAAGCCCTTTAAGACATTTGTGATTAAGGGCTATAAAAATAAACTTTGATTGTTTGATTGTCGTAGGAACCGTGTTGACGGATTAACACTTTTCTCACGGGAAAAAGCAATAAACCAATAAAGAGGTAGATAGTCACACACTAACTGACTGGACAGCAAACCCTATAGTTGTAGAACTCCCCCAACTTGCAATAAGAGCTAAGAGAATTTGACTATTAGGGTTCTTGTCTCTCACATGATCCAACATGCGCGGTAACTCTTTTGACAACAACCCAGAAAGTCTCTGTGATGATGCAAATAAATGTAACTGTTTGAATGTGGAAAATAGTTTCTGACAACTTTCTTCTCCCTCTCATCAAAAACCAACATGCGGCGAATGGAAGGAGTCCAGGTTAAAGGAACCCATCGCCGAACCGTTCCCACACCTCGAAGCGGTCACACAGTTCCTTTTTCCATGTGGAGTGTGCCCCAGAGGACATTAAAAGTCATAACCGATCACACAGAGGAAAACAACTACATAACTGTGCTGCCTACCCAAAGTTGTGAACAAATATGGGGCACATACAGAGAAATGTTTTAAACAAAAAAAGGCAATGATGGATTTCCACCCCGAGTCAGAATTTGGATGGGAAAATATGGGTAACATTTATATCATTTTGTATCCAGCATGTATTTTTCGTCAATTATATTTTTACCTGTTTTTTATATTACTTTCGTTGGTTTCTTTGGTAAAGCTATATTAATTTTTTATGTTTATAATAAAAATTACAGACGTAAATCTTACAACAACTGTGATTCTTAAGGTTGATGATTCAATTCAGAATCTAACCTCGTTTTAAAACATTTGTAGATTAAAACTACTCAGTGGCCTTTTGGTAAGAGTGTCCACCCTGAGATCGGTTGGTCTTGAGTTCAAACCCCGACCGAGTCATACCAAAGACTATAAAAATGGGACCCATTACCTCCCTGCTTGGCACTCAGCATCAAGGATTGGAAATGGGGGTTAAATCACCAACATTCCCGAGCGCAGCCATCGCTGCTGCTCACTGCTCCCCTGACCTCCCAGGGGACAAGTGGATGGGTCAAATGCAGAGGATGATTTCACCATACTTAGTGTGTGTGTGACTATCCTTGGTACTGATAAACATTTTTTTTTGTGCAAATAATCATTAACTTTAGAATTTGATGCCAGCAACACGTGACAAAGAAGTTGGGAAAGGTGGCAATGAATACTGATAAAGTTGAGGAATGCTCATCACACACTTATTTGGAACATCCCACATGTGTGCAGGCTAATTGGGAACAGGTGGGTGCCATGATTGGGTATAAAAACAGCTTCCCAAAAAAATGCTCAGTCTTTCACAAGAAAGGATGGGGCGTGGTACACCGCTTTGTCCACAATTGCGTGAGCAAATAGTCAAACAGTTTAAGAACAACGTTTCTCAAAGTGCTATTGCAAGAAATTTAGGGATTTCAACATCTACGGTCCATAATATCATCCAAAGGTTCAGAGAATCTGAGAAATCACTCCACGTAAGCGGCATGGCCGGAAACCAACATTGAATGACCGTGACCTTCCATCCCTCAGACGGCACTGTATCAAAAATCGACATCAATCTCTAAAGGATATCACCACATGGGCTCAGGAACACTTCAGAAAACCACTGTCACTAAATACAGTTTGTCACTACATCTGTAAGTGCAAGTTAAAGCTCTACTATGCAAAGCACAGATGCAGGATGTAGTTTTAGCTCTACTTAATAAATAACAATATTATGAAATGTTTAACTCATCCAAATGTGTGTGGTGTGCGACTATGTGTAGTGATTCATTGAGTGTTACCGGGAGTGTTGAGCGAGGTGCGGAAGTCCAAGATAGGGCAAGGCAAGCTCAGAGGTCCAAGGGCAGGGGCGAGGCGTCAGAATCCGCGTCCAGGCGAGAGGTCCAGATCCAGGAAGGCAGCAAGAAGACCAGGGGGAATCCAGGGAGACAAGACATACAGCTTGAATCCGGGGAGTGAAGAGGGACTGCGGGAACATGACACAGGACAACACGCAATGAGCACAGAGGTGGGGGGAACAAGGAGAGCGAGATTGCAAATGGAGAGCAGGTTTACTCTGGTTTAAAGGGGAACATTATCACCAAACCTATGCAAGCGTCAATATATACCTTGATGTTGCAGAAAAAAGACCATGTATTTTTTTAACCGATTTCCGAACTCTAACTGGGTGAATTTTGGCAAATTAAACGCCTTTCTGTTTATCGGTCTTTTAGCGATGACGTCAGAACGTGACGTCACCGAGGTAACACACCCGCCATATTCATTTTCACATTACAAACACCGGGTCTCAGCTCTGTTATTTTCCTTTTTTTCGACTATTCTTTGGAACCTTGGATACATCATGCCTCGTCGGTGTGTTGTCGGAGGGTGTAACAACATTAACAGGGAGGGATTCAAGTTGCACCACTGGCAAGAAATCTGCCGCCAGACCCCCATTGAATTAGAAAGAGTGTCTGTACATTTGACCGGCGATGCTAAGACAGACATGGCACAGAGATGTATGGATAACCTGCAGATGCATTTGCAACAATTAAGTCAACGAAATCACAAAGGTCAGTTTTGTTGATGTTGTTGACTTATGTGCTAATCAGACATATTTGGTCACGGCATGACTGCCAGCTAATCGATGCTAACATGCTACGCTAATCGATGCTAACATGCTATTTACGCTAGCTGTATGTACATCTGAAACTAGATACCCACATTTAATGCGAAACAAACACTTACCAATCGACGGATTTAAGTTGCTCCTGTGTCTCAAGATGCAAAAGTCCTGATCGTTTGGTTTGCACATTTTACCGGCGATGCTAATAAGGCAGCCATGCTATGGGCCACTTCATTAGGTACACCCACGCTATGGCCGAATAGCGTCAATAGCTATTCGCTCAATAGCTTCAATTTCTTCTTCAATTTCGTTTTCGCTATCTGCCTCCATACTCCGACCATCTGTTTCAATACATGCGTAATCTGTTGAATCGCTTAAACCGGTGAAATCCGAGTCTGAATCCGAGCTAATGTCGCTATATCTTGCTGTGGTAACCGCCATGTTGTTTGTATTGGCAGCCCTGTATGACGTCACAGGGAAATGGATAGTGGTTTCGAAGATAGCGAAAATAAGGCACTTTAAAGCTTTATTTGGGGATATTCCGGGACCGGTAAAATTTTGAAAACAATTTCAAAAAATACAAGTCACTGGGAACTGATTTTTATTGTTTTTAACCATTTTGAAATTGTGAAAATGTTCCCCTTTAAGAAGTCTCTTCAGCTTCAGTTGTGCAGATTTCTGATTGATTGCAGCTGTGCATAATTTGTCTATTAAATTGTTTTAAGTACAACTCTGCATAACATTGTATCCTTATTAATATTAAACAAAACAAAGATCAATTTACAACAAATAACTTAACACAATGGCCATTAACATTTTTAGTCTGTAACATAAAAGACTAAATGAGATTAATTTGACTGAAATAGTACAAACATTTGTTTTTATAACTTTAAACATTTGTGATCGAGCTCTACAATATTAAACCAAAAAATACTTTTCATAAACTCAATGAATAATAATAAATTCAAATTGATCAGCTACATTACCTCAGGTGCGCAATATATGAAAACACTTTAAACTTCAAAACAACAATGAATAATACGATTTGTGCCATTTTTTATTTATTTTTAACAAAATGAGGAATTCAGGATGAATAGCTACAATGAAGCATGATAATTGTTAAGAATTCTCTATGTTATTATACATTTTCCAAAGACTTTTATTTTGAATACCGATACTGAAAAAGTATGTTTGCAGGGGTCACACGCTCCCTACTTCTGAGGAACTGCGATTAGCATTATTTTTTTTCTCCTACATAACGATCCTCTTTGACGTCAAGTTGATCCTGCTGCTCCTCATTACTTTATGTTGTTGTTACTGATATATGGAATCTTTTTTATTTTGACAAGTAATGAGTTGCAGTGTATGTTGTTAAAAAAAAAGCGGATAACGAAACGCTTCCTCGTACCATGCACTCCATCTGTCAGGGAAAGTTTTGGAAAAGTGTGCACAAATACATCCATCAATCTTGACAAAATAACAGAAAGGGAAATGACACAATATGTTATATATATATTTCAGCAGACTAATTAGAAGCCTTTGTTTACTTCAGGGGTCTCAAACTCACTTTACCTGGGGGCCACTGGATGCAGATTTTGGGTGAGGCTGGGCCTTAAGAAAAGATTTCCAAAAAAAAAAAAAATGTTGCATACTCCTAAGCATGTCTAGTTGTGTAATGACCTTTCAAATTGTATCCCTTGTGCACCTCAACTTTCTCTGTGCAAATAAGACACGTCGAGGTGCGCCTGTCCTCAACATTGAAAATATTGCATCTACTACTTTTCCTGGAATTGTCTTTGCACATCACAAACCCTTCTCTTCACTGCAGGCTTTGAAAAAGACATGTTTGGGGTTGTGGAATATATTTGTATTTATCCCACGCACGGAGAATAATGTTATTTCCGCAATGTGCGTCGTTGCACTTTTCCTCTCTACAGCAACACGGCGGATAATAGCCGGGAAAGTATCAGGATAGCGAGCGCAAAAAAAGTGACGGCTCCCGGAGTGTTTTATATATCGAAATATATTTAATGTTCATCGTGTGAGGCAGTGTCAATTTTGACAGCAAAATTTGATTTAGTTTTAGTCATAGTCTTTTGACTAAAATGTAGTTTAGTTTTAGTCATGATTTAGTTATTTGAATTGTTTTAGTTTTAGTTGACGAAATATCATGAGATTATAGTCGACAAAAACTACAGTACATTTAGTTCACTAAAGGGTAATATATAAACTTTCCCTTCAATTTCTGAAAGTCAAAGCAAAACAGCGGAAAAATCACAGATACAAGTCGTATTTTGATGAAAATCATGTCTCGAATTTAGTATTTCACAAGTAAGCCGTGTAATAAACGGGATAACGTCGAGTGAGTTGTATGTTGTGGAAAATGCTTACCTGTGTGTGGATTTCGGGGTGTTTCCACTGTAAATGTCGCTTCAAGTTTGTTGTGTTTTTCCCTGTAATCCTCGCTCTGCCTTTCTTACACTGCGTCTTGTTATCTTTGACCTCAAATATAAGATTTCCCCATATGTCCTCTCTCCTCTTCTTCCCCGGCGTTGACATGTTTTCTCAAACGCAAACTACGTTTACGTAACTTCCTTACCACGTCGCTCTGATTGGTTCTCTTCCCAACTCCACCCGCCTTTTCCTAACGAAATGAGTTCCGATTGGATCTCGTCTCTGGCAGACATTTTCGTCTCGTTTTTATCCGTTGACGAATATGTCAATTCACCTCGTCATCGTCCTATTCCACGTAAATTATTTTTTATTTAGTTATTTTAGTCAGAAAAAAAAGGTCGTTGACGAAAATTTTTCGTCAACAAAATTAACACTGGTGTGAGGCAATGCAAATTGAACAATAAAAAAAAAAAGAAAAAATATCGATTTGAATTGGTCCAGGTTATCGGGGACTGTAATTACTGACGGACAAGTGTCACGGTGTGACTGCAGCCAGGCACGTAATAAAACCCACGTCTCCATGGCAACTCATTTGCCGCTTTTCCACTAACGCAGGGGTAGGCAACCTGGAACGTTGAAAGAGCCATTTTGGACCCAAATAACACAACGTTGTGAAGCGTTGTGTTATTTATGTTTTTTTTTTGTTTGTTTTGTTTTTTCCAAGATGGCGCTGCTGTAGTGGCTGCTGTTGGCAGGAGCTCTGTGCTCTTGTGTCATCCTTTTGTGTTTCCCTCTTGTTTTCATGTGTTATTATATATTTTTGCCCTTTGGTCCGGGACCCTTTTGGATTGTGTGACAAGGGGTGGCACTTTCATGACCTCTGTGGTGCTTTTTTTTGTGGACTTCTGGATCTGCCTCCCGGGAGCATTTTTGGCCATGGAGACCAGCTGCTGGGTCTCTGCCACACCGGAGTCGGTTTGGAGGGACTGGAGGAGATGCGGATGAGGGGACAGGGCTTCGGAGCTAGCACTGAGCACTGGGACAGAGAGGCTTTGCGGTGTCTTGGCTGGGTGAGCAGGTGTCGGACACCTCAGTCACCTTGGACGTATCCTCGCTCATCCATTCGGACTGGACACTGGCCAAGAGTGGAGTCGGCTGTCTTGGTTGCTTTGTTGGGTCTGCTCCTGTCTCTGGCCATGCTCCCTCCACCCCAGCGGTCGATGGCGTGGAACATCGCAGAGGCCACCACAGTGGATATGTTTGTTTTACTTTTTATTCATAACTGTATGTAGAAGTGTCTGGTTGTATCTGCTGCTTTAATGTCTTTAATGTCCTCTGTGTTCTTTGATGTTTGATGTTTTCCTCTTACACACATGTAAGAGGGATGTGTACTATGGCTATGAGTTGTTTTTTTCCCTAGGCCTCAGTCTCCACCCCCTCTCCAGGGCCCAGGCTAAGACCGATTTTTTTATTTTATCCCCCCCCCCCCCCCCACCCCCCCCCCCCCCGTTTACCTGTATCTCATTTTTTTTGTAAGGGGCGCTGGAAGCTGACAGACCCGTCAACGATCCTGTTCTGTCTCCCTGTAATGTTTGTCTGATCTTCAATGGGGTTGTGTTGAAAATGTTAATTTTCCTGAAGGAACTCTCCTGACGGAATAAATAAAGTACTATCCAATCTAATCCAAAGCGCCATTCATATAAAACTCGCAGGCCACACTTACATTAAACTTTCCTATCAAGGTGGGGGCTGCAAAATAACGTCTCGCAGAGACCCCTGGTTTACTTGCTTATGACTAAAAGAGAAGACGTCTTGTATGTTCACTATTTTATTCGATGGCAACATTATTGTTTGATTGCAATAAGAAACTTATGTTTAATAGTTTCTTTGTTCGGATTATATCGAAATACATGTTGGTACTGGTGCCAAAATATTGGTATCGGGACAACCCTAGTCTGTATAGTACTATCCGTGGTGTGTAAACGTAAGTCTGAAAGTCGCTCCATTTGGCATCACAGCCTTGTGCCTCATTCTACAGAGTGACATCGTGATAGCATAGCTGTTTGCTATGGAGGTGTCAGAGAATCGGCAGACACACTCCACTTCGCCCAAGAGTCTATTGTATATCCAGCATCAAACGTTTCGTCAGGACAGACAAGTTGCACCAAACCTGAGCTCCGCGTCCAGAAGTACTTTTCAATTCCGTTGGGAGACCAGTTGATCCATTCCATTGTTTACATTTTGGAGATCACAAAAATTGAGACAAGAGGAGACAAAGAAGCAAAATCAGGAGAGATAAGGAAACGGGATGGAGTGTCCGCCTTTGTTCAGAGCCACAGACAAAATTGTAATAAGACTGTCTTGTGGTCTGAGGTGTGTTAAAAGTGAATATGTCCTTATAATTACTTTTCAAAACGAGTCGGGGTTGAGATTCGTAAATGTTAAAGTTGTTCAATATTTACCATCAACACTTTTAATGTCTGTGACAAAACACACATGCCTTGCAAATGATTGCTGTGGGAATTGTGACATCTTACAGCAGGGGTCACCAACACGGTGCCCGCAGGCACCAGGTAGCCCATAAGGACCTAATGAGAAGCCCGCTGGCCTGTTCTAAAATTAGCTCAAAGAGCAGCATTTACCAGTGAGCTGCCTCTATTTTTAAAATTGTATTTATTTACTAGCAAGCTTGTCTCGCTTTGCTTGACATTTTTAATTCTAAGAGAGGCAAAACTCAAATAGAATTTGAATATCCAAGAAAATCTTTTAAAGACTTGGTCTTCACTTGTTTAAATACATTCATTTACTTTTTTTACTTTGCTTCTTATAACTTTTAGAAAGACCATTTTAGAGAAAAAATACAACCTTAAAAATGATTTTAGGATTTTTAAACACATATACCTTTTTACCTTTTAAATTCCTTCCTCTTCTTTCCTGACGATTTAAATCAGCGTTCAAGTAATTTATTTACTTTTTATTGTAAAGAATAATAAATACATTTTTATTTAGTTCTTCATTTTAGCTTCTGTTTTTTCGACAAAGAATATTTGTGAAATATTTCTTCAAACTTATTATGATTAAATAATTCATATAAATTATTCTGACAAATCTAGAACATCTTTAGAATCAAATTTAAATCTTATTTCAAAGTCTTGAATTTCTTTTAAAATTTTTGTTCTGGAAAAACTAGAAGAAATAATGTTTTGTCTTTGTTAGAAATATAGCTTGGTCCAATTTGTTATATATTATAACAAAATGCAGATTGGATTTTAACCCATTTAAAACATGTCATCAAAATTCTAAAATTAATCTTAATCAGGAAAAATTATTGAATGTTGTCCGTCTATCTGTGTTGTTGGCCCTGCGATGAGGTGGGGACTTGTCCAGGGTGTACACCACCTTCCGCCCGATTGTAGCTGATATAGGCGCCAGCAACCTCCGCGACCCCAAAAGGGAATAAGCGGTAGAAAATGGATGGATGGATGGATGTTCCATAAATTATTTTTTAAATTTTTTCAAAAAGATTCGAATTAGCTAGTTTTTGTCTTCTTTTTTTCGGTTGAATTTTGAATATTAAAGAGTCGAAATTAAAGATAAACTATGTTTCAAAATTTCATTTTCATTTTTTTTCCTGTTTTCTCCTCTTTTAAACCGTTCAATTAAGTGTTTTTGTCATCATTTATTCTCTACAAAAAACCTTACGTAAAAGGAAAAAAATGTACGACGGAATGACGGACAAAAATACCCATCTTTTTATATATGTAGATTTATTTATTAAAGGTAAATTGAGCAAATTGGCTATTTCTGGCGATTTTTTAAAGTGTGTATCAAACTGGTAGCCCTTCGCACTAATCAGTACCCAAGAAGTAGCTCTTGGTTTCAAAAAGGTTGGTGACCTTTTTACAGGAACCAATTAGGAAGCTAAAGAAAAGCATTGCAGCTTCTCTTTTGCGAATGTAGTCACCTCTAGTATGCTTAGTAGATATAACAACTTTAAAGTTTGTGTTCACCTCCTCCTTTTTTTTTTTTTGTTCGATTTTTTTTTTTTTTTTTTTTATATTTCCATGATTATTCCTCCTTGTCAAGGCGTAGACTTTGGTGTGGTTTGTTTCCCGTGGTGCAGAGCGATTGGAAATTACATGGCGTGAAGGTAAGGACATCTTTTAATTAATAACTCCAAAAAAGGTACAAAGGAAAAGCGCTCACAGAGGAGGTACAAAAACTTGGCTATGAAAACAAAGACTTGCACTAAAGCAAAACTATGGTCATAAAACAAAACGTGTAAACTATGGCGTGAATTAAGAAAACTTACTTGGACTGAGAAAAGAGTATGAAAAAGGCAGCATGGTTCATCAGCGTGGATTACGAGGGTGGTGGAGGGTGATGTCGCCAGGCTGACTGCCTGGCAACAACAGGCTTAGAAAGTGACGTGGTGATTGGCAACATGTGCATGAGTCCAAGTGAATCAGGTGCTAGACATGGGGACAGGTGAAAACTAATGGGTTGGCATAGAACCAAAACAAGGGAGTGAAAAAACAGGAACTAAGGGAGTCCAAAACCAACAGAACATAACTAAACAAAACATGATCCGGGTCACGGATCATGACACTCCTCTAGTATATATTTTTATGTTTTTACGCTCCTTGTTACAATGGTTGGTTTTCATGCTGCCTCTTCCTCGATTTTGTTAGATCACTAGCAGTGGCCGATTCTGTGAATTTTGGTTTTTAATCAGATACTAAGTAAATGATCAGGCTTGTACAGGCCTGGGAAATTATTTTGACTTGAGGGCCAAATTTAGAGACAACAATGTGTCTGGGGGCTGGTATATCTATTTTTAGGAACACTAATATGGCAAACGGACACAGGGTGGCAGTAATGATCAATAATTTATTATATATATGGTAAATATATATATAATAAGAATACTAAACAATAATAACGACTAAAACCAAGGAAATGAAGTGTGACAAAAACTCAAGAGTGTATGGTGTAAGACTTTGTGTGTAAATTAACTGAAGTGTGTGTTACCAAAAGTTGTAGAGAGAGAAGGAACAAGGCAGACGAGAGGCAGGCAGATGATCATTCAGGGCAGGAGAGAAAAGGCAAGATCCGTGCTCAGGCGAAGGTCGGGAATCAAGGAAGGCTGTCCAAAAACACAGGGGGAAACAACAGACGATCTCGGAGTGGGAAGACTCTACGGGAGAGCAACACGGACGTCAGAATCACGGAGGGAAACACAACAACGGTCAACGTACATCAGGCTTAAGGTACACCATTTGAGAACTAAGTTCCCGCGCCGATCCTTGGGTCCACTGGTCCCTTTATCCAGCTTATCGTCATCAGTCACAGGTGTGCAAGTTGACTGGTCGTTTGCAGGCTTGACATTGCATGGGCGTGCCGCGATCAGCGTGAGCGGGGGCGTGTCTGGGTGCACTGTCAGGGGTCCTCTGGGTGGTCCCGCAGCGGAGGGAGACGCAGACAACATTGAGACCATGATTTCGGTCCTAACTTTTTCACCGGTCCTCATATGGAAGGTACTTCTTGTTGATGTCTCAAAAAGGGTATACATACAAGGACACACACACCTCTTGTGCCCCTCTTGGTCCCACAAGTTCCCCCTTTGTCTTTTTGCTTCAGTCAGACAGTTTGGAGACCCTTGCTGTAATGCATATTTACATTGGTATGGAGACAAATCATTTTCTGATGCATGTGGAGAGCAGAGTGATACTGTTCAAATGTAATGGCTGCTGGTTGGAATCTGTATGGTTTAGATTTGGATGGGTGCAAAATATGAATACCATACTATCAATATTAAAAAGGAGCCTCCTTTCCTGACGAGCAATTACAATAATTGGACACAACAATCTCTTTGCTAAATCCACTAAATGGGGTGTTATTAAATACATCAGAGAGACCATTTTAATGTGTGTTTGCCAACCTAATTGTGTCTGAACAGAGAGTTGTGTGTAGTGATTTACAACGATGGAAACGGCGTGCGACAGCTTGTTTGCTTTGCTCCGCTTTAGGGGGTGAATCTTCTTTATTTGTGGTTCCTAATTCGGTACTATGGACTTCTTTCGAAATGCCGGGATGAGTGACATCATCTGGTGTCCATCAAACAGGAAACCTTCTTTTTATTTTACTTTAAAGTAATTTAAAATCAACGGATAAATTACAAACAGAGTTTAGAACAGGGGTCGGAAACCTTTTGGGCTGAGAGAGCCAAGAAGCCAAATATTTTAAAATGTATTTTCGTAAGCAACATATAGTATTTTTTTTTAACACTGAACACAACTAAAAGCGTACATTTTTAAGTAAAACCAATATTTCCACAGTATAATAGGTCTCTTATTCTTTGTAATAATATTGTTATTTTGAAGCTTACTGTGGAGGGGGCGTGGCCTGCGGGCCTGCAGAGAAGCGGGGTGTGCCAGGACCGGCCTCGAAATCAGCGACAGGTGCGTAGATGGCCCACATGGGCCTTGTCGCTATGTTATAAGCAGCAGCCAGGAGGAGAGACAGGGTTGGGGCTGTAGCCAGAGCGCGAGCGAGAACGAAAGAGAAAAAGACAATTGCTGGAAAGCAACTGAGAGACTTATTGAGAAATAAAACAATATTGTAACACTGAAACAGGCTCTCATGTCAGTCTGAAAAACCCCCAGGAGGGCAAGCCTCACACTAACCAATAATAAATAAATTACTTCTTACCATTAACGCAACTTCTTGAACATAAAAAAGCATGAGAATGTTTTATATTTTGAACGTTATTTTTAACACTGTGATTACAAGTGGAATTTATTCATTACTTATCGTGACAAGCAGTGTCAGCTCAGATTTATCCGAGAGCCAGATGCAGTCATCAAAAGAGCCACATCTGGCTCGCGAGCCAAAGGTTCCCTACCCCAGGTTTAGAAGCACACAACACATTAGCTGGTAATACATTTATTTGTACTGGAAGTCCCATAGAAGTTTTCCAGATACAACTGGGAATAAAACAGAATAAACTTGATTGGGACGTCTTTGTTGTCATTTTGACAGGTACGAAAATATTGACATTGTGGAGCATTTTGAACAAAACCCACGTTTTAGAGTACAGTATATTTCAGACTATGAGGCACACTAAAATAGTTTCATTTTCTCAAAAATTGACAGTGCGCCTTTTTTAATTGTATTTTTACTAAACATGTTCTGTCCAGCCACTCATGCAAATTCTTGAACTGGATGCTGTACAGAATTCCTTGACAAAAGAAAAGTGTGGGATATTTCTGTTGTTGCCTTATTTGTATTTTGACTTTACTAAATAGATATTTTTAGTGTTTGAAGCAGCCGGACTGCAGCAGGAAGGGATAGAAAGAAGTTTAAAAAGCAGACGGAGGTGGACATTACGGGGACCTGAGACGGACAAGACAGACAGCAACAATAACAAAAACAACAACAACAACAACAGAACAACATCAGCAAATACAATATATACAAATATGATCCCAAAAATGTTAACAAAGAAACAGTTAATGAAGTAGATAGTAATAACACAGAAATTATAATTAATATTATTGCACTACTTATGGAGCAATACAAATACCAACAGGAAAAACACTAATGATAATACATAATAATAATTATTACCTCTATTATTAACATTTCAGTCGGTTCAAATGCAACACTACATACATGTAATAAATACTTGAACTAAAAAAGAAAATCAGATGAAGAGAGGGGAACTCACATCTGCGGTCCTCTCCAGTGTTTCTAATTGTCATCCCACTGGGTTGAGTTTTTCCTTGTCCTGATGTGGGATGTGCAGCCCTTTGAGACACTTGTGATTTAGGGCTATATAAATAAACCTTGATTGATTGATTGATTGATTGATTGATTGATTGATTGATTGATTGAATAAGTTCTGTCATGATCCACTACTTGGATCATGGCATGTTCTGGTTTTGTTCTGTTTTTTTATCACCCTGTTTATAGTATTTGACGTCCTTAGTTGCTGGTGGCACTTCCTGTTTTGTTTCTGTTGCCTAGTTACGCATTTAGTGTCACCTGTCTCTTGTTTGTCGTCGCGCACCTGCCTCCTGATTTTATGTCCCTTTTTAAGCCTGCCTTTGTTTGTCTTTCGGTCTCGCAGTGTAGTTTGCTTTCCACGCAACAGGTGACGTCGCTTTACCGCATTGTGGTAAATACCCTTTTGTACTCGATTAGCTTCCATGCTGTTTTGTTTGTTTGTTTCCCTAGCTAACATGCTAGCGTCTTTTGTTCCTTCCAGCTCACATGCTAGTTCAGTTGGTTTTGTTTGTTAGTGCCTTTGTGCAAGTGTTTTTGTTCTTAGTTTGTTCTTTAGTGTATTAATAAATCGTCATTCTTACCTTCACGCTGTGTTCCATTCCGACTGCACCTACGAGAGAACGAAATCCTCACCACGATGCCCACCAATCGTCACAAGTTCCTTCTTTTTCTGGATCCTCTTGTTGTGGGGCAGACTGACTCGTACATGCACATGCATCCTGAGCTATTGCCATTTTTAATACAGAGTAGTGTATACAGTTTATCTGTCACTGGATTTCATACGGAAGCGCTAAAAACTACAACATGGCTGACGGAGAAAAGCGCAGGCACGTAAGTAGGATCGGCCAAAGAACTGCGCATCCTGAAGAGACTGTCAGAAAGCATTGTTTGGACAAAAATGCAATTGTATTGTCAGAAATGTCATACTGGAACATTCGTAAGGGTTGTACTTGAATGCACCACATTTATTTGCTCAACATTTGCTCACAGTTTATATTACGTCCCTTCAAGGTGTACAGTACAAGTAGGATTTATCCCAAAAGTTACTTAAAAAAATATAACAGAGTAAACATAGCGCGTTACTACCCACCTATGCCAGCCACCTTTACAGTGCACATTTGATTTTGGTCTATTTATTATGTCAGAGTCATAAGAGTGTGAAGCTGTTTTTATTGACTTTCTGCAAAAAAGCTAGTCAAAGATAATTTCTGTGACAGCACTCTAGTGTTTTTAAGAATCTGTTGCAAAAATGTGAGTCCCTCACAAGTTCTTTGAACTAAACTAAAAAAAAAAAGTGTACTGTTACTGCCAAAAAAGGAAGGACTTAAAGGGGTGCCTTGAGTAACGCCTAAGTTATGTCCGGAAGAAACGACATCCACAGTTTCCAAAAACAATTAGAAATTTGGTTTGTTAGACCACAGAACACTTTTCCATTTTGCATCAGTGCATCTTAGATGGGCTTTGGCCCAGCGAAGCCAGCGGTTTTTCTGGGTGTTGTTGACAAATGGCTTTCGCTTTGCATAGTAGAGTTTTAACTTGCACATACAGATGTAGTGACAAACTTTAGTTACTGACAGTAGTTTTCTGAAGTGTTCCTGAGCCCAAATGTGATATCCTTTACACACTGATGTCGTTTTTTCATGCAGTACCGCCTGAGGAATTGAAGGTCACAGTGATTTCTCCAGATTCTCTGAACCTTCTGATTATATTACGGACCGCATGACGAAATCCCTAAATTCCTTGCAATAGCTCATTGAGAGTGTTGTTCTTAAACTGTTCGACAATTTGCTTATGCATTTGTTCACAAAGTGGTGACCCTCACCCCATCCTTGTTTGTGAATGACTGAGCATTTCATGGAAGCTGCTTTTATACCCAATCATGGAACCCACCTGTTCCCAAATAGCCCGTTCACCTGTGGGATGTTCCAAATAAGTGTTTGATGAGCATTTCTCAACTTTCTCAGTATTTATTGCCACTTGTGCCAGCTTTTTTAAAAACATGTTGCAGGCATCAAATTCCAGATGAGCTACTATGTGCAAAAAATAATAAAATGTTCTGAGTTCCAACATTAAGTATCTTGTCTTTGCACTATATTCAATTGAATATATTCAATGATTTGCAAATTATTGTATTCTGTTTTTATTTACGATTTACACAACGTGCTAACTTCACTGGTTTTGGGTATTGTACTTTGCGAAAATAATTATTTACACAGAAATATTCTGTAAACGTTTATACACATAACTTAGTTGTTTCCAAACAGTGCCTGTAACATGGCAGTAAAACGGCTGATCAAACAAAACAGAATTGCTCGTCATGGACTTCCTACCTGTGGAAGCTAGCTCTCCAATCAGCTTAACGTACTCAACAACTCCTCCATGACATCTTGGTGAGTTTACTGAGGAATTTCCGAAACAATAAAAAAAGAATGCCCTTGTAAATGAATAATACAAACACAGACACCCGTAACATGTTCGCATATTAGATAAGGTTAACAACGCTAGCTTCATTACAATACAATAGCACGTGCAAAAATGCATGAAAACATTACTACAGACATTGCAACTGTTTTAGTTACACTGTAAAACTTAAAAGTTTATATATTAATGAGTAAAAACACTATGGACAGCTAAAAGACTAAATGGCAATACCCTTTAATGCAGGGGTCTCAGACACGCGGCCTGCGGGCCAATTGCGACCCGCAAGACGTTATTTTGTGGCCCGCACCTTAATATAAAAATCTAATGTTGGTGCAGCCCGCGAGTTTTGTATGAATGGCGAGTTGCAGCGTTATGCTTTCCAAATATCAGTGTCCATCATGTGATAATCATTCCCCTATTAACAATGTTAAGGGAGCACCATGGAGGCCCTGCCTTTGGCGTCCTCTACAAACTGTATGGACTACGTGCCAGCCCAGCTACATGTTGTATTTAGCTCTTGTATACGCATTAAGCGACTGCAAGACATAGTTGATCAACAGCCACACAGGTCACACTGAGGGTGGCCGTATAAACAACTTCAACCTTGTTACAAATATGCGCCACACTGTGAGCCCACACCAAACAAGAATGACAAACACATTTTGGGAGAACATCCGCACCGTAACACAACATAAACACGACAGAACAAATACCCAAAATCCCATGCGGGGTTGGAGGGACGGGGTTGTATATTGTTGCCCGGAAGAGTTAGGGCTGCATTAGAATCTGTTGCTTTTATGTTGTGTTACGGTGCGGATGTTCTCCCAAAATGTGTTTGTCAATCTTGTTTGGTGTGGGTTCACAGTGTGACGCATATTTGTAACAAGGTTGAAGTTGTTTATACGGCCACCCTCAGTGTGACCTGTGTGGCTGTTGATCAACGATGTCTTGCAGTCGCTTAAGGCGTATACAAGAGCTAAATACAACATGTAGCTGGGCTGGTTATTCAAAAGAATGTGAATCCATTAAAAAGTGCATGTTAGATTTTTTTTAAGGAATCTTTTCTTGCGGCCCAGATTCACCCAGTTTCTGCATCCAGTGGCCCCCAGGTAAATTGAGTTTGAGATCCCTGCTTTAATGGATTGACACTGCAGCACCTGCAGTGAGCGAACTTGTCCAAAAGATGTCACCATAGCACAAACAATAACATACCTTCTCATTGGATTGTCATGTAATACTTTTCATTATGACTGTTAACGAAGACAAATCCATAAATTATAAGCGCCAGGATTCAAAGTGTAGGAAAAAATAGTGGTTTATAGTCTGGAATTTATGGTAAATCCATCAGGTTGGGTGAGAGGCATTGTGTTTTTATCAAGGCTGTCTCTGTACATTGCTGCTTATATATTTCCCTCTATCTTGACAAGTCTTCCAGTTTCTGCTGATGAAAAACATCCCCACATCATGATGCCGCCTCCATCATGCTTTGCCGTAGGGTTGGTATTGGCCTGGTGATGAGTGGTGCCTGGTTTCGTCCAAAAATGACGCCTGGCATTCATGCCAAAGAGTTCAATCAGACCAGACCACATAATTTTGTTTGTCGTGCTTCTGGGAGTCTTTCAGGTAAATTATAGGCAAAGTTTTTACTCAGAAATGGCTTTTGTCGAGCCATTCTACCATACATGCCTGATTGGCGGATTGCTGCAGAGATGGTTGTCCTTCCAGAAGGTTCTTCTTTCTCCACAGAAGATTGCTGTAGCTCTGAGAGAGTGACCATCGGGTTCTCATTCACCTCCCTGACGAGACAAAGATGAATGCAGCAATGTACAGAGACCACCTGGATGCAGGCCCGCTGCAACAGGGTCGGCAAACCAAGCAATCGCGTAGGGCCCCCAGCTGAAAGGGGGCCCACTGAAAACCGCTAGTCATATTTTCAAATTTAACAGTGTGATTTAATTAGGAAAATTAAATGACGTAACATAATAGCCAAACGTCTCATATGGACAACAACAGTGACAATGAGGGATGATGTAAAGACAATGACATTATTGTTGGCGATCACTGGAAAGGACTATGATTGTCCTCCTGTTGATGGGATTGCCTTCAGGAGAACGCCTGTGCGTGGAATCTTTTAAAGTTGGGAGACTGGTGCACAGACAGCCACCACACTGTCCTTGGCAAAGAGAAGCCAAGGGTCCGATGCCATGGAGACCGAGACAATTGGGGGCCCTTCTTTTTTGCAGCCTTCTTCCGCCTTTGTTACCGTTGTGGAGCTTCTATGCGACCATCAACCGCCCACTCCGCCGTTGAGGTCTTTTTCGACGAGGGAGACGCGAAGACTCCTACGTCACTTCTTCGCTGTGGGGAGCTGTGTCCGATGGCAAGGGAAACGCAGAACGACCGGAACCTCCTCACAGCTGCAGGAGGCTGCCGGAGCTGCGGTCTGTCCGAGGACAATGTACAGTGATGTTTACTAATGACCGTAAGTCTTCAACTATACAAAGTATTTCAATGGTTGGAATCTGCACTTATGGATGATATACCAGGTACTATAGTAAACTAATTAGTTACTATGGTAATCTACGTCACAGCAGCTCACACGAGACACCAAGCAGTGTGGGCGGGATGACATCGAGGAATGACATCGCTGAGCAGGTTTGACTCCCTTTTATTTTTCAATAACAGCTTTGCCTTTTGCTCGGATCGCTTTTCAGCTGCTCCGATCCTGCTCGCTCCTCTCTCGCCTTCAGTCGGCCGCGTCCTCGTCGCTCTTGTCGGCTTGGTCTCAGTCGTTGTCGCTCTTTAGGTCTTTCTACTGGTTCTCCTACTTCTGCCCCGATTGTTCCTCCTTCTCCCCTTTTTATGCTGCAGGAGAAGATGCAGGGATTGAGAGCAGGTGTGTAATCTACGCACCTGACTCGGATTGCCGCAGCATCGCTCCAAGCGTGCCCCGCCTCTCCGCTCCGCTGCATGCTCCGCCTCCTGGCCGCCATCTTTGGTAGGACCGCTGTTTGTCCTATCCTGCTGTCGCTCGTCGGCTCCGTCTCTCCACAGTGATATATCAGATTGTAGGTGGGTTTATTTTGTGCCCTTCGCGTTCTTATTTCACTGTTTGTTGCATTTTTGTTGTGTTTCACTTGATTGTAAAATATGTCGATCAAAATGGGGTGTGACATTCATATTTTCTTCAATATTCAGTGTTTTATTTTTCATAGAAAAAAATACAATTCCATTATTTCTTTAAGGCGATCTGTCATAACGTGTTTAGCATTCAATCAGACATTTTTGTGAAGTTTTGTATTAGTGTCCCTAAAAATAGATATACCGGCCCCCAGACTTATTTTTTTCACTAAATGTGACACCCCGAGTCAAAATAATTGCCCAGGCCTTCTTTATGGCCACTGTGAAACTACTGCATGCTTAATGCTCATGTAAATATCCACCATGCACGCCAAAACAGTTTTTTGGAGGGGAATTTTGCCTATCGTTCACAATCATTTCTAAATGCATCATGACGGACGTTTTTTTTTTTTTTTAATAATGCATTCTAACCCGTAAATAAACATACATAAAAGTCGGCTTACGACTGAGCCAATGGGAGGTCCTCTATTCTGCCAATAAAACCTAGTAAATAAACATCCAAAAATCGCAACAATACCCCATTTACCTTCCGCGACTTGAATATTAACCCTATAATAGTGATATTGTTATTGTAAGCGCTCACACAGACTAACTATTTATAGCAGCACCATGAACACAAGCTTGTGTGCCAATGTTGATATTGAGTTGGAATGATTTATTGTCTACAATAAACGCCCGCGGAAGTTTATTGTAGATAGTAAATCATGCCTCTCACTTGGACAGTAGAAGGATGAGGACGTATTCCGACAATCATTGATATATAAACTATCAGACTGCGTGGTCGGTAGTAGTGGGTTTCAGTAGGCCTTTAATATCCAATTATATGAATATAATGTCGGCTGTTGGCCCGCGACCACATTTTTTTTAGCCCAATGCGGTCCCCAAGTCAAAATGTTTGAACACCCCTGCTTTAGGGGCTCTGTAGATATTAACCTTTTTTTTCTTTTTTCTTTTTTTCATGGGGTAAACATTAAGGAAATTATGATATTTTTAACAAAAATCATAAATGTATGATAATGGTAGTTCTGAGTCAAATTCCAACTTTTTATTTTTATTTTAAAAAATAAAATAAAAATACGTTTATTCCACATCCTCATTTCAGCCCGGATGTCCTCTTACACGAGACGTAAATGGATTTGTTACTTGTTTCTTTTCCCACAAAGTATCGCAGTCCTTCTTGAAGAGACACTTGACCTCCATCGACGCTCCTCCGATCCCCGAGTGACTGAAAAAAAGAGAAAAAAAAGTGGGCTGGCTACGCGCGAAGTGCAGCAGCAGTTTAGAGGACTGCTTCCATGTGGCGCACACTTCTACGCGCCTTTCTCAGTGCGTGCGTCTCTGCTGTGGGATGTTACACGGATGACAACTCTGCGGACTCGAACATGCACACGGAGGAGTGTGGCAACAGAGACTTTTGCTCCCACTTGTCCGAGAACACCTCTTGATGACTTTCTCGCCGCTGGCTGCCACATCTGGACTCTTTTCTTTGACTTAACTTGTATGTTGGAATATTGGACCAGCGATTCCTAACATCCTTCTCTAGTTAAGTGCATTTATTCCTATTTTTTTTCTTCTTTTTTTTTCCTTTTACGCTTTTGGATTTGGACTTTTTTAATGGCAAAAAACGGGAAAATGGAACACTCAGCCAAAGTGACATATATTTTGTTTTTTATCTGTCTCCTTGACAAAAGGTAAGTCACATTTGTTTTAATGCATTTATGATTCAAACTCAATGATGCTTGATTCATCGTGTGCCTTAAATATTCAAGCTACAACCACATATAAAGATAAGTAAATCAAAGGATGCAAGGTACATTTTCATATTTTTTATTTATTTTCAAAACAAATACAATGTATGGATTTTTTTTTAAAGGAAATAAACAGTTTGCATGTCTGTTTAGTGTTTATTTATACATACATACATATACATATATATATATATATATATATATATATATATATATGTACTGTACATATGTGTGTTTATGTGTGTGTGTGTATATGTATATATATATATGTATATATATATATACATATACACACACACATATATACACACATATGTACAGTATATATATATATATATATATATATATATATATATACATGCATACACATATACATATATACACATATATACACTTACACACACACACACATATATATATATATATATATATATTTATAATACACATATTATATATACACATAATATATATATTTATATATACACATACCTATGTATACAATTGATATATATATATATATACACATATATACATGTATATATATATATATACATGCATACACATATATACACTTACACACACACACACACACACACACACACATATATATATATATATATATTTATAATACACATATATATACACATAATATATATTTATATATACACATACCTATGTATACAATTGATATATATATATGTATATACACAAACACACACAAAAAATTACACATACAGTAATATATAAATATATATATATATACAAGATTTTATAAAACGTCTGCCTTGTTTTTAATGAATACTTAGGCCTACTATGCTGCTGTATTTTAATGTAGGTCTTTATCGTGGTACTTGGAGAGCAGGAGAGCAGGAAAATAAAACACTAATCCCTTAAGTGATTATTTTGCATACCATTGGATGCAGCCTGTGTACCACTACCTCACTAGATTAGGGTTGTGAATCTTTGGGCACATAATTGATTGATTGATTGATTGAGAGGTTTATTGACATCTTAAAGAATTGAATCTATGTAATGCTTCAAAAAGGCAAATGGATAGCCCACAGAGCCAAATGCCTTGTTTCCATTGTGGTCCATTAAATATTCATCACATTTGATACATTCAATAATAAAAGATATATACCTTGTAACATGTATATAAAAATATATGTTTAAACAAATGGATAAATTATGTACACATACACAGTAAACATGTCAGGTGATTTGAAAAACAATTTATACAAACAATGGGGGGGCACATATATATATATATATATATATATATATATATATATATATATATATTTATATATATATATTTTTTTTATATATATTTATATACACTTTGATCCAACTCCTGGAGTGACGATTCAAATCAGAATCTATTCTCGATTCAACACGATCCTCGTTTTCAATTTTTCGCAATGTATTATTTGGTGAAATAATTGAAACAAAACTTTTTTTAAACAGGTTACAGGTTAGAAAAACTCCTTCTGGTTGCATTGAATTGGCCTTAAATAATATTTTTAGCAAATTATTCTTATAAAATAGTAATAATAATAATCATAATTAAAAAATGTAAAACATGTTCTATCATTTTTTTTTTAATTATTAATCAATTCCAGATAAGGATGAATACGAATGGCAATTCGGATGTGAATCATTTTTTGCGCATCCCTAGTGTTGATTTAATTTTAGTCATGCACTATTTTTAAATAAAAAACTCTTCCTAAACAAACCAAAGAGTCCAGTTGTGATCGATTGAATGCCCTAAAATTCCAATGACCTGGACGCATGAGAACTTTCAAAGACAGTATTTTAGAATGTCGTTAAATAATTAGCTGCGGGTTGCAAGTAGCTGCAATGTGGAAAACCCTGATTTAAACTCAAACAATTATCACATGTTTGTCAATTTAAAGTATAAGGCACTCAAAATATATAAGTAAAAAAAAGGAGCTAATCATTGTCTTGTAAAAAAATGTTTTTGTTATCTTTGGCCAATTATCTGGCTGACCAAGCCCCCCCTTTTGCAAACAAAGTTTCTGTTAATTAGATGTTGCCCTTTGAAAAGAGCTGTTGAAACAGGCCTAATCTCTAAGTAGGAAACACAACAGGTAGTAACAGAAGCCTAACACGCAATGCCACCATCAGGATGATCATTGCGGAACAAACCATGGCCAAGGTTCCTGTTCAACTCTTTTTCACTCCCGGAAAGAGCGCCGCCGTGTTTGTTTCACAAATACCTGAAGAAACACACACACGGCCGTGGAACATGGAAAGAAAAAGCATGCAAAACCTACAGCTGCGTGTCAGGTCACAGTCAAGCATGTGCAGAAATGTGTGCCTGCAGCCATGCTCCAGGCTGTGTGCGCGGAGCCTCTGCCTGCAACGCACAACCTGCTCGCTACACTTAATTGACAGCGGAGAAAAGAAAAGACGGTCACCTTTCAGCTTGAGAGCTCTCTCGTCATGGGGGCCACGTCTCTTTTCCCAGTTATTGTTTTTGCTGTTTGCCTCTGAGGCGGAAAGAAGCTCTCCGAATATGCTGGATGCATTTGTAACACTGACAACTGGTGTTCAAACACCGGCGCTGGCCTTGACTTTAAACCAGGGGTAGGGAACCTGTGGCTCTCGAGCCGGATGTGGCTCTTTTGATCACTGCATCTGGCTCTCGGATAAATCTGAGCTGACATTTAGGGCTATATAAATAAACATTGATTGATTGATTGATTGATTGAACCAAGAGAGCCGATTCCACCCTCAGCCGCCCACCAACTCTCAGCCAGTGTCCAGTCCGCATGGATGAGCGAGGATGAGTCCAAGGAGACCTAGGCGTCCGATACTTGCTCATTCAGCCAAAACACCGTGAAGCCCGTCCATCCCGGCCCCCTGAGCCAGTTCCGCAGCCCTGTCCCTTCATCCGCATCTCCTCTCCTCCGGTCCCTCCAAACGGACTCCGGTGTGACAGAGACCCAGCAGCTGGTCCCCACGGCCGAAATGCTCCTAGGAGGCAGATCCAGAAGCCCACAAAAAAACACTGCAGAAGTCACAAAGTTGCCACCCCTTGTCGCACAGCCCCAAAGGGTCCCAAACCCAAAGGCAAAAAATTGATCAAATACAATAAAAACACAGGCAAAAAATTGATCAAATACAATAAAAACACAGGAAAACAAGAGGGAAACACCATGAACACAAAAGGATGACAGAAGAGCAGAGAGCTCCTTCCACCAGCTTGGAAAAAGTGTCTACTGTAGAGGACACTGGTTTCTCTGGAATATATGAAATACAGCTTATAGTGAAGGGACAAGTTCGGCCCCCGGTCCTTAGCTTTTGATGTACTGCTCAGTGGCCTAGTGGTTGGAGTGTCCGCCCTGAGATCGGTAGGTCGTGAGTTCAAACCCCGACCGAGTCATACCAAAGACTATAAAAATGGAACCCATTACCTCCCTGCTTGGAACTCAGCATCAAGGGTCGGAATTGGGGGTTAAATCACCAAAATGATTCCCGGGCGCGGCCACCGCTGCTGCTCACTGCTCCTCCTCACCTCCCAGGGGGTAAGGGAGATGGGTCAAATGGTGAAGTAAAGCTCACCACACCTAGTGTGTGTGTGTGACAATCATTGATACTTTAACTGTTGACTTTTTAACCGACAATTTTGGTTTGTTTTGTTTCTATTTGTCTTGTTCTGCATATTGTGCAGTATTTTGTATTTCTATATTGTTTTGTATATTGTACAGGATTGCTTATTATTTTTATTGGATAGTAGTCTGTTTATTTCAATTGTTAGTTTTTTCCTTTATTACCTCTTGTGTTATTTATTTACCCCGTATTTGTTCCCACTACTGCACCTTAAAGGCCTACTGAAACCCACTACTACCAACCACGCAGTCTGATAGTTTATATATCAATGATGAAATATTAACATTGCAACACATGCCAATACGGCCTTTTTAGTTTACTACATTACCATTTAAAATTTTCCACGGAGTTTCCTGTTGACGCGATAATGACGTGTGTTTGTGACGTTATTTGTTGGAGGGGACATATTAGCCCAGCACCACTTACGGCTAAAAGTCGTCTCTTTTCATCGCATAATTACACAGTATTTTGGACTTCTGTGTTGCTGAATATTTTGCAATGTGTTCAATTAATAATGGAGAAGTCAAAGTAGAAAGATGGAGGTGGGAAGCTTGTAGCCTTTAACCACACAAACACACGGTGTTTCCTTGTTTGAAATTTTCGGAGATGAAGCTTTACTATGGATCAGAGCGGTCAAGCGAACATGGATCCCGACTACATGTCAACTGGCAGTTTTCAGTGAGAAAATTGTGGTAATAAGTCGCCTCCTACCGGAGATCAGCGGAGCTTCTGTCCTGCTGCAGCTTTGTGACTTCCCTCAACACACCCGTCCACACACCCGTGGCTCCACCGCTCCGACTATCAGGTACTATTTAACTCACTAAAACACTAGCAACACAACAGGCAGATAAGGTAATTCCCAGAATTATCCTAGTAAATGTGTCTAAAAACATCAGCAATCGCCTTTTTTTTGTAACTTTTTTTTTCTAGTCTTTCACTCTAAATTACCTCATCCACGAATCTTTCATCTACACTCAAATTAATGGGGAAATTGTCGCTTTCTTGGTCCGAATAGCTCTCGCTGCTGGAGGCTCACAATATAAACAATGTGCTGATGTGAGGAGCCCTACAACCCGTGACTTCACGCGCACATCGTCTGCTACTTACGGTAAAGGCAAGGCTTTTTTATTAGCGACCAAAAGTTGCGAACTTTATCGTCGATGTTCTCTACTAAATCCTTTCAGCAAAAATATGGCAATATCGCAAAATGATCAAGTATGACACATAAAATGGGCCTGCTATCCCCGTTTAAATAAGATAATCTCATTTCAGTAGGCCTTTAAATTGGACTCCATAATCTCGTTATATGCAAATATAATGACAATAAAGTCCATTCCATTCTATTCTATTCTATTGTATTGTAATTTATTCTAACACTGACGTGAACCCCAATTGCCACACATGCTAACCACAAGGCCATGAGTGTCAAACTCTGGCCCGCCGTGTATTTTCATTTGGCCCTTGAGACAATATCAAATTAACATTAGAGCTGGCCCGCTGGTATTATACAGCGGCACCAACTCTCTAGCACCGCATTCACCGCTAATACTCATACTTGCAAACACCCCCGCCCCCCGATTTTCCAAGGAGACTCCCAAATTTCAGTGCCCCTCACGAAAATCACAGGGGACAACCATTCTCCCAAATTTCTCCCCATTCCCACCTGGACAACAATATTGGGGGCGTGCCTTAAAGGCACTGCCTCAAGCGTCCTCTAAAACCTTTCGTCACGTCCGCTTTTCCTATGTGGAAACAGCGTCACATGATATATGTGGCTTTTACACACACACACATGCTAATGCAATGCAAGCTTGGTCAACAGCCATACAGGTCACACTGAGGGTGGCCGTATAAACAACTTTAAGACTGTTACAAATATGCGCCACACTGTGAACCAACACTAAACGAGGATGACAAGCAAATTTCCAGAGAACATCCGCACTGTAACACAACATAAACACAACAGAAGACATACACGGAACCCCTTGCAGCACTACCTCCTCCTGGACGCTACAATATAAAAATGTATTTTTAGCCTATGGGAAAAGTTGATTTTGATATTTACCTGAGAAGGCTGCAAATTTGATTTGATATGCCATTGCTATTTTTAAATTATTAGTATTATTTCAAACTCGATTTTGCATGTCACTATAAAGTTGTATAAGTCTCGCTTGTTCAATATTCAATGCAAAACTTGTTTAGGTCCCTATTGAAAGGTTAATTTGTTCAACCTTGGCCCGCGGGTTTGTTCAGTTTAAAATTTTGACCCACTCTGTATTTGAGTTTGACACCCCTGCACTAAGCCATTGTTCAACCCCATATTTCATTATTTTTCATTATACAGTATGTCAGTGTATTCTATTTAATGATTTCATGATATCTTTTCTTGATTAAGTGGCATTCTGTACATGTAACCAAAGAACGTTTCTTGTCTAGTGAAATGATCAAATCCGTTCTTTGTTTCGAAAAAGTTGGATATCCAATAATGTTTTTTTTGGTGACGGTTTTTCGGAATGGAGTTGAACGTGTGTTTTCTGTGCAGGGCAGACGCCAATGAAATCTTAGGCCTGAAGCTCCCCAACATCGACCCGATTCTGAACGCCAACACGGTGTGCCTGACGCTGCCGGGCTTGACTCGGCGCCAGCTGGAGGTGTGCATGCGCAACCCTGACGTGACAGCTTCAGCCATCCAGGGAATCCAGATCGCTATCCACGAGTGTCAGCACCAGTTCAGAGGGCACCGGTGGAACTGTTCCAGCCTGGAGACGAGGAACAAAATACCTTATGACAGCATCGTCTTCAAAAGAGGTCAGACTTGATGCAAGATCAAATATTCCTGAGACGCGGAACGCTTGTTGGGTTGCATTGCTTCCAATATTCACAGGTAGTCCGAAGCATAATTTTTGCATAAACTGTTACATCCAACAGACATTTCCGTGAAATTAAACGCACAAGACACATTGAGAAAAAAAGTATGAAGGCATCAAAGGTTTGACGTTCAAACAGGTTGTGGTTTCACGATCAACCTCACATTGATGGAATACCTCAAAATGACAAGTTCATGGAACAGATAAGCTGCAACAATGATACGCGTGAAGGAACATTTAGTATGTTAGGGTAATCCAACTCTCCACAGACAAAAGAGATCATGTTTTCTCTTATTTCGGACAGAATCATGCACATGGTTACCTCCAGTGATTTCTGCCCATTTTTTGAAACACCCAGCCACCGCTGTCTCCTCAGTGGTTTGGACAATAGATGAGTGGACTTCAAAAGTCACTCACCTGCAGATTACCAAACTTGGTGCAGATCAGTTTCCTCCCGACTCTGTTTGAAGTGTTCAGAGCCTTACAAGTTAGCTACAAAAGGATGAAAGAAGATCTTCACATAAATGGAACCCAAGTGACTGACTGGAGAGGGCATCTGGTTCTTTGGAGCAACAGGATTGATGAGCAGTGCTTGTTGTGTGTGTGTGTGTGTGTGTGTCTGTGTGTGTGTGTGTGTGTGTGTGATACATTGAGTGGAAGTGGCTGCCCTTTTTACCACTTTAAATAGAAAATGACAGTTTAGTGAGAATTTTAATCTAAAATTGGGTAACAGTAATTGTATACAAACCAATATCTACAGTAATACAAATTACACTATAATGCGATGACGATAAAGAATAAAATAGCACTTTGTCATTGGACTTAAGTAAATAGAACACACTTGGTTGTAATTATTTACATTAATAAAGGGGACTTATGGTTAATTTTGTCCTTTCTGACTTAACGTTGCGACAATGTTGGATACTTGTGGTTAGGGGTGTAACGGTACACAAAAATTTCGGTTCGGTACGTACCTCGGTTTAGAGGTCACGGTTCGGTTAATTTTCGGTACAGTAAGAAAACAACAAAATATACATTTTTTGGTTATTTATTTACCAAATTTGTAAACAATGGCTTTATCCTTTTAACATTGGGAACTCTATAAGAATTCTACCCACGTTAATCCACTTTAAACTGCCTCAAGTTGTTGCTTTGATTAAATAAAATGACAAAACCTTTCTTCTATATATAAAAAGTGCAACTTTAAACAGTTTCAAGTTAACTCATCATGCTTAATGTATTACAGCATTTGGGAAGCCTGTAGTTGACTTTTCTTATACACACACACACACACACACACACACACATACACACATGCACACACACGCACACAGCAAAATGAGCTAACGTAATGCTAAAAGCTAATTAGCGTTCACCTCAACCCAGAACTATGAGAGAGCTGAGCTGCAGTTTAAGTTTCTAGAAAGTCAACGGGCTCATAGTGATGTTTGTAATAGTTGTGACTAGGAAGTGTTTTTTTATAATTTGGGGAGTGTACGATGTCAGCTGCTCACCTGCTAAACACATATCTGCTCATCTCGACGCCGGAGCACTGACAACATGCGCTCTGAATACGCACTGCTGATTGGCTTTGTATGTAACCAATCAGATGGTTGCGTGGGCGGGACAATGCTGGGTGCTCACTGCTCAGAGGCTGCTGCAGAGCAGCTTGTTAAGACTTTAGACTACAAACTCGTTCGATACACCCTTCTACCGAACCGAAACCCCCGTACCGAAACGATTCAATACAAATACACGTACCATTACACCCCTACTTGTGGTAAATAATTGCAAAGCATCGAATCCTGAGGTTCAAGCATTTTGATGTAAGCTTGCATGCAGTTTTGGATGTCTGTTTTTGCTGTTTTGCAGTCTAGCTACGTCGTGTCCTAGGTTTTGTGTGCCCCAAAGCAATATTTGCCCATTTGGTAGATAGCTGAATATCTCTGATATATTAAAAAAACCTTCACATTGCAAACATGCTGCCTCTAGTGTAAAGGATTGCATAAACTTTGCTTACGTCATCATAACATCCCTTTTTGGCAGGGTTATTTTAGTGATGAGTCTTTTTTTTTTTGGTGGTGAAACTTTGGCAATAATAAATAATACTTACATCCATCCATTCATTTTTTACCGCTTGTCCCTAATATATAGGGATTTCAACATCTACGGTCCATAATATCATCAAAAGGTTAAGAGAATCTGGAGAAATCACTCCACGTAAACGGCATGGCCGGAAACCAACATTGAATGACCGTGACCTTCAATCCCTTAGACGGCACTGTATCAAAAACCGACATCAATCTCTGAAGGATATCACCACATGGGCTCAGTAACACTTCAGAAAACCACTGTCACTAAATACAGTTCGTCGCTACATCTTTAAGTGCAAGTTAAAGCTCTACTATGCAAAGTGAAAGCCATTTATCAATAACATCCAGAAACTCCACAGGCATCATCTAAGATGGACTGATGCAAAGTGGAAAAGTGTTCTGTGGTCTGATGGGTCCACATTTCAAATTGTTTTTGGAAATATTCGACATCGTGTCATCCGGACCCAAGGGGAAGCTAACCATCCAGACTGTTATCGACGCAAAGTTCAAAAGCCAGCATCTGTGATGGTATGGCTGTGCATTAGTGCCCAAGGCATGGGTAACTTACACATCTGTAAAGGCACTATTAATGCTGAAAGGTACAAACAGGTTTTCGAACAATATATGCTGCCATCTAAGCGCCGTCTTTTTCATGGACGCCCCTGCTTATTTCAGCAAGACAATCCCAGGCCACATTCAGCACATGTTACAACAGTATGGCTTTGTAAGAAAAGAGTGCGGGTACTTTCCTGGCCCGTCTGCAGTCCAGACCTGTCTTCCATCGAAAATGTGTGGCGCATTATGAAGCGTAAAATACGACAGCGGAGACCAAGGACTGTTGGACGGCTGAAGCTCTACATAAAACAAGAATGGGAAAGAATTGCATTTTCAAAGCTTCAACAATTATTTTCCTCAGTTCCCAAACGTTTATTGAGTGTTGTTAAAAGAAAATGTGATGTAACACAGTGGTGAACATGCCATTTCCCAACTACTTTGGCTTGTGTTGCAGCCATGAAATTCTAAGTTAATTATTATTTGCAAAAAAAAAAAATAAGTTTATCAGTTTGAACACCAAATATCTTGTCTTTGTAGTGCATTCAATTGAATATGGGTTGAAAAGGATTTGCAAATCACTGTATTCCGTTTATATTTATATCCAACACAAATTCCCAACTCATATGGAAACAGGGTTTGTATATAATTACAGTTTTTCACTGTGAAACAACAGCTAATTGCTGTAAAAATATAAAGATAGTGTACATTTTCAGGCTTTTGTTGTAATTTTACAATACATTTAGATGTTACTGTTAAAAAAAATACTGTTAAGTGCTGTGAGATCCTGGTACATTTTTACAGTCCCAATTTATCGCAAATATTTTTTACATCGTCGATGCAGGGGGTTGTGCCTGCAGACAGATGCTCAAAGTAAAAAAAAAAAAAAAAAAAGCAGTTAAAACCTGATAAACAGTAGGCAAGGGATTCATACGGCCCCATTCCTGGAGTGATCTCTCATGCGAGGAAGAGAGGTGCCGGGGGTTATTTATTTTGTAATGTCTTCTAAAAGTGATGAAAAGCACCAATCTACATAGCAAAGTTGGAAGATACGCAAAACACATTTTAAGATGTTCAACACTTTTCTGCCATCTCTTGGTTAAAGTAGATAGTGCAACTAACCAATTCGTCAGGTTTCATGTGTTTGGTAAATGGCGCCAAATGGGGCCATAGAAATCCATCAATCAATCAATCAGTGTTTATTTATATAGCCCTAAATCACAAGTGTCTCAAAGGGCTGCACAAACCACAACGATATCCTCGGTACGGAGGCCACATAAGGGCAAGGAAAAACTCACACCCAGTGGGACGTCGGTGGCAGTGACAATGATGATTGTGAGAAACCTTGGAGAGGACCATTTTCTTTCTGTACAATGTACATGTTTGTATGAATTCCAACTCAATTAATGTAGAAACTAACTTCAAATTGTCTCATTTGAAGTTTACATAAGCACACACACGTCTTAACAAAAGGTATGGTGTAATTTCCAATAACCAAAAAAAAGGTGATGGTTAAACTGCACAGACAAGTTTGGGTTTTTTTCGTTCTTTTTTTTTTTTTAATCAATGCCGCAAAGCCCTTGTAGACCAATAGAATATGTTGGCTCACCTTTAATCACAATTTCCCTCATCATTTGAAGGCCGATAGTCATTATTAGAACGGCGGATGTTTGTTGTTAAACATCCCTGCCTCGCCTCAGGAGCCGAGACTCCAAAACCGTTTACGTAAACAGCAGACTTCCAATGTGAGGGTTCATTTTCAACCATGTTGATTTGGTCTTGCTATAAAGTGAGTCAAGTTAACAAGCCACGACCAGTATCGCGTGCAGCGACCACAAAAGTGCAGTACTGTAAAAAAAGATTTACAATCCTGACTCAAGATTTTTTTTTTTAGATTGGCTTCAGTCTAGGTGGGGTTCCTGCTAACTACGAAGCCCAGGTTTATGGGCTGGAAACAGGAATCCTTGGCTTTGACTCAACCGTAGCCCAACTGACATCACCGATCCGTTTTTGTACCTGTGCCTCAGCGTGTCATTTTGCAACACATCCTCAGCCACGGATCATTGTCTTAATGGATGCCATAAAATGCATCAGCCCATAGTCACTGGTGAAGTGAAGTGAATTATATTTATATAGCACTTTTCTCTAGTGACTCAAAGCATTTTTACGTAGTGAAACCCAATATCTACAAACCCCGTTTCCATATGAGTTGGGAAATTGTGTTAGATGTAAATATAAACGGAATACAATGATTTGCAAATAATTTTCGACCCATATTTAATTCAATATGCTACTAAGACAACATATTTGATGTTCAAACTGATAATTTTTTTTTTTTTTTTGAATAAAAAAATCATTAACTTTAGAATTTGATGCCAGCAACACATGACAAAGAAGTTGGGAAAGGTGGCAATGAATACTGATAAAGTTGAGAAATGTTCATTCATGGACGCCCCTGCTTATTTCAGCAAGACAATGCCAAGCCACATTCAGCATGTGTTACAACAGCGTGGCTTTCTAAAAAAAAAGAGTGCGGGTACTTTTTTGATCCGCCTGCAGTCCAGACATGTCTCCCATCGAAAATGTGTGGCGCATTATGAAGCGTAAAATACGACAGCGGACTGTTGAACGACTGAAACTCTACACAAAACAAGAATGGGAAATAATTCCCCTTTCAAAGCTTCAACAATTAGTTTCCTCAGTTCCCAAACATTTATTGAGTGTTGTTAAAAGAAAAGGTGATGTAACACAGTGGTGAACATGCCCCTTCCCAACTACTTTGTCACGCGTTGCAGCCATGAAATTCTAAGTTAATTATTATTTGCAAATAAAATAAAGTTTATGAGTTTGAACATCAAATATATTGTCTTTGTAGTGCATTCAATTGAATATGGGTTGAAAAGGATTTGCAAATCATTGTATTCCGTTCATATTTAGATCTAAAACAATTTCTCAACTCATATGGAAATGGGGTTTTCAAGTTACATTTAATCCAGTGTGGGTGGGACTGGGAGAAGGTGGGTAAAGTGTCTTGCCCAAGGACACAACGGCAGTAACTAGAATGACGGAAGCAGGAATCGAACTCGGGACCCTCAAGTTGCTGGCACGACCACTCTACCAACCGAGCTATACCGCCCATGGTGTTTAGCTTGTAGTATTGTCCTGAAATGTATTTCGGTACTTTTCTAAATAAGGGGAACCACAAAAAGTTGCATTATTGGCTTGATTTTAAAAATAAATCTTAGGGTAAATTAAACATATGTTTCTTATTGCAATTGAAGAACAATTTTGTCCTTAAATAAAATAGTGATCATACTAGACAACTTGTCTTTTAGTGGTAACAAACAGACTCCTATTTCGTCTGCTGACATATGCAGTCACATATTGTGTCATTTCTCATTCTATTTTGTCAAAAATATGGAGGGACAAGCTGTAAAAATTGTTTATTAATCCGTTCTTCCATTCCATCCATACTTTCTGTTTTAAAATGTTCCATCGACACTTCTGTTAAAATGTAATAATCACGTTTTCTTCTGTTGTTTGGATACTTTACATTAGTTTTGGATGACACCACAAATTTAGGTATCGAGGCGATACCAAGTAGTTACAGGATCATACAATGGTCATATTCAAAGTCCTCATGTGTCCAGGGATGTATTTCCTGAGTTTCTAAACGTAATACAATTTTTTTTAAAAGAAAAAAAAAATTAGTGACGATAAAAAATGTTGATGCAATCATAGTAGCATTGAATAGATACGCTCTTATACTTGGTATCATTACAGTGGATGTCAGGTGTTGATCCACCAATAGCCATATGACCTCCGAATTCGGGAGATGGGGGGGTGTATTTATTTTCAAGTATTTATATATATATATATACATATATAAGTATATATATATATATATATATATAAATATATAGAAATAGAAATATAATATAAATATTTATATATATATATATATATATAAATATTTTCAAGTATTTATATATGTATATATATATATATATATATATATATATATATATATATAATATAAATATATATAAATATAAATATAATATAAATATTTCTATATATATAAATATTTGAAGATATATATAAATATTTGAATATATATATATATATATATATATATATCCATGACGCTTCCGGGCTATATTTTACACTTCGCTAGCATCAAACCCCGCCTCCCCCCCCCTCCGTACGTCGGTTGAGATGGGCAGGGTTGGAGGCTATAATATAGTCTGGAAGAGTCATGGATGCTTGGGTTTCTGGGTAATTGTTATGTTGCGTTCATATTGTGTTACTGTGACGATGTTCTCCCGAAATGTGGTTGTCATTCTTTTTTGGTGTGGGTTCACAGTGTTGCGCATATTAGTAAGAGTGTTAAAGTTGTTTATATCACAACCGTCAGTATAACCTGTATGGCTGTTGACTATATGCCTTCCAATCTCGTAAGTGTGACGATTGAAGCAGCAAAATGCATGCGTCCAACTGGCACGCAGATAGCCTGGTATAAAGGTTGTAGAGGACGTTAAAAGTAAAGCCATCATGGCACGCCCTCAATATTGGAGTTGGAGTGAAAATCGGAGAATGTTAACCCCGGGTGATGTCCGGGAGAGGCACCAAAATCTGGGAATCCCCCGAAACGATAGGGGGGGTCGGCGATTATGCAGCTGAGCCACATCAGAGTGGCCAAAGAGCCGCGTGCAGTTCCGGAGCCCCGGGTTGCCGACCCCTGTTCTACCAGTACCGGTATACCAGTACAACCCTATTAGCTTGCATTAAGAGCAGCCTGAAGAGGACATGAATAGACCGAAATAAAGGGAATACCTCTCGTTTTGTTACTTTTCCCTGTTACCGTCCTCCCGCTGGCTATCTGCTTCTAATGCTTTCACTCAGCACTTTCCCCAACTCTCGGCGGCAAAAGCGTAAAACCAGTTTCGGTGGTTTTTGTAACGCAAAGTGACAGTTTCCTTTCAATCTTTAATCCATTTTGCCACTTCCTCAGCCATCAGTTCAGCCGGGCATGCCGCAGCCAGTGAATTATTTGGTAGATTGATTTGTTCCCGGTCTTCTGGGGGCCTGCATCCCCGAGCCGGGCCCAGCGCAGGGAAAGACCTAAATCAGGCTTTCTATGTATGAGGCAGAGCCTAAGTGCTACCCCCCTCTCTGTGTGTGCGTGTGTGCTGCATGCGTGTGAGGGCGGGGGTTAATGAAAATATTTAATTTAAACTTATATCATAAACAGAAATAAAAAAGGCTCATGTTAAAAACATTATTTGAAATGAATAGTATGCAATTTTCTTTTTGTCGTCACATCTGTGTCGGTGGTTGCACGGTCCCTGGTCTCGCAGATGAAAAGGGTGGATGGACTCTGCCAAGAAAAACGAAGGGCGGGGAAACATGAATGAATATGTCCGGTTAACTCAGCTGGGAAAACTCTACTGGCGTGTGCGCCGGCAGTGCCGCCACAATGACTCACCGCTTATCTGGCATCGTCACCCGCATGGCACACGTTAAAAACTCCTCAATGGGGAAAGCGGGGTCACGGCTCGGGTTGACGGTCGTGTGTTGTGTTCGAATGTGAAATGAGTTGTGCGTATATCTTCCCGGGACATTGGCAGCACACCTAGATTAGTGCGAGGGTCGAGCTTCGTTCTTTCCCCAAGATTAGTTTGTCAACATTTTCAAAACACGCCTGAATGGTCAAAAGACTTTGGAACCCATGAATTAGTACCTGTTTAAGTTATACTGTTTCACTGATGACTGAATTCGGCAAGCGCTGTTTTGTCCTATTAATTTCAGCGATCCTTGAACTCATCGTAGTTTATTTACATGTACAACTTTCTCCGATGCTGCCACAGAAATACATGTTTTATGCCACACCTTCTTTGTCTCATTTTGTCCACCAAACATTTTATGCTGTGCGTGAATGCACAAAGGTGAGCTTTGTTGATTTTTTTTTAACATACTCTGGTGCTTATCGGGCATATTTGGTCAACCCATGACTGCGAGCAAATTGATGCTAACATGAGATTTAGGCTAGCTGTATGTACATATTGCATCATTATGCCTCGTTTGTAGGTATATTTGAGCTCATTTAATTTCCTTTACTTACATTCTCTGTGTATTTAATATACATTTACATGTCTCATGACACATTATCTGTATGGAATATTGGCTGCATTTCAGATAGTTGTTTGTGTGCCATGTTGTTCCAGACCACAGCAAACCCAGCATGCAAAAATTGTATTGAATCCATTACAAGAAGACAGCCTGCCGTTACCTTTGTTACCTTTGACTTGAACGAACACACCAGCAGTATTGGCTGCATTTCAGATAATTGTTTGTGTGCCATGTTGTTCCAGACCACAGCAAACCCAGCTTGCAAAGATTGTATTGAATTCATTACAAGAAGACAGCCTGCTGTTTCCTTTGAGTTGAACGAACACACCAGCAGTATTGGCTGCATTTCAGATAGTTGTTTGTGTGCCATGTTATTCCAGACCACAGCAAACCCATCTTGCAAAGATTGTATTGAATCCATTACAAAAAGACAGCCTGCCGTTACCTTTGACTTAAACGAACACACCAGCAGTATTGGCTGCATTACAGATAATTGTTTGTTTGCCATGTTGTTCCAGACCACAGCAAACCCAGCTTGCAAAGATTGTATCGAATCTGTTACAACAAGACAGCCTGCCGTTTCCTTTGACTTGAACGAACACACCAGCAGTAATTTCCAGAAGTTATCTACTAATGATTAATGTTACAAAAATGTGTAGAATAAAGTAAAAGAATAAAAACACAACATTTCTGTCAACGAAGATTTGTGTCAGCTTTTGATAGTAGCTAATATAGACACTTACATAATGCGTTGCCTTCATTATATTGCGTTTAATTTTTGGCAGCTCCCACTGATTTGTATTTTTGAATTTTTCTTCCAATATGGCTCTTTCAACAATTTGGGTTGCCGACCCCTGATCTTTGCGATCATTTGGCCACCATTGTTAAAGTTACAGTCCCAACGATACATAAAATCTAGGTCAGTGTTTTTCACTAGTGTGCCGTGAGATACAGTCTGGTGTGCTGTGGGAGATCATGCAGATTCACCTATTTGGGTTAAAAATATTTTTTCGCAAACCAGTATTTATAATTTGGGAATAATGTGCCGTTGTTGAGTGTCGATGCTGTCTAGAGCTCGGCAGAGTAACAGATGTTTTACCATACCATATCAGTAGGTGGCAGCCGGTAGCTAGTTGATTTGTAGATGTCAGGACACATCGATGGTTTGTCGTGATCACAATATGCAGGCGACAGCGGGAGGCAGTGTGCAGGTAAAAAGGTATCTAATGCTTAAACCAAAACAAACAAAAGCTGAGTGCCCTAAGAAAAGGCATTAAAGCTTAGGGAGGGCTGTGTAGAACAAAACTAAAACTGAACTAGCTAAAAATGCTGGACGGCAGCAAAAACTTACAGCGTGTGGAGCAAACACGGCGTCCACAAAGTACATCCGGACATGACATGTTAACAATGTCCACACATAAAAAGATAGCAACAACTTAAATATTCTTGAGTGCTAAAACAAAGCAGTTGCGGGGAATAGCGATCAAAGAAAGACATGAAATTACAACAGAAAAAGTCACAAAAATGGGAGCGCAAGACAAGAACTAAAACACTACACACGGGAAAACACTAAAAAACTCAGAATAAGTCAGGGCGTGATGTAGCTGGTGGTGACAGTACACCTACTTTGAGACAAGAGCTATAGTGATGCATGCTTGGTTATGATTTGAATTCATATCCAACAATTGTGACAACGACTTTTTATTGACAATTGAGTTTCATTTTTTAAGGATTTCTTCAATGAAAAACATGCGCCTTGGCTCAAAAAGGCTGAGACACACTGCTTTAGATGTGGTGTAAATGTCCTCTGCATTTGAGGTGAAGTGAGCAGTGAGCAGTCAGCGGTAGCCGCGCTCGGCAATCATTTGGTGATTTAACCCCCAAATCCAACCCTTGATGCTGAGGGAGGCAACGGGTCCCATTTGTATAGTCTTTGGTATGACTCGGCCGGGGTTTGAACTCACAATTTACCAGTCTCAGGACAAACACTCTAACCACAAGGCCACTGAGCAGATTTGCTGTCACAATGTGTCCCTGTGACTCCAGCACCGGCTTGGCCAGTGGAGTGGCTCTCCTGGGTTGTGATAATAAATTGAGAAATCGAGGATCAAAGTCTTTTATATCCTTTTTGATAGCGCTAAGATGTTTACATTTTAAATATCTCAAACAGGGTTGTATGGTGTACCAGTATTAGTATAGTCCCGCGATAC
The DNA here is from genome assembly GCF_033978795.1 of Nerophis ophidion. NCBI lineage: Eukaryota > Metazoa > Chordata > Actinopteri > Syngnathiformes > Syngnathidae > Nerophis > Nerophis ophidion. The sequence goes on from NC_084623.1 coordinate 19,318,608, forward strand.
TTATGAATCATATTCGGTACGATACCGCCTCTGAACAGTAGCGTATCTAGTCGATACTACTATGAGTACGTCGATATTTTTTGGCATCACAACATCTTCTTTTGTTTTTTAAAAATGTATGTCATGTTTATAAACTCAGGAAATATGTCCCTGGACACATGATGACTTTGAATATGACCAATGTATGATCCTGTAACATCTTGGTATCGGATCGATACCCACATTTGTGGTATCATCCAAAACTAATGTAAAGTATCAAACAAGAGAAGAATAAGTGATCATTACGTTTGAACAGAAGTGTAGATAAAACATGTTAAAAGAGAAAGTAAGCAGATATTAACAGTAAATGACCAAGTAGAATAATAATTCATTTTCTACCGCTTGTCCTTAATAATTTTGACAAAATAATAGAATGGAAAATGACACAAAATGTTACTGCATATGTCAGCAGCTAAATTAGGAGTCTTTGTTTTCTTACTTACTAATAAAAGTCAAGTTGTCCAGTATGTTCACTATTTTATTTAAGGACAAACTTGCAATAAGAAACATATGTTTAATGCACTTTATGATTTTTTTGTTCAAATAAAGCCAATAATGCAATTTTTGTGGTCCCCTTTATTTGGAAAAGTAGCAAAATAATGTTGGTACCGGTACCGGGACAACTTTAACCTGCTGTAATGTTAAAAATTATATAGTACTGCATATTTTATTCTAATTTTATTTAAGGACCAACTTGCAATAAGAAATTTATGTTTAATGTACCCTAAGATTTGTTGTTAAAAAAAAGGCAATCATGCATTTTTTTGTTTTATTTGGAAAAGTATCTAAATAATTTTGGTACCGGTACCAAAATATTGGTATCGGGACAACATTAATTTAAATCCTTCTGGATGTATGAACACGTTTTGTTGCTATTTACACAAATAATATTTAGAATTGGGATAATGCAGCTGAGATAGGCTCCCCCTGCAACCCCAAAAGGGACAAGCGGTAGAAAAATTGATGGATGGATGGATGCATAATCAGAGTCACCTACCTCTACTAGCCCTGCGATGAGGTGGCGACTTGTCCAGGGTGTACCCCGCCTTCCGCCCGAATGCAGCTGAGATAGGCTCCAGCACCCCCCGCAACCCCAAAAAGGCACAAACGGTAGTAAATGAATGGATGGACCTACCTTTTCCAAAGTTTTACATTGCTCAAATATCTTTTCAATCAAGATGCAGTACTAATTTCCCTGAGTCTGTTTTAGTCACACACATCTGTCTTTTTCTTTACCTTCTTTTTGACCACACCATTCTTTATTTTATTTAAGCCTGTGTTCAGTTCTCTGAGACACGGCAATGACGGGCTCACAAACCCTCTGCCATTTACTGGAATCACGAGAAGGAAGCATTTGTGATTGGGCATGCAGAGTTCAGGCAAATGGCCAGTTTCAATATGATTTGCCTATTTATAAAGGGGCGTGGCCTGGGCGGGATCCGGGTGTGGCCCAACCACCAGCCGTCTAGGGTCAATTCCAGGTTGATTGCGATGTAATATGCTTAGAACTGTGCGTGCACACACACTTTAATACAAAGTTTTCTGGATTTTAACATGTATTTTTAGTTGGAAATCCACGCAACTCTTAATACATGAGGCCCCTGGTCTGTAATAATGGTCTGGATGCCGCTCATGTTGTGTTTGCATTAGTGGCAGCGCTACAATCACTGTTAAGAGTTGTGTATTTAAAGGCTTGTGATGACAGATACGTTTTGTTATTTTTTGGCTTCGCTGCCCACTAACTAGTCATGCTTACCACCGTCCGTGACACATGTGCGGCTTGGCATTGTTGGCTTGACCCCAAGATACAGAGACAGCAAGCAACGTGCAGGATTTAAAAAAATATATCTTTAAAATGGGACCTATTTTATGCTAAACCAACGTTTGATATACTATATTGCCAAAAGTATTTGGCCACCTGCCTTGACTTACATATGAACTTGACTTGACAGGGTCCAATATGATGTCGGTCCACCTTTTGCAGCTATTACAGCTTCAACTCTTCTGGGAAGGCTGTCCACAAGGTTGTGGAGTTTGTTTATAGGAATTTTCGACCATTCTTCCAAAAGCGCATTGGTGAGGTCACACACTGATGTTGGTCGAGAAGGCCTGGCTCTCAGTCTCCGTTCCAATTCATCCCAAAGTAGTTCTATCGGGGTCAGGTCAGGACTCTGTGCAGGCCAGTCAAGTTCATCCACACCAGACTCTGCCATCCATGTCCTTATGGACATTGCTATGTGCACAGTCATGTTGGAAGAGGAAGGGGCCCGCTCCAAACTGTTCCCACAAGGTTGGGAGCATGGAATTGTCCAAAATGTTTTGGTATCCTGGAACATTCAAAGTTCCTTTCACTGGAACTAAAGGGGCCAAGCCCAACTCCTGAAAAACGATGCCACACTATAATTCCACCTCCACCCTCTCTGTCATTTTATGTGGCCTACCACTTCGTGGCTGAGTTGCTGTTGTTCCCAAACTTTTCCATTTTCTTACAATAAAGCCGACAGTTGACTTTGGACTATTTAGGAGGGAGGAAATTTCACGACTGGATTTCTTGCACAGGTGGCATCCTATGATAGTTCCACGCTGGAAATCACAGAGCTCCTGAGGGCGGCCCATTCTTTCACAAATATTGTAGAAAGTTTCCATGCCTAAGTGCTTGATTGTATACACCTGTGGCCGGGCCAAGTGACTAGGACACCTGATTCTGATCATTTAGACAAATACTTTTGGCAATACAGTGTACCTGCTTATGTGCATTTGGGATCCCCATAAGTCCCAACATTTGAAATTAAACCGTGGAAGCATTGCAGAGATTTTATTTAAAATAATCTTGCCTTCCTTTATACTTTTGTGAAACGAGCCATTTTAAGTTTGCTCTGTCCTGTGGCGTTTTCTGCCGTATCTCGTCAACCGATAGCTCCATACATGGTAAAGTTTTACCAAGCGAGCTTAGTGGACGTCTACCATTGTAGCCCACGCTGTAGTCAAAAACCTCCTTATTTTTGTCTATTCTCTTGATGTGGGGCAGACTGGCTCGTACATGCACATGCATCCTTTCACTGTTGCTGTTTCTAATACAAAGTTGTGTATAGTTCGAAATTTCAGTAGACTTTATACAGAAGCACTAAAAACTACAACAGAGATGTCGGGGGAGAACATCCAGTACAAATTTAGGCATGCAAATAGGACCGCCAACAAAACGGCACATCCTGAAGAGACATGCAGAAAACGTTCTGTAAACCATAATATCTGCAAAATTTTGACCAAAGAACCACCATTTTATGTCATGTAGACCAGGGATTCTCAAACTGTAGTACAAGCACCACTATTGGTACGCAGGCTCCAATGATTGGTTCATCAAATAATAATGTAACTAAATATTCAAACACAGTGTTATTTTACAAACTGGGTGTAATGTTACAGTGGCCTACATATACATATACACATCTGACATCACATGGACAACTATAAGACCTTCTGGAGGAAGGTTCTGTGGTCAGATCATCCATCCATCCATCCATTTTCTACCGCTTATTCCCTTTCGGGGTCATGGGGGGCGCTGGCGCCTATCTCAGCTACAATCGGGCGGAAGGCGGGGTACACCCTGGACAAGTCGCCACCTCATCGCAGGGCCAACACAGATAGACAGACCACATTCACACTCACATTCACACACTAGGGCCAATTTAGTGTTGCCAATCAACCTATCCCCAGGTGCATGTCTTTTGAGGTGGGAGGAAACCGGAGTACCCGGAGGGAACCCACGCATTCACAGGGAGAACATCCAAACTCCACACAGAAAGATCCCGAGCCTGGATTTGAACCCAGGACTGCAGGGACTTCGTATTGTGAGGCAGATGCACTAACCCCTCTGCCACCGTGAAGCCCTGGTCAGATCATATTAAACAAAAAATCAGCTGTCTGTTCACAATACCAAGCAATATGTTTGAAGGACAGAAGGTGAGGCCTTAAACCCCAGGAACACCATACCTACAGTCAAGCATGGTGGTGGTAGTATTATGCCCTGGGCCTGTTTTGCTGCTAAAACAAAGCAGGTGCGGGGAATAGCACTCAAAGGAAGACATGAAACTGCAACAGGTAAATACCAACAAAACAGGAAAAGCCACTGCAAGACGCTACACACAGGAAAACACCAAAAAACTGCAAATAATTCACGACGTGATGTGACAGTACTTTGAGACAAGTCTAGTGATGCATGGTTGGTTATGGTTTGAATTCACATTCAACAATTGCGACGACGACTTTTTAATATCATTATCGAGTTCAATTTGTTAACGATTTCTGATGGTGGTGTGCCTTTGGATTTTTTCAATGAAAAAAAGGTTGAAAAACACTGCTCTGTCACATCATAACTGTAAAAGTCATTCTATTACTATGGCATTCACATTGTTTACAGAATGGCTTAAGAAATACTGGTTCTTTAACAAAGACCTTTCAGGGAAAAATACAGTTCGAGACAATTATGAAAGAAGAAGAATAACAAGCTATGGATGGATTAAGTGTTTGACAGACCCATGAAGACATTTTCATTGAAATGACACAATATGAACTTTGATGCAACCATGCTAAAATTGACTTAATCAGAGCACATGTTAACAGCTGGCTGGTGACGGAATATCCTCTTAATGATGGAAAAGGATACCCAGGCAGAGTCACAGTTAGTCTTTGGAACAATGTGTATTTCTATTGCGTGTCCCCAGATAGGACTGCTGAAGATCTGTTCGAGCTCAGCTGCTCCACAAAGACAAAGCAACACTAAAATTGCCATTGTTCCAGATGTTATCCTGTTTTTTTGTTGATTTTGGACTTCACCGGTGAATTACCTGATTTGTTTCTGAACAAAAAAGAAGGTTAATTTGCTCTGGCGACACATTATCCTATTGAAAACTCACATTATGCATGTCTGGTTTTTAGGTACAGTAAATCCGTGATTTTAGGCGCATTTTATGTGACTTTTTAAAACAATGTGTTAACATTTTCATTGTAAATGGATTTTTAAAACCTGAGTAAGCACACTTTGAGTTTCCATTAATCGCGATTGATCACAGTAAATGACCTGCTTGCATATTACATAAAAAAAAATGTAAAAATATTTTGACATGAACATTTCTAAAGTGCTTTACAGTGGTACGCCAACGATAAAAAAAATATTGAAAAAACACCACAATCTCAACATATAACATCCATCCATCCATCCATTTTCTACCGCTTATTCCCTTTAGGGTCGCGGGGAGCGCTGGTGCCTACCTTAGCTACAATCGGGCGGAAGGCGTGTTACACCCGAGACAAGTCGCTACCTCATCGCAGGGCCAACATATAACATGCTTTTTAACAATAATGACAACGATTTGGATATAAAATAATGTGAAAAATCCCAAATAATAGACAGTCAATATTCTGTATCATCATAACCAACAGCTGCTTTACACTAAATATAAATGTTTCTGTACTCTATTTTTATTGGATCTTATTTAACTGTGCGATTATTTATTGTCTTTTTTTTCTGTTGCTGCTACTTAAATCTCCCCACACGGATGAACACAGTTTTCATAGTACAATGGAATGTACTACGTAAAAATGCAGTAGTTTATTCAAGTGATAAACAAAAAATGTAGAGGCAGCTCGTATCTCATGATACTTGTGATACTTGTGAGTTGAGGTACTCCTAAGGTGAGATGCATATATATATATATATATATATATATATATATATATATATATATATATATATATATATATATACAGTATATATATATATATATATATATGTATATATATATATATATATATATATATATATCTTTGTACCAACAATTACAGAGAAATTGTGACTTGTGTGAAGTACGTGAGCTGAGGTTGCTGCCTATATATGTATATACAGTATATATATATATATATATATATATATATATATATATATATATATATATATATATATATATGTATATATATATATATATATGTGTGTGTGTGTGTGCGTGTGAGGGTGTGTGTCGGTGTATGTATACAGGTATATGCATATCTATATGTGTATATACATATATACATACATATACTGTATATATGTGTATATATATATATATATATATATATATATATATATATATGTATATACAGTATATGCCCGATTGAAGCTGAGATAGGCGCCAGCGCCCCCCGCGACCCCGTAAGGGACAACCGGTAGAAAATGGATGGATGGATATATATATATATATATATATACATATATATATATATATATATATATATATATCAATAAATCAATCAATGTTTACTTATATAGCCCTAACTCACTAGTGTCTCAAAGGGCTGCATTATATATATATATATATATATATATATATGTATATGTGTGTGCGTGCGTGTGGGTGTGTGTGTGAGTGTATGTATACAGGTATATGCATATCTATATGTGTATATACATATATACATACATATACTGTATATATATATATATATATATATATATATATATATATATACACACACACACATATATCCAGTATATGTATGTATATATGTATATACACATATATATATACACATATATACAGTATATGTATGTATATATGTATATACACGTATAGATATGCATATACCTGTATACATACACTCACACACACACCCACACGCACACACACACACACACATATACATACATATATATATATACTGTATATACATATATAGGCAGCAACCTCAGCTGCCGTACTTCACACAAGTCACAATTTAGGTACAAAGATATATATATATATATATATGTGTGTGTATATATATATATATATATATATATATATATATATATATATATATATATATATATATATATATATATATATATATATATATATATATATATATATATATACACACATAAAAATACACATTTGCCAGACACCACAGCTGACACACTTATCACACAAGTCAGAATTTCTCCGTAATTGTTGGTCCAAAGCTAATTATGATTTTGGCAAAATGAGGGTAGTAATGTATTTCTTGTGGTCATGCTGTGCATTTTTTACATTTATGTAGCTGTCTGGAGCATGTTAGACAGCTTGCTGGTCACTAAACACTGCATGAATGTATACAGCGCTGTGCATCAAATACGGCCGCAAAATTATATGTTGACGAAATAAAAGCATGTTTGATTGTAAGTCTATGAGTTGGACTATCAGATTGGAGGAAGAAAAATATGAAAAACTGTAGAATATGCTCGGGAGATATTGTGTTTTTGGCCTTTATAGCAGTTTGTCATATTTAGCAGCTTTCAAACTGCTTTTTTGCAGGCAGTTTCTGCTGGCATTTTGTGTGACACAAACCACATGGCGTGTCAGTTAATGTTTTTTTCTGTCAAAACTGTTCCTGGGCACAGTGGTTGAGTGACAAGCCCTGTTGCCCAACAGCAAGGAGGTATTTTGTGTTTTAATCTGCGTTTATTTAAGCCTGTTTGAAGTTTCCAGGTTCTCCTTGTCCTTACATGACTTTACGTTGGGTACTTTGGGGTAACTCCCTCAGTCGGAAAAACATGCATCTTTGAAATGTCGGTGTGAATGAGAGTGATTGATTTTGTTTATTCTTATCGTGCCAAGGCTTTTGTGGCCTTAAAAAAGAGTTTGTTTGTGGACCCGTTTTGGTCTTTAATTTGGACTTTAATAATACTCGTGTAACATACTAGGCGCTAGGGCTGACTGCAGCCTAGTTATCCCTTGCCACATCAAGCATTGACGTTTGCGGCTTGTAAAGGTGACAATGTGGTTGTTATTTAATGTCTAGGGGGCTGGAAAAAACACATTAAAAAGTTGTTAACATGTTCTTAGTCGTGATTAATTATTGTCAGAAATTAATTTGCAAAACCTGCGATGAGCTGGCGACTTGTCCAGGGTGTACCCCGCCTTCCGCCCGATTGTAGCTGAGATAGGCGCCAGCGCCCCCCGCGACCCCGAAAGGGAATAAGCGGTAGGAAATGGATGGATGGATAATTTGCAAAACCCTAAACCAGTGAAGTTAACACATTGTGCAAAAAAGTAAATAAAAAAAATACAATGATTTGATAATCCTTTTCAACCAATATTCAAATTAATAAACTGCAAAGACAAGATACTTAAAGTTTCAACTGGAAAACATTGTTATTTTTTGCACATAGTAGCTCATTTGAAATTTGATGCCTGCAACATGTTTTAAAAAAAGCTGGTACAAGTGGCAAAAAAGACTGAGAAAGTTGAGGAATGCACATCAAACACTTATTTGGAACATCCCACAGGTGAACAGGGTAAATGGAAACAGGTGGGAGCCATGGTTGGGTAAAAAAACAGCTTCCATGAAGTGTTCAGTCATTCACAAACGAGGATGGGGCGAGGGTCGCCACTTTGTGAACAAATGCATGAGAATATTGTCAAACAGTTTAGGAACAACATTATTTAACGAGCTATTGCAAGGAATTTAGGTATTTCACCATCTACCGTCCATAATATCATCAAAAGGTTCAGAGAGTCTGGAGAAATTACTGCACATAAGTGGCTAAGCCCGTTACCTTCGATCCCTCAGGCAGTACTGCATCAAAAATCAACATCAGTGTGTAAAGGATATCACCACATGGGCTCAGGAACATTTAAAAAAAACACTGTCAGTAACTACAGTTTTGTTTCTGCATCTGTAAGTGCAAGTTAAAACTCTACTATGCAAAGCCAAAGCCATTTATCAACAACACCCAGAAACGCCGCCTGCTTCACTGGGCTCGAACTCATCTAAGATGGACTGATAAAAAGTGGAAAAGTGTTCTTTGGTCCGACGAGTCCACATTTCAAATTGTTTTTTGGAAACTGTGGACGTCGTGTCCACCAGAAGAAGGAGGAAAAGAACTATTCGGATTGTTATAGGCGCAAAGTTCAAAAGCCAGCATCTGTGGTGGTATGGGGGGGTATAAGTGTCCGAAGTATGGGTAACTTACACATCTGTGAAGGCACCATTAATGCTGAAGGGTACATACAGGTTTTGGAGCAACATATGTTGTCATCTAAGCAACATTATCATGGACGCCCCTGCTTATTTCAGCGAGACAATGCTAAGCCACGTGTTACAACAGCGTGGCTTCGTAATAAAAGAGTCTGGGTTCTAGACTGGCCTGTAGTCCAAACTTATCTCCCATTTAAAATGTGTGGCACATTATGAAGCGTAAAATACCACAATGGAGACCCCAGACTGTTGAACATCTTAAGCTGTAAATCAAGCAAGAATGGGAAAGAATTCGACCTGAAAAGCTTAAAAAATTGTTTTCCTCAGTTTACAAATGTTTACTGAGTGTTGTTAAAAGGAAAGGCCATGTAACACAGTTGTAAAAATGCCCCTGTTCCAACATTTTTGCAATGTGTTGCTGCCATTAAATTCTAAGTATATGATTATATGCAAAACAAACTTACGTTTCTCAGTTCAAACAATAAATGTCTTGTCTTTGCAGGGCATTCAATTGAATATAAGTTGAAAAGGATTTGCAAATCATTGTATTCTGTTTTTATCTACGAATTATACAACGGGCTAACTTCACTGGTTTTGGGTTTTTTACATGAACCAGACCTGGAACCAGTTAACAGTGATCAACAAGGGTTGACAGTACAATAGAAAAGGGATTCATATACTGTAGCTCCATTTCCGGGTGGATCTCATGTGAGAGGAAGGAGTTAGGGCAGGGGTAGGGAACCTATGGCTCTAGAGCCAGATGTGGCTCTTTTGATGACTGCATCTGGCTCTCGGATAAACCTGAGCTGACACTGCTTAACACAATAAGTAATGAATTATTCCACTTGTAATCACAGCGTTAAAAACAACGTTCAAAATATAAAACATTCTCATGCATTTTTATGTTCAAGAAGTTGCGTTAATGGTAAGAAGTAATTTATTTATTATTGGTTAATGTGGGGCTTGAACTCCCGGGGGTTCTTCAGACCACCAAGCACCGACATGAGAGCCTGTTTTAGGGTTACATTATTGTCTTATTTTTCAATCAGTCTCTCAGTTGCCTTCCAGCAATTGTTTTTTTCTCTTTCGTCCTCAATCGCGCTCTGGCTCCAGCCCCGACCCCGTTTCTCCTCCTGGCTGCTGCTTATAACAGAGCGACAGGTGATTAGATAACAAGGCCCAGGTGGGCCTTCTACGCACCTGTCGTTGATTTCGAGGCCGGTCCTGGCAACATCCCGCTTTGCTGCAGGCCCGCAGGCCACGCCCCTCCACAGTTAATTTCAGAATAACAATGTTAATACAAAGAATATGAGACCAATTTTACTCTGGAAATGTTGGTCTTACTTAAAAATGCACGCGTTCAGTTGTGTTCAGTGTTAAAAAATAAATAAAGCATTTATCCGCCAATAATATCGGCAGTCCGATATTATCGGACATCTCTAGTTTTGGTTGTTTCGATTCAATATTGCAGAACATGGGTTACAGATTATATAGGCGTGAGTTGCTTCTTCAACATTGCGTTCAGGTTGGAGAGCATAATTACAAATATGGAGGGGAATATCCGTTTCCATGGGCAAAGAAGGCCAGTTGCACATGCAATTAGCATGTTTCAAATAAGACACCATTTTTGAACTTGTTGTCAATTGTACACGCGGTCTTAGTGAATCACACACAACACACCCACTAGTATAGTACAATTTTAATTTGTGCAATTTGCACACGCTGTTTAGCACGGGTTATTTAGATCTTAATAGATCATGACCTATATGTTTAAGAAAATATTTGGCTATGATTTATACCCGAATAGTACCGTTGCTTTACAAATACAATTAAAACATTGCTAAATTAGCAGTTTTCTCTATGGGCTTTTGGATGGAAGTGGCCGTGATATTGCTGAACTGTACTAACTGTACTATTGGAATACAGTCCATCAAAGTAGAACAAGTAAACACCCGCACAGCATGACGACCACAACCCTGAACAGAATGCATGGTGTTGAAAATAAACATCATAGAGTGGGCCTGAGTTAGTATTTGCCTCATCCCTCACTTAAAGCGTGAGTGAAGAATTTGAGTAGAACGCACTACCGACCTGATAAGACCTGATAAGTCTGAAAGAGAAATAGATGATACAGTATTATTGGCTCACTGATACTACCAGGTGGTTGTTTGAGCACACTGCTGCTATTCCCGGATACTCCTTAATGCTTCAGTCAAATGCAGGATTCTCACAGGAATGAGGCAACAATACAGCCTTACCTACTGTGATTAGTAGCGTAACGTTACATCCATAGGAGGCTGCGAAACAAAATGTTTTACCTTCGTTCTGGCAATGCTCTCTTCGCAGGTTTTAGAGAAAGCGCCTTCGCATACGCCATAGCAGCAGCAGGTGTGGTGCACGCCGTGGCCAACGCCTGCTCCATGGGCAAACTGAAGGCCTGCAGCTGTGACGAGAAGCGCCGCGGCGACGAGGAAGCCTTCCGCATCAAACTTCACCGCTTGCAACTGGAGGCCATCAATCGAGGGAAGGGAATGGTACACGGCGTCATGGAGCACTTCCCTGCCGAGCTTCCCGGACCCCAGGACTCCTGGGAGTGGGGTGGCTGTAGTCCTGATGTGGAATTCGGAGAAAAATTCTCACGGGACTTTCTGGATGCCCGTGAGACCTACAGAGACATCCATGCTCGGATGAGGCTTCATAACAACCGAGTTGGCAGACAGGTGAGTCTAGTAATACTATCAAGTGATATATCTAAATTTAAATGTCCAAAGGTTGGCCAAATTTGTACTCAACCCAAATGTTATTTATTGTTTTTTATTTTTATTTTGTATATATATATACAAACAATCTGGAGGTAATCCTCCATTTACTCTCTATAAAGCACCAGTCCCATTGGCAGCAAAACAGGCCCAGAGCGTAATACTACCACCACCATGTATGGTGTACCTGGGATTAAAGGCCTCACCTTTTCTTCTCCAAACATGATGCTGGGTATTGTGGTCAAACAGCTCCATTTTTGTTTCATTTTTGTTTCATCTGACTAAATGGATGGCTAACTAGGATAGGATAGGTCTTTATTGTCATTGCACATGTACAAGGAAACTTTGTTTCAGGCTAGAATCCCAAAGTGGATCAATCAATGTTTAATTATACAGCCCTAATACACAACGATATCCTCGGTTCAGATCACACATAAGGGCAAGGAAAAATTCACAACCCAGTGGGATGTCAATAAGAATGACTATGAGAAACCTTGGAGAGGACCACAGTTGTGGGTGACCACCCTCCTCTAGGGGAGACCGGATACAATGGACGTCGAGTGGGTCTAGCATAATATTGTGAAAGTCCAGTCCATAGTGGATCTAACATAATAGTGAGAGTCCAGTCCATAGTGGGGCCAGCAGGAGACCATCCCGAGCTGAGACGGGTCAGCAGTGCAGATATGAACCCTAACCGATGCACAGGCGAGCTGTCCACCCCGGCTCCCGACTCTGGGCAGCCAATATTTCATCCATGGCCACCGGACCTGTGCCCCCCCTTTTACAAGGGAGAAGGGGGCAGAGCAGCAAAAAAAGAAAAGGCAGATCAACTGATCTAAAAAGGGGGTCTATTTAAAGGCCAGAGTATACAAATGAGTTTTAAGATGGGAGTTAAATGCTTCTACTGAGTCTACTAAGTCCTGACTTAAACGTGTGGACAATGATGAAGAACAAGTCCATGTCAGAAAGCTAACACATTTAGCTGAACTGCACCAATTTTGTCAAGAGGAGTGGTCAAAAATCCAACCAGAAACTTACCAGAAGCCTGTGGATGGCAACCAAAAGTGCCTTATTGCAGTGAAACTTGCCAAGGGACATGTAACCACATATTAACATTGCTGTATGTATACTTTTGACCCAGCAGCTTGGTCGTATTTTCAGTAGACTCATAATCAATTCATAAAATAACCAAACTTCATGAATGTTTTTTGTGACCAACAAGTATGTGCTCCAATCACAAAAAAACAAGAGTTGTAGAAATTATTGGAAACTCAAGACAGCCATGAAGTTATGTTCTTTACACGTGTATGTTGACTTTTTCTTAAGAGTTTAAAAAACTTGAGTGAATCAATGGATGAATTAATAGATCCAAATAAGAGCTGTATCAAATATGCTGCCTTTACAAATAGGGTAATAGTCCGTTTTGATTGAAACTTATTTATTATTGCGATAGTTTACAATAATTCTGACGCTCCATCATTGTGAAAATTTTTCAGCTAAACCTAATCAGTTGTTTGAGAGGGTCGCCCAAAATATTTGCCTATTTAGGTTATATTTTTACTTAATATTAGGTACAGTATATGTTTTTACCTGATATTACTTGTATTGGTTTTGCACACACACACACACATTAAGTATATTGTAGATCAGAGGTCTTCAGACTACAGCCTGCAGGCCAAGTGCCACAATGGGAGATCCATCCATTCATTTCCTACCGCTTGTCCCTCTCTGGGTTCCCATATTTATGAAAATGTAATCCCTCCAAGTGTGCTGCTAGCAAAAGTATTTGGCCACCTAACTTGACTCACATATGAACTTGAATTGTCACCCCATTCCTAACCCATAGGGTTCAATATGATGTCGGTCCACCTTTTGCAGCTATTACAGCTTTAACTCTTCTGGGAAGGCTGTCCACAAGGTTGCGGACTGTGGTTATAGGAATCTTCGACCATTCTTCCAGAAGCGCATTGGTGAGGTCACACACTGATGTTGGTCGAGAAGGCCTGGCTCTCAGTCTCCGTTCTGATTCATCTCAAAGGTGTTCTATCGGGTTTACGTTAGGACTCTGTGCAGGCCAGTCAGGTTAATCCACACCAGACTCTGTCATCCATGCGTTTATGGACCTTGCTTTGTGCACTGCTGCACAGTCATGTTGGAAGACGCTGGAAATCACAGAGCTACTTTGAGCGGCCCATTCTGTCACAAATGTTTGCAGAAACAGTCTCCATGCCTAAGTGCTTGATTTTATACACCTGTGGCCGGGCTAAGTGATTAGGACACGTGATTCTGATCATTTGGATGGGTGGCCAAGTACTTTTGGCAATATAGTGTACATAGAATCAATATATAGGTACCTGTGAACGACTCACGCTGTCGTCGCTCGGGTTCCACTGACCACCAAGGAAGGACGTCTTACTTTAGCAGGTTTGACTCGCTTTATTTTTCAAAATGCTTGTCTGCCGGTCGGGTCGCTTTTCCAGCTTCCGTCGCGCTGCAGGTACTGCGTGTTCTCCACCTCCTTCTGCCCCGTACTCTCCTCCTTCTCCCCTTTTATACATTGAGAGGAGATAAGTTGATTGTGTACTGGTGCGCGATCCACGCACCTGAACTCGATTGTGGCGTCGCCCCCTGCACGCCGCGCTTCTCCGCTCGGTCATCATCTCCACCTTCTCGCCGCCATCTTGGGCCGGGCTCCAGCATGCCCTGCCACTTCCCCCTACCCCCTCTCCCACAGTACCATATAGACAACTATTCCCAACCATAGTGGAAATTATTTAAAATAAACACAGCAAGTTAAAACATGTGCTAGACAGCACACAACCTGACCATTGAACTATTCTGGACATTATAAAAAAAAAAAACATCTAAGCATTGTACACAGTTCGGAACTACACCCATTCAAATCCATTTCAAAGCATGATGGGTAAAATGCAAAACACTCTTTCTCCACACTTGGACATGTTTGGTGCATTTTAGCTGTGTTTGATGTTACGGGTTGATCACAATTCTTTAAGGAGGTTGTCAGAGAGGTAAACAAGGTGGGAATGATTCACACACTTAATATTCAATGTTTTATCGTTTATACTTGGTAACACCAGTTAAACTTATGTGTTATCGTTCAGCTTGTATTAATTCCTGCTATAACAAACTGTAGTAATCATTGCTTGATAATATTGTAAATCATACATCTCTTATTTTAGTACAAAATGATCGTTATTAGATTAAAATCAGCCTGTGTTCCATATGACAGCGTCTTGGTGAGATCCCCCAAAAATCGGCCTTTATCGCAGGGCGTACTTTATTTTTATATGTTTATCATGTTTGGCAAACTTCCCTCTTCAATTTGGTATTACATTTGTATGCAAACTTAAATCATTGCAATCGCCGCTCCCGTGTGAAAACATCTGTTTCAAGTTTATCAGCGCACACACACGCAATCTCTCAGTTGATCACAATGATTTGGAATAAATAATGAGAAGGGAACAGACGTTTTGCCTTAAAATGGTAACTACAAGTTACTGTAGCATTCTTTATCCAGTTCTGAAGTTAGTTTGGTGGTTTTCTGGACTATCGAGCACACCGGTATATTATTAGAGCGTTTGTGAGGGGGAAGCAGGGCTGCCACCGTATGCAGAAGCCAGTCAGGTCAACCATTTCCCCCCAGATGTGTCAATCTTGTCCTGGGACCCTCAGCGTCCGGTCCAAGTTTACGTTAACACTTTAGTATGGGGAACATATGAACCATTCATTAGTTGCTAATTAACATAGGGTTAGGGTTGGGGTTAGGTTTAGGGTATGGGTAAGGCATACTTGCCAACCCTGAGACCTCCGATTTCGGGAGGTGGGGGGTGGTATATATATATATATATATATATATATATATATATATATTATATATATATATATATATATATATATATATATATATATATATATATATATATATATATATATGTATAAAAAACTTGACTTTAAGTGAATTCTAGCTATATATATTTATTTTATTATCTATATAAATGAAATAAATAGTTGAATTTCTGACGGCACCTATCAAATACACAGTAAGAAAAACACAGTTGTTCTACTAACTGTACTGTGCTTGCTGGTTACTAAAAAAAACAACAACACTTACCTTTAAGTAAGAGCTAGACGAAGTGGCTGGAGATAGGGAAGTCTGGGCTTCCCTGCTTAGGCTGCTGCCCCAGCGACCCGACCTCGGATGGGCGGAAGATGATGGATGGATGGATGGATGGATGGATGGACTTACCTTTAACTATTTGAGTAACCTTTGTTCTGCCATTTGCGTACTGGCGAGAGTCACTTGCCGTCAGGTGCACAACACCACATAAATCGTTGGCCAATCAAAAAGCAACCCCATAACGCTATAGCCAACATTCACCAGGAGATGGCAACAGACAACATGGAATCACTCTATTACAGACGGCGTCGCCATGGCTGTAACTTCCTCGTTCGTCTGCGTTGTCTCCTTGTGTGTGCAGTTTTTTATTAAAATCCGTAGATGTTGTGACGTGATTGGGCAGGGAAGCTGTTTATATAGTGGGAAAGCGGACGTGAAAACAGGCGGTCCCCACTCAGGTCCGCATGGGGACCTGCTGAATTTCGGGAGAAAATTTCTTCCGGGAGGTTTTCGAGAGAGGCGCTGAATTTCGGGAGTCTCCCGGAAAATCCAGGAGGGTTAGCAAGTATGGGGTTAGGGTTCGGTTTAGAGCAGGCCTGGGCAATTATTTTGACTCGAGGTCCAAATTTAGAGAAAAAAATGTGTGCTGGGGGCCGGTATTATTTTTAGGAACACTAATACAAAACCTCACATTAATGTCTGATTGAATGCTAAAAACTTTATGACAGACCGCCTTAAAAACGGAATGGAATTTCACATGTTTTTTACTGAATGAGACACTCAGAATGTACCGGAAAATAAAGAATGTGACATTTACAATATTAAATATGAACGATAAAACACTGAATAATGACAACATTTGAACGTCACACCCCCTTATCATTCATATAGATAGATAGATAGTACTTTATTTATTCCGTCAGGAGAGTTCCTTCAGGAAAATTAAAATTTTCAGCACAATCCCATTCAAGATCAGACAAACAATACAGGGAGACAGAACAGAATCGCTGCTGGGTCTGCCGGCTTCCAGCGCCCCTTAAAAAAAAGATGAGATACAGGTAAACAAGTGGGGGGGAGAAAAAAAAAAAGGAAAGAAGATTAAAATAAAATAAAAAAAAAATTGGTTTTAGCCTGGCCCCTGGAAAGGGGGTTCAGACTGAGGCCAAGGGAAAAAAACAACTCATAGCCATAGAACACATCCCTCTTACATGTGTGTAAGAGGGAAACATCAAACATCAAAGAACACAGGGGACATTAAAGACATTAAAGCAGCAGATACAACCAGACATTTCTACATACAGCTATGAATAAAAAGTAAAAGAAACATATCCACTGTGGTGGCCTCTGCGGTGTTCCACACCATTGTCCGCTGGGGTGGAGGGAGCATGGCCAGAGACAGGAGCAGACCCAAAAAAGCAACCAAGACAGACGACTATACACAAACACAGCAAAATATAATCGCCAAGGGTAAACAACAAAACAAAAAAAACACCTACAATCTGATATATCTGGTATATCACTAAGCTGTAGAACTTTGTTATAAAAATCTCCTTCTGCATCTGTCCCTGACACTCACATTTCAGGCTCTGGAAACACTCAGTGGAAACGCTCCCCACCCACACTGCTTGGTGCCTCGTCTGATTTAGATTACCATAGTAACTAATTAGATTACCATAGTAACTAGTATATAATGCAAAAGTGCAGATTCCAACCATTGAAAGACTTAGTATAGATCAAGACGGTCATTAGAAAACATCACTGCACATCATAATGGCAGCTACACTTTCCAGCTTAAAGATCTCCCAAAAAATATTTGGGAATGTCCGGCGGGCCGAATTGAAAAGCTTAACGGGCCGCATGTGGCCCCCAGGCCTTAATCTGCACAGGTCTGGGTTAGGGTAAGGGTCAGGGTTGGGTAGGAGTAAGTTTAGCATTAGGGTTGGGGTTGGGTTTAGGGTTAGGGTTAGGGAAGACTCTTTGTTAATGGTTTACTGTTTGTGTAATAAGGCCATGCAGAATAAGTACTTAATAATGACAAATTAACAGCCAATGTGTTACTAATTTGCATGTTAATAAGCAACTAATTAATGGTTCTTATGTTCCCCATACTAAAGTGTCACTAAGTTCACTCATGTCTCTCTGATTAAAAAATTAATTACTCTTATTTTTCTGATATGAAGAGGTCCTATATAAACTAGGAGAGACAATTCCTGAAGGAATGCTCCAATGCTGAAGTTGAACTGAAATGCTGACAGAAATGTAAGACGAGTTTGAATGTTGGAATGGTTTGAATGTTGAAGAGTTTGAATTTCCAGGCAAACAGGAATTTGGTCTGGAACTTGGTTTGGAACTTGGTTTGGAACTTGGGAAAATGTTAGTTTGAATGTCCAGGATAAGAGGAAGGGTTTGAATAGGTTGAAAAATGTGGGAATTGTGTAACTTTGGAAACATGTCCCATTCATTTCAATGGGAGCTTCCTGGAAATTTGGGAATTTGGGGGAAAAGCGAGATTTTTAAAAAATGATTAGGAGCATGAATGTCCTGAATGAGCTGAATTGGTTGGTGTTGGAATTGTTTAAATCGGTCGAGAAATGTTGAAGTAGTAACATTTTTCATTGAGAAATGGTATTACGGAATTCCTGGAATTTTGGGAAAACTGGGAATTTTTCCAGTTCAAAAATCACCTTTGTTTTTTTGTCCTGATTAAGGGGAATCATTTGACGGTTGAACTGGGTTGAAAAATGTGGAAGGAGTAGTCGCTAAAAAAAAGGGTGAAAATAGGGCTTTGTAAAACCAGGAATTCTGGAAAGTCCTGGAATAATTTTTTTAATTTGGAAAAAGGGTAGTTAGTATTTTCTGGAAGGTGTAATGTGTTGAAGGTGGAATGGTTTGGATTGTTTGGAAACTGTGGAAGTTTGAAAAATGGTCTACTTCATTTTGAATGGGAAAAATGTCCCGGGAATTGATTGATTGAAACTTTTTGCACAGTACAGTACATATTCCGTTCAATTGACCACTAAATGGTAACATCCGAATAAGTTTTTCAACTTGTTTAAGTCGGGGTCCACGTTAATCAATTCATGGTCCAATCATGGAAACCTGGAATTCTGAGAAATCTGGGAATTTTGGGGAATTTGTCAACGGAAAGCCCGCGATTCACGAATAGGCTGAACAGTTTGAAGTTGGAATAGGTTTGATTTGGGTGATAAAATGTGGAAGGTATAGAGCGCGGCAAAATCTGGAAAAGAAGAAGAATGATAAATTAAATAAATAATTAATTTTGGTGTAGAAAACCATATAAATGATAAATGGGTTGTACTTGTATAGCGCTTTTCTACCCTCAAGGTACTCAAAGCGCTTTGACACTGCTTCCACATTTACCCATTCACACACACATTCACACACTGATGGAGGGAGCTGCCATGCAAGGCGCCAACCAGCACCCATCAGGAGCAAGGGTGAAGTGTCTTGCTCAGGACACAACGGACGTGACAAGGTTGGTACTAGGTGGGATTTGAACCAGGGTCCCTCGGGTTGCGCACGGCCACTCTCCCAATGCGCCACGCATATGTGTGAATGAATGCTTTGGAGCATTCACACATATGAGATGCACACTGCAAAAACTGAAATCTAAGTAAGATTACAAATCTCAAAAAAGGATGATATTTGCTTATTTTCTGTCTGATAAGATATTTCTTCTCACTAAGCAGATTTTATGTTAGCGTTTTACTTGTTTACTTTCAGTGCTAAGACAAAAGCCCTGCCTCTACCGGAAGTCGCAGACGATGACGTCGCAAGTGTGGGTGCTCCTCACATATTCACATTGTTTATAATGGGAGCCACTAAACAAAAAGTGCTATTCGGACCAAGAAAACGACAATTTCCCCTTTAATTTGAGCGAGGATGAAAGATTTGTGTTTGAGGATATTGATAGCGACGGACGAGAAAAAAAAAAAAAAAATGCGATTGCATTGGGACAGATTCCGATGTTTTTTAGACACATTTACTAGGATAATTCTGGGAAATCTCTTATCTTTCTATTGTGTTGCTAGTGTTTTAGTGAGTTAAATAGTACCTGATAGTCGGAAGGGTGTCTCGACGCGCAGTGTCTCAGGGCAATTGACGGCAGCTATGGACGGGGCAAGCTCAGCTTTTCTCCGGTAAGAAGCAACTTTTTAACCACAATTTTCTCACGGAAACCTGCTGGTTGACATTCGGTTGGGATCCATGTTCGCTGTGATCCATAGTAAAGTTTCACCTCTGTGAATTTTAAACAAGGAATCACAGTGTGTTTGTGTGGCTAAAGGCTAAAGCTTCCCAACTCTATCTTTCTACTGTGACTTCTCCAATATTGATTAAACAAATTGCAAAAGATTCAGCAACACAGTTCTCCAAAATACTGTATAATTATGCCGTTAAAGCAGACGACTTTTACCTGTGTGTGTGCTTAGCGCTCATACTTCCTAAAAACCCGTGATGTCTTGCGTACATGTCATCATTACACACTGTTTTCAAGATGAAACTCCCGTGAAATTTAAAATTGCAATTTAGTAAACTAAACCGGCCGTAATGGCATGTGTTGCAAAGTTAATATTTCATCATTGATATATAAACTATCAGACTGCGTGGTGGGTAGTAGTGGGTTTCAGTAGGCCTTTAAAGTATTTTGGGGTTCATTTAGGTTTGCTAATTTTATTGTTTTGGAAAGCCTTGAGAAGCCAAATTTTCTTGTTCAATTGGCAGATAATTTTGCTTAGTTCAAATAAAATACCCCTCTTTTATTTTTTCCCCCCTTGTTTTTGAACACTTACTTTTTGCAGTGCAGGCTGAAAATGGCCCCCGGTTGCACACTGCTTTAGAGAGAAGTGTTGTGTGTTGAGGCCTGTGTGGCTGTATAATATCTGCCGTACAATATCCTATACAGCGGCGGCACATTTGAACTGTTAGGTCAGGAAGATGACTATAAGTGACAATTGCACATCCAAACTAAAGCTTTCAATGTGCTGTGCAGATCTTTTGAAAGATGCTCTACATACAAGGCCATCATATTCGTAAGCCCGTACAAACTTTTACTTAAAAACTATTATCAATCAGGATTTGCGTGACACATTATCATTATACCTCGCTGTGTTTGAAGAAAACATTTAATCACATTTCACTACCTGGCACGACACCTGAAACGACCGACAGGAAGCGTAAAGTCGTAATTCTTGAGTTTACAAGGGCTTTGATATCAGGAACCTGCTTTATGGTTTCATTTGATCCATTTACTTGTAGTTCCTTTTTTATACTTTATGATTGCCTTAGGTGGATATTTGGAATCAACCAATTGCTTAATTATCTCGGCTGGCGGGGACTTTAGTCGTTTTGTCAACTTCAACAACTTTATGTACATCACTGTAAACCTGAATGCTCAAAATAATTAATTAGAATAAGTAGTGTAAACTTCAGCTGCCCCAAAAGGGACAAGAGGCAGATAAGGATGGATGGATGGATGGATGGTGTAAACCTAAAAAGTTGTTAAAAGTTGTGCTTACTTAAAAATGTTGAGTGTGAGTAACATTTTCCTTCTTGTTAAGTTCATTAAACTTGTTCTTTTTAATTAATGTTAACTTGTTTGCAGATTATGTGACTGCTACTTAAAATAATTAAGTCACAGTTACTAAAAACTCACTGGATTAAACAAAAAATGTGTCTTATTTTGAAAGAACAAATCATTAAAAAAAAGGAACATTACTTTACCTTTTTTTAATGATTTGTTCTTAAACCAATCAAGGGTGATGGGTCAGATGCAGAGAATGATTTCGCCACACCTAGTATGTGTTTGACAACTTGTTTGCAGAGTATGTGACTGCTACTTAAATTAATCAAATCCCAGTTACTAAAAACTTAGTGGATTTAAACACAATTTTGTCTTATTTTAAAAGAACAAATCATTAAAAACAAGTTAAAGTACTTTAACTTTTTTTTTTTTAATGATTTGTTCTTTTAAAATAAGACAAAATCAAGTTAAATCCACTGAGTTTTTGTTGGATTTTAAAGAACAAATCATTAAAAAAAAAGTTAAAGTAATTTAAAAAAATGTTTAATGATTTGTTCTTTCAAAATAAGACAAAATTGTGGTTAATCCACTGAGTTTTTAGTAACTGTGACTTAATTACTTTAAGTAGCAGTCACATAATCTGCAAACAAGTTGTCACACACACTAGGTGTGGCAAAATTATTCTCTGCATTTGACCCATCACTCTTGATCACCCCCTGGGAGATGAAGGGAGCAGTAAGCAGCAGCAGTGGCCACGCCCGGGAATCATTTTTAGGGATTTAACCCCCAATTCCAACCCTTGATGCTGAATGTCAAGCAGGGAGGTAATGGGTCCCATTTTTTTATAGTCTTTGGTATGACTCGGCCAGGGTTTGAACTCACAACCTACAGAACTCAGGGCGGACACAAGTATAACTCATAAAAAAAAAAAAAAGGTCTACAAGTGTCTGTGTTAGCATTACTAACTTACAATGGCAATCTTTTTGTATTGTTTCAGTTTTGTAAATTCACTTAAAAATCACAGTTTAATTATTGAGTCTGTTTATTGAAAGAAAAGGTGATGTAACACAGTGGTGAACATGCCCATTCCCAACTACTTTGGCACGTGTTGCATCCATGAAATTCTAAGTTAATTATTATTTGCACAAAAAAAAATTAAGTTAAAAGTTTGAACATCAAATATCTTGTCTTTGCAGTGCATTCAACTGAATATGGGTTGAAAAGGATCTGCAAATCATTGTATTCTGTTTATATTTACATCTAACACAATTTCCCAACTCATATGGAAATGGGGTTTGTAAAATTAAGTGGATAAAATACTGGTGCGCTTTATAGCCCGGAAAAGCCTGGTATGTAACCAAGGTGTTGCTGAAGCTTGTTTACTTCAGATGCAGTCAGTAGTCATTTGTTCAACTTCTTTAGTTAAATTAGTCGTGTTTCTCAAGGTTCCATTGTAGGTCCTCTCTTTTTCCTCATTCGGGCTATTCAACTGGTTGCCTGCGAGTTCAGATCAACAGACCTGCGAGAGATTCACATTTTTGCAGAAAATTCTTAAAAACTCTAGCGTGCTGTCATGGAGATGCTGTTTGACTCGCTTCATTGCAGAAGGTCCCTGAAAAAACGCAGTGCTCTATTGTAACAAAATCAATATTCCAAATCAAATGTTCACTGGAGAGGACACTGATTCTGTGTGATGTACAAAATAGGAATGATATTGAAAGCAGAAGCTTGGTCCTTAGCTCTCTGGAAGTTTGGCCCCCAAAATAATTTAGTTGAATATCCCTGCTACTCATGGTGGTAAGTATCCAGAATGGCACTGTGCACACTAACCATCAAGTGCAACATCTGACAATGCACTGCATATCCTTTACTTGACAGTATAAGCACACTTTTGCAATCATAAGAGTAAAGTGTAAGCACATAAGTGCACACATTGAGACCTTATATGACATATACAGTCATGGTCAAAAGTTTACATACACTTGTAAAGAACATAATGTCATGGCTGTGTTAAGTTTCCAATAATTTCTACAACTCTTATTTTTTTGTGATGGAGTGATTGGAGCACACACTTGTTGGTCACAAAAAACATTCATTAAGTTTGGTTATTTTATGGATTTATTATGAGTCTACTGAAAATGTGACCAAATCTTCTGGGTCAAAAGTATACATACAGCAATGTTAATATTTGGTTACATGTCCCTTGGCAAGTTTGGAGAAAAATAAGACTTTCTGGAGGAAAGTTATGTGGTCAGAGCTGTTTGGCCATAATACCCAGCAAAATGTTTGGAGGAGACAAGGTAAGGCCTTTAATCCCAGGAACAGCATTCCTACCGTCAAGCATGGTGGTGGTAGTATTATGCTCTGGGCATGTTTTGCTGCCAATTGAATTGGTGCTTTACAGAGAGTAAATGGGACAGTGAAAAAAAGAGTTTTACCTTCAAATTCTTCAGGACAACCTAAAATCATCAGCCCGGAGGTTGGGTCTTGGGCGCAGTTGGGTGTTCCAACAGGACAATGACTCCAAAGAAAGGGCTAAATCAGGCTAGAATTTAGGTTTTAGAATGGCATTCCCAAAGTCCTGACTTAAACATGTGCACAATGCTGAAGAAACAAGTCCATGTCAGAAAACCAACACTTTTGGCTGAATTGCACCAATTTTGTCAAGAGGAGTGGTCAAAATCTAAACCAGAAGCTTGCCATAAGCTTGTGGTTGGCAACCAAAAGCGCCTTACTGCAGTGAAACTTGCCAAGGGACATGTAACCAAATAATAACATTGCTGTATGTATACATTGACCCATCAGATTTGGTAACATTTTTAGTAGACCCATGATAAATTCATAAAA
This sequence comes from Nerophis ophidion, assembly GCF_033978795.1. Taxonomy (NCBI): domain Eukaryota; kingdom Metazoa; phylum Chordata; class Actinopteri; order Syngnathiformes; family Syngnathidae; genus Nerophis; species Nerophis ophidion. The sequence goes on from NC_084623.1 coordinate 19,342,906, forward strand.
GAACCAAACTTCATGAATGTTTTTTTGTGACCAACAAGTATGTGCTCCAATCACTTTATCACAAAAAAATAAGAGTTGTAGAAATGATTGGAAACTCAAGACAGCAATGCCATTATGTTCTGTACAAGTGTATGTACACTAGAGATGCGCGGATAGGCAATTATTTCATCCACATCCGCATCACCAAAGTCTTCATCCACCCGCCGTCCACCCGAACCAACATTTTATCAGGACCGTACCCGCCCGCCAACCGCCCGCTGAAATACATCAGAGTTTGTCCGCTTCTACCACTCACAGTGTCATTTAAACCTGTTTCACAGAGTAATGATGACAATTGGAGCCACTAACGTTCCTGCTAGTAGCGTTCATCCTGATTACAAGAATATGGGCGTGCTGTAGAGCCATTGCCTTTGACACCTTCAACAACATGTACGAAACGATTGATGATCCCAACATGTTGTGTGCAGCTTCCGCAATTACACGTTCAAGATTGAAAGGCATACTGGGTGATACAGAGTAAACTGATGGTTGTGATATAAACAACTTTAACACTTACTAATATGCGCCACGCTGTGAAGCCACACCAAACAAGATTGACAAACACATTTTGGGAGAACATGCTCACAGTAACACAACATAAACGCAACACAACCAATACCCATAATCCTTTGTATCCGTGACACTCCTTGAATATATTTTACACCCCCGCACCCCCAACCCGCCCACCTTACCGAAGAAGGGTGGGGGGGGGGGTGGGGGGGAGGTGGGGGTGGTGGGGTTTGCTGCTAGCAGGGTGTATAAAATAGTCAGGAAGTGTGATGAATACAAAGGATTATGGGTAATTTTTGTGTTGCGTTCATGTTGTGTTACTATGATGATGATGATGAGGATGTATTAGATTTATATCGCGCTTTTCTATTGTTAGATACTCAAAGCGCTCACAGTGAAGTGGGAACCCATCATTCATTCACACCTGGTGGTGGTAAGCTACATCTGTAGCCACAGCTGCCCTGGGGTAGACTGTGAGGATTTTCTTCCGAAATGTGTTTGTCGTTCTTAAAGGGACGGCGTGGCGCAGTGGCAGAGTGGCCGTGCGCAACCCGGGGGTCCCTGGTTCAAATCCCACCTAGTACCAACTTCGTCACGTCCGTTGTGTCCTGAGCAAGACATTTCACCCTTGCTCCTGATGGGTGCTGGTTGGCGCCTTGCATGGCAGCTCCCTCCATCAGTGTGTGAATGTGTGTGTGAATGGGTAAATGTGGAAGTAGTGTCAAAGCGCTTTGAGTACCTTGAAGGTAGAAAAGCGCTATACAAGTACAACCCATTTATCATTTGTATTTAATTGGTGTGGATTCACAGCGTGGCGCATATTACTAAGAGTGTTAAAATTGTTTATATCACAACCATTAGTGTACTCTGTGTCACCCAGTATGCCTTGCAGTCGTGTGCGTGTTGCTGCGGAAGCCACACACAACATGATGCTGGACTGACAAGCAGATTGTTCATGTTGTAGAAGGCAACAAAGCCAATGGCTTCATATCACGCCCTGATACTTATTATCTGGGTGACTACCGGCAGTCAATCAGGAGAGTAATATTGTCTCTTATTGTCTTCTTCACTCTATGACACGGGTCTTAAATGGCACTTTGAATGGCAAAGCATACCGATCACAAAACCATGTATATCAAATATTTCCAGATGTTTCAACCGCCACCTGCCCGAATCTAATTAAAATCTAATTTTTCGTCATGTCAACCGCCCAACCCGCGGTTTATCCGCGGACTCCGCGGGTGAGACCGCAAACCGCACATCTCTAATGTACACTTTTGACCAAGACTGTATATATGCTTTTTAAAGGCCTACTTAAATGAGTTGTTCTTATTTAAATGGGGATAGCAGGTCCATTCTATGTGTCATACTTGATCATTTCGCGATATTGCCATATTTTTGCTGAAAGGATTTAGTAGAGAACATCGATGATAAAGTTCGCAACGTTTGGTCGCTAATAAAAAAGCCTTGCGTTTACCGGAAGTAGCAGACGATGTGCGCGTGACATCACGGGTTGTGGGGCTCCTCACATCCTCACATTGTTTATAATCATAGTCTCCAGGAGCAAGAGCTATTCGGACCGAAAAAGCAACGGTTTCCCCATTAATTTGAGCGAGGATGAAAGATTTGTGGATGAGGAAAGTTAGAGTGAGGCACTAAAAAAAAATGTGTTGCAATGTTAAGATTTCATCATTGATATACAAACTATCAGACTGCGTGGTCGGTAGTAGTGGGTGTCAGTAGGCCTTTAAGACCATTTAAAAGTATATTCTCATTTCTGTAACTCAAACACTTTCAAATGTTTTTTTTCAAATCCATCCTAAAAGTCAATCACATGTATTTTTATTATTAAATTAGCAAAATGGTTGTCCTGACTTGGGCAATGCATGACGCAGATGACAGAGACAAGCCTCGATGGTCCCCATGCAGCCACACCACAACGTGGACAAGAAGTAGATTTTAATCGCACATTGTTCCCTATTTCCTCCCGTGTCATTTGGGCCTGGATCTTTCCATCAGTTGACATTTGGTGCCCTTGATTATGCAGACAAAACACAACATTGGAGAGCAACAACATTCGGCCTCCCAGCGGTGGCTGTAATAGTAGAAATAACCCCCGTTTCTTAAACGCTGACATCAGTTCTAAGCGGCCCTGTGGAATGGGAGTCAGTCTTAGGTGGAGGCTCGGATAACATGTAGTAATGTGCTCTTGAGCCAAGACATGGAATACATTGTCTTTTGGGGCCTCTTTTAGATGTGTGGAGTAATGTTATGAAACTCGTAGGTCAGCTGGGGCTCGTACTTACCCCGTCTGCTGAGCCTCTGAAAGCAATTGCTTCTGAACATTTAAGTCCTCTGTGTGTTATTTTCTGGAGTGTGGGCTCGTGTGTGGATTTATAAACAATTCCAAAACATTCAATAATGACCCTGACATAGCATGTACAGTGCAACCTCAGAAGTCAAACCCAATCCTGACACATTCGGCATCAATTTTCCTTGTATTAAAACAATATGTCAGGTTTTTTTGTTTTTTTTTGCAATAAACATGCTTACTATGGTATATTATTTATTTATAATTTTTTTGTTCACTGTTCTGTTACACTAGGGGTCGACAACCCAAAATGTTGAAAGAGCCATATTGGACCAAAAATACAAAAAAGAAAAAAAAAAGGCTTCTATAAGTGTTATAAGTGTCTATAATAGTTATATTAGCCTACTATCAAAATGACTTTGTGTTGCAGGCTGACACAAATATTCATTGAAAGAAATGTTGAATGTAATATTTATTCTACACATTTTTACAAGATCAGAAAACAGTAGTAAAACAGAGGCTTCTTAGGGGGTGAAATATCTATCCATCCATCCATCTTCTTCCGCTTATCCGAGGTCGGGTCGCGGGGGCAGCAGCCTAAGCAGAGAACCCCAGACTTCCCGTTCCCCAGCCACTTCGTCTAGCTCTTCCCGGGGGATCCCGAGGCATTCCCAGGCCAGCCGGGAGACATAGTCTTCTCAACGTGTCCTGGGTCTTCCCCGTGGCTTCCTACCGGTTGGACGTGCCCTAAACACCTCCCTAGGGAGGCGTTCGGGTGGCATCCTGACCAGATGCCCGAACCACTGGTCAGGATGCCAAACTCATTTCGGCCGCTTATACGCGTGATCATATCCTTTCGGTCATGACCCAAAGCTCATGACCATAGGTGAGGATGGGAATGTAGATCGACCGGTAAATTGAGAGCTTTGCTTTCCGGCTCAGCTCCTTCATCACCACAACGGATCGGTACAACGTCCGCATTACTGAAGACGCCGCACCGATCCGCCTGTCGATCTCACGATCCACTCTTCCCTCACTCGTGAACAAGACTCCTAGGTACTTGAAGTCCTCCACTTGGGGCAGGGCCTCCTCCCCGACCCGGAGATGGCACTCCACCCTTTTCTGGGCGAGAACAATGGACTCGGACTTGGAGGTGTTCATTCTAACTACTGGAAATGACTGACTTACATGTGTGTGTCCAAGTTAATAGAAACGGCAGGCTGTCTTCTTCTAGTAGATTTATTACAATCTTTGCAAGCTGGGTAACGTTTGCAGTGGTCTGGAACAACATGGCAGCCACTATTATGTAATGTAAATATAAATTAAAAACGCAGAGTACATAACAAAGTGAAGTAAAATGAACTCAAATATACCTACAAACAAGGCATAATGATGCAATATGTACATACAGCTAACCTAAATAGCATATTAGCATTGATTAGCTTGCAGTTATGCACTGACCAAATATGCCTGATTAGCAGTCCACATAAGTCAATAACATCAACAAAGCTCACCTCTGTGCATTCACACACAGTGTAAAACATTTGGTGGACAAAATGAGACAAAGAAGGAGCCTTTCTGTGGCAGCATCGGAGAAAGTAAACAAACTACGGTGAGTTCAAGGACCGCCGAAACGAATAAGACCAAATGGTGCCCGCCAAATACTCTCATCAGTGAAGCATGTTTAATATAACATTAGGAAGGTTTGTGTCCTCCTACAGAACCCATACAAAAAATATATATTTTCCCCCCACATTTTTCCATTTTCATAATTTTTTTTAAAAAGCTCCAGGGAGCCACTAGGGCGGCGCTAAAGAGCTGCATGTGGCTCTCGAGCCGTGGGTTGCTGACCCCTGTGTTACAGAGAACAAGGAAAATGAATAACATTGATTTGATACGAAAGGGAGTAGGATTAAATAAGCTCTGCTTCTTCCTACTCCTTTTTGAATGAGCTGTAATAAAACAACTGGATTTGTTTGATGCATTACATTGTATCGTATGCATGTTCAAACTAAACCAAAACTGAAACTGAAAAAAACGAATAATTTTAACGGTTAAAACCATCATACAACTGTAAAAAGAAGTTAAATGCTGTACTGTCTGTTAAAAGTATTGATGTTAAAAATAACAAGTTAGCTCATGTAATTGGGGCGGTATAGCTCGGTTAGTAGAGCGGCCGTGCCAGCAACTTGAGGGTTCCAGGTTTGTTTCCCGCTTCCACCATCCTAGTCACTGCTGTTGTGTCTTTGGGCAAGACAATTTACCCACCTGCTCCCAGTGCCACCCACACTGGTTTAAATGTAACTTAGATATTGGTTTCACAATGTAAAGCGCTTTGTCACTAGAGAAAAAGCGCTATATAAATATATCACTTCACTTCACAATTACAATAAATTCTGGACTGCAAGCCGTTACTTTTTCCCTACACTTATAAAAACGGTGCGGGTAATGTATGGATATTTCTTTGCTAACGACTATAACCTTTTCTGTTCAACAATTATTTTTTTATCAAACACAAGCAGAGACCTGGAAAAATGGTGCTGATGTTTGTGCTACTTTTAAAAGAGTTCGCCTCTGTTTAGTGCTTTAAACCGGAAGTACATGTGCCGTTTTGTCATCTAGTCGTCCTTAGCGTATCTACTTGTATGGATTCTATATTCATCGTTCCAAGCAACGGGTGTAAGTTTTAAAAGATAACTAAATATATTCATACTTATAAATATATTCATACTTATTTTAATTTTAATTAGCAATTAGCTAATATGCTTCTGTGTCTGTGTTAGGATTATTAACTTACAATGGCATTCTTTTTGTATTGTTTCAGTTTCAGAAAATTCCTCAGTAAATTCACCAACTGTCACCGGGAGTTATTAAGTCTGTTTAGCGGATCGGACAGCTGACTTCCACAGCTAGTGGGTCCATGACGATGACCTCTGTTTTGTCTGATCCTCCGTTTTACTGCCGTGTACAGGCACCATTTTAAATAAATATTTTGAAAACAATTCTGTAAATAACTAATTTCACAAAATAAATTATTTGTGACTTATAGTCCGATGCGGCTTAGAAACATATTTTTTTCATCTAAAATTTAGTGGGTGTGGCTTCTACAGTATACATGCATGTAGCCCATAAAATATGGTAGTCACAAAAAAAATTGCATTAATCAAGTAAATACGCGGTTTAATCACACCATTTATTTTGACAGTAGATGCTTCTGTACCTTAACCGTGGATTGTTACCTGAAAGGTGGCAAAGGTTATTATACGGTAATTGGTCAGGTCAATGCATACCAAATATGAGTGAGGAGACTCGGACTGTTGTGTTTGCTAGCAAATTTCCCTTCAAAATACGCCCTGATAGGATTTTTTACCAAGTTTTGAGCAAATAAACATAGTGCATTCAAGTAGCTTAAAACTTTTAAACATGTTCCTGGATGTTGTACACATTGTATTGCCATACTTGCCAACCTTGAGACCTCCGATTTCGGGAGGTGGGGGGCGTGGCTGGGGGCGTGGTCAAGGCGTGGTTGGGGTGGGGGCGTGGTTAAGAGGGGAGGAGTATATTTACATCTACAATTCACTCGAGTATTTCATATATATTTCATATACTGTATATATATATTTATAATTATATATATGTATGAAATACTTGACTTTCAGTGAATTCTAGCTATATATATTTATTACTTTATTATATATATAAATAAAAAAAATAATTGAATTTCAGACGGCACCTATCAAACACACAGTAATAAAAACACATTTGTTCTACTAACTATACTGTGCTTGCTGGTTACTAAAAAAACAACAACAACAACACTTACCTTTCACTATTTGAGTAACTTTTGTTTTGCCATTTGCCTACTGGCGAGAGCCACTTGCCGACAGGTGCGCAACACCACGTAAATCATTGGCCAATCAAAAAGCAACCCCATAACGCTATAGCCAACATTCACCAGGAGATGGCAAAAGACAACATAGAATCACTCTATTACAGGCGGCGTCGCCATGGCTGTAACTTCCTCGTTCTTCTGCTTCGTCTCCTTGTGTGTGCAGTTTTTTATTAAAATCTTTAGATGTTGTAACGTGATTGGGCAGGCAAGCTGTTTATATAGTGGGAAAGCGGACGTGAAAACAGGCTGTCCCCACTCAGGTCCGCATGGAGCTGGAGGGGGCGTGGCCTCCACCTCCGCTGAATTTTGGGCGATTTTCAGGAGAAAGTTTATTTCGGAAGGTTTTCGGGAGAGACGCTGAATTTCAGGAGTCTCCCGGAAAATCCGGGAGGGTTGGCAATTATGTGTATTGCATTCGTCTTTACTTTTAGTTTTTTAAAGTTAGTCGTGATTAGTATAAATCCAAAAGTACGGTTATTCTGAATAAAATATATCATCATTTGAAAGCACTAATTAAAAGTCGAGTTTGTATTTACTTACTTTAATGACACATGATGACCAACATGCAAAGTGATATGAACTTACAGTTTACAAATTGTACGATTTTAAGGGTATTCAAATTTAAGTCTTCCTGTATTGTCCAGAGAGGTAAACAACATGTGGTATTTGCACGTCACTTCTTTCCTCTAGCCAACCTTTGACTACCACCTTGCTCCCTCCGTGCACTGCCCCACTCCCCTTTCCAGAAAGGTGTTCTTCAACTAGAGGAATGTGGTGGGGTTTTTCTTTAGCGGGGTGTACATGTCCCCTCATGCCCATAACAGGGTTCTCACGACGTCCCATCTTGTTTTTAGTTCTAATTAGTGGCTCCTGGCAGTTTGGAGACAGATGTTTAAAATCCTGCAAAATATCTTGACTTCAAACACCAGAGTGGAAAGTAGAAAGAGTTTCGCCCTTCCTTCCCTTTTTTTTTTTTTATCTCACTCTGCTCTCACTGTTCACATTATGGAAGCAGAAAAATCAAATAAATTAATGAGATCAACAGAGCAGATTTTTTTTTCTTTTTACACAGAATGTCAGAATACCATTAATGTTAAATACATTTTAAAATACTCCTGTCATTTGATTTACAGAGCACATTACTAACAACTGTAATTTAACACCACCCACAAAATACTGCACTTATATAAATATTCTCAGGTCACAATGACGGAGATTTATATTAGCGATTGGCTTTCTTGGTTTTACCGATATCTGATATGTCAATAATGCTCATAAAATATTTATTTGTATATCACTTCATTTTTCATATTAACAATAATGATATTTTCAGAAGTTCTTATATACAAATATTTGTAACAATAATGATAATAATAACAATGATGACAATTAGGTAGGTAGTAGAGATGCGCGGTTTGCGGTCTCATCTGTGGAGTCCGCGGATTAACCGCGGGTCGGGCGGGTGACATGACAAAAAAATAGATTTTAAAAAGATTCGGGCGGGTGGCGGTTGAACCATTTAGAAATATATGATATACATGGTTCAGAGATCGGTAACTTTTACCGTTCAAAGAGCCATGTTGGACCCGTGTCACAAAGCGAAGAAGACATTAGTTGACGTTAACTTTCTCAAGTATTTCTGCCGGCTGTCACCCAGTTAATAAGTATTAGGGCGTGCTATGAAGCATTTGCCTTTGACGCCTTCTACTACATGTATAATTTACTTGCAAGTCCAGCAATATGTTGTGTGTGGCTTCCACTGACACACACACACGACTGCAAGGCATACTGGGTGATACAGAGTACGCTAATGGTTGTGATATAAACAATTTTAACACTCTTACTAATATGCGCCACGTTGTGAAGCCACACCAAACAAGAATGACAAATGACAAACATCCTCACAGTAACACAACAAAAACGCAACACAAAAAATACCCAGAATCCTTTGCATCCATGACAAAACCTGACTATATCATACACCCCACTAGCAGCAAACCCTGACCCCCCGTGCGTCGGTAAGGTGGGCGGGGTTGGGAGCGTGGCGGTGTAAAGTATATTCAGGAACTGTCATGGATGCAAAGGATTCTGGATATTTATTATGTTGTGTTTATGTTGTGTTACTGTGAGGATGTTCTCCCGAAATGTGTTTGTCATTCTTGTTTGGTGTGGCTTCACAGTGTGGCGCATATTACTAAGAGTGTTAAAATTGTTTATATCAAAACCATTAGTGTACTCTGTGTCACCCAGTATGCCCTTCAATCTTGTACGTGTTTGCGTAAGCTGCATACAGCATGTTGCTGGACTGGCAAAAGGTTCATACATGTTGTTGAAGGTGTCTAAGGCAATGGCTTCACAACACGCCCTTATTCACGTTATCAGTATGATCACCGCCGGATAGTCGCGAGAACGTTAGCGGCTCCCATTGCCTTCTTTACTTTGTGACACTGGTCAAACTAGCTCTATTAGTGGTAAAGGCCGCCGAATCCGGAAAAAATAACAACGAGCGGGTGGCGGGCTGTTGCGGTTCTGATAAAATGTTGGTTCGGGTGGATGGCGGGTGGATGACGACTTTAGTGATGCGGTTGCGGATGATATAAATGCCTATCCGCGCATCTCTAGTAGGTAGGTAGGTCTTTATTGTCATTGCACAAGTACAACAACACTTTGTTTTCAGCACAAACCAGTTCAAGATTAGATAAACAAACAGTCCATAGCAGGGGTCCCCAAACTATGGCCGGATACGGCCCGACAGCGTCCAAAATCCGTCCCGCGGGTAGTACCAAGTAAAAAAAAAAAAAAAATGTTATTTTATTTTATCTTTTATTTTTTTTATTATTATTTTTTTAATCTGTTCTTTTTCACCCATCCATCAATCCGTTTTCTACTGCTTGTTACTGACTCTCCTAGGCAGATACGGCACGCCAGCGTCTAAAATCCGGCTCGCGAGTAGTCCTAGCTAAAAAGTAAATACAAATTTTATTTTTATTTTTATTTTGATTAGAAATATTTTTAATCTGTCCTTTTTCGCCCATCCTACAATCCATTCTCTAACGCTTGTTACTGAGTCTCCGAGGCAGAGAATAATTTCACCACACCTCGTGTGTTGGACAATTATTGGTAATTTAACTTTAACTTTTAAAATCTGGCCCGCGGGTAATCCCGACTAAAAAAAAAAAAAAAAAAAAAAGATGTTATTTTTGTTTTTTGTAATTATTGTTATTTTAATCCGTCCCTTTTCGCCCATCCATCAATCCATTTTATACCGCTTGTTACTGGGTCCCCTAGGCAGATACGGCCCGAGGGTAGTCCCGACTAAAAAAAAAAAAGGTATTTATTAATTTTTTTTAATCCGTCCTTTTTCGCCCATCCATCAATCCATTTCCTACCGCTTGTTATTGGGTCTCTTAGCTGCTCCAGCAAATTATATGGTCTAAAAATGCATTTTCCCAGCGGTGACGGGACGTCATCACGCTTGCGCCACAAAGGTGGCAAGTGCGCTATCTTTCTGTCAATTAGTGCACGAGGGTAAAAAATGGCGAAATCGTTGGGGAAACATAAATTAGACTCCAAGTGCAGAGTTTTTAAACATCAGTGGACATATAAGTATATATGTATATATATATATATATATATATGTGTATATATATATATATATATATATATATATATATATATAGTGACGTGCGGTGAGGTTCATGGCTGGTGACGCACTGACTTCTTCACAGTCAGATTTATAAACATATGAACCCTATAGAGCACGGGTGTCAAACTCTGGCCCGTGGGCCAAATTTGGCCCGCCGTGTAATTTCATTTGGCCCTTGAGGCAATATCAATTGAAATTCGAGCTGGCCCGCTGGTATTATGCACACCCCCGCTGTAACACCGCAAATTCTCATACTTGCCAACCCTCCCCATTTTCCCGGGAGACTCCCGAAGTTCAGTGCCCCTCCTGAAAATCTCCCGAGCCATCCATTTTCCTCAATTTCTCCCGATTTCCACCCGGACAACAATAATGGGGGCGGGCTTTAAAGGCACTGCCTTTTGCGTCCTCCACAACCTGTCGTCCACGTCCGCTTTTCCTCCATACAAACAGTGTGCCGGCCCAGTCACATAATATATGCGGCTTTTACACACAGACACAAGTAAATGCAATGCATACTTGGTCAACAGTCGAGGGTGGCCGTATAAACAACTTCAACACTGTTACAAATATGCACCACACTGTGAACCCACACCAAACAAGAATGACAAACACATTTCAGGAGAACATCTGAAACACCGTAACACAAGATAAACACAACAGAACAAATAACCATAACCCCTTGCAGCACTAACTCTTCCGGGACACAACAATATACACCCCCCTACCCCCAACCCCACCCACCTCAACCCCCATGCACTTTCTCTTGCCACTTCAAGGCTTGAATGTTTGATTCATTCCTTATTTTTATTTTATTTTCAAATGTATTATTGAAAAAGTTTATTTTGATAATTACCTCAGAAGGCTGCAAATACAAAAGAGGCATTGAATTTTTATTTAATTTTTTTTTTATATGCCATTGATATTTTTTTATTATTATTATTATTATTATTGGACACTTGATTTTCCATGTCACTTTAAAGTTATATAAGCCTTGCTTGTTCAATATTCAATCCAAAACATGTTTGGGTCCCTATTAAAAGGTTCATTTGTTCAACCTTGACCCGCGACTTTGTTCAGTTTTAAATTTTGGCCCACTCTGTATTTGAGTTTGACACCCCTGCTATAGAGTATCTTATTCACCATTTGATTGGCAGCAGTTAACAGGTTATGTTTAAAAGGTCATACCAGCATTCTTCCCTGCTTTGCACTCAGCATCAAGGGTTGGAATTGGAGGTTGAATCACCAAAAATGATTATCGGCTGCTACTGCTCACTGCCCCCTCACCTCCCAGGGTGTGAACAAGGGGATGGGTCAAATGCAGAGGACAAATTTCACCACACATAGTGTGTGTGTGACAATCATTGTTACTTTAACTTAATGTAGCAGGTACTTTAGCTAGTATAGTAGAAGTTCTCAATATTTGGGCAAATCAGAAGTCTAGATTACGACTCGGAGAGAGTAGGACGGACAAAATTAAATACTTTAAATGATACTGGTGTTATTTAAACATGTACAGTGCAACAACTAGTGGACAGACATTAATAGGAATGGCCATTCAAAACAAAAGAAAAAAACAGAAATGAATCTCAACAAACAATGTTGGTTTAGTTCGGGTAATTCATAAAAGGTAATATCAAAAGTTCTTCAAGTTTATAGGAGCCATATGAGACTGATTGCAGTCCATATGTGCATTTACAGTTCATACGGCCACACGGTGTTGTCACTATGACCTCATAGTGTAACCAAGCTCCAGCGGCCGTGTTCATTCGTTGTCTTTTTACTGTAGCATAAACAATGCAGATGGCCTTAAAACGCCACAATACTCAGTCACCATATTTAAGTACCCAAAATAAAGACTCGACATAAATATAAATTCAATCGGATCAGAGACATCGTAGGAAACGGGATTAAAACCCGATGCTAACCGCCCATAGAAAATACATGGGTACGGCTAGTAGCTACTCTTAACAAACAGATAGACTTACCAAGTTGGCGTAAAATCTCAACATCGACACACTCTTTCGTCCCAACTCGGCCCTGATGGTCGGCACCTATAAGTTTACAATTAGTTGTAAAATGTTGGACGGTTGTTTTTACGATATGCAGGCAAACGACAACTTTAAAACATACCGGCTTCAGATGTCCCAAGGGCTAGCCGAGTAGTGCAAGAATGAGCTCTCTGGGATCACTAGCGCCCTCTACCACCAGGGGGCCGGATTACTGCAGGCGTCACACAGTGCGTCTTCGCAGCAGTTTTATGATTGCCCAGCACAAGTAATACGTTACACACATACAGTTGTTGACAAAATACACTGTACTATATATACCTCAGCTAACTAAACTATGGAAATGTTTAATATAATTCATATAGCAATAATAATAATTCATATAGCAATACGGTCTCACTGCACAGCAGCCAGCAGTTAGCCGAGTCATTGCCATGGTGACCGGGAGGCTCAACTGGCTGCTGACTCACCGCAGGTCTCTGCTCGGTATTTGAACACAAATGTGAAAATTCAGCGATTTTGAATAAAATAATCTAAAACTGGTGAAGTTAAATGGAAAATAATGTTGTAGTATAATCGCTGGATACATATAACAATTTAATTATTATTTTTTTCTTTTTACATTTTTTTTCTTTCCATGATGGCAGGTGAGGCGGGGCCTTACCTGCCTACCCTGACTGCACGTCACTGAAATATATATATATATATATATATATATATATATATATATATATATATATATATATATATCGCGGCCCCAATACGGCCCCCGGGTCAAAAAGTTTGGGGACCCCTGGTCCATAGGGTTACAGAACAAGAACGCTGATGGGTCGCCATGAGGCGCCCCGTAAAAGATGGGAAAAAGGTAAACGCTGTGGAAGGATGAGTAAAAAAATACAATCTAGACTGGGCTACTAAGGGGGCCCAGTCTGGAGTGGGAAAAAAAAAACATCCATAGCAAAGCACATATACATATTACAACATACATCTCAAGATATCTAGCAACAGAGGGGAAGGAGTCGGGGTAACGGTGGCACGACTGCAGCTCTTCAGGCGCTGCCCAGCTGTCTATCATCCCTAAGGGATTCACGACAAGGGTGTTGATGGGGGGGGTATGTGTGTTTGCCGTATATTTTTGTGTATGCACGTGTGTGGGTAAGCCTGCCGCGTGGCTCTACTCCGCGGCCTTTATGTCGTGCAGTCGCTAGTCCAAATTCAACAACAACAGGTGTGTGTCAATGATAGACAAGAAGGTAGTTTGTTGTGTCTTCGCCGCACTGTCCTTCAGTGTTGGATGGGGGGTGGGGGGGTATATGTGTGTCTGTGGCGTATATTTTTGTGGATGCATGTGTGTGTGTAAGCCTGCCGCGTGTCTCTATTCCGCGGCCTTGATGTTGTGCAGTCGCTAGTCCAAAGTCAACATCAACAAGTGTGTGTCCATGAGAGACAAGAATTAGTGAGGAGAAATTTGTCTTGGACATCAATACACAGCGTTTTACATACAGTGCGCAGGTATATCAGTTATCTATGAGATCACACATTACACTCCCCCTGTAATGCACACCTCCCATATTGCACTATCCCGTAATTGCAATCATTATATCATCCGGTTATTACAGTAGTTTTCTGTTGTTAAGTGCTTTGATTGCCAGTGGGACAAAGGAAAGTCTATACCCGTTGAGTTTGTATGTAGCTGTTCTGTACCATTTACCATTTGGCATTGTTTATTGTTTATTGTTTATTGAATGGATCCCCATTAGCTGACGCCAAGGCGACTGCTAGTCTTCCTGGGGTCCATATAAGAGCATACAAAATTAAAATACAAAGAATACATGCATTACCAAACATTATACAATGGAAAAATACAACATGAGATAAAAAAGTTAGTTAAAACCAGTATTAAAATTTCACGCCATGTGGGCAGCTGCAATAGGTGTATCTTCAAAGCTGTCTTGAATGACAATTTACTTTGTGAGAGATTAATGTGTGATGGCAATATATTCCAGAATAACATACATCTATACATGATTGTATGTTTGAGGAGATTGGTCCTGGGAGCAGGAAGTGACAAATAGCCATTACTGGCATTCCTAGTGTCATAAATATGTGTGTTAGTTGACATTAAAAACAGTTTGTAAAAGTAATCTGGTGATTGATCTAAAATGATAGTTCTAAAGAACATAAGGAGACTACACAGCATCTTTTGTTCAACAGACAACCAGGACAGACGTGAATGCATAAATGAAATTTTAGTGCGCAATGAACATTTAAGTAACAGTCTTCCCACTCGGTTTTGAACAAGTTGAAGTTTGTTCAGGTCAGACTTAGTTGTAGCGGACCATATTATAGGACAGTAATGAAGATGACAGAAAACCAAGGACTGTATAACTTGACCCATTGTTGAGGATGTCCAGAAGGTGGTGCACTTTCTGACCATGGCTAAACCTCTTCCCATTTTCATTAAAATACTATCGATATGATCGGACCATGACAGTTGATTGTCTAATAGCACACCAAGCAGTTTTGCTTTTTTGACCTGGACAATAGGTATATCTAACATTGAAATGTGAAGCTGAGGGTCTTCAACAAGCATATGCCTGGATCCAAAAAGAATGCTTTTTGTTTTGTCAATATTCACAACAAGTTTACTATCATTTACCCAGCGTGACACTCTCTCCAGGTCCTGATTTAAGTTATTTTCTAGGTCATTTAAGGTAGAGGCAGTGCCGTATAGTTGTGTCATCTGCATACATAACCATATTGGTGTTTGTTATAACACAGGGAAGATCATTAGTAAAAATAATAAAAAGTAAAGGACCTAAGCAGCTTCCTTGAGGTACGCCGCAGTAAATGTACTTGCGTTCAGATAGGCTACCATTAAAACACACTCTCTGTGATCTTCCTGATAGATAGCTCAACATCCAAGAAAGTGACATACCATTAAAACCATATTTTCTCAGTTTGGAGATCATTATATTGTGATCTACGACATCGAATGCCGCACTAAAGTCAATCAGGACAGTACCAACCATCTTCTTGACATCCATTTGTGACAGACAGTCATCAGTCAGCTGAGCTTGAGCAGTAGATGTTGAGTGACGTTGTCTGTAAGCATGCTGGGAACACGACATCAGTTTGTTGTAGGCAAAGTATCTTGAATCTGTTTGAAAACAACTTTTTCCATCAATTTACTAAGAACTGGAAGTATGCTTATTGGTCTACTGTTTTTACCTGTAAAATCTTTATTTTTGTCCTTGGGTAGAGGGATGACTTTGGCCTCCTTCCAAACCCCAGGACAGACTTAATGATTTATTAAATATATGAATGGCATTATTAAATATATAATGGCATCAACACCATTTCACAATGAAGTATGTGGTGTGGGTCATGGGTGATTTTAAGACCCTGGTTCCTCACGGTCTTGTCGAATAGTTCTTGAAGGGCACAAGGTGGCTGCATGCCAATTATTTTACCAGCTCTCTTGATAAGGTTTTGAAGTTGGGTTTTGAGTTTGACAGATTTCCAAACCATGTGAAGATGCCATAACAGATAACAGATTCAATGTTTGGCTTATAAAATATGATGCATTAACCATCAAATTTGATGCCTGAATTAGAAAAAAAACAACTATCAGAGCAATGCAAAACATTTGAAAATGTCACTTGCCTAATAGGTCTCCATTGCAATGAAAGCAAGACTGAAGTAGTCTCGTCAGTTCCAAATTGTTGCCCTATGTAATTTTTGGGGAACAGTATGAACCAAGTAACCGACTTCAAGTATCTTGGGTCTTACATAATGGATGCCGCAAAAGATATGAAGTCCTGCAAAGCCTCAGCATGGACAGCCTGCACTAAGCTGCAAAAGTTTTGCCACGCGACCATCGGTCATGAAACAAAAATTTACATTTTTAGAACGCTGATAGAGCCTAATCTCCTCTATGGCGCAGAAACATGAACTCTCACTAAAGCGCCTTGATGGAGCTTACACCAACTTGTTTAAATGCGTCCAAAACATCCACTGGTCTGAGCATGCTCCTTAGAGTGTATATACGGAGATATTATGCCACTATCTCTGAAGGACGCTAAGCAGAGGCTATCGTTGGCTGGGAA
Source organism: Nerophis ophidion (assembly GCF_033978795.1). NCBI lineage: Eukaryota > Metazoa > Chordata > Actinopteri > Syngnathiformes > Syngnathidae > Nerophis > Nerophis ophidion. The sequence goes on from NC_084623.1 coordinate 19,359,419, forward strand.
CTGCTACCGGACCACTGGGGAAATTATTCAGCCACTACTGCTGTGGAAACCTGGTGGCCCAGTTGGCTCACCTTCCCAGATGTACACTGTCACAACCAGAATTGGACCCTGAACACAGGCGCAGGATATCAAAAGCTGTCATTTTATTTTGACAAGGGAAGGGATTCAAAAACGGGAGAAACAAAACGAAGATATAATCTGACCACAAATTTACAAAATTATCAACAAACACAAAGCACTCCAGCTTCGGAGGGAAAAAGGTTCTAAGAAATGAAACTACAAAATACAACAAAAGGCTCTGCAACGGAGCTGATACTAGGAAACTAATCTGACCTGAAAATGTTACAAACCAAAAACTCTCTCGAGGATCCCAAATTTAACACGAAAAACGTGGCTTTGGCTGTGGACAAGGCGGTGGCAAAGAACCGCTGGAGGTACGCACATGGAGATACGAAACACTGTAACAGGACAACAAGAGGACGAGACATTTAAGCATGGGGGAACAGGTGAAATCAATCAAGACAAACGAGGAAGGGCAAATGATCTGAAACGAAAGGGAGAGTTAGCATTTCTATATAAAACAGGAAGTGACAAGACAACCTGAAACCAGACAAAACCCAGACAAGTCTTCACCCAGGAGTGACAGAACCCCCCCCCCCCAATTCGAGGGCGGACTCCTGATGGCCCAGGGACCTCAAAGTGGAGTCTATAGAAGTCCTGGATCAGGGAGAAGTCATTAATGTTCCGTTGGGGTACCCACTGTCTCTCTTCGGGACCCTTCCCCTCCAGTCCACCAAGAACTGTTTTCCCCGACCTCTGTTGCGTACCACCAATAGTTTCTCGACCCGGTACAACCTGTTTTGTTTGATCAGCCATTTTACCGCCATGTTACAATCCCCATTTTGAAACAATTAAGGTATGTAAATAAACATTTACAAAATCACCATATGTAAATATCTATTTTCACAAAGGAGCGGTAAGTGTTTTGGGCTTATTTCCCAGTGCGGGTAATTTATAAAAAAATAATTGTATTTTCTAAAATGTTGTGTATTTTCCAGCTTAAAGTCAGAAAAATACGGTGGGAAGGCCAATATTGTTAGACATGTAATTTTTAATCATTTCCGACTTAGTTTAAATATTTATAGGTATTAGTATTATGTACCGTTTTGTGGACTAAACATAAAAAACAAAGGGAAACCATAGGTGTGTCGTGTGATTGACTGGTAGCCAGTCCAGGATGTACCCTGCTTCTTGGCCCACCACACACTTCTAAATTATTTCATTTTCCAAAATGATGTGTATTTTCTAGTTTAAAATCAGAAACATACGGTAGGAAGGCCATTATTGTTGGACATGTATTTCTTAATCATTTCTGACCTAGTTTAAATAACAATATGTATTAGTATTATGTACCGTTTCACGGACTATACATCAAAAACAAAGGGAAACCATAGGTGTGTCGTGTGATTGAATGGTAGCCAGTCCAGGATGTACCCTTTTCTTGCCCCACCACCCACTTCTAAATGCTTGATTTTAATAATTGGATTATAATATTTAGTTGTATAGCTTTTCAACACCATATATACTACAGCAGGGGTCACCAACCTTTTTGAAACCAAGAGCTACTTATTGGGTACTGATTAATGCGAAGGGCTACCAGCTTGATACACACTAAAATAAATTGCCAGATATAGCCAATTTGCTCAATGTACCTTTAATAAATAAATCTATATATATATAAAAAAAATTGGTATTTCTGTCTGTCATTCCGTCGTACATTTTTTTTTCCTTTTACAGAAGGTTTTTTGTAGAGAATAAATGATGAAAAAAACCCACTTAATTTGCATCTTTTTGATAAAATTTAAAAAAAGAATTTATGGAACACCATTTGTAATTTTTCTTGATTAAGATTAATTTTAGAATTTTGATGACATGTTTTAAATAGGTTACATTTCCAATCTGCACTTTGTTAGAGTGTATAACAAATTGGACCAAGCTATATTTCTAACAAAGACAAATCATTATTTCTTCTAGATTTTCCAGAACAAAACATTTAAAATAAATTCAAATGACTTTGAAATAAGATTTGAATTTGATTCTACAGATTTTCTACATTTGCCAGGATATTTTTTTTTAATTTTAATCGTAATAAGTTTGAAAAAATATTTCAAAAATATTTTTTGTCGAAAAAAAAGAAGCTAAAATGAAGAATTAAATTAAAATGTATTTAATATTCTTTACAATAAAAAAATAAATTTACTTGAACGTTGATTTGAATTGTCAGGAAAGAAGAGGAATGAATTCAAAAGGTAAAAAGGTATATGTGTTTAAAAATCCCCCAAAAAATTTTAAGGCTGTATTTTTTCTCTAAAATTGTCTTTCTGCAAGTTATAAGAAGCAAAGTTAAAAAATAAATGAATTTATTTAAACAAGTGAAAACCAAGTCTTTAAAATATTTTCTTGGATTTTCAAATTCTATTTGAGTTTTGTCTCCATTCGAATTAAAAATGTCGAGCAAAGCAAGACCAGCTTGCTAGTAAATAAATACAATTTTAAACAATAGAGGCAGCTCACTGGTAAGTACTGCTATTTGAGCTATTTTTAGAACAGGCCAGCGGGCGACTCATCTGGTCCTTTCGGGCTACCTGGTGCCCACGGGCACCGCGTTGGTGACCCCTGCACTACAATATAGACATTTATTTTTGGAATATCTCCTGACTACCGGTGAGTGCCTGTGCCAGCAAAGGGCTGCATGTTTGCTGTCAATTTGCAGTGAACCAAAACACTTTAGTTCAATAGTCAGAAATGGTAGCACTATAACCTGATTATAAGTGTTTGCTTAAGGCAAGGAAACACTTCTGTGGGGCTATAAAATTCACAGCCAACTATTTTCTTTGTTGTTTTATATTATTTCAAAGAGTCCCCTCAGTTATTAAGGCGACACACCTTCAAGCCAAACATACAGCAAACTTCCCTGTGTGCAAGTAGGAGAGCTTTTTGAACCGTGCCACGCGTTCTGTTCAATCCTGCCTGTTCATTAGGCAGGTGGTGACAGTGCAACAGTGTGTTGTGTTCCTGGCAAACGCCTTGTGGTAATTATGATTTACCATCAACGCCTGACTGGAGGCGAAAAAGGGCGAGATGTTTTGGCTCATTGCGAAAGGGAATCGACCTTTTTCCATGCAACATGCCTGCTTTGAATCTACTACCTGTATATAATTATAGAGGGCCTGGTCTACTAAGATCCAAATATTACGCGCTAAAAAAATGTGTATTATTAGTGGGTGTGTTGCATGTGATCTACTAAAACTGTAAGTACAATTGAAAAGTGGTGCAGACTGCCTTATTTAAATGAGGTTTTTGTGTCTAATTTGCGGCTCTAAAAACAGAGACTACCAAATGTCCATTTCTCAGAAGATATTATTGTTGATGACTGAAGTGCTGATATCAACCAAACCTAAACCTTCATTGGCAGTAAAGGGTTAGGTTTGGTTGATATCAGCACTTCGGTCATCAACAGTAATATCATCTGAGAAATGGACATTGAAACAGTGTATGTCTGACTTCATAGGATATGTACAGCGAGCAGTGAACATAGTGAGCTCAAAAAGTATAAGAACAAGTATATACAGTTGATTATTTACATTTGATTATTTACAATCCATGGAGGTGGGATGTGGATGGGGGGAGGGTGTTAGTCTAGGGTTGTATTTGCCTGGAGGTGTTCTTTTCATGCGGTTTTGAAGGAGGATAGAGATGCACTTTCTTTTACACCTGTTGGGAGTTCATTCCACATTGATGTGGCATAGAAAGAGAATGAGTTAAGACCTTTGTTAGATCGGAATCTGGGTTTAACGTGGTTTGTGGAGCTCCCCCTGGTGTTGTGGTTATGGTGGTCATTTACGTTATGGAAGTAGTTTGACATGTACTTAGGTATCAGGGAGGTGTAGCGAATTTTATAGACTGGGCTCAGTGCAAGTTGTTTTACTTTGTCCTCCACCTTGAGCCAGCCCACTTTGGAGAAGTGGGTAGGAGTGAGGTGTGATCTGGGGTGGAGGTCTAGAAGTAACCTGACTAGCTTGTTCTGGAATGTTTGGAGGCTAGATTTGAGGGTTTTGGAGGTGCTGGGGTATCTGCTTTATCAGTACCGGTATACCGTACAACCCTATTGGATTGGATGATACTTCATTAATTGAGTCTGAACTGTGTCAGAAACACAGTCAAAAGTATGAGAGACCAAAGTTTGCAGACACTTTGCTTTTATTACTGCACCTTCTTTCTGCACCCTTGTGCATTGACACGAATGCTCAGGTGTAAGTGCTTATGCCGGTAATGACATTTTGTCATAGACTGTGGACACTTGAATGTGATGTGCTGTCTTAAGTGGGAGAAAGTATGATCTTGCATGCGTGCGTGCTGTTGTGTTCTCAGAAGAGTGTGTTTGTGTGTGTGTGTGTGTGTCTTGTGCATAATGAAGTGTTCCTTTGAAGCAAAGCGTTGTTTAAAGTGACGCCTAAAGCGTATCCGTGGGATTTGTTTGCGTGCTTTGATATGGCCGTGGCTTTCGGTTTAACTTTAAAAAGTAATTCGCTTCGAACCAACAAACAACAGGCAGTGTTGTTCATCAATCCAAAAGAGATGACGAATAGACAGCAGACATGTTTTTTTTTCCCCGACGTGCTTAGTTACGACGTCAAAGAGATTGACTGGAGATTACATTCCAAACACATTACTGTGTATTAAACATAAGCGTGGGTATGATAGTCAACTGCTACGCTTCCATTGCACTAAGGCCTCGTTTACACTAAGTAGGATAAGGTTATCTAGGGTAAAGCCCACCTAACCTTATCCGTGTCCACACTCAACAATACCACCGTTTAAGACCCCCTCCCTCCTGCAACAACGCAACCTAGTACGCATGCGTGGAAAATATGGAGGTCATAGTCACAGTGCATGTTCTTAAATTTAGCTCATCTGAACAATATCCAGTGGAGATGCGCGGCTAGGCAATCATATCATCCGCAACCACATCACCAAAGTCGTCATCCATCCACCGTCCACCCGAACCAACAATTTATCAGGACCGTACCCGCCCGCCAACCGCCCGCTGAAATACATCAGAGGTCGGCCGCCTTTACCACTCACAGAGCTATTTAAACCTGTTTCACAGAGTAATGAAGACAATTTGAGCCGCTAACGTTTTTGTGACTATCCAATAGCGTTCGTCCTGATGACAAGAATAAGGGCGTGCTATGAAGCCATTGCCTTAGACACCTTTAACAACATGTACGAACCGATTGTTGATTCGGCAACATGTTGTGTGCAGCTTCCGCAATTACACGTACAAGATTGAAAGGCATACTTGGTGATACAGAGTACACTGATGGTTGTGATATAAACAACTTTAACACTTACTAATATGCGCCACACTGTGCAGCCACACAATACAATATTGACAAACACATTTTGGGAGAACATCCTCACAGTAACACATCATAAACGCAACACAACAAATACCCAGAATCCTTTGTATCTGTGACGTTCCTGAATATATTTTACCCCCCCCGGGGGGGGGTATAAAATAGTCAGGAAATGTCATGAGTACAAAGGATTCTGGGTATTTGTTGTGTTGCATTTATGTTGTGTTACTGTGAGGATGTTCTCCCGAAATGTATTTGTCGTTCTTAATTGGTGTGGCTTCACAGCGTGGCACATATTACAAAGAGTGTTAAAATTGTTTATATCACAAACATTAGTGTACTCTGTGTCACCCAGTATGCCTTGCAGTCGTGTGCGTGTTGCTGCGGAAGCCACACACAACGTGATGCTGGACTGACAAGCAGATCGTTCATGTTGTAGAAGGCGACAAAGCCAATGGCTTCATAGCACGCCCTAATACTTATTAACTGGGTGACTGCTGGCAGTCATTCAAGAGACTAATAGCGTCTCCTAGTGTCTTCTTCGCTTTATGGCACGGGTCCTAAATGGCTCTTTGAATGGCAAAGGATACCAATCCCAGAACCATGTATATCAAATATTTCAGGATGGTTCAACCGCCACCCGCCCTAATCTAATTAAAATCTATTTTTTTGTCATGTCAACCACCCGACCCGCGGTTTATCCGCGGAGTCCGCAGATGAGACCGCAAACCGCGCATCTCTAATATCCAGTGTTGTGGTATTTCAATTAACTGGAATCCATTGTGATGTGGGGCCCTCGTGTAGTGAATCATAAATTAATCAAAACTTTATTGGACACGTAAACAATGTGATAAAGAACATTTTACATCAATCAAACTAGGGAGCTAGATATCTGGTCACGACACTCCTAACTATTTTGTCTTTTGTTGACTTTTTATACTCTGGACCTAGACGTCGAGTCGGCGACATACTTGGCGGACAATAATTGATACATTCTGCTTTGCCAGTCCAAATGCATTTGCCGTTTTCCGTAATTAGTCTTCCCTCGACGGCCACGGGAGCTCGCATTCTCGTTGTCTTTCCTTTGACAAATGGAAAAAGTTTTTCGCAAAGTATAATCAATGCTAACTTTGACATTGGAAAGTTCTCTTGCCGTTTGAGAAGTGTTGCATCCGAAATAGCTGCAATTGCTTTCTGTTGAGGTATTCATGTGTAATATCCACAAGCCTTCCAAACCATGAATTGACTAAAATGGACCCCGACTTAGACAAGTTGAAAAATTTATTCGGGTGTTACCATATTATATTTACTGTACTGTGAAATCTACTAATAAAAGTTTCAATCAATCAATCAACATGTAGAAGAAGGAGAAACACGAGCATGTCTTGATGACTCGCTTTCATATTTCAGTGGTTGTCTCCGAGTTACAAAACCGCTTTATTATGAATCTGGCTGTGGCATTATCATGTCTATGTGATCATGTTTTGTTTTAGTCATGTTCTGTTTGTTTTTTGGCCACTCAGTTCCCGTTTTTGCACTTCCTGGTTTGTTTTGTCACCATAACTACCCATTAGTTTTCACCTGTCCTCAAGTCTCACACCTGTTTTCACCAATCACCACAGTATTATTTAAGCCTGTCTGTTTCTGTTGTTCATTCTGGCAACGTCACCTCCTTCTCACCGTCTACGACCTTCTATGCCTTCCATGCCAATGATCAATGCCCCTTGTCTTTTTCCAAGTAAGTTTTTTTGTTATTCATGCCATTGTGCAAGTGTTTTGTTTTATGTTCATAGTTTTTTTCATAGCCACGTTTTTGTACCGCCATTGTGCGCGCCTTTTGTTTGCTTCCTTTTTTTGTGAAGTGAAGTGAAGGGAATTATATTTATATAGCGCTTTTCTCTAGTGACTCAAAGCGCTTTACATAGTGAAACCCAATATCTATGATACATTTAAACCAGTGTGGGTGGCACTGGTAGCAGGTGGGTAAAGTGTCTTGCTCAAGGACACAACGGCAGTGACTAGGATGGCGGAAGCGGGAATCGAACCTGCAACCCTCAAATTGCTGACACGGCCACTCTACCAACTGAGCTATACCGCCCAGTAGTTTGTTAGTTTTAAAATAAATTATGTACTTACATTCACGTCTTGCCCGTGCCATCTTTCCTTTGCCTTCTGAGAAAACAAACCCCATAGTCCATAGTCATGACAGGCGGGGTCTTTCTGACGTCACTTCCTGTGTGGAGTGCGGTCTTTCTGGCGTCACTTCCTCTCTGAACTCAGTTTGTAAACGATCAATGAGTCCACACAAAGCTAAGTGCCGTAGATTCAAGAAATACTAAAAAAATTGTCCGAGGAGGGGCTCCTTGAATGATGGTTTAGTGTGGCTGACCCGGGGCTTTGGCTAAATAATTATTTGTTTAAGGGGTTGAACAACTTAGTGTAGACATGGCCTAAATTAGTCTGATTTCACAAAGAGTTTTTTTTTTTGTGTTTTCACATCTACGTGAAAAGTCCAAGTGTCCATGCACTTTCTTTAATGCCACCACTATTTTTGCAAAAATGACCATTATTCTTCAACGTCGTATTTTTGTAAAACCTCTGAAAGTCTACAGTTAAATACCATGACTGTACACACCTTTGGCAGATCCTTGCATTGACATTGTAACCAACATAGAACACTGTCATCCAAGCGAGCATATAACTGAGGCGCTCCTCAAGGCACCCCAATAGGTCCCCTCCTTTTTTGCAATTTATTTTCATAACTTGATCTGTGTAACTAAGGTGTTGCTGTAGCTTGTTTACTTCAGATGCAGTCAGTAGTGGTTTGTTCTACTCTTAAGTTATTCCAGTAGCGTTCCTCAAAGTTTCAGTTCAGGTCCCCCCCTTTTTTTTATTTGTGGGCTAATCAACTTCTGGCCCACAAGTTCAGTTCAAAAAACTTGTTCGTAGCAAATTCTTAAAAACACTAGAGTGCAACGATGCAGAAGATCAAAATCAAATATCTACTGTAATTAACGCTGGTTCTTCATCCATTCATTTTCTACTGCTCGTCCCTTTTGCGGTGGCGGGGGGGAGAGGGGGGGGGGGTGCTGGATTGTCATTCGGACTTGTCATTGCCATATATTGCTCTTGTCGTGTCTGTGATTCTTTTCAGCTATTACCTGTCGTGCTACATTTTGTCCTGGTTGTCGTAGCGGTAAGCTGTTCTTGTTAGCCATTAGTTATTTCCAGTTTTTCTGTTTGGTATCCTTTAGCTTCCATGCTAAAGTTCCTTTTTGTTTTCTAGCTTCCAGTGCTAGCTCCCTTAGTTTGTTATTCCGCCCACGTGCGTGCTTTTTGTTTGTTCTTGTTCTATTATTTATATTAAATAATGTCTTCATATCCAGTGCCTGCCTCCATCCCTGCATCTTGGTGTTCAACAACAAATACCTCTGACAGATGCCCCCCAAAGCTGTAAAATTAAGGGAAACACCGATCCACCAGTAAGATAAAATACAAGAGATGTATCAAAAACAATAATGCTATGGCATCAAAACCCTAAGAGATGAATGAACAGTACATATGAAAGGGTTCAGCACTAAAATCCAGATTAAACTTTGCCAGTAAACATGGAAAAAAAAAAGAAAACCGCCAATGATCTGGAATCAGTTTCTTTGGCCAGATATAACACAAGTCAACTTGAGTCAGAATGATGGGAATATAAACATATGGCGAAGGAAAGTAAACCAAATCGTATGTCAAACATGGTGGAGGCTGTGTCATGGCATAAGCATGTTTGACTGCTAATCGAACGGTGCCTCTAGTGTTTAGAATTGCTGCTGTAACATTAGGAACAAGTAGGTTCTGTCTTCGACTAAGGATTGTACAGCAGAATCAAATTTGTTTGATCTTGTCCGTAGGCGAGGATCAGTGGGATATTTTTTTTTAAAGAATAATAGACAGATTGTGATGATATGTATGTAGTAGTGTATAGTGACTGGTCACAAAGTATTAATAACATCATAATGATGTGCTCCAAGTAGCACTTAAACTGTGATTATTTTAAAGTTAATTATACAATTAAAGGAATAAAGTCTTTCATTAAAGGCAGGGGTCTCAAACTTCATTTACCTGGGGATTACTGGATGCAGAGTCTGGGCCGCTAGAAAAGATTTCTTAATTTTTTTTTTTTTTGCATACTCAGCGTGTCCAGTTGTATAATAACGTTTCAAATTGTATCCCTTGAGCACCGCAACTTTCTCTGCAAATAAGACTCGTCCGGGTGCCCCTGTGCTCATCAAAGAAATATTGCATCTCCCACTTTTCCTGCAATTGTCTTTGCTCTTCACTGCAGGCTTTGAAAAAGACATGTTTGGGGTTGGGGAATATATTTGTATTTAGCCGACGCACAGAGAATAATATTTCCGCAATGTGTGTCGTTGCTTTTTTCTCCCTACAGCAACACGGATAATAGTACCGGGATAGTGAACGCGAAAAAATGATGGCTCCCGGAGTGTTATCCGGCGTCATATAGAAATATATGTAGCGTTCATCGTGTGAGGCAATGCAAATTAAACACTGAAAAAACAAATAACGGATTGAAGTGGTCTAGGTTATCGGGGACTGTTATTACTGACGGACAGGTGTCGCGGTGTGACTGCAGCCAGGCACGAGAAAAAACCCTCGTCTCCATGGAAACGTCTCTGTCGCTTTCACTCATTTGCCGCTTTTCCACTAATGCAGGGGTAGGCAACCCAGAACGTTGAAAGAGCCATTTTGGACCAAAATAACACAACGCTGTTAAGCGGCATTCATATAAAACTTGCGGGCCGCACTAACATTAAACTTTCATATTAGGGTGGGGGCCGCAAAATAACGTCTCGCGGGACGCAATTGGCCCGCGTGTCTGAGACTCCTGATTAAAGGGAACTAAATATTTTTTTCACCTCAAAAAAAGGTTAAATAGGATAGGATAGGATAGTATAGGTCTTTATTGTCATTGCACAAGTACAACGAAACTTTGTTTTCACCACAAACCTGTTCAAGATTAGACAAACAAACAGTGTACAGGGTTACAGAACAAGAACCCTGATGGATCGCCATAAGGCGCCCTGTAAAAGATGGGAAAAAGGTAAACGCCAGGGAAGGATGAGTAAAAAAATACAATCTAGACTGGGCTCCTAAGGGGGCCCAGTTTGGAGTGGGAAAAAAACCTCCATAGCAAAGCACATAAACAAATTACAACCTACATCTCGAGATATCTAGCAACAGATATCAGAAACAGGTGTGTGACAGGAGCCCGTGAGGAGGAGCACAGTACGTTGTCATGGTGACTAAAATAAACGAGGAAGTGCTCAAACACAAGGAATCAGCCGAGTCCAGAACTAAACATGAACAAAGACATATAAACGGCAAAACAATAAACGATCCGCACAGCGGATCGTGACAATCTAGCAACAGAGGGAAGATAGTTCAAGGTCATGGTGGTAGGCCGCATCTCTCAGGCGCTGACCATCCATTCATCACCCCTATGGGATTTGCGTCGAGGGCGTTGGGTTGGTGGGGGGTGGGGGGGTGTATGTGTGCCGTATATTTTTGTGGATGTGGCGTATATTTTTGTGGATGTGTGTGTGTGTGTGTGTGTGTGAGACCGTAGTGTGTGTCTGTTCCGCGGCCTTGATGTATTGAACAGTCGCTAGTCCAAAGTCAACAACAACAGGTGTGTGTCCATGAGGGACAAAAAGGGAGTTTGTTGTGTCTTCGCTGCTGTGTCCTTTGGGAGAGTCTCAAAGCCAGGGAAACAATCCAAGTTAGAATGACTTGTATGCGAGTGAAAATAAAATTAGCTTTTCACTCTAAATTGTCTATGACTGGTCCTCAAACCTACGGGGTAGACAGTCGGATGTAATCCACAGTTCTTCCCGCATCCTCCAATCATTTGTGGCAGCTTTGGGGTACTTTGAAGACTGCCAGCAACTTCCCATTTGTCGACAAACCGGAGCAACGCTTACTCCGATCAGCAGATGTCCTGTTGTCATAATTCCGAATAGGTGGATATCTTCACGTCTCCTACAGAAAAGGGTCGCCAGGCACGCGACCCCCCTTCTTCTCCCAAGAGTCCGTGGTGTGTCCAGCAACAACCGCTTCGTCACGACAGCAGGTTCCCCCAAACCCAAGATCTTGTCAATTTTGTCGAGGCCAGTTAAATAGTTCCAATGTTTAGATTTGGAGAGCAGTGCAAAAAGAGGCAACAAGAAAGTTAAAATGAGACAAAACAAAGAAGCAAGCAGGAGAGATAAGGGAGAGGAAAGCGGAGCGTCCACCCTCGATGAGTGCCAGAGAGAAAAAAAATAAAATATCAGAGTTTGCGAGGTTCTGGGCTATGAAGCAGCGCCAAGAGGACATCAAACTTGACTAAAATAAAAGGTAAAATTTGTAACAAAGTTACCGTATGTGAACCAGCGGAAGGATCATTACCTTTGCAAAGGAGAGCTACACCGAAGGGGCAATTTCCGGCGATGATTCCCACCCGGGTTGACAGCGATATTTAGCACGGCGGGCTCTGTGACTAACAGCGGTGTGTCTCGACGAGCTTTAAACAGTTCCCCCTGTATATCCTCCCTACACTGGGGACTAAAATATTATTGTGCAGACAAATAGATTTTACAGAGTAAGAGATGAAGCTTTACTATGGAACAGAGCGGTCAAGCGAACATGGTTCCTGACCACATGTCAACCGGTAGGTTTCGGTGAGAAAATGGTGGTATTAAGTCGGCTCTTACCGTAGACATGAGCGGAGCTTGCGTCCTCTTGCAGCTGTGGACTCTCTTACCTCCTCCCACCAGAGACACTGGCGGTCACCACACCCGTGGCCACACCCCTCCAACTTTCAGGTACCATATAATCTCACTAAAACACTAGTAACACAATAAGCAGATAAGGGATTTTCCAGAATTATCCTTGTAAATGTGTCTAATAACATCTGAATCGCTCCCACTGCCCTCGCCTTTTTTTTTTCGTAGTCCTTCACTCTCACTATCCTCATCCACAAATCTTTCATCCTCGCTCAAATTAATGGGGAAATTGTCGCTTTCTCGGTCCGAATCACTCTAGTTGCTGGTGGCCATGATTGTAAACAATGTGCTGATGTGAGGAGCTCTACAACCCGTGACGTCACGCGCACATCGTCTGTTACTTACCGTACAGGCAAGGCTTTTTTATTAGCGACCAAAAGTTGCGAACTTTATAGTCGATGTTCTCTACTAAATAATTTCAGAAAAAATATGGCAATATCACGAAATGATCAAGTATGACACATAGAATGGACCTGCTATCCCCGTTTAAATAAGAAAATCTCATTTCAGTAGGCCTTTCTGTCAATATCCTCAGAATATTGCTTATTAGTAACCCAAACCCTAACCTTAACCCTTATATGAGCGTCCAAATACCTCTTAATTAAGTCACTGTTGCTTTAATAAGCAACTAATTAATGGTGAATATGTTACCATACTAAAGTGTAACCTTGCTTATAAATTGCTTATAAATGCCAATTATTGGGCCTTTTATGAACTAAAGCCTGCATAGTCACAGTGTTTAATCCACCAGTGCATTTTTTTTATATATATTTTTTTTCAACAAAACCCCACACATAGGTGGGGCAGTGGCGGTGTGGCAACACTTCACCTTCTGCACACTGCCATTATGTACAGCGTGCATTCGGACTTACAACTCTAACAGGCACGTGCATGCTGAAAACCGCCTCCCGTGTTTGCTTTCGCCACAAAATATTCACTGCAATTACTCTTATTGACTTTGCAATTACACCAACACAAATACTTTGCTGTCACAAAAAACAAACACAAAAAAATGAGTACAGTGATCTAAGTCAACAAACTTTCTTTTTTGGAATCTTGACAGGGAATTTTTTTGTTCTGTCTGCTGGGAATACACTTTGAAAAGTTGAGATGAGAGCAACAGTAGATAACCCGCTACCTCTAACGTTGAGGTAACTGCGTCCACTTACTGCTGCACAGTAGTTGCAGTAGGGTGTGCTAAGCGCCCCCCCATCCCGAATGCATCCTGCAGCCTGAATCTGCTCCCAGCATGTCGTGTTTGATCTCCGTCTGGGGTTGTTTTATGGACGCCTCTGTCTCACTCCAGCCAATTAAAAAACTTGCCAGATGTTAGTCTTAAACTGCGGTCCAATCTGCGTAGCGGGCATGCAATGTAAAGAAAGCAGTGTTAATTTTGACAGCAGTTTGTAATTTAGTTTTAGTCCAAGTATTTGAACAAACATCTGTTTTAGTTTTAGTCATCTAAATTAATTTATTTTTTTTAGTTAACTAAAATTACAGTGAATGTTGTCGACTAGAATATGAAGTATAACGGACATCGCATCTTTAAAACTGTCTTGAAAGCCTGTTTATTAATTATTCATTATTACCAAGCATCTCAAAAGCTAAATTCACAACAAGACCTGCACTCTATGAACACAGGAGTACATTGCACACTAAACTTATTATGTGTTATCATTTTAGCTGAATTTTTTTTTCAAATTTTCAATAATATTAGACTAAAAGTTCGTATGATGAAAAATACAAGTTGTTTTTCTAGATTGTGTATAACTACACTGAGTGTATATATATATATATATATATATATTATATATATATATATATATATATATATATACATTATATATATGCATGTGTGGGGAAAAAATCACAAGACTACTTCATCTCTACAGAACTGTTTCATGAGGGGTTCCCTCAATCATCAGGAGAAAAAACAAACAAAAAAAAACTCCTGATGGATTACCTCCAAATTCTTCAGGACAACCTAAAATCATCAGCCCGGAGGTAGGGTCTTGGGCGCAGTTGGGTGATCCACAGGACAATGACCCCAAACACATCAAAAGTGGTAAAGGAATGGCTAAATCAGGCTAGAATTAAAATAATGAGAATGACCTTGCCATATATATATATATATATATATATATATATATACTGTGGGGCAAAAAAGTATTTAGTCAGCCACCGATTGTGCAAGTTCTCCCACTTAAAATGATGACAGAGGTCTGTAATTTTCATCATAGGTACACTTCAACTGTGAGAGACAGAATGTGGAAAAAAATCCAGGAATTCATATTGTAGGAATTTGAAAGAATGTATTTGTAAATTATGGTGGAAAATAAGTATTTGGTCAACCATTCAAAGCTCTCACTGATGGAAGGAGGTTTTGGCTCAAAATCTCACGATACATGGCCCCATTCATTCTTTCCTTAACACGGATCAATCGTCCTCTCCCCTTAGCAGAAAAACAGCTCCAAAGCATGATGTTTCCACTCCCATGCTTCACAGTAGGTATGGTGTTCTTGGGATGCAACTCAGTATTCTTCTTCCTCCAAACACCACGAGTTGAGTTTATACCAAAGTGGATACATGAATGATACAGCAGAGGATTGGGAGAATGTCATGTGGTCAGATGAAACCAAAATACAACTTTTTGGTATAAACTCAACTCGTCATGTTTGAAGGAAGAAAAATACTGAGTTGCATCCCAAGAACACCAAACCTACTGTGAAGCATGGTGGTGGAAACATCATGCTTTGGGGCTGTTTTTCTGCTAAGGGGACAGGACGATTGATCCATGTTAAGGAAAGAATGAATGGGGCCATGTTTCGTGAGATTTTGAGCCAAAACCTCCTTCCATCAGTGAGAGCTTTGAATGGTTAACCAAATACTTATTTTCCACCATAATTTACGAAGAAATTCTTTACAATTCCTACAATGTGAAATCCTGGATTATTTTTTTACATTCTGTCTCTCACAGTTGAAGTGTACCTATGATGAAAATTACACACCTCTGTCATCATAATAAGTGGGAGAACTTGCACAATTGGTGGCTGACTAAATACTTTTTTGCCCCACTGTGTATATATATGTATATATATATATTTATTTTTTAAAGCAAGCGGTGGGTGGGCCGGACTTTGGCTCCCCCTGTTATTACGATACAATAATTGATGGCACACGGTGGCCAGTGGGGCATAATGTAGGAATAATGGGTATAGTTAAACAGATAGTGTCAAAGATAGGGTAGAATGACCTGTGATTTACACACTCACCCACTTACACACCCGCGTACACAATACGAGCAGAAAAGAAAAACCAAAGAGAGCTAATCACCTCCTCCTCCTGTCATTGTGTCTTCCTCCCTCATTTCCTCTCCCCACCCCCTTTTTAAAGCGCACCCCTTTCAGCGTCACCACCCACTCAATTCATGCATCTGATTCCCTCCTTTTTTTTTCCCCAGTCGACAAGTCATGTGACAGAAACTTTGACGTCACCACTTAGTGTTCATTTTGTTCATTTTGTTTTAGTCATAGACCAAAATGTATTCTAGATTTATTAAAACTTTAGTCGCCTTGATGGACTTAGTTGAAGTGTAGTATTAGTCGGATAAATTTCACAAAATTTTAGTCAGCTAAAATTACAGTTAATTTAGTCGATTTAAGCAGGTATCCTCAAACTGTTGGCTCTTTTTAGTGGTATTCCAAATTACCACTTAATTAAACATTTTCATGTAACGTAATTCATTATATAAGTACAGTGTTTTAGTTTCCTCTACTCCGACACAGTGTTACTGTTCAAAAGTGTGTGCAATGTTACAGTGGCCAACTTGTTAAATAAAACCTTGTTTTTAAAGATTACCTAGGCCTACCACGCTACTGTATTTTATTGTTGATCATTACGGTGGTAGTGTTTTTTTTTCTGAGGCATTACTTGGTGAAAATAGTTTGAAAACCACTGGACTAAAATAGTAAAATGTAATCAGATTTTGTATTTAAATTGTCTGTTGCACAGTCTATGCATTGTTTCATTTAAAAAGAGTTGTATTCATTAAGAATTGTTAGAGGTAATCAAGAGTAGTCATACTGTCATGGTTTGCTGCAGAGTCACAGAGTTGTCACATCAAATAGTAGTTGAAGATTTAGGGCCTGATCTACTGAGATCCAAATAGCTGGTGCTAAATAGTGCTGTGCCGTGGGGGATTTTCTGATTTCACCCATTTGGGTTAAAAATATTTTTTGAAAAACAGTAATTATAGTCTGCAAATAATGTGTTGTTGGTGCTGTCTAGAGCTCGGCAGAGTGACTGTGTTATCCTCTTCCATATCAGTAGGTGGCAGCCGGTAGCTATTTGCTTTGCAGATGTCGGAAACAGCGGGAGGCAGTGTGCAGGTAAAAAGGTGTCTAATGCTTAAACCAAAAATAAACGAAAGGCGAGTGCCCCTAAGAAAAGGCATTGAAGCTTAGGTAAGGCTATGCAGAACTAAACTAAAACTGAACTGGCTACAAAGTAAACAAAAACAGAATGCTGGACGACAGCAAAGACTTACTGTGGAGCAAAGACAATGTACAGCTGAACATGACATGACAATCAACAATGTCCCCACAAAGACGGATAAAAACAACTGAAATAGTCTTGATTGCTAAAACAAAGTAGATGCGGTAAATATCGCTCAAAGAAAGACATAAAACTGTGACAGGAAAATACCCCAAAAAGAGAAAAAGCCACCAAAATAGGAGTGTAAGACAAGAACTAAAACACTACACACAGGAAAACAGCAAAACACTCCAAATAAGTTACGGTGTGATGTGACAGGTGGTGACAGTACACCTAATTTGAGACAAGAGCTATAGTGATGCATGCTTGGTTAAGGTTTAAAGTCGTATCCAACAATTGCGACAACGACTTTTTACTGTCAACTGAGTTTCGTTTTTTAATGATTTCTGCTGGTGGCGTGCCTCCGGATTTTTTAAACGCGAAAAATGTGCCTCGGCTCAAAAAAGGTTGGAAAACACTGAAATACTGTGTGCACACTTCAAACGTATGTGTGTTATTAGTCGCCGTGTTGCATGTGATCTACTACAGGGCGGCATGGCTCAATTGGTAGAGCAACTTGCCTGCAACTTGACGGTTCCGGGTTCGATCTCTGCTTCTAGCACATCCAAGTCTTTGGGCAAATGTGTGAATGTGGAGTGAAGGAATGATGGGTTCTCACTTTTCTGTGAAGCGCTTTGAGTCTCTAGAAAAGCATGATATAAATCAAATCCATTTATATTTTTTATTATTAAGATCCAAGAACCACGCGCTAAAGAGCATGAGAAAATGATAACATTGCGTGTACTATTAGTGGGCGTAATGCGTGTGATTTACTAAGACTGCGTGTACAATTCAAAAGTAGACCGCCTTTTTAAATGAGCTTTTTGTGTTTACACTTGATCATTTTTCTGCACATTCCGACCTGTGGCGTTTTTTTCTATGTATTCAAACATTGGGATGCACCACTTTTTATGGGCATTTTAGAAGCAGTCAGATCATTTATTTTTTTAGCGTTTTAAAGGTGCTCTAACGGGAAAGATGTTGCACTTATGTGCTCAAGATACAAAAAATGCATGCTTCAAGACGTTTTTTGTGATATGTTAATATATATATATTCTTTGTGGGAAGAAATGAAGGATGCCTGTTAGTGTATGTTTTGGTAACAATGGGTTCATTTGAATTTCTTTTTAAAACACAAAAATGAAAATAGAAAAACAAAGTGCTTTTCTGTTTTGGTGTTGAAAAGCCGTGAAAAATTATAAAAAACAGTTTTACCTTTTATTTTTGCGTAACTGTGCCAGGTCCATGTACCTTCCGTTCATTCCATTTCCAATTCTAAAACGCCAATCAAAAAATACAATTAGGGCCGTTGTGGAGGTTGGCCTCCTGGGGGTTCTTCAGACCACAAAGCACCGACATGAGTGTCCGTTTCAGGGTTACAATAGAGTTTTATTTTGAAAATTGTCCCAGGCTGCTTTTCAGCAATTGTTTTCCAGTCGCTTTCTCTCTCGCTCTCACACCAGCTCCCCTCCAGCACCAACCACATCTCTCCTCCTGGCTGCTGCTTATAACAGAGCGACAGGTGATTAGATAACAAGGGCCATTTACTCACCTGTCGCTGATTTTGAGGCCGGTCCTGGCACACCCCGCTTTGCTGCAGGCCCGCAGGCCACGCCGCCCTACACAGACGTTTTTTGATTTTTATTATATAGGACATATTTTAAAACAAACAAAAAAGGTTCATTAAAATATTGCCATAAAATTGGATCTGGTGCTGTTTTCCTTTAATGGATTTTTATTTTTCCAGATAAACACAAAAATATAATATACGTTCATCCAAAATGCAAAAATGCGTGGATATCTGTGTGATGACAAATTGATCCGGAAGTAGTATTTTAGCTTTTCCCTTGCGTTAAGCATGGTTTTTAGCATAACGGTAACATCTTTGTTCAGCAGGAGTCCTATTATCGTTGTCAAAAAGTGTCATTAAACAGTTGTCCAACTTTTGTTTCAGAAATGAAAACAGAAAAATTGGTCCGAATTTAGTTATTTTATTCGCATTTAAGAATTGGTACTAGGACAGTGGTTCTTAACCTGGGTTCGATCGAACCCTAGGGGTTCGGTGAGTCGGCCTCAGGGGTTCGGCGGCGGTCAAAACACACCAGACTCATCGTCTCAATAAAAACTTCTCCCTATCGGCGTATTACGGATACGGCAACAGCAGAAGTTATACTGATTTGCAGGTGTGTAATTTGTTGTGAGTTTATGCACTGTGTTGGTTTTATCTCTTTGAACAAGGTGATGTTCATGCAGGGTTCATTTTGTGCACCAGTAATAAAACATGGTAACAATTGAGTATGGGGAACATATTCACCATTAATTATTGTTGCTTATTAACATGCAAATTAGTAACATATTGGCTCTTAACTAGTCATTATTAAGTATTTATTAATGCCTAAATCGGCATGGCCTCATTATAACCCTAACCCTCTAACCCTAACCCTAAACCTCTAACCCTAACCAAATAACTACAAATTACGTATATATTACTTAGAACTTGTTCCCCTAGTGTCCAACAACCTCTAAATTAAGTCTTTGTTACTTAGAATATGTTCTCCATACTAAAGTGTACCAAAAACACATAACTTTGTCTTGAATTTAAAAAAAAAAAAACATTTAATTTTTCACGTAGAAGGGTTCGATGAATGCGCATATGAAACTAGTGGGGTTCGGGACCTCCAACAAGGTTAAGAACCACTGTACTAGGATGAACGGAAGGTACGCGGACCTAAAATAATACTTCCGGTTCAATTTGTCATCACAAAGATAAACAAGCATTTTTGCATTTTGAATGTTTTTTGTTTATCTGGAAAAATAAAAATCCATAAAAGGAACACAGCACAAAATCAATTTTTATGGCAATATTCTAATGAAAATCAACCCTTTGTTTTTATTCAAATCTGCCATACATAATTAAAACCGAAAAACAGGGCTAATTTAGTTTTTTGATTTGCGTTTCAGAATTTGGAATAGAATGAACGGAAGGTACACGGACCTTTCCAGACGGGCTGACTTTATATTCCAAACAGTGGATGCAGAAGAGTTTTAGGTTTGATATGTTTGCATATTTGCAGTTGTGAAGCCATTGCGATAATTCCCCTGGTGATGCCGTGGTAGCGTCAAAAGTGAAATGTATATTCTCTTTCTCACAGGTGCACACACATTTCCAGTGTGGAAACTGTTAAATGCTTTCAGTATTGCGATATCAAACTTCCCTATCTCACAAAGAAAAGCATCTGATAGCATCTCCTTTGAAACCATCTCTGTTTTCATAGACTGCTAAAGAGCTGCGATTGGATACAATCCAAGCTTCTTCACCCAAGACGATTTTGTTTCTGTCAATAGTTCTGTCTCATTTTAATTTGTTGGGTAAAATGACAGTTGATTTTGTCATCGTCTTCGTTGAGGTGCTTTTTTTTCATTAGCTATCATTTTAGGCGGGTGGAAATAGGTTGTTAGCGATACCTAAAACAAAAATCATTTGTCCATGGAATTAATACTTTGAGAACGGTTTGCAGATACACTATATTGCCAAAAGTATTTGGCCACCCATCCAAATTTGTTATGATCCGCCGCCCGGATCATACATTATTTGGGTTTTTGAGTTTGTTTGTGCACTTCCTTGTTTGTAACTTGTTACCATGGTTTCTGATTTGTTCCACCTGCTCTTGTTTTTTTACACGCACCTGTGATTAATTATTACTTCCTCTTTTTAGCCAGCCTTTTCCTTTTACTTGGCCTCACCTCATAAAAGTTTTGCTGCATGCAACTTGCGACTACGTCAATTCCGTACTCTGGTAAACTTGCTTGCTTTTTGTTAGCTTCCACGCTATGTTCCATCGTTTCCTAGCTCCCATGCTAGCGCTTTGTTTCGCCATTTGTGCTTAGTGCAAGTTTTTTTGTCTCTAGTCTGTTCTTTTAGTTTTAATAAATCATTACTTCTTACCTTACGCTATGTCCGAGCCCGATCTGCATCTTGGAAGAGCACCCTCCGCATCACGATACCCCGTAGTCGTTACACAAATGATCAGAATAAGTTTCAAGTTTATTCACAGTACCATATTACAAATGAAAACATTTAAGGATGGTGATAAGAGAAGGGGTCCCCCAGATAAGCTAGAAGAAGCTTTTGGCAGGGGTTCAGAGGTCAGAAAATGCATGGAATGCTTATAGCACAAAAACACAATATGACAAACACAAAATAGGAGCACAAAAGCATGCATACACATACATACATACATTCAACCACACACAACCCAACACTAATCTACCCCGAATCCTCTAAAGGAGCACTAGCCATTCACATGATGCATTAGAGGTACGTGCTCAATAGGTATGATTTCAGTTTCTTTTTGAAGTTGGAGAATGAATACAGCATCCTGAGGCTCTCATCAAGCCGGTTCCAGATCTTTGGTCCCCTGCATACAACACTTCGAGCAGTACAAGCCTAGGCTGACCATATTCTGAAATCCCAAAATGAGGGCACATATATGCGTGCCAAGCCGGGCAGCATGTCAAGACCGGGACTCGGTGAAAATTTGCCAATGATACTTGAACTTGCATTACAAATAATATATCTATTTAAACAAAGCATTTCTTCTCCTCTGTTGACAGCAGTTTGGGCGCTACGAATTTTCAAAATGGACCCCATCAAGTCATTAAAATGGGGTCCCACTTTTTTGTAAGCATTATGAGAACAAATGATAAACGTATGCATTGTCCTGTTATATCTCACATTATATACTGTGTTTTTGAAATAGGTTGTCAGAAATGTCACTTAATTCCTTAAAAGAAATAATATAAAAAGAAGACACATTTTATTGCTTATGTAAATTAATTCAGTTATAAACATTCATTCACTTTCTTCTTTCCTTCATGGATTTAAACTTTACAGCTGCGGATAGTTTTTTCTATGTTTTTATTTAATAAGTTGTAGGTGTATTTATTTCAGTATAAATGTGTAAAAAGTGTTTTGCTTGGGTCATGAAATGTTGATAATGGTGTGCCAGGGCATACATACATGTTGTATTTAACACTTAAATCTCTTGAGTTTACATATATTCCTCATTTCAAAATGTTTCATAATTTTTTTAAATTTTTTTGTGTTTGTTTGTTTTCTGCCCTTTATTGTCATACAAAACTGTGTTTTTTTATGGCAAACACATAAAATATGCAAAATCTTCCACCAAAAATATTTTTCAAAGTGGAATATTTGATGTGACGTAATCGGAGTTGAGGTGGGGAGGAGGATAGAGGGTAACGGGGGTGTATATTGTAGCATCCCGGAAGAGTCAGTGTTGGAAGGGGTTCTGGGTATTTCTTCTGTTGTGTTTATGTTGTGTTACAGTGCGGAAGTTCTCCCGAAATGTGTTTGTCATTCTTGTTTGGTGTGGGTTCACAGCGTGGCGCATATTTGTAACAGTGTTAAAGTTGTTTATACGGCCACCCTCAGTGTGACCTGTATGGCTGTTGACTAAGAATCAATCCACTACCTCGCTCTCTCTGTTTCTTCCCCTCCCCCACGACACTTTCACATTTTGTTTTGTTTTTAACCCATCTTAACCCTTGACGTACATTGAAAATACACGCAACGGTGACATAAAACCCTGGACATTTGAAGCATTTTAGAGACCCCGCACAGACACCCGGACAGTCCCGCAATAGAGGACAATACTGGGGAAAAGAGGACGTCTGGTCAGTATATACAAGCCAGTAGACAATGTTTACCTGATATCAGGTCAGTTACGAGTGTTGCGGGCATGCTGGAGACGATGGATAAGAACCAAGCTACGGAGTTTGAGGTTCAGCCTGTGGATGGCTTGATAGGTTAGACAAGCATTGTGATAAATATTGAGCTCTGTCAGTCTTAAGAGATGATATTTATGAAATAGATGACGAGTGGGGGCATTAAACTTGGACCATGAGAGGGCCCGTATGACTTTCTTTTGCATGGATTCTAATTTGTGAAGGTAGCTAGGGAAGTTGTTACACCAGATCATATTATAGTAGTTTAGATGTGGTTCACAGAGAGTTTTGTATAGACTGAGTAGAGCATAAAGAGGAAGATAATGACGAAGGTGAAAGAACAGGCCAACATATTTGGATAATTTGTTTAACAGATGGCTAATGTGACATTTGAAATTGAGGTATTCGTCAATGATGACCCCCAGGAATTTTGTGGAGTTCACTCTCTGTATTTCTTGCCTATTGATGTTGATATAGCAGTGTTCAGTATTTGTCCAGTTTTTAATAGAACGAAATCAAATTACATTTGTTTTATTAACATTAAGTGGAAACTTGTTACATTTGCCCCAGGAATCCACTTTCACAAGTTCTGAATTGACAGTTTCTTGTAGAACGTGTAGGCTCCTGTGTGAGGTAAAAAAATTTCTATTGTCAGCAAAAAGGATTTTATGAAAAGTTTCAGAGTACTTTACGAAATCATTTATGTATAGGATGAAAAGGAGATGCCCCAAGATGGATCGCTGGGGAACCCCATGATTTATGGTTATAGAAGGTGATTTGTGTTCATTGATGCATACACATTGTTGCCTTCCGTATAGGCAAGAACGGAACCAGTCGAGAGGTACCCCTCTGACACCATAGTGGTATAGCTTATACAGTAAGAACTCAAAGTCTATTGTGTCAAAGGCCTTCGACAGATCCCAAAAAATACCAATACCGCATTGCCTTTCTTCAATACAGTCATTGACTCTTTCCAAGAGGTCCAGTATAGCCATACAGGTAGTGCTTTTTTACGAAAACCATTTTGGGAGGGGAGCCATTCAGTCGGTTATAGACCACTTTCTCAAATATTTTAGAAAATGTTGTTCAAATAGAAATTGGCCTATAATTGTTCATATCATTCTATAACCATTGACCGGCAAAGGCAGGCTTAAAAAGTCCCTCTAATTAGTGCTCGGAAAACAGGTGAGCCTCCCGAGCACCAATCAGAGACAGGTGGAAACAATAAGCAACCATGGTAACTAAAAAACAAACAAGGGTGCACAAAAACAGGAACTAAGGGAGTCCAAAACTAACAGAACATAACAAAAATATGATCCGGGCCACGGATCATGACACTGGTTATAGAAGCGAGCGGGAACAGAGGGTAAAACGTTGGAACAAACGGAAGTTGAAAGGGTGAGGTCGGCATGACCTGACGCAAAAGCTAGCTTACCTTTTGCTGTTACTAGCTTACAGCTAATACCGTAGCATACCGTCGCAAGACAATGCGTTACTACGCTAGATAAACAGTTCCTCAGTTTGCTCTTACACAACTACAGCTTGGCTATTATATATCCATCCATCCATCCATCCATTTTCTACCACTTGTCCCTTTTCGGGGTATACCCCGCCTTATGGCCGAATGCAGCTATTATACAGGTTTCGGGAACAAAAATCGAGCAATTTTGTCTTGTCTAATCATAAAAGATGCAGACGAGGCGAGTTGGCTGAGTTCCAAAAGTTTACTCCACAGCGTGATCATCAATAACATCCAACTGCCGGCATTGCTACAGTCAACAACCTAAACAGGGCTACTGCGCATGCTCTTCACTACTGTGGCATGCTGGGTAACGGAGTTCTTATGTTAATTAGCTCATAACATCACAATATATACAGTATCTGCCTTAGACCAGCTAGAAAGCCTTACTGACAACAACTTGTGATCCGATTGGCTATCGCAACTGTCCGTCACATGTTTGTGTCCGCATTGTTGATTCTGAAGGCCTCGGGCAGATTTGGTACAGCATGGCAACATAAGCTAGCTGAATTCTGATTGGATAAAAACTATATATTCCTAAAAACAACAACACTGGAAGGAGCAAAATATGACATTAAGAGAATATGAATAGTTTTAGATATTTAGGGAAAGTAAACAAAAAATTACCGTGGAAGTCGCTTCCCAGCAGTCCCACTGAGAGACACTTCACAGAGTCCCAGCGTGCAGGTTTCAACAGAGTTTTAATCATCATGTGTTTTTTTATCCAAACTGTTGTCTCTCAGAACGTGACTTTCAGTCACGTCCGCATCCTCTCTCCCTCTCTGCTCCCGGATGCTTGCTGTTAAAGGCCTACTGAAATGATATGTTCTTATTTAAACGGGGATAGCAGATCCATTCTATGTGTCATACTTGATCATTTCGCGATATTGCCATATTTTTGCTGAAAGGATTTAGTAGAGAACATCGACGATAAAGTTCGCAACTTTTGGTCGCTAATAAAAAAGCCTTGCCTATACCGGAAGTAGCAGACTATGTGAGCGTGAAGTCACCGGTGTGACGGCTCCTCACATCCTCACATTGTTTATAATGTGAGCCTCCAGCAGCAAGAGCAATTCGGACCGAGAAAGCGACAATTTCCCCATTAACTTGAGCGAGGATGAAAGATTCGTGGATGAGGATATTGATAGTGAAGGACTACAAAAAAAAAGGCGAGGGCAGTGGGAGCGATTCAGATGTTATTAGACACATTTACTAGGATAATTCTGGAAAATCCCTTATCTGCTATTGTGTTGATAGTGTTTTAGTGAGATTAAATAGTACCTGAAGTCGGAGGGGTGTGGCCACGGGTGTGTTGACGCCAGAGTCTCTGAGGGAAGTCACGGCAGCTGCATGGACGGCGCAAGCTCCGCTCATGTCTCCGGTAAGAGGCGACTTACTAACAAATTTTTCTCACCGAAAACTGCCGGTTGACATGTAGTCGGGATCCATGTTCGCTTGACCGCTCTGATCCATAGTAAAGCTTCATCTTCGGGAATTTTAAACAAGGAAACACCGGCTGTGTTTTTGTGGCTAACGGCTAAAAGCTTCCCACCTCCATCTTTCTACTTTGACTTCTCCATTATTAATTGAACAAATTGCAAAATATTCAGCAACACAGATGTCCAGAATACTGTGTAATTATGCGATCAAAGCACACTACTTATAGCTTGGATCGGGCTGGAAAGAAATGTCCGCTACAACCGGTGACGTCAGACTTATGCGTCATCATACCGCGACGTTTTCAACATGACACTTCGCGAGAAATTTAAAATTGCAATTTAGTAAACTAAAATGGCCGTATTGGCATGTGTTGCAATGTTAATATTTCATTATTGATGTATAAAAGATCAGACTGCGTAGTCGGTAGTAGTGGGTTTCAGTAGGCCTTTAAAGAAAACATGATTAGACAACTCGTACCACCTGGGAAATCTAATCCCCTGCCAGCTGTGTCTCGCCGTCTGCACTGCCAAACCCCCGTCTGATGGTGATCTGTCTTCAGATCTTTGGACAGAGGCGGTGACCTTTGCTCCTGCAGGCGTGCTGGTCACACTCTCCCTCCACAATTACTTTTGTCTTTAACTATGATCAAGATTTATGGTTATGTTAGGCCAGCAGAGAAGGACTTGCTGGCCCTGACTATCTGGTATCAGACGTTATTCTGTCATAAGGAATATCATATATTTTCAGCAGGTTACAATCTAGTCAGGTTTGGTGTAACCCTGCCGTGAAAACAATGTTTTAGCTGTTTTTGTCGGCCGACGGGCCGTTAATCCGCCACCCTGCCGCGAGTACGCCATCAAACGGTAGCAATGTGGATGCAATTATGACTCTTACAGTAGGTCAGTCTGACTCTTTAAAGTTGAAGTGGGTTGGAGAGTTTCATGATTATAGACTTTGCCATGTGTTTAAGTCCGGCATGTTTGTGATTCTGGGATTGAATCTGCCCCTAAGAACTCCACCAAATACTGCAATTTGAACGCAGTGCAAGTACTGTAGGGGCCATTATACCGGTGTTTACAAAAAGGCTTCCGGGATCTCGTATGCACCGATCGCAGCTTATTTTCAACACCCCCATGAAGAGTAGACCCATGTTTATTCAAAAGGCAATACGGGTTACTCTCTGTTATCGTGACACACATTATGGGCAGACAGGGACGCAGAAGAGGAGCATATTTTGCAATCTTTTGTTTATTTGCCGAAGCCAAAGTGTTCCTAACATTTCATTTTCTCGGATGCCCTACATTTCTGGCCAGTTTGATGAGTGATAGCAACAGAAATACATCTGGACACAGACACTTTGGTACAAAGGGGCAACGTAGAAAATGCGAAAAATGAAATGTGCAGAATCAAACCTTTAATAACTATTCGAAATATGTCTTGAATACCTTTTTCTCTAGTCTGGTCTCTCGATTCTGACTGTGCCTTCTCTACCGGTGGTCTGATGCCTTTTCATTCTTTGACTGATGCGACTAAACATTATTGACTTTGGCTCTGTGACTCAGAGTGTTTTCATTGCTCATCATTCTTTTACATTCCAATTCCAAACAGATGAGTCCATTCTATTTATCACCGTCACTTTCAATCTTGCAATTACTTCTCCAGGGCCAGTTATTCTCAAAGTAATATTTTATGTTCAATAATAATGTCATAAACCAGAGGTGTCCAAAGTGCGGCCCGTCGCTATTTTTTTTCACGCTGCCCGGATCATTATAAAAATACCATTAAAAAAACAAACAGTGACTTAAAAGAGCAAACAGGGGAAACGTAACGACAAAAAGTTGCAATGTTGACAAAAGTAACACAAATATGCCTTGCAGGCTGTTTTTTTGTTGTTGTTTAAAATGGTCATTGCTCAACAAATTATACTGAATTAAAATCAACAATCATTTTGCAATGCAGTCTGCTGGAAATGATGGAAAGTACTACATAACAACTGACGCTGGGGTCGATGTTGGAATTGTCACAAAACACATTTTCTACAGCTATCCGGCAGCTAAAGTGGATAGTGAACCTTTCCCAATTTGTCACGTTCCATGTGTCAGGTAAACTTTGACGAATGGGGCCATATGAATCCCCTTCCTACTGTGTTGGAATTGGGGGGTTAAGTCACCAAAATTATTTTCCGAGCGCGGCCACCGCTGCTGTCCACTACTCCCCTCACCTCCCAGGGGGCGGATCAAGGGGATGCGTCAAATGTAGAGGGTAATTTGAGGGTTATATCGTAATGGTTTTGAAAATGAAAAATATCAAAATAGCCCCCGAATGCCTTCGTTTTTCAGTGAGCGGCCCTCAATGGAAAGGTTTGGACACCCCTGTCATAAACAGAAACCAAAAAAAAACAAAACATGTTTCCACTTGATCAATGTATTGTTACTGGAATAAACATGGAGTTTCAATTTCATGGAAAAGTTTAAGGGCCTCACAAGAAATACAAAAAATGATTAAGTATTATGATAACTCTAATAATAGTCTTCTTCAATCAGAATTTGCCACAACGAGTCAATCGTAGAATTTGTTTGCCTTCATTTTCCCTCACTCTTAGTATTTTGCTAAGGCATAGTGTTGATGTAGTACTACAAAAACACTATGCCAGTGGTACTCACACTTTTTTCACCAAGTACCACCGCAAAACAAACTTGGCTCTCCTCAGTGCAAAAACTGAAATCTAACTAAGATTAGATATATCAGGTAAGGGTGATATTTGCTTATTTTCTGTCTGATAAGACAATTCTTCTCACTAAGCAGATTTTATGTTAGTGGTTTATTTGTTTTAAAGGTTTTGGTCCTAAATTATCTCAGTAAGATATTACAGCTTGTTGCTGAGATTTTATGATCTATATTGAGTAAAACATGCTTGAAACTAGAATATCAACTATTGCAAAGCTGTGTCATCAACACTCACAAGTATAAAACTACTTTTTTAAAGTAA
Source organism: Nerophis ophidion (assembly GCF_033978795.1). NCBI lineage: Eukaryota > Metazoa > Chordata > Actinopteri > Syngnathiformes > Syngnathidae > Nerophis > Nerophis ophidion. Next base: position 19,387,958 of record NC_084623.1, read on the forward strand.
TAATTTCTTACTTCAAGCATGAAAAAAAAAATCATGATGCCGAGCGCATATCATTATGTCAAGATAATGGCACTATCCTTTACTTATTTGAAGAATATGTTTTAACATATCGAGCAAAAAGGTCTCATGTTTTAGTTCTACCAAGAAAAGTGCATTTGTTATTATTGAGAATATACTTGTTTTAAGATATGTTTGGGTTCATTGAGGTTAGCTAATTTGACTTTTTTTAGAAAATCTTGACAAGCAGAATTTTCTTGTTCTATTGGCAGATAATTTTGCTTAGTTCAAATAAAATACCCCTCATTTTTGTATATTTTTTCTTGTTTTTGAACACTGATTTTCCAAGTGCAATTACCACTATATTGACCAACACCAAAATTCCAAAAGCATAGTAAGCCTAAATATTCATTAAAAACAGGGGAGAAGTTCAATGAATATGAATCCCCTTCCTACAGTAAAAGTGTTTGACCTTGCATCGTCAGAAAAACGTTGTGATTGCACAACTGTCTAGTAATAATAATAATACTAATAATAATAGATTTTATTTGTAAAAAAGCACTTTACGTTGAGCAAACAACCTCAAAGAGCCACAGTGTAAAAAAATAGAAATAATAATAATAATAATAATAATAAAAATATAATAAAAATAAATAAAATATAAAACTACAACCAGCTCAACAGCTAGAACCAGAATGCATATCTATAAAAAGGCTTTTTTTAAAGAAGGGTTTTTAAGCCTTTTTTAAAAGTATCGACAGTCTGAGGTGCCCTCAGGTGGTCAGGGAGAGTGTTTCACAGACTGGGAGCAGCGGAGCAGAAAGCCCGGTCTCCCATAGTTCCTAGCTTTCTTCCTTGGAGGTTGGAGGAAGTTAGCCTGTTTGGAGCGGAGGTGTCATGTGGAGGATTTGGGGGTGAGCAGTTCTTTGAGGTAGAAGAAGTAATAGTTATTGTTTTCCCATTAATGAGGAAGAGGTCATTAATCACTCTCGTGTTTTTTCTCTCCATCTGTCATGGCCAGGTGGTGCTTGACCACATGAGGAGAAAATGCAAGTGTCACGGGACATCGGGAAGCTGCCAGCTGAAAACTTGCTGGCAGGTCACGCCCGAATTCCGCGTGGTCGGCTCCATCCTCAAAGAGCGCTTCCACATCGCCACACTTATCAAGGCCCACAACCGCAACACCGGGCAGCTGGATCACTCCCACCACAACAACAACAACAACAACTACCACCACAGCCATCACAGCAACCACCACCACCACCACCACCACCATCACCACCACCACCATCACGGGCACCGCCGGAGGCCCAGCATCAACGACCTGGTCTACTTTGAAAAGTCGCCGGATTTCTGCGAGCGGGACCTGGGTTCGGACTCGGCGGGGACGCAGGGCCGGATTTGCAACAAGACCAGTCCGGGCATGGACAACTGTGAGACTCTGTGCTGCGGGAGAGGCCACAACATCCTGCAGCAGACGCGCAGCGAACGCTGCAACTGCAAGTTCCACTGGTGTTGCTACGTGGTGTGCGAAGAGTGCAGGATCACAGAGTGGGTCAGCGTGTGCAAATGAAGAAAGCACTGGAAAAGTCGAAAACAACGGAAATACAAACTCAACATCAAGATTATTGACCGGGAAAAAAGGGGTCTCTGACTGGGACGTGTGTGCCCCGGCTCCATTTTTTACAGCGGAGCTCCGTGTTCCGTTTGGCTTTGCGGGACGGAGAGGGCGTAAATGTGCGAAGTCGGAAGGAATGTGCATGTTGAAAAGTGTGCGCACGTGCAGTGCAAGCCCAAAGCTGTCACAACTCTGCAAGCATGCATGTTTTGCATTGCTTTTGATGCAAAAGAAGCACAATTTTTATCAAGCAATAAAAGGAAAACCACAGCACTGCACATAGGGACTGCTCTATGAAACCCTTCCTTCACAAACAATAACAGCAGAGACAAGATAGTACATAACATTTTCATCGCGGGGCGGCACAGCTCGGTTGGTAGAGCGGCCGTGCCAGCAACTTGAGGGTTGCAGGTTCGACTCCCGCTTCCGCCATCCTAGTCACTGCCGTTGTGTCCTTGGGCAAGACACTTTACCCACCTGCTCCCAGTGCCACCCACACTGGTTTAAATGTAACTTAGATATTGGGTTTCACTATGTAAAGCGCTTTGAGTCACTCGAGAAAAAGCGCTATATAAATATAATTCACTTCATGGTATTCTATTGACATATTGTACATTGGCAAACAAGACTGTTTCAGCATGAGCATGCCTGGAGCACGGAGATGTCAGGCCAAATTTAAGGGCACTTAAGAAATATAATGTTTGTGGTTTTTATGTTGCTGTTTTTAATGTATTTGCCTTGGACAGTCCATACTTGTGTCAGTAAATATTATCATGACGCACACACCATCTATAAACGTTTCTATAAATCAGGCATTTGGATTAGGTCAGAATTTACAACGTTGGATCCTCCGGGGTGTTGCGAATAGTAGACAAAAAGTAAGTAATTGAGACGACGAAAAACATATCTATTTTAACTCTCCATCCAAACTCTCCTTGGTAGATAGGTAGGTCTTTATTGTCATTGCACAAGTACAACAAAACTTTGTTTTCAGCACAAACCCGTTCAAGTTTAGACAAACAAACAGTGTGCAGGGTTACAGAACAGGAACGCTGATGGGTCGCCACAAGACACCCCGTAAAAGATGGCTTAAAATTAATCAATCCATCGGTGTTTATTCATATAGCCCTAAATCACGAGTGTCTCAAAGGGCCGCGCAAGCCACGACGACATCCTCGGTTCAGATCCCACATCAGGGCAAGGAAAATCTCAACCCAATGGGACAATGAGAAACAATGGAAAAGGACCGCAGATGTGGGGACCCCCTCCCTAGGGCGACCGGTGCAATGGACGTCGAGTGGATCTAGCCTAATATTGTGAGTGTCCAGTCCATAGTGGATCTAAGATAATACTGAGAGTACAGTCCATAGTGGGGCCAGCATGAGACCATCCAGAGCGGAGACAGGTCAGTTGCGCAGAGATGTCCCCAACCGATGCACAGGCAGAGAGATCCACCCCGCAAGGTATACGCTAGGGGAGTATGAGTAAAAAAATACAATCTAGACTGGACTGGAGTGGGAAAAAACCTCCATAGCACAGCAAACATACATATTACAAAATTTCAAGACTTAAACAGAGGGGAGGGCGTGGGGGCCACGGTGGCACGGCTGCAGCTCTTCAGGCGCGGCCCATCCGTCCATCACCCCTAAGGGATTCGCGTCAAGGGTGATTAGATTGGGGGTGGGGTATGTGTTTGTGGCGTATATTTTTGTGGATGCATGTGTGTGTGTCTCTATTCCGGGGCCTTGATGTCGTGTAGTCGCTAGTCCAAAGTCATCAACAGGTGTGTGTCCATGAGAGACAAGAAGGGAGTTTGTTGTGTCTTCGCTGGAGTGTCCTTCGGGAGAGTTTCAAAACCAGGGAAACAATCCAAGTTAGAATGTTTTGTATGCGAGTGAAAATAAAATTTGCTTTTCACTCTAAATTGTCCATGACTGATCCTCAAAATTCATCCTGCAGGGCAGGCAGTCCGATGTTATTCAAATCACAGGAGTATCCACAGTTGTTCCTGCATCCTCCAATCATTTGTGGCAGCTTTGAGGTACTTTGAAGACTGCCACCAACTTCCAATTTGTCGACAAACCAGAGCAACGCTTATTTCAATCAGCAGATGTCCTGTTGTCATAATTCCGAGTAGGTGGATATCTTCACGTCCTCGCCAGGCAGGTGGCACTCTTTCTTCTCCCAAGAGTCCGCCGTGTGTCCAGCAACAACTGCTCCGTCAGGACAGGCAGGTTCACCCGAACCCAAAGTTTTGTCAATTTCGTTGAGCCCAGTTAAATAGTTCCAATGTTTTAGATTTGGAGAGCAGTGCAAAAAGAGGCAACAAGAAAGTTAAGACAAGACAAGACAAAGAAGCAGGCAGGAGGGATAAGCGAGAGGAAAGGGAAGCGTCCGCCCTCGATGAGTGCCAGTGAGAAAGCCCTACTGGCCTGATCAATATTTGTCATAAGTGACTGTTGTAATCACCAGATTACTTTCGCCGTCTCTCTTCAATTGCCATTTTTTACCTGCCGAGAAGGACGCTAACAAGCACAATCCAGTTTTAAACCTCAAATATGCCTCACACAGTTACAGTACAGAAGGGATTCATATGGCCCCATTCTTGGGTGGATCTCGCGTGAGAAGAAGAGGGGAGGGTTTATCATTTTGCAATGCAGTGATGGAAAGTACCACTCTACATAGTAACTGACTTTGTGGTCAAAGTTGGAATTTCCACAAAACACATTTTAGGATGTTCAACACAACAAAGGGTACAATGCACTGACTAATTTGTCACGTTTCATGTGTCAGGTAAACCACGACGAATGAAAAGCGTACTTTTAAATGATATATTGTATAGGTACTCACCACTAATGAATAATAACGGAAGATGATAAATAGAACGGATTTAAATTGTGGTGGTATGCGGCGCCTCAGGTTCCAACTCTCCCGTCTTCGCGGTCAGTGAACATACAAAACATAATCCACAATGTTTTGATTTCAGAAACGACTTACAATCCAATTAAACTTGTGTTCTGCTCTATGCACAATTCAAGGCCAAACTGGCTAGCTAGTGCAGGATTTGCCATCTTGCACTGGCGTTACATCGCTATGTCACACTGCACATTTTATGCTTAATTATCATGTATTTATAAGTTATTACTGACTGAGGGTAAGATGTGTTTTCTGTGGGCCTCTTTTTAAAGAAAAAAAATGATTTGTTAGAAATATTGGATGGCGTGAGTGGTCTAAATTAAATTAAATTTCCCCAATCTTTTTGACTGCATGGCCACATTGGGTTAGATTAATTTGCTTGGCGGCTGTCTATTTGTCTATGTATGTATATACATATTTATATGTATCTATACTTTACATATAAAGGCAGAGGGGGTAAATAAAAACTATTTTGTATGTAAATCTATTTTTTTAAATATATATATATATATATATATATATATATTTTTTTTTTTTAATATATATATATTGTATATATATTTTATATATATTGTACATATATATACAGATATATATAGATATATACATATGTATATATATATATATATATATATATATATATATGTATATACATAAACGTATATATATATATATATATGTATATATATATTTATTATTTTTTTTTTTTCTTTTTTAATTATTATTATTATTATTTCCCCCTTCTTTCTATCCCGTCCTGTCTTGGATGTCTTGGTCCAGGCTGCACCAAACACTAAGTATACCCAATATTTTATAAAGTCAATTACAAATAAGGGAACTGGAGAAAAATCCCACATTTTTCTTTTGTAAAGTAAGTCCGTACAACAGATGTTGGCATTCGAACAGCTGGACAAACATTTATAAAAATAATTGAATATATATATATATATATATATATATATATATATATAAATATATATATATATGAATTTATATATGTACGATGTATATTTACATATACATATACACACACATACATATAATATATATATATATATACATACATATGCATTTATATTTGTACTATATTACATATATAATATAATATATATATATATATATATATATATATATATATATATATATATATATATATATATATATATATATATATATATACATATATATATATATATATTACAACATGGAATGTCCTGCGGGCCAGATTGTGGATGCTGGCGGGCCTGATCCGTAGTTTGGAGACCACTGACCTAAATCTAAAAATGACACTTATTGACGGTTGAGAGAGCGATCTGATAATGTGATTGCTGATGCTGCTTCCTGGGATTTTTCCTATCAGACCTAAGCAACTGGAACCATTTCCTTCCTTCTAATAGAGGATGTTGAAATAAAGGCCACACTAATTAGCTCTCGATAAAAAAAGCACTATTACACACTAACTCAGTGTGAGGATTGTCAGTGTACAGTAGATCCAAAAGTTTGATAGTTCTCGCATTTTCTGACCACCACTGTAAATATGTTTAAATATAGTATTGCTCTATAAATAGAATAAGCACATGCACACAGTGTTTTTGTTTCATCATGCAATGTGCTGTGTGCAACACTGTGTGTGGCCTTTGTGTAACATATACACAGTACCTATAAACACATTCTCTGTATGTACTGTACACCATTGCGATGACAACTTCCAAGTACAGTAGCCCCATTCCTGGGTGGATCTTCCATGAGAGGAAGAGGTTCATCCGTTTGCAATTCAGTCCGCTGAAAACGATGGAAAGTGCCACTCTACATAGCAACTGACGCTGTTTTTTAGAATATTCAACATCCCATTTGGTGGCTGAAGTGGATAGTGCACCCTCAATTTGGGACGTTTCATGTGTTAGGTAAACCGCCACGAACGGGGCCATAAAAATCCCCATTCTACTGTACATCAGTAAGAAAACCGACATGGTTCGTGCAACTTGCACAATTGTGTAATTTATTTCAACTACATATGCGTTAAAAAGTGGACAAAACAGGAATCTTGTTTCGGGTGTTTCATTGACTTTAAGTCAAGCATAAAGTCATACAGAAAAACTCATAAAGCGAAAGTTTTTTTTTTTCTCTTATTAATTATGGAATTGTTTGTATTTTTTTATGTTTGATGCCTAAGTTATTTTATGTTTGTGAATAACGTAATATTTGTAAAAAAAAAAATAAAGAAAGAGCATCATTGTAAAACGGAAAAGATAAGAAAAAACATTGAAATGTAATAAGTTTAGCTACTGCCTGCAAATGATCCTAAGCTAAGGTAAATGTAATGTGGGATTACTTCAGTACTCAGAAAAAAATATATATATTTTGCATTAATCCCAACTATCTACTCTTTTGTTTTTTTTCAGATGCACTAATGTGAAGATTGTTTTTTTCACATTCCACACAAACTTTACAGTTGTATTCAGTCTTTGCTCATTTGTTTATTACCACTATTACTTGTCCTGCTGTGACAAAACTATGCCAATATCCATTCTCTGTATGCTATGTAAAGTTTTGTCCATGAAGTATTTAAGATATAAATATTTTTATTTTCCTACTTTTTAAGTCCAGTATGTATTGTATATACAAATATGAAATGTTTAAACCATCGATTTGTTATTGGTTGTTGCCATTCTGACATGGGAACACACTGTCTGTATTTATGTGTATAGTGCCTCTCTGAAAGCTGAGTTAATAAATGTCAAATCTGCTGGTAAGGAAAGGTGCTGACAATTTTATTTATTTTGCTGAGGTGTCTCTGAAATCCCCTACAACGTAAATGTGTGAGTGGTCAGTTTCCATAGGAAGACAATACATTTCCGGAGTTGTTGTCTTCAATGTGAGGAGCATGGTCCACTGCACGTTCTTAAAAACAGGGCCAGACAAACAAAGAGAGTGTGGGAAGAGGTGAGAGTTGTGGCAGGACAACACCTGGTTGTTTCTTCGTGACAATGCGCATCATACCCTGAGCGTCCAACAGATGATTTCAATATATTATTAGTACAATATATGTGTTTTTTTACTGTTGTTTCTCCTATAAAACTATTTGAGTAGTAATAATGATTAGAGATATCGGATAATATCGGACTGACGATATTATCGGCTGATGAATGCTTTAAAATGTAATATCGGAAATTATTTTGTATCGGTTTCAAAAAGTAACATCTATGACTTTCTAAAACGCCGCTGTACGGAGTTGTACACGGACGTAGGGAGAAGTACAGAGAGCCAATAAATGTTAAAGGCACTGCCTTTGCGTGCCGGCCCAATCACTTAATATCTACGGCTTTTCACACACACACAAGTGAATGCAAGCATACTTGGCCAACAGCCATACAGGTCACACTGAGGGTGGCCGTATAAACAACTTTAACAGTTACAAATATGCGCCACACTGTGAACCCACACCAAAAAAGAATGACAAACACATTTCGGGAGAACATCCACACCGTAACACAACAGAACAAATACCCAGAATCCCTTGCAGCACTAACTCTTCCGGGACGCTACAATATGCACCCCCCCTCATCTCGACCCTGCCCGACCCACCCCCCCAACCACGCCTATCTCAACCTCCTCATGATTTCTCAGGGAGAGCATGTCCCAAATTCCAAGCTGCTGTTTTGAGGCGTGTTTAAAAAAATAATGCACTTTGTGACTTCAATAATAAATATGGCAGTGCCATGTTGGCATTTTTTTCCATAACTTGAGTTGATTTATTTTGGATAACCTTGTTACATTGTTTAATGCATCCAGCGGGGCATCACAACAAAATTAGGCATGATAATGTGTTAATTCCACGACTGTATACATCGGTATCGGTTGATATCTGTCACAACTTGGACTATGGGATATTTTGTTTTTCCAACGCAAAGGATGATTGGCACGAGCCAGGCGTGAATGAAGGTACATTTTATTTATTTTCTAACAAAACTACAAAAAGGCAAATAAAAGGCGCGCACAAGGGCGGAGAACAAACTTGACTACTCAAAACAAAAACAGCACAATGGCATGACTATATACAAAAACCAAACTAAACAACTGAGACATAACAAAACCAAAAATTTACTTGACAAGAGCATGAGGAAAATAGCATGGCTTGGCATGAAGGTGTTGAGGAATACAGAGGTATGTAGGTAGGTAAAGTTGCCAGGACGAAGAACAGAAACAGAATGGCTTAAATAGCAGTGACATAATCAGTGATGGAACAGGTGCGTGACATGACTGCTGAAACTAATGAGTTGGCATGGTAACGAAAACAAACCAGGAAGTGCAAAACAGGAAACAAGTGTCCAAAAAACAAAACCGAACATAACCACAACAAAATATGATCCATAGGCCTGACAATATCGGAATCGGTAATTAAGAGTTGGACAATATCGGAATATCGGATATAGGCCAAAAAGCCCTTATCGGACAGCTCTAATAATGATAAAACTATTCTTAATATATGCGGCATGACATCCAAACATATGCACTCTCAAAGTCGAAATGTATTGAAACAAGTTAATTGTAATCATTTCTTAAATCCTCAACATTATTTTATCTAATGAAATATTTTGCTGCAATCGTTATTTGGTGGTCTTTAGTACTAAAAAATACTTTTCACTGTGCGGCCACACACAAAATCTAAAACACACCTCCTGACAGTGTTATGCCATTTAATTAAAAATGTGTAAAACAATCACTACTTTAAATTGATATCAAATCAAATCAAACTGTATTTGTATCGCACTTTCTAATAATAAAAAATGTAGCACAAAGTGCTTTATATTTGAGAAAAATGAAGATAAGTGCCATTTTAAATTTTGCGCCGAAAATTCCTACTGAAACGTCTCGATATGATGATGCGTGCGCGTGACGTCACGCATTGTAGAGGACATTTTGTTCTACCATCGTTCCCAGCTATAAGTTGTCTGTTTTCATCGCATAAGTCCACAGTATTCCGGACGTCTGCAATTTGTTCAATGAATAATGGAGACATCAAGGAAGAAAGCTGTAGATGGGAAGCAGTGTATTGCGGCTGCCTTTAGCAACACAAACACAGCCGGTGTTTCATTGTTTACATTCCCGAAAGATGACGGTGAAACTTTACTATGGAACAGAGCGGTTAAGCGAACGCGGTTGGATTGGACCACACACACAAAGTACAGTGCATTATACAACGATCATTTCGAAAGATCGTGTTTCGAAGAGGGTCCCTTGCGAAGGGCAGAGATGGGCATTGCCACCACCAGTCGACTGGTGCTGAAGAAAGGTGCGGGGCCGACCTTCAGGTTGTACAGGTACGACCATATAATCCCACTAAAACACTAGTAACACAATAAGCAGATAAGGGATTTTCCAGAATTATCCTAGTAAATTTGTCTAATAACACCTGAATCGCTCCCACTGTATAGTCTTTTTTTTTCTATTCCTTTACTCTCACTTTCCTCATCCACGAATCTTTCATCTTCGCTCAAATTAATGGGGAAATCGGCGCTTTCTCGGTCCGAATTGCTCTCGCTGCTGGTGGCCATGATTGTAAACAATGTCCAGATGTGAGGAGCTCCACAACCCGTGACGTCACTCGCATATCGTTTGCTACTTCCGGTACAGGCAAGGCTTTTTTATCAGCACCAAAAGTTGCGAACTTTATCGTCGATGTTCTCTACTAAATCTTTTCAGCAAAAATATGGCAATATCGCGAAATGATCAAGTATGACACATAGAATGGACCTGCTATCCCCGTTTGAATAAGAAAATCTCATTTCAGTAGGCCTTTAATTAGATACAATATTCATTCATTCCTTTTTATTTATCTCCTTTATTGATGTGCATCTTTCATCAATAGACTATTAAACCTCCGCAACTAAACATACATTTACACACCAATGCCCCTTTCAACATAATACATAGTCTTACTTAATGAATAGCATACAAACCAAACAAATACATCCAAATATGATGAAAAACAAAAGAACACACAAAAAAACACAACAAATGTAAAACTTCATTAAGTGCAAACCGAACAAAAAAAAGTGATATACACCTTACGGGATGATACAAAACAAATACAAAACCAGACAAAAAAATAAGTAAAATAATAAATACAAAGCAAAATTTAAACACTTATGTCTGTATACTTCTTTTTTTTAAATTGGAATATATTTTTACAGTCTTTTTGTCACGCTTGTAGATTATGTTTTGTTTTTGCCATGTTTGGTCATGTTATGTTTAGTTTTTTGGACATGTAGTTCTGTCTTTGCACTTCCTGATTTGTTTTCGTCTCCATGCCAACCCATTAGTTTCACCTGGTGTCCTGGGAAAATTGTGAGGGCCAGAGTTTGATACCCATGATCTAGATAGTATCAATACCAAGGTGGGTATTGGTGTTGTATACTTTCCATTCAGGTTCTATTTTATACATCCAGCAAAATATATTTTCCTTTATGCGACTGCAGCATCAATGCACATAGTGGTATTTTTCACAAACGAGGGCGTGTCATCTTTAGTTATTTAAGTGGTTTTGTTTACATTTTAAAGTTAATGTTTTCGTTACATTTCTAAAAGGGAGACGCGGTAGAAAATGGATGTTACTTTTTTCGCTGTGACATTTCCTCAAACGTGTGTGTGTGTAATATAACTGAAAAGGGATATTATATTGTTTTAAAATGTTATATTTAGTCATAAAATTATTTTATTCGCAGAACGTATTTTTTTGTGTTCTCATAGTCATAATCAACTAAATTGCTGGAAATTTGCAAAATGATTCCATGATCATGAGGTTCAAAGCCAAAAAGCGTCGGTTCATCTAAAAGGTAGATTATTGATGAGCCTTTTGTCATCTTTTGTGTATCGCTGCATCGTGTTGGGGACATACAGGAATGAATTTGTCTCTGGCTTTATTTCAATATGTGCCTGTACTTATTTGACGGATACATAGTTTTTGATTTATTTTAATATATTTATTTATTTTTTTAAATTTTATTTTATACATCATTTTTGTGGATTTTTTGATTGGGCAGAGAAAGACAACATTTGACATGTGTTTAATTGTATTTTCTGGACTGTATACGTCAAAAATCCAATAAACGAATGTTTTTTCAAAAAGGTGTTTATTTATCGTTATCAAGCTACTAGTTTTGTATTTACTTGGTGTCCTATCAATAAAAATATTTACAGTATCGCCCAACCTTAGTAATCTAACAAAATCAAAGAAGAAGAAAAACAGGCAACATAGAGGAGGGAATTTTTGTGATTCTGGCAAAAAATTTGAATCCCCAACTAAAACAAACCCAGAAAAAGTCTGACTTTTTAATCTCAGCTGCATTCGCATTCCTGCTCTAAATATACGCAGATCTCCTATATTTGCCAGTCGCCACAACATATCCGCTTGTGTAAGACAGGATGTCAGAATAATTGTATCTAAGTTATCACAAAACTTTGTTTCAATGAGTTCCCGGTGAGCAGACAAATGCTGTCTTTAATCCTACCTAGCAGAGGGCTTGTAAAACTCCACTGTGTACGATGGGAAGCAACATGAAGGTGTTCTGATTCTTTCATGTATTGTAATCAACAGAAAGACATTGTCTTGACCCAAGAACTACACAGCGGGGAGGAAGCAGGGCCTGACTACCCTCCAGGCACCGCTTCTTTGAACTCTTTTACGACCCTTTCTGTGAACTGTTTACGACCTTTTCTTTTAACTGTTCTGTAACCAAGGCTGATGGCTGTTTACGACCCTCCACCCTCAGAAACAGCTGTTGCCTTGTCATCAGGGAAAGTCCAAATAAAAGAGGGGGCGTACAATTTTTCGCCAGAGCGTGATGGAGACTGTACAAGACTACAGCCCAGACGACCTCTCTTCAAATTTAATTCCTTGCTTTTTGTCTTATTTAGTAGTTTTCATCAGTGTTTGAACCTGACACAGGAAGTTATGTATAAACACAATGTAAAAATCCCATTTACTTTCAAAATAAAATACTCCTCTTTTTAAGGCCGATCGTATTTTACACTTTGGAACGTCCAAATGGGAAGCGATGGACATGAAGTCAACCTGTCAAAGGTTTTCAGACATAATTTCCCCTGGCAGACACAAATGGATGAGGACATGCTTTTTTTATTACAAAACCCAAAACCAGTAAAGTTGGCATGTTGTGTAAATCACAGATAAAAACAGAATACATCCATCCATCCATTTTCTACCGCTTGTCCCTTTTGGGGTCGCTGGAGCCTATCTCAGCTGCATTCGGGCGGTAGGCGGGGTATACCCTGGACCAGGGGCGTCACTAGACCCAATACTGTACTGGGGCACACCTGGGGCACAAATAATTCATGTGAGCGTGCAAAGCGCGCAAGCAAAAACATTTTTAGCACTTATTTATCATAAAAAATACATAAATAGTGCTTTAAACTATGAAATCTTATCAGATTATGCTGTATGGATCTTTGATTAACCACCTGAAATTAACTAATGCATTTGACCTACTTGTGAACTTTTTTACTCCAGACTTCCAAACTGCTACTGGTAAAAGCAAAAAGGAAGAGCAATGAATCTTTTTGAAATATATATTGCAGTAATCATCTGCAAATTTAACATCTATAAAAGTAAAACAAAAAATAAAGCACCCCTACATCTCTGGGTTCTTTTATATTATTTAAGTTCCATTAATGGCAATGTGGCGAATCCTATTTCAGATACAGAAAACTATAAAATATACACAAAACAATAAAGCCACAGTAGTAGAATAAATGAACAACTGTTGTGTGTCTGTTCAGGGAATCATTTTCCGAGAAGTAAACTGTAACGTCTCGTTTTCATTTTTGCAAAGTGGTCAATCACTCTGGACAGACATGGAAATATTACAGTAACTGTTATACAGTTGACCACTGGTTCCACACTAATTAAGGTTAGGGTGTGTCAGATGTGTGCATGAAAAAAAAAAAAAGTTTAGGGAGAAAAAAATCTAATTGTGGCAACAAAACCAGATATTTTTAGTCATTTTTCTAGTGACTATTAGTGAGTATTTTAGCTAAAAGCAAACCGACTAACAAGTTGGAGGAGGACTCAGGACAGACATGGAAGTATATTTAACAAAAAAAATAAATGGGGCAACAAAACCTGATATTTTCAGCCATCTTTCTGAAAACAAATACAGAAATGTTATTATTTTTTCTGGAAACAAAACCAGATGCTTTAGCTGTAGCCATTTTTCTGGTGACAAAACAAGATTATTTTAGTCAAAGTCACACCGATTAACAAGACAAGTCTACGGTGCTATTTTTCTGTGAAATAAACTTGAATGATTTAAAAATTGGCTCACGACTTGATATGGAAAAATGTTTTTCTTCCTGAAGATAAACCATTTGAGAAGCACTCAACTCGCACATACTCCAAATCATCATTGATGCAGATTCAGCAGACAATAACCAACATTATGTTTCATGTTCATTGCAAATTCCCCCGACAGCTCGTACAGCAAATGAATATGTTTGTCTTGATACAAGGAAGAACGTTAGCTAACTTAGCATCAAATTAAGACAATGATGTTGCCTAGCTAGCAAGGACTTCACTTACATCTCTCATTCCTTGCTGCTTCTTCCCTGCTGCGGGCGATTAACTTTCAGCTATCCATCTATGAGTTACAGTTTGAGTCAAATCTAAATCAAAATAATATAATTAACAAATTGTTGTTGGCTAACGTTACCTACCTCAGCAGTGATTCGCATCCCCCCCTCTTTCTCTCTCTCTCAACAAAGTCTCAATCCACACGTGAATAAATTACCATATTAAGTAGCCATGTGCTCATTGTTAAGTGGAGTGAATACACCCATAACAAAAAATTGCTTGCTCATCTGTTGCTTAATCTCGTATCTTGAGAACATTTTGAGCTTCTCATATCTGTCTAATTCTGTGATCAATTGTTTCTCTTTTATTGCTCCTAAGGGACCCTTAGGAGCAATAAATAAGCTAAAAAGAGACAAGACATCACTGAGACAAAGGAGGTTGAGTTGAGAAAACCATTTGAGCAATATTTGAGAAGTGGGATACACTGAGGAGAGCTCATATATGTATGCCATTGATCTCAATTATGTCTCATTTATTTTGAAGGATAATAAAAAGAGAAAGAAATGAGATGTATGAGTAATAAATGAGATCTTATGTATGTCTTTTTCATGTCTTGATTATTTCTTTTAAATTTATTATCATATCTCAAATTTGAGAATCATGAGAACAAATTGAGAGTGCAATTGAAATATTCATCTGACTTAATTAGAAATAACACTAAACAAATACTCAAATATTGAAAGGTGTATCACTTTATTTGCCTACACAAAAATACAAAATATAATATAAAAATAGATTAAATACAAAAATGTAAATGTAATTAACTAGTACATACATAATGTACATATTGACATTCACAATACTTAAAACATAGAAAACAATATACAAAAAATAAATGAATTTGACTTTAAGTACTTACTTTGTTAGAATGAAAATGTCAGGTGTAGTTTTTTTTAACTCCTTGTTGAGCAAACCATGTACCTTAGTTAAAAAAATACTTGACTTCATCTCAGTAAGAGGGTGAGTAAATGACAAAATTTCAATTTTTTAAATATTCCAAGCAAAAACTGAAATACATTTATAAAATTGTAACCGTGCTGTCTGGAACTGGTCTACATACAAAAAAATAATCACACATTTTTTACCTTGGGGCACAACCAACTTTTCCACTAGAGAGGTGTCTGGGGCCAAATGAAATACAAACACTGAATTAGTCATCTTACACTAAAGTGTATTACAACCGAGTACCATTGCGGCCCATATGGACGGACCACAGCTAAGAAACAGATATTTATTGGCGGCTTCCAAGGGGTACTCGCAGCCAAACAGTGGGCCCCAGCTCTATGATTAAGAAACACTGTTGTAAACAACAGAACAGCCTCCTGCGATAACAATATAACATTTGGTACATAAATGATCATTGAAACATGTTGAAATTGGATACAAAAGCTACTAATATACCTAATTATGTAAGCAGTAACATACTGCGTCATTTCCAGTTGCATTATGTTTTTTATTTGGAAACAACTTTGCACTGTGAAGGGATATTAGCCGCTAACTTGTTAGTGAGGTTGCATCAGTGCCAAATTTGCTTGACACAGCACAGCTCAATATGCATTATCACAGTATAACGTGGTACTAAAAGCTACATCATAGGGCAATTTTTTACAATATATACTGCGCAAACCTAGACAAAAATATTTAACATGTTTACCAAGGAAACATCCTACCATAGAATGAACTTGACAGGTACAAGGGCCTACTTAAAACCGTCTCGACATTTGTTTACCAAAGCTTTCTTGAGCTTGGCCTCCTCAATATTTTCGCAACCAGGAAGGGTACGACATCTCAGGACATACGCTGCAAGGCAAGAACATAATAATCAGCCATTCGTAATTTTGCCACATCAGTTTCTACAGGTATCAAACCTATGCAATGCAATAACAATAATGCAAATCAAATGTAATGCTTGTTAATTCCATTTTGTTGGTACTTAAAAAAATGTAATGCCCATGTGCGACTGCATATATATATTTTTTTTAATATATAATCAAAAGCTTACAAATATCTGTATACACACAGTTGCAAGCATTAGACAAGTAAATTAGTTGAAAAGTTTACATTAACTGTTACTATCTTGTGTATTAGAATTGGATTACAAAGCTTTTTAATCGGAGAATGTATTTTTATTCATTTATTTCTGTGGAGTAGCATATGGTGCATGGCCGTAGACAATCGCTAATTAAAAGGTTTCGACTATTAAAAATATTAAAGGAGAACTGCACTTAAACCCTCTAAACAAACATCCCATTCTGCATCAGATGATCAATATAATATACCCATTAGCCATTTATTTAGTTGTGTCTGTTTGAAACATGCTGTAAGTATATATATATATATATATATATATATATATATATATATATATATATATATATATATATATATATTCTCTGAAATTATGACTTATAATAGCCATAAAATGGAGGATACCATTTTTAATCAGGATACAATTTGTTTTAAAATAGTTAAAAGGTTTTATGGAATAATAAATGAACATCATACTAGGATTGCAAATTATGCATGTTTGGAAATGGATGATCGATTTAAACATTTTAGAAAAATACAGAACAATATTGGTAAAAATGCCAATAAGATGCATTTAAAAAAGCTATGGCAATTAAACATATTGAATTTATTGTATTTTACACCCTCTCTGTTGTTTAAAATGTTTACAGTAAATACTGGACAATTGACACAGGCTTTATTTAACAGTTTTCTTTGAAATCTCTTTGAACAGAGTGATTAAAGCAAAGCGACTATGGAATCTATGATAACAAAAGACATAGGCAAAACGCAATAAACAGAAAATCACTCCATAGGGAGGAAAAAGGCAATAGCAAAATTAGACACAAATCTAACAAAAAAACAATCAATGATTAGCTAAAAAAAGGTAAATCACTCACGCAGAGGAGACAAGAAACTTTTAACAGAAAGTGCGCTATAAAAAGCTGAGAAAACTACAAACTAAAGCGCTCCAAGAGGAGGGGAAAAAAAGAAGGTAAAGCACTGAAATTAGACACAAAACTCTTGACCAAAAACTTTAACAAACAAAATCACTCTTTCTCAGAGGAAACAAAGAAATCAATAAATAAGGCAAGGCAATACTTAGCAAAACTTGGTTCAAGGCTGTGGACAAGGCTGGAGGCACATAGCGAGACGATATACTCTGGTACAAGACAAGAGGAAGACCAGACATTTATACACATGAGGGAGGGTGACACAGGTGGGCACAATCAGGCAATCAGCAGAGACATCAGACCAGTGAAACAGGAGGAAGAGCAAGTGACCTGAAACGAGAGGGAGAGTTAACCTTTCAAAATAAAACAGGAAATGACAAGACAACAATGACAATACTTCACCCAGGTGTGACAGAGACTTACCAGATTGCTCATCTGACGGAGGAGAATTATGCAGGTCCTTCATTTTCTTTGTGGGAACTCTTAACCTCTTTCTTGTAGTCATTTCCTTTTTGTCCATCCTGTAAATGAAAAAATACATTTTGGATCACAAACTGAGGATAGGTTGATTGGGAACACTAAATTGACGCGTGTTTGAATGTTGTCTGTCGATGTAAGTTGACTTGTCCATGGTGTACCCCGCCTTTCGCTCGAGCGGAACTGGGATAGTCCCCAGCACCCCCACGACACGAAAGGGAAAAGCAGTAGAAAATATATGGATGGAACTATAATATCAATGGAAACTATTTACATATATGGCGTCACTCCCTCTGGATGTTTACTTTTTGGGTGAATCATATTTAACTTCTGTTAAAAACAAGTAAACAAAATGATTGTTTATGATCGTTCGGCTATAGTAAAAAAAATCTTAACCCAGACAGTTTAATTCTTATTTTAATTCGTATCTATTTTCAGGTGCGGTGGGCTCGATGGTACCTTTTTATAATGGGGTACATATTAAGAAAGTTATAGTATTTTTAACAAAAAGGTCATGAATATAATCTCGAGCCCCAATGACTTTGTATTGAAGAGGTTGACCATAAATTG
Source organism: Nerophis ophidion (assembly GCF_033978795.1). Classification (NCBI taxonomy): domain Eukaryota; kingdom Metazoa; phylum Chordata; class Actinopteri; order Syngnathiformes; family Syngnathidae; genus Nerophis; species Nerophis ophidion. The sequence goes on from NC_084623.1 coordinate 19,406,142, forward strand.
GTGCATTTTGACCAGGTTAAAACAATCATAAGTTTTTAAACATGTATCACAGGAAAACTATTCTTATATCATGTTGCTAGTCTTAACAAGACCTGTCTGATAATACCCATTTCATTTAAATTAATGAATGTTTAACATTTTACACACATACCTACTTTATTTTCCTAAATATATGCAGTTTATACAATCGATAGCATGATACAAAACATACTCGGCCACTGCCAGTGAGTAAGCAAATGTACTGCTGCTTTCAAAATGGCGGGACAAATTGGTTAATTACTGAATACTTTTGGATGTCATTTCGTATTCATTGCAAATCGCCAGCCTTACCAATAAAATGGAGCCCGGACCTTCTTTGTCGATTGTCACTTTACCTACAACAGTATTATAAAACATTTTTAAGTTAAGCCCCCGAAATTAATATGCACTGTGGAATCCAATTGTGAAGGTCATTATGTATGCTTACATTACTTGTTGGGCAGACGCCATTAGCGTTACCGCAGCCTAATAAAGGACCAGTCCGTTGTCACAACAGTTAAATATTTTTATTTCACAACATTACATGGTTGACCAACTAAATAAATATTAGCATACTTACCTCTCCAAGTCTCACGTCGCAAGCGTTGTGGTGTCCTTTCCAAAAACTTTCCCGCTTCTTCTTCTCTTTCTTCTTCTCTTTCTTATTCTTCCTCGTTTTAGTTTAAGGTAGGCGCACAGACCACGTTCAAATGTTACGCCACCTACTGTTTCCCCGCCTCCTCTTCTTCTGACGTTAACTGTTGGCAAACAATGCGTCATTTCCGCCCACCGTCTGATAGAAAGCGTAAATGTTCTAAATTCGCATGCCTTTGAAAGTTACTCATAGCCCAAAATTGCTATTTACAGATGGAAAAATAAGGAGAAAATCAAGTTTATCTAAATCCTGAGATCGCGAGATCTGGCACATCACCCCATGAATCTGTCCAATCATATTTGCTTTTCCTGGAAAACATGCATGCGCATTTAGTGGGCGGATGTAACTTGATTTCGATTGGAAGAAACAATATTCAGGATCGAAGGAATAACAACTGAAAGTAAGTAATCCATCCATCCATCTATCCATCCATTATCTTCCGCTTATCCGAGGTCGAGTCGCGGGGGCAACAGCCTAAGCAGGGAAACCCAGACATCCCTCTCCCCAGCCAATTCGTCTAGCTCTTCCCGGGGGATCCCGAGGCGTTCCCAGGGCAGCCGGGAGACATAGTCTTCCCAACGTGTCCTGGGTCTTCCCCGTGGCCTCCTACCGGTTGGACGTGCCCTAAACACCTCCCTAGGGAGGCGTTCGGGTGGCATCCTGACCAGATGCCCGAACCACCTCATCTGGCTCCTCTCGATGTGAAGGAGCAGCGGCTTTACTTTGAGTTCCTCCCGGATGGCAGAGCTTCTCACCCTATCTCTAAGGGAGAGCCCCGCCACCAGGCGGAGGAAACTCATTTCGGCCGCTTGTACCCGTGATCTTATCCTTTCGGTCATGACCCAAAGCTCATGACCATAGGTGAGGATGGGAACGTAGATCGACCGGTAAATTGAGAGCTTTGCCTTCCGGCTCAGCTCCTTCATTACCACAACGGATCGATACAACGTCCGCATTACTGAAGACGCCGCACCGATCCGCCTGTCGATCTCACGATCCACTCTTCCCTCACTCGTGAACAAGACTCCTAGGTACTTGAACTCCTCCACTTGGGGCAGGGTCTCCTCCCCAACCCGGAGATGGCATTCCACCCTTTTCCGGGCGAGAACCATGGACTCGGACTTGGAGGTGCTGATTCTCATTCCGGTCGCTTCACACTCGGCTGCGAACCGATCCAGCGAGAGCTGAAGATCCCGGTCAGATGAAGCCATCAGGACCACATCATCTGCAAAAAGCAGAGACCTAATCCTGCGGTTACCAAACCGGAACCCCTCAACGCCTTGACTGCGCCTAGAATTTCTGTCCATAAAAGTTATGAACAGAATCGGTGACAAAGGACAGCCTTGGCGGAGTCCAACCCTCACTGGAAATGTGTTCGACTTACTGCCGGCAATGCGGACCAAGCTCTGGCACTGATCGTACAGGGAACAGACCGCCACAATAAGACAGTCCGATACCCCATACTCTCTGAGCACTCCCCACAGGACTTCCCGAGGGACACGGTCGAATGCCTTCTCCAAGTCCACAAAGCACATGTAGACTGGTTGGGCAAACTCCCATGCACCCTCAAGAACCCTGCCGAGAGTATAGAGCGGGTCCACAGTTCCACGACCAGGACGAAAACCACACTGTTCCTCCTGAATCCGAGGTTCGACTATCCGGGGTAGCCTCCTCTCCAGTACACCTGAATAAACCTTACCGGGAAGGCTGAGGAGTGTGAGCCCACGATAGTTGGAACACCCCCTTCTTAAAGAGACGAACCACCACCCCGGTCTGCCAATCCAGAGGTACCGCCCCCGATGTCCACGCGATGCTGCAAAGTCTTGTCAACCAAAACAGCCCCACAGCATCCAGAGCCTTAAGGAACTCCGGGCGGATCTCATCCACCCCTGGGGCCTTGCCACCGAGGAGCTTTTTTACTACCTCAGCGACCTCAACCCTAGAAATAGGGGAGTCCACCACAGATTCCCCAGGCACTGATTCCTCATAGGAAGACGTGTTGGTGGGATTGAGGAGGTCTTCGAAGTATTCCTTCCACCTATCCACAACATCCGCAGTTGAGGTCAGCAGAACACCATCCGCACCATACACGGTGTTGATAGTGCACTGCTTCCCCTTCATGAGGCGGCGGACGGTGGTCCAGAATCGCTTCGAAGCCGTCCGCAAGTCGTTTTCCATGGCTTCCCCGAACTCCTCCCATGTCCGAGTTTTTGGCTCCGCGACCGCTGAAGCTGCACACCGCTTGGCCTGTCGGTACCTATCCAATGCCTCCGGAGTCCTATGAGCCAAAAGGACCCGATAGGACTCCTTCTTCAGCTTGACGGCATCCCTCACCGCTGGTGTCCACCAAGTTGTTTTAGGATTGCTGCCCCGACAGGCACCAACTACCTTGCGGCCACAGCTCCGATCAGCCGCCTCGACAATAGAGGTGCGGAACATGGTCCACTCGGACTCAATGTCCAGCACCTCCCTCGTGACATGTTCAAAGTTCTTCCGGAGGTGGGAATTGAAACTTTGTCTGACAGGAGACTCTGCCAAACGTTCCCAGCAGACCCTCACAATGCGTTTGGGCCCCCCCAGGTCTGTCCGGCATCCTCCCCCACCATCGCAGCCAACTCACCACCAGGTGGTGATCGGTAGAAAGCTCCGCCCCTCTCTTCACCCGAGTGTCCAAAACATAAGGCCGCAAATCCGATGACACAACTACAAAGTCGATCATGGAACTGCGGCCTAGGGTGTCCTGGTGCCAAGTGCACATATGGACACCCTTATGTTTGAACATGGTGTTTGTTATGGACAAACTGTGACGAGCACAAAAGTCCAATAACAAAACACCACTCGGGTTCAGATCCGGGCGGCCATTCTTCCCAATCACGCCTCTCCAGGTTTCACTGTCGTTGCCAACGTGAGCGTTGAAGTCTCCCAGTAGGACAAGGGAATCACCCGGGGGGAGCACTTTCCAGTACTCCCTCGAGTGTACCCAAAAAGGGTGGGTACTCTGCACTGCTGTTTGGTGCATAAGCACAAACAACAGTCAGGACCCGTCCCCCCACCCGAAGGCGGAGGGAGGCTACCCTTTCGTCCACCGGGTTGAACCCCAACGTACAGGCTTTGAGCCGGGGGGGAAACAAGAACTGCCACCCCAGCCCGTTGCCTCTCACTGCCGGCAACGCCAGAGTGGAAGAGGGTCCAATCCCTCTCGAGAGAAGTGGTTCCAGAGCCCTTGCTGTGCGTCGAAGCGAGTCCGACTATATCCAGCCGGAATTTCTCCACTTCGCGCACTAGCTCAGGCTCTTTCTCCCCCAGTGACGTGACGTTCCACGTCCCAAGAGCTAGCTTCTGTAGCCGAGGATCGGACCGCCAAGTGCCCTGCCTTCGGCTGCCGCCCAGCTCACATTGCACCCAACCTCTATGGCCCCTGCTATGGGTGGTGAGCCCATTGGAGGGGGGACCCACGTTGCCTCTTCGGGCTGTGCCCGGCCGGGCCCCATGGGAACAGGCCCGGCCACCAGTCGCTCGCCATCGTGCCCCAACTCCGGGCCTGGCTCCAGAGGGGGTCCCGCGTCCGGGCGAGGGAAATCTGGGTCCATGCTTTTTCTTCTTCATAAAGGTCTTCGAGCTGCTCTTTGTCTGATCCCTCACCTAGAACCTGTTTGCCTTGGGAGACCCTACCACATAGCTCCTAGGATCATTGGGACACGCAAACTCCTTTACCACGATCAGGTTGCAGCTCAGAGAGGAGGTAAGTAATCCAATTTATTGTTTTGTTTTGGTATTTAAATTACTTTAACCCACACGAGTTAGTTTTTTTAAACTACTGTTACGTCACTAAGTTACGGAAATAGAGCTATATATGCCGCATTTAAAGGCGCAACCACCTTGCTAGACGCTATGATAGTTACCTCCACCGAGGTAAGTATAATAACAATAAGTGAAATGTCTCCCGGCTGTGATAGTTACCTCCACCGAGGTAAGTATAATAACAATAAGTGAAATGTCTCCCGGCTGGCCTGGGAACGCCTCGGGATCCCCCGGGAAGAGCTAGACGAAGTGTCTGGGGAGAGGGAAGTCTGGGTTTCCCTGCTTAGGCTGTTGCCCCCGCGACCCGACCTCGGATAAGCGGAAGATGATGGATGATGGATGGAAATAACAATGATAAAAATAAATGTTCAGACAACATTTGAATTGGAACAATATACATTACTAAACATACACTGGTTCAACATAATATAGAGTTTTACATTTACAAGAAGTTCCACGTATATTCCAGCAACATTTGTCTGTATTTACATAGTATTGGAGTGTCGAAATGACAAAACGAAAACCTGGAAAACGATGAAGAAGAACTGGTAAAGAAGTCTACTCAAATAAAAGATCAAGAAGGACTGTAAAGTTGGTGAGTAGACTGGCCTAGTGGTGGTGCATTAAACTGGCAGCAGATATAATATGTGATACTTTATTTTTCTTCCTGCATTCATCCCGTCCTGCAGCATGCACCTATGTGAATGAGGAGACTGATGAGCAATGGTTAAGTAAGTTACATGTATATGCGTGTTCTTTGTTTAAGTGAATTTGATCTGATTGAGATTTACAGACCAGATAAATGGATAAAAGCTGTCCACAGTTTGTCAGGAACAAACATGGAAATATTGCTTTCTTTTACCCTGATTACAGTAGCACATATGAAGAATGAAACATAAAATATGAGTTATCTCAGCATGTGTAATTAATGTTTTTTGAACCTTTCACTTTCAAGTTAAGGCTGGTAGGTAACATCAGTTCATGACTAAGGATGTAACAATATCAACATTTCACGGTATGATATCGTCACAGTGTTAAAGCCAGGGTAAGATATTGTTACAAAAATGTCAAAGTGTGTTAAATGACGTGGGAGTTTAGGATAAATGCACTTACTATAATTGAACACAAACATAATGTTCATATGTTGTAATCATATTTATCAATATAAACAGGTATTTTAGGTGCAAAGGAATGGTGCAGAATTTCAAGTAACACACAAAGAGAAAACAAAAACCAAAACTTTCAAATAAGTGTCTTTAAACTGACATAAACAGTAAACATGTTTCTTTTGCCAAGAAACTATACTGTGTGTCCGGTATGTTTTTTTTTTCAATACAACTTGGTATTATTGTGGGTTTGATTACCTTTTTAGCACATTCAACACTACTGCGATTATAATGCTAACAGCGATCATTTTGGTCACAGTAATGGTGATATGACATTTTGATATTGTTACATCACTGCTGTTTAGTTCAGTGTTTTTAAACGTTTAACTTCCTAAGAAACTGCCCTTTGCCGTCAAAATTGTATTATTAGTTTGTAGAATACTGATTCTTAAGAGGTAACTAATAATTTGACTCTTACTCATGTAAATATCTTACAAATGGATATTTTCCCTTGCTGACGTCTTGGTTTCACATCAACGATATTTTCCAAATAACGTTTCTAACATATAACTCATTCTAATATATTATTCCTGTTACCTAACTTATTGTAAACATTGTAGTGTGTAGTGTCAGCAAATTTCTTGTTTTGTGCATGTCCACATTTCCTCTGGTGAGCTGCAACGGCTCTGGGTCGACTTGGAAATGGTCTGGATGAACGTGGCATGCTTTACCTTGCAGTATGCAGACTTTGTTTAAGGTTAAACTAACACGACAGTTATAAGCACAAACGTTCCCATCACTCCTGCACACTTCCACTTTTTCGCCCCTCTATAACATCCCCTGTTTGAACGTTGTTGTCCCACACTGTGCGGGTTATCATGGGAGATCGAGTTTACATCTCAGATGAGCCCACTTAATATTGTCAGAAAAAAACACACCGACTGGTGTTCTCGTTTGATAGAGTCACACATCACGGCATTATTGTGACAATTTTGAAATAAAAATAACTTTATATTTACAATAATGTTGCATCCCTCGTCAAGATCCTTTCTCATAGGTTTGGTTTGCTGTTGTGTATTTACTAATGATTGGCATTAGCATCCACAACTTTCTTTTTATAGTGTGTGTTGTATTGTGATGAGTTACATTTAACACTGTGGATTATGTGTTACCACAAACACAGAAGATATGTAAACATGAACTACAATGCGCTCAAGATGTGGGGAAAAAGTAAATGCATTCAATTAGCTGAATTTGTATAATGTGTTCAATTTATGTCAACTTCCTTCTTGTTTTGCATGTTTGTTGTTACGTTTGCGCGGCATCGTGGATGCGCGGGGAGTGTCGCCTCTCGATGCGCAGGATCACAGCAGGCAGGAATGAAGGTATGAACAGCCTTTTAATATGAAGTTACAAAAGAACACTGGTACAAAAGAGCAAATCAAAGGCGTGTCTGAGCACAGAAAACTAAATGCTAATATACACAGAAGACAGAGTTCGAAGTCCATAAAGCGCGAGCCAAGCGCGCGGAGGCAAGCTACATTTAGCAAGCAGAAAAATAATCAGAGACCACTCACGTAACGGTTGCAGGTGCAAACAAACTGGCGAGAGCGAACTAGGTAGCAGAGGGGCTTAAATACAGAAAACATAATTACAAACCGGTGTGTGAATGAGCCATGCAGGAGGAGCAAATAAGTTGTCATGGTGATGAATGTAAATAAGGAAGTGCGCTAACAAACGGGATCGGTAGAGTCCAAAACATGATCAAAACATAGTAGGACAATACAAAAAAGACAAACATGCTAGAGATGTGTGATCCGGAAGCCGGATCACAACATTACCCCCCCCTTAAGGGGCAGATCCCAGATGCCCCCAAAAAACTGCAATAAAGAGAACCCCCTCCCAAAACCAGAAAGTTCACAAACGAAGGGAGGGCGGAAGGAGTCCACGGTGGAGGGTCGCCAGATCGCATGTCCCCGAATCCACCGAGGACACATCATGTGGCGGCGGCGGGTGGAACGCTGCTGCCGAAAAAGTTTTGGCGGGCGACCTCGAAAAGGCCACATTAGTGGCCGCCTCGCAGGATGAGGTGCCCGGCGAGGCGGACGACCCAGGCACGGCCACATCCGTGGCCGACATGGAGGAGGGAGTATCTGGCGAGGAGGATGACCTCGCAGAGGCCACGCCCGTGGTCGACGTGGTGGACGACGCCTCAGCACCGAAATCCCAGCAGGCTTGGAAGCAGCAGACGAGGGTGCGGGGACTGCAGCCAAAGCAGGCCCGAGTGCAGCTGGCGAGGATGATGCGGGTGCTGCAGCCGCAGGAGTCGTCGGAGGCGGCCTGGGAGCCGCAGGAGTCGTCGGAGGCGGCCTGGGAGCCGCAGGAGTCGTCGGAGGCGGCCTGGGAGCCGCAGGAGTCGTCGGAGGCGGCCTGGGAGCCGCAGGAGTCGTCGGAGGCGGCCTGGGAGCCGCAGGAGTCGTCGGAGGCGGCCTGGGAGCCGCAGGAGTCGTCGGAGACGCTGGTGTGGGCTCCAGCCCCGTCGTCGACGCTGGTGTGGGCTCCAGCCCCGTCGTCGACGCTGGTGTGGGCTCCAGCCCCGTTGTCGGCGGTGCTTGGCGGCGCGGAGCTGGCACCGGTGCTTGGCGGCACGGAGCTGGCACCGGTACCTGTCGTGGTGCTGGTACCGGAGTGGGCTCCAGCTTAGGAACTGGTGCTGGTGTGAGAACCAGACTGGGAGCAGGTGTCGGCTTCAGCCGAGGAGCAGGTGTCGGCTTCAGCCGAGGAGCAGGTGTCGGCTTCAGCCGAGGAGCAGGTGTCGGCTTCAGCCGAGGAGCAGGTGTCGGCTTCAGCCGAGGAGCAGGTGTCGGCTTCAGCCGAGGAGCAGGTGTCGGCTTCAGCCGAGGAGCAGGCACAGGGGTCTGCCGAGGAGAACTAGGGGACTGGCTGTGAGCAGGACTAGGACTATGATGAGTGATAAGACAAACACTAGGACTCGGGCAAGGACTTGAGAGAGGACCAGGACTTACAATCACACTAGTGCTTTGAGAAGGGCTTGGGCAACGACCAGGACTTACAGTCATACCAGGGCTTGGGCAAGAACTAGGACAAACGGTCAAACTAGGGCTTGGGCAAGGACTGGGACTAACAATCAAACTGGTGCTCGGGCAAGGACTAGGACAAAGACTAGGACTTACAGTAACACTGGGGCTCGGACAAGAACTTGGGTAAGGACTAGGGTTCGGACTAAGACCACGAGGGGAATCAGTACTAATATTACAAAGGCAAGAAACCAGACTCGGGACCGGACTCGAAACAGGACTCGGACTACGGATCAGTCTACGAGTGGAACTAGGACTACGACGACTACGAGAAAGACTAGGACTACAACTAGAATCAGAACGGAAACTCGGACCAGGACTTGGACTACGACTCAGTCTACAAGTCGGTCTACGAGTAGGACTAGAGCATGGGCTACGAAGAAGGCTGGGACTCGAACTCTGAGAGAGACTGTGACTAAAACTAGAACTAGGGCACGGACGGAACACAGGTGGAGGAGGTCTAAGAGGGCGTGACTTGACCGGGGAGAACACCGGTGGAGGAGGTCTAGGAGGCCGTAGTGGCTTAACAGGTTTAACAGGGGTGAACACCGGTGGTGGAGGTCTAGGAGGCTTAGTAGTAATACTGGCCCTCCCCTCAAGACCCGGATTCCAGACGGGGCCCAGTTGGACAGAGGCTGACCGTAAGGGCGGGCGGTGGGAGGTTTGGAGGAGGGCAGGCTCCTCCCCTCTAAAATGTTCAAAATCCTCACTAAATGAGGTGGAAAAAGGCACGGATTCAGGCGGAGAACGAGACTTGAGAGGGGGGGAAGCGGGTATGGGGGGTGAAGACTGACTAGAGTCATAGTAGTGGCGGAAAATGTCCTGGTAATAATTAATTATATTATTAAAGTCATTGTTGGGGGTGTGACTGGGCTTGGATGTGCTACAATTATCCTTGAAAATTTTCTTATATAAAATTAGGTCCTTGGGTGGAATGGGAGAAAGTTCATCTTCAAAAAACTCCTCGTCACTAAGGTCAAAAAAATGTGCAGAGGAATCCACTAAGGTGTTAACGGTGACGTCATAGGGGGGCGTGAACGGAGTGACGTCACTGTGAGTGACAGGGAAGGCGGAAGATGGTGGGATGCTAATGGGAATAGCAACATGGTGACTGGGAACGGGAGAAGTGAACAAAGTACCAACCCGTAGAGAAGAGTCCTGGGTTGGAGCGGAGGAGTACTTGGTCGGGTATGCTGCTTGTCGGGAACGGTGTCCTGGAGGATCCAGCGCGAGGTGACGCGTTTCTGCTCGCCAGTTTCTGTTACGTTTGCGCGGCATCGTGGATGCGCGGGGAGTGTCGCCTCTCGATGCGCAGGATCACAGCAGGCAGGAATGAAGGTATGAACAGCCTTTTAATATGAAGTTACAAAAGAACACTGGTACAAAAGAGCAAATCAAAGGCGTGTCTGAGCACAGAAAACTAAATGCTAATATACACAGAAGACAGAGTTCGAAGTCCATAAAGCGCGAGCCAAGCGCGCGGAGGCAAGCTACATTTAGCAAGCAGAAAAATAATCAGAGACCACTCACGTAACAGTTGCAGGTGCAAACAAACTGGCGAGAGCGAACTAGGTAGCAGAGGGGCTTAAATACAGAAAACATAATTACAAACCGGTGTGTGAATGAGCCATGCAGGAGGAGCAAATAAGTTGTCATGGTGATGAATGTAAATAAGGAAGTGCGCTAACAAACGGGATCGGTAGAGTCCAAAACATGATCAAAACATAGTAGGACAATACAAAAAAAGACAAACATGCTAGAGATGTGTGATCCGGAAGCCGGATCACAACATTTGTGTCTTTTTTTTATTTTATTATTTTAATCTTTTGAGTTTTTTGGTTCCTCTTCTTTGTGTCAGGGGGTAGCAGCAGGGTAACACTGCAGGAGGCAGTGCCCCCTGAAGGAGCTCAAAACACTGCTCTTCAAATGGAACACATCCAACCTTCAGGTGTCCATGCAGGATGTACCACTCTGGAACATCAAGCTTCTCCCCACCTGCCAGGTACACCCACCGTCTTCTGTGTCTGAATAATGTTTTGTTGTGAATTTTGTCACGAAGCAAATCCTGCTAAAATATGACAAACTTTTGACTGTAAGATTGTGATCGATGTGCTGAGATGTTATACGTTTTGCCTTGTGCCAAAATGTTATAAAAAACCTTTAGTGATTTGTATTCTATTTTAATTTCAGCACATGAAAATATTTTCTACTTCTGACTAGGGATTAGATTAGATAGCACTTTATTTATTCCGTCAGGAGAGTTCCTTCAGGAAAATTTAAATTTTCAGCACAATCCCATTCAAGATCAGACAAACATTACAGGGAGACAGAACAGGATCGCTGACGGGTCTGCCGGCTTCCAGCGCCCCTTACAAAAAAGATGAGATACAGGTAAACAAGGGGGGGAATGGGAGAAAAAAATAGAAGATTAAAATAAAATAAAATAAAAATCGGTCTTAGCCTGGGCCCTGGAGAGGGGGTGGAGACTGAAGCCAAGGGAAAAAACAACAACTCATAGCCATAGTACACATCCCTCTTACATGTAGAGGGAAACATCAAACATCAAAGAACACAAAGGACATTAAAGACATTAAAGCAGCAGATACAACCAGACACTTCTACATATAGCTATGAATAAAAAGTTAAAGAAACATATCCACTGCGGTGGCCTCTGCGGTGTTCCACGCCATCGTCCGCTAGGGTGGAGGGAGCATGGCCAGAGACAGGAGCAGACCCAACAAAGCAACCAAGACAGCCGACTCCACTCTCGGCCAGTGTCCAGTCCGCATGGATGAGCGAGGATACGTCCAAGGTGACTGAGGTGTCCGACACCTGCTCACCCAGCCAAGACACCACGAAGCCTCTCCGTCCCAGCGCTCAGTGCTAGCTCCGCAGCCCTGTCCCCTCATCCGCATCTCCTCCCCGCATCTCCTCCAGTCCCTCCAAACAGACTCCGGTGTGGCAGACACGGCCAAAAGGCTCCCGGGAGGAAGATCCAGAAGTCCCCGAAAAAAGCACCACAGAGGTCACGAAAGTGGCACCTCTTGTCATACAGTCGCAAAGAGTCCCGGACCAAAAAGCAAAAAAATATATAATAACACATGAAAACAAGAGGGAAACACAAAAGGATGACACAAGAGCACAGAGCTCCTGCCAACAGCAGCCACTACAGCAGTGCCATCTTGGAAATGCACCGAAATGAAAATTTGTGGCCGAAGCCGAAACCGAATAAAATTTGAGCGCTTGGCCGAAGGCCGAATACCAAATACCGAATAATAAATGCAGTTTTTCACAACTTTTAAATAGCCAAGAATGCATTTTTAGACATGTTTTTCAAATAAAGTAAATGTTTATTGAATATTGACATTTTTTAATATTCCAGTAGCCTTTGCTTTTCAAAAAAAGCACAGTTTTTCATTTATATTAGGCCTTCAAACAAAACATGCATTCCAAAAAAAAAAATAAAGTGCATTAAAGTGGATAAACCCACAACAAATGAATTATTGTCCTTTTGGCAAAAGTCTGCTTAGCCACAGTAGATAGGCTAATAATGTAAACAGAAGGCTCAAGTAAATCTCAATTAAGTGTGTGCTTGTAACCTCTTACACTTATACAGGTAGCCTACACAACAGGCTAATAATGTAAACAGAGGCCCCACTAAATCTCAATAAGTGTGTGCTTGTAACCTCATACACTTATACAGGTACACAACATATCCCAGGCCAGAACAGATTTGTCAATAACAGTACTTCAGCTTCAGAATAAAAAGAAGGAAACTAACTATGTATAAAACAATTTAAATTTAACACTGCACGTTGGTTGATTGCGTCACCGCGTCAAAAAATTGCGTCTTTGCGTCACACGCCACTATTCGGCCTTGCTTTTAACTCATTCCACCGAAGGCCGAATGTGGCTTTTTTTGCCATATTCGGCCGAATATATTCGGTTACCGATTAATCGGTGCATCCCTACTTCTGACCATCGAAGACAATGGAAAACCATTTTCCAGATCAGCCCTCATAGATCCTCCTGATGGCCTAACAACTAAACTACATGTCGATGCTGAGTATGATCCATTTCAATCATTTGAGGAAGCTCTCCCTGATATAGGGGATTGGATGTACAATGACGGACATACTTTTAATGAAGGATTTGAAGATCGTTTGAGTGAGGATTATGCAGAAGAGTCAAAAATCAAGGACACAACAGACACATCAATACATGACAATGCATCAGAAACCATGGCAGAGTGCCTTCTGATCATCATGGGTTATGTAAACTGTCATAAAGTCACCGATAAGGCCCTAAGCGATATGCTCAAAATGTTAAAGTTGCTTTATCCCGATAGTCTGAACACAGACTGCTTAAACAGTGTGCAGAAGTTCAAAAACTTTTTTTATCCCACTCTGCATCATCCCCTACTATATTACATAAATCCTCCAGTAATTGTTTTAGGCCAACAGAAAGTAAACAAATAAAATGCCTGTTTTGTGGGACCAGTGTGTCAGAAGAAATATTCTCATCCTTTTTTTAAAGTATGTACAGATTGATTTCTTGTTTACCATAACACATTCATGTGCCAAATGGGCCCTCGTTCGTGAATTTAAACATGCAGGTTTTTCTCTGCTGCAAGATAGTGTAACGTATAAGACATGCAGTCATGTTATTCCCCTATTGGAAACTTCGCCAGTACAGTAGTAACCTTGGATGCCATATTGGGTAAAGTTGTTTTCCTTGACTTCACATCTATGCCTGGCATTGTGTTTGCAGTTCATTTCCCCAACACACTTGAAAAGTTTTAAGTAATTAAGAACTGATCTGGCCTAAGAAGCCACAAATCAAATCTTGGATCATTGTTATAAATGTTGTGAAAATACACACTGATGTGATGTTGCCGTGGATTCTGTAAAAGTCTGTAAATATGTACTGTATATGGAGTATCATTGTTGATTATGTTTTTGCATTGTGTGTAATATTTCAGTGGTAAATATATTAAATGTATTTGTTTAATAAAGCCACTGTCTTTTTTTAATGAATACATAGGCTTACTATGCTACTGTATTGTAATATTAGTCCTTATGATGGTGGTTGGAGAGCCAAATATCTTCTGAAGTGGTACTTTGTTAAAAGAGTTTGAGAACCACTGCTCTAGAAAGTTCACAAATGTTAAAAGCTCTTAAAAAGTGTCTTGTGATCATATCAGTATTGTTTGGGTTCAGTTTTAAATCTCACAATTGTAGTCACTGAGTTACTGTACATGGCGTGTGGATAAGAAATCAACAAATTAAGTCAAACATTATTTAAATAAACCATTTATATTACAGAACATATATCCATATTGTCTGAATTAATTATTTTCTCCAAATGTTGGCATGAGAAAAAGTGGAATATGATTGAGGTATAATTAAATTGTGCCAATTAAAATGCATTTTTTTTATTATTTTTTCCAAGACAGAAAATGTGTATATCTAACAACTCAAATAGTGAGCAGTGAGAGACAAAACCAAGTATATCTCTCACTGAGACATCATTGAGACACATTGAAACCAATACTCATCAATTGTCTTTTTGCCAAAATAGAAAAGAGACATCTGAGAACTCAAACAGTGATTAGTGAGAAACAAAGCCATGTGTATCTCTCACTGAGTCATAATTGAGACATATTGGAGACCAGCTCATTCATCTCTCATTTTGGTCTTAGTTGAAATCGGGAAAAGAGATAACTGTTAGACAACTTTGAGATCTCTCACAGTGCTCACTGCGAGCCTTATTTCTCAGGAGCTACATTTGAGAAGAATGAGAAAACTACTTTGGTCTCGATTACTGCTCTTTTATGTCTAGGAGATATATATAAGACATACATGAGATCTCATCTTCAATTTTGCTTTGCTACTGCAGTAGCAATCAATTACCATACTAAGTAGTATGTGCGCTGTTGTCTATGTTATGTAGACTTAAAACTCTGAAGCATTTTTTTTTATTGGTGAAATTTTTACTGGGGCACTGCAGATCAACACTGGGGCAAGTGCCCCAGTGAAATCTGTCTGGCGACGCCCCTGCCCTGGACAAGTCGCCACCTCATCGCAGGGCCAACACAGATAGACGGACAACATTCACACTCACATTCACACACTAGGGCCAATTTAGTGTTGCCTATCAACCTATCCCCAGGTGTATTTTTTTGGAGGTGGGAGGAAGCCGGAGTACCCGGAGAGAACCCACGCAGTCACGTGGAGAACATGCAAACTCCACACAGAAAGATTGAACTCAGGACTACTCAGGACCTTCGTATTGTGAGGCAGATGCACGAACCCCTACAAGGATTTACAAATCATTTTCAACCTACATTCAATTGAATAGACTCCAAAGAAAAGATACTTAACGTTAAAACTGGAAAACGTTTTTATTTTTTGGAAATATTAGCTCTTTTGGAATTTGATGCCTGCAACAGGTTTCAAAAAGCTGGCACAAGTGGCACGAAAGACTGAGAAAGTTGAGGAATGCTCATCAAACACTTAACGTCCCACAGGTCAACAGAATAAATAGAAACAGGTGGGAGCCATAATTGGGTATAAAAGCAGCTTCCATGAAATGCTCAGTTATTCACAAACAAGGTTGGGGCGAGGGTCACCACTTTGTGAACAAATGCGTGAGTACATTTTTGAGCAGTTTAAGAACAACATTTCTCAACAAGCGATTACACGGAAACCTGGGAATTAACCATCTCGGTCCGTAATATCATCAAAAGGTTCAGAGAATCTGGAGAAATTACTACACATAAGCAAAGACATTATGGACTTTCGATCCCTCAGGCGGTAGTGCATCAAAAAGCGACATCAGTGTGTGAAGGATATCACCACATAGGCTCAGGAACACTTCAGAAAACCACTGTCAGTAACTATCGCTACATCAGTAAGTACAAGTTAAAACTCTACTATGCAAAGTGAAAGCCATTCATCAACAACACCCAGAAACGCCGCCGGCTTTGCTGGGCCCGAGCTCATCTAAGATAGACTGATGCAAAGTGCCAAACTATTCTGTGGTCTGACGAGTCTACATTTCAAATTGTTTTTGGAAACTGTGGACGTTTTGTCCTCTGGAACAAGGAGGAGAAAGACCATCTGGATTGTTATAAGCGCAAAGTTCAAAAGCCTGCATCTGTGATGGTATGGGGGTGTATTAGTGCCCAAGGCATGGGAAACTTACACATCTGTGAAGGGTCCATTAATCCTAAAAGTTACATAGAGGTTTTGGAGCAACATACAGTATGTTGCCATCCAAGCAATGTTATCATGAACGCCCCTGCTTATTTCAGTAAGACAATGCCAAGCCACGTCTTACAACAGTGTAGCTTCATAGTAAAAGAGTGCGGGTACTAGACTGGCCTGTCTGTAGTCCAGACCTGTCTCCCATCAAAAATGTGTGGCGCAATATAAAGCCTAAAATACCACAAGGGAGACTCCGGACTGTTGAACAACTAGAATGGGAAAGAATTCCACCTGAAAAGCTTAAAAAATTTAACTCGTCCGTTCCCAAATGTTTACTGAGTGTTGTTAAAAGAAAAGGCCATGTAACACAGTGGCCTGTGCCAATTTTTTTGCAATGTGTTGCTGCCATTAAATTCTAAGTTGTTGCTTATTTGCAACAACAAAAAAACAAGTTTCTCGGTTCAAACATTAAATATATTGTCTTTGCAGTTTATTCAATTGAATGTAAGTTGAAAAGGATTTGCAAATCATTGTATTCTGTTTTTAATTAACGAATTACACAACGTGCCAACTTCACTGGTTTTGGGTTTTGTATATCAAATAATGGTAATGTACAAACCCCGTTTCCATATGAGTTGGGAAATTGTGTTGAATGTAAATATAAACGGAATACAATGATTTGCAAATTCTTTTCAACCCATATTCAATTGAATGCACTACAAAGACAAGATATTTGATGTTCAAACTCAAAATTTATTTTTTTTTTTTTGCAAATAATAATTAACTTAGAATTTCATGGCTGCAACACGTGCCAAAGTAGTTGGGAAAGGGCATGTTCACCACTGTGTTACATCACCTTATCTTTTAACAACATTTAGAAAAACGTTTGGGAATTGAGGAAACTAATCATTAAACCTTTGAAAGTGGAATTATTTCCCATTTTTGTTTTATGTAGAGCTTCAGTCGTTCAACAGTCCGGGGTCTCCGCTGTCATATTTTACGCTTCATAATGCACCACACATTTTCGATGGGAGACAGGGCTGGACTGCAGGCGGGCCAGGAAAGTACCCGCACTCTTTTTTCATGAAGCCACACTGTTGTATCACGTGCTGAATGTGGCTTGGCATTGTCTTGCTGAAATAAGCAGGGGCGGCCATGAAAAAGACGGCGCTTGGATGGCAGCATATGCTGTTCCAAAATCTGTATGTACCTTTCAGCATTAATGGTGTCTTCACAGATGTGTAATTTACCCATGCATTGGGCACTAATGCACCCCCATACCATCACAGATTTTGGCTTTTGAACTTTGGGTCCATAACAGTCTGGATGGTTCGCTTCCCCTTTGGTCCAGATGACCCGATGTCAAATATTTCCAAAAACAATTTGAAATGTGGACTCGTCAGACCACAGAACACTTTTCAACTTTGCATCAGTCCATCTTAGATGATCTTGGGCCCAGAGAAGCCGGCGGCGTTTCTGGATGTTGTTGATAAATGGTTTTCGCTTTGCATAGTAGAGCTTTAACTTGCACTTACAGATGTAGCGAAGAACTGTATTTAGTGATAGTGGTTTTCTGAAGTGTTCCTAAACCCATGTGGTGATATCCTTTAGAGATTGATGTCGACCTAAGGTCACGGTCATTCAACGTTGGTTTCTGGCCAAGTCGTTTACGTGGAGTGATTTTTCCAGATTCTCTGAACCTTTTGATGATATTATGGACCGTACATGTTGAAATCCCTAAATTTCTTGCAATCGCACTTTGAGAAACGTTGTTTTTAAACTGTTTGACTATTTGCTCACGCAGTTGTGGACAAAGGGGTGTACCTCGCCTGTGGGATGTTCCAAATAAGTGTTTGACGAGCATTCCTCAACTTTATCAGTATGTATTACCACCTTTCCCAACTTCTTTGTCACGTATTGCTGGCATCAAATTCTAAAGTTAAGGATTATTTGCAAAAAAAAAATGATTATCAGTTTGAACATCAAATATGTTGTCTTTGTAGCATATTCAACTGAATATGGGTTGATAATAATTAGCGAATTATTGTATTCTGTTTATGTTTACATCCAACACAATTTCCCAACTCATATGGAAACCGGCTTTGCATATTTCCTCCGACATAACATTAAAAACATGGTTTTCAGTGACATAACCCCTGCCGACCACTCTCTGGACTGTATGTTCCTTATCCTTATTCACACAACAATTCCAATAGAAAAGGTATTCAAAATCATGGCAAATTCCTAAATCCTTATTCTGGGACAAACTGTGATTCAATGTGATTAAGTCGATTTTATGAGAGTTGACGGGTCCAAAAACAACACAGGATAAACGGAAAAAAGGATGGTGCTCGTGCTATTTCACCAGGGTTTTTCAGTACATATTTGTTTGCATGTAGTTCGATTAAAGGCCTACTGAAATGATATTTTCTTATTCAAACGGGGATAGCAGGTCCATTCTATGTGTCATACTTGATCATTTCGCGATATTGCCATATTTTTGCCGAAAGGATTTAGTAGAGAACATCGACGAAAAAGTTCGCAACTTTTGGTCGGTAATAAAAATCCTTGCCTGTACCGGAAGTAGCAGACGATGTGCGCGTGACGTCATGGGTTGTGGAGCTCCTCACATCTGAACATTGTTTACAATCATGTAAACCCGCAGCGAGAGCGATTGAGACCGAGAAAGCGCGAATTCCTCCATTAATTTGAGCGAGGATGAAAGTTTCGTGGATGAGGAAAGTGAGAGTGAAGAACTAGGGGGAAAAAATGACGAGGGCAGTGGGAGCGATTCAGATGTTATTAGACACATTTACTAGGATCATTCTGGAAAATCCCCTATCTGCTTATTGTGTTACTAGTGTTTTAGTGAGATTATATAGTCGTACCTGAAAGTCGGAGGGGTGTGGTGGGAAGCCGAGTTTCTCGACGAGGCGAAGGCAGCCCGTCGGGCCTGGCTGACATTTTTTTTTTCCCCTCCTCAACGGTGTATGCATCCGACGGTCAGGGGTATCCGGTGGGAGGAGGCAAGAGAGACTGCAGCTGCAGGAAAAACGAGGCAAACTCTCCACTCACGTCTACGGTAAGAGCCGATTTATTGCCACCATTTTCTCACCGAAACCTGCCGGTTGACATGTGGTAGGGAACCATGTTCGCTTGACCGCTCTGTTCCATAGTTAAGCTTCACCGTCAGCTTGCGGGAATGTAAACAAGGAAACAAGGAAACACCGGCTGTGTTTGTGTTGCTTAAGGCAACCGCAATACACCGCTCCCCACCTACATCTTTCTTCTTTGATGTCTCCATTATTAATTGAACAAATTGCAAAAGATTCAGCAACACAGATGTCCAGAATACCGTGGAATTATGCGATTAAAGCAGACGACTTATAGCTGTGATCGGTGCTGGATCAAAATGTCCGCTACAATCCGTGCCATACCGCGATGTTTAACTTTAACTATGGCCCAATTGGCGCATTGTATAACTTTGACAACCGCCTCTGAACACAGTGCTTCACTTCGCCCGACTTTTTAGTTTGGAGGCAAAATATATGCAGCCGAGATCGCATGACTTTGTGGTCAAGTATCAACCCTCTTGTACTAGTTGCTACTTGCGTGCAGAGAGGAATCCTGTTGAGCGTCCCTGACTCATTTATATCTCCTGCGCCCTGGGGGAAGTGATGAAGTCACCAAATCAAGTGTAAGAATGCTGGAGATACACTTTCAAAGTAAACAGATGTGCTGTTAAAAAAAAAAAAAAACGAACTGTTTTGGAGTCAGGCGATTCTATTCTTAACCAAACATACCGTTCACAGTCGGGGAGGGAAAAGCTTCCCTTTTTCCGCACCTCCCGCTCTCCTCTCGGCTGCACCATCTGTACGTTGAGTGTAGCATGCATCGTGCATCTTTCAGTGTAATGAAAGTTTGATATAAGTGGACATGTTCCTCGTCTCACTGAATAGTTTATGCGGGAATGTGTGAGTGTTGTTTGAACAAGCGCCGGTCCTTCTAAATACGCTTCTAAATGATTCGCCGTCGCATGGCAGCCTCGCATGATACGCTGTAAAACGAACTGATGCGGGCCAAAGTCAGAGCCGAGTTAGAAAAGTAATTTGGCCTCAGTTAGAGTAGTTTCTCTTCCACGCAGTTAAATAAGTAATAATGATACATTTAGGAATCACCTCCGCTTTTTAAAACCTTCCAAGCCAGATGGAACAAGATGTCAAATGATGATGTTCACATTAGGGTTGTACGGTATACCAGTATTAGTATAGTACCGCGATACTAATGAATCATTTTCGGTACTGCAAACCCTGTTTCCATATGAGTTGGGAAATTGTGTTGGATGTAAATATAAACGGAATACAATGATTTACAAATCCCTTTCCAACCCATATTCAATTGAATGCACTACAAAGACAAGATATTTCATGTTCAAACTCATACAATACTTAACTTAGAATTTCATGGCTGCAACATGTGCTAAAGTAGTTGGGAAAGGGCATGTTCACCACTGTCTTACATCACGTTTTCTTTTAACAACACTCAATAAACGTTTGGGAACTGATGAAACTAATTGTTGAAGCTTTGAAAGTGGAATTCTATCCCATTCGTGTTTTATGTAGAGCTTCAGTCGCTGTCGTATTTTACGCTTCATAATGCGCCACAGTCAAGGCGTTGAGGGGTTCCGGTTTGGTGACCTAAGGATTAGGTCTCTGCTTTTTGCAGATGATGTGGTCCTGATGGCTTCATCTGACCGGGATCTTCAGCTCTTACTGGATCGGTTTGCAGCCGAGTGTGAAGCGACCGTAATGAGAATCAGCACCTCCAAGTCCGAGTCCATGGTTCTCGCCCGGAAAAGGGTGGAGTGCCATCTCCGGGTTGGGGAGGAGACCCTGCCCCAAGTGGAGGAGTTCAAGTACCTAGGAGTCTTGTTCACGAGTGAGGGAAGAGTGGATCGTGAGATGGACAGGCGGATCGGTGCGGCGTCTTCAGTTATGCGGACGTTGTACCGATCCATTGTGGTGAAGAAGGAGCTGAGCCGGAAGGCAAAGCTCTCAATTTACCGGTCGATCTACGTTCCCATCCTCACCTATGGTCATGAGCTTTGGGCCATGACCGTAAGGATAAGATCACGGGTACAAGCGGCCGAAATGAGATTCCTCCGCCGTGTGGCGGGGCTCTCCCTTAGAGATAGGGTGAGAGGCTCTGCCATCCGGGAGGAGCTCAAAGTAAAGCCACTGCTCCTTCACATCGAGAGGAGCCAGATGAGGTGGTTCAGGCATCTGGTCAGGATGCCACCCGAACGCCTCCCTAGGGAGGTGTTTAGGGCACGTCCAACCGGTAGGAGGCCACGGGGAAGACCCAGGACACGTTGGGAAGACTATGTCTCCCGGCTGGCCTGGGAACGCCTCGGGATCCCCCGGGAAGAGCTAGACGAAGAGGCTGGGGAAAGGGAAGTCTGGGTTTCCCTGCTTAGGTTGTTACCCCCGTGACCCGACCTCAGATAAGCGGAAGAAGATGGATGGATGGATGGATGGATAATGCGCCACACATTTTCCATGGGAGACAGGTCTGGACTGCAGGCGGGCCAGGAAAGTACCCACACTGTTTTTTCCCAAAGCCACGCTGTTGTAACACGTAAGAATGTGGCTTGGCATTGTCTTGCCTAAATAAGCAGTGGCGTCCATGAAAAAGACGGCACTTAATTGGAAGCATATGTTATTCCAAAACCTGTATGTACCTTTCAGCATTAATGGTGCTGTCACGCCAAATTACTTCCCCCCTACCAAAACCTTCCCCCCCATTTACTTCCGGGGTCATGATTAATACAGACATTTTGTTAACGTTATATTTTAAAAATATAACGCTACATTATAAAAATACAGACGTTTTGTTAACGCTATATTATAAAAAATAAAATTCAAAAAACAATTTACAAACACAAACTATGGGATGACACATTTACTTCCGGGGTCACGTTTCCTCTTACGTCATCCCATAGCTTGTGTTTGTAAGTTGTTTTTTTTCATTTTTAAATTTTTTTTATAATATAGCGTCAACAAAACGTCTGTATTTTTATAATATAGCGTTATATTTTTATACTACAGCGTTAACAAAACATCTGTATTAATCATGACCCCGGAAGTAAATAGGGGGGGGAGGTTTTTGTAGAGGGAAGAAATTTGGCGTGACAGTGCCTTCACAGACGTGTAAGTTACCCTTGCCTTGGGCACTAATGCCCATGTGGTGATATCCTTTAGAGATTGATGTCGGTTTTTGATACAGTGCCGTCTGAGGGATTGAAGGTCACGGTCATTTAATGTTTTTTTCCGGCCATGCTGCTTACGTGGAGTGTTTTGTCCAGATTCTCTGAATCTTTTGGTGATATTATGGACCGTAGATGTTGAAATCCCAAAATTTCTTGCAAACTGTTTAACAATTTGCTCTTGCTTACAAATTGGTGTACCTCGCCCAACCCTTTCTTGTGAAAGACAGAGCATTTTTGGGGGAGCTGTTTTCATACCCAATCATGGCACCCACCTGTTCCCAATTAGCCTGCACACCCATGGGATGTTCCAAATAAGTGTTTGATGAGCATTCCTCAACTTTATCAGTATTTATTGCAACCTTTCCCAACTTCTTTGTCAAGTTTTGCTGGCATCAAATTCTAAAATTAATGATTATTTGCAAAAGTTTGAACATCAAATATGTTGTCTTTGTAGCATATTCAACTGAATATGGGTTGAAAATAATTTGCAAATCATTGTATTCCGTTTATATTTACATCAAACACAATTTCCCAACTCATATGGAAACGGGGTTTGTATATCTCCTCTGAAACAATGCTGATGGACAACGAGACTGATTTTGAAAATGAAGAGAGGGAATCTGGTGTGTTTGAGGGAGAACTTGCACAACTGTTCATTTCGGACACAGAAAATGAGGACTTTGATGGATTTGTGGATGAGGATTTATCAGAAAATAATGTGAGTACATTGATAAATACTTTAATAAAGTACAACCCAACTCAGCTTTGCTCCTGCTGCCTTTTAAAAACAGAGTGCAAGCATGCTAGCGTATGTTTTAAGATAGTGTATGATTGATAAATACTTCAATAAAGTACAACCAAACAGCTTTGCTCCTGCTGCCTTTTTAAAACAGCGTCCATGCATGCTAGCGTATGTTTTAAGATAGCGTATGTTTCAACCATGCCTGCGCCCAAAAATATGCTGTGCCTTATTTGTGTCAGGGTTATTTGGTGTCGAACCCCAAGATGCAGAGATGGAGGCAGGCATTGAGTGAGCAAACATGATTTAATAAAGATACTAAGACAAAATCAAACAAAGGGTTCAAACCAAAAGCGCGCACCAGGGTGGATAATAAACAAAAGGCCTTTAGCGTAGAAGCTAACAAGAAACAAAAAGGAACTTTAGCATGGAAGCTAGAGGATAACAAACAGAAAAACTGGAAATAGCTAATGGCTAACAAAAACAGCTTACCGCTACGACGACCAGGACAAGATGTAGCACGACAGGTAATAGCTGAAATGATGCCAGACACGACAGGTAGCAAAGACACAAGAGTGACACGAGGCAACAACAATACAAACTGCAATACAATGATCCAGCAACTGACACAAGACAAAGCTGGTACAAATAGGAGCGGGCTGATTGGCAACGAGTGTGGCCAGGTGCCAATCAGCCGCAGCTGAGAAGGAATACACCACTTGGGCAACAAGACAGGAAGCTGACAAAATAAGAGCACTAGACAGGAACTAAGGACAGGAAATAAACACACTGAGGAGAAACGAAAACACAAACAAATTGTGAGTGGCAAGCCAGACAATTTGTGCGTTAAATACAGAAATAGCACGCGGAACTGACACGGCGCCTTTTAATACGGTGCGTCCTATGGTCGCGAAAATACGGTATAGTGGCTTCGATAACGGGAACCGGTTCTCAAAAAGGGATTCAAATCCATGGAATCGGTTCTTTTTTTATCGAACAATCGGGAGAACCGGTTTAGAACATCATCCATAGTCATGACATTGCTGGTTTTACGAGCAGAGGAGCATGTTCGGCGGCACATAATCACAGAGTACTTACAAGCAAACAAGGTGTGTAGACAGAAAAGGGAAAATGGACGAATTTTGGCTTAAAAAATAAAGATAAAGGTGAAGTTATAACACTGAAACGCCCTCAGGGAGAGGTGCTTTAAGACATGGCTAGCTAGCTAGCGGCTAACGTCCATCCGCCATCGGCAGTGTTTTAGCGACTTCTAACTCACTAATCCTGGTCTCTGTGGCAACAAATGAAGTATGTTTCTTTTAAGTATCATCCCTGCACGACGAAGAATAGCTAAACATGCTATACTACACACCGTAGCTGACCGGCGTCAAAATATAAACAAACGCCATGGGTGGATCTACACCTAACATCCACTGTAATGATACCAAGTATAAGAGCGTATCTAGTCGATACTACTATGATTAATTTGACATCACAACATCTATAATTTTAAAAAATTGTATATTATGTTTATAAACTCTGGAAATATGTCCCTGGACACATTAAGCCTTTGAATATGACCAACTACTTGGTATCGGATTGATACCCAAATTTGTGGTATTATCCAAAACTAATGTAAAGTATCAAACAACAATAAGTGATTATTACATTTTAACAGACGTGTAGACAGAACATGTTAAAAGAGAAAGTAAGCAGATATTCCTGTAAATTAACAAGTATATTGATATTTAATTTTCTACCACTTGTCCTTGATAATGTTGACAAATTAATAGAAAGATACAATATGTTACTGCATAGGTCAGTAGACTACTTAGGAGCCTTTGTTTGTTTACTTACTACAAAAAGTGGTCTTGTATGTTCAATATTTTAATTAAAGATTGAACTGCAATAAGAAACATATGTTTAATGTACCCTCAGATTTGTTGTTTAAATAAAGCCAATAATGCAATTTTTTTGTGGTCCCTTTTATTTAGAAAAGTATCGAAAAGTACCGAAAAGTATCGAAATAATTTTAGTACCGGTACCGGTAGTGTAATATTAGTATCGTTACAACAGTAGTTCACATCCTCAATGGATGATAAACACGTAACGTTTTCCTTATTAAAAAAACAAATGTTAATCTATTGAGAAGAACTCTTGCCTGTGACTGATACAGCAGACTGAACACCGGGCCTGGGCTTGCGTGTTGCGTTTATTTGAGCAGTGGCTCCCAAAGTGACTGCTGACTTGAGCTGAAACAACATTATGCTGGTGAATGAGATTTATTATGTTGTGATCTCTTGGCATGAACTAGCAAGCCTGCATCACCTAAAAAAAAAAAAAAAGTGAAAGCTCTGTCTCCTCGCTCTAACAACAACATGGGGATTTGTAAATCCTTTACCTCAGAATACAAGATGAAAAACACATCAGTTAG
This sequence comes from Nerophis ophidion, assembly GCF_033978795.1. Lineage (NCBI taxonomy): Eukaryota > Metazoa > Chordata > Actinopteri > Syngnathiformes > Syngnathidae > Nerophis > Nerophis ophidion. The sequence goes on from NC_084623.1 coordinate 19,431,469, forward strand.
TTTTTTTTAACTCAAAACCCCCCCCAAAAAACAATGGTTTGGGCCATAAACGCAACATACCAAACCTTGGAGCGTGTACATGGATGAACTGAATCCCCAATCCAGTGTTGGTTTTATATAAAGACGACATTGGCAGTTATCCTGGGCGGCATTCTTGCCGCAAAGGTGAGGGGGAAAAGTAGTATTTATATTACAATATTTTTCGGACTATAAGGCGCACTTAATATCCTTAAATTTTCTCAAAACTTATAACCCGGTGCGCTTAATGTACGGAACAATTTTGGTTGTGCTTACGGACCCCGAAGCTATTTTATTTGGTACATGGTGAAATGATAACTGTGACAAGTAGATGGCAGTCACACATAAGAGATATGTGTAAACTGCAATATGACTTAAGTAAACAACACCAACATTTTATATGTTCCAATGAAAATATAGAACATTACACGCGGCGCTCAAAAATCTATCAAAATGTTTTAGCACGACTTTGATAAGCTATGAAGTCGCATTGCTCGGTGGATTGTACTGTTCTTCAATATACGAGTATTATTGTGGTGTGTGTATAAGGTAAGACATATTATCTGGCGTTTTGTTATGCAGAATTATGCCAAAGCAGCTTTTCCTGCCTTCTAGTACTTGCTGATCTGTATTTGGGATATGCATAAGTCAAAAGAAAGCAAAAATAAATATATAAAATCATAATTCAAATTAAATCAGAAAACACAATCATACAACTATCAATCAAACCTGAAACGCAGTTTCACCATTTTTGGACCTGACTCTAGGCACCAGCATGAGACCACTTCTTGAGGTTCTCAGAGCTCGAGATGGCACAGATGGCTCTAACATGTCAGAGAAAACTCTTGTACACAAAGAGAGCTGTTTTAAAGTATATTCTCTGAGCAACAGGAAGCCAGTACAGTAACCTAAGCACTGGACTAATATGGTCATATTTCCTGGTTCTAGTCAAAACTCGAGCTGCAGCATTTTGGATGTACTGCTGTTGCTTTACAGCTCGTTTAGAGAGCCCTGTGAGAAGGCCATTACAATAGTCTAACCTGCTTGAAACAAAAGCATGAATTAGTCTTTCTAAGTTTGATTTAGACGTTATTCCTCTGATTATGGCAATGTTTTTCAGGTGTCTGTTAAAAGGTCAAGTGTGAGTTAATTATTACCCCTAGATTTCTAACCTGATTATTAGGTTTCAGGGAGAAGGTCTCAAAGTGATTAATGATAGTTTCTCTGTGCTTCTGTGGGCCAAAAACATAGATTTATGTTTCGCTTAGCTGAAGAAAATCGTTTTGCATCCACAGATTGATCTGTTCCATGCAGTGACAAAGTAAATTAACAGACCGACGCTTACCTACCGTCAGTAATACATACACCTGAGTATCATCGGCATAGTTGTGGTAGGACACATTGAAGCTGCGTATTAGCTGACCTAGTGCAGCATGTACAAATTGAACTATAAGGGTCCCAAAATGGAGCCCTGAGCAACCCCACAGGTCATAGACATTTGTTCAGAGACATAGTAATTTCAACAAAGAATATCCTGTGATCAAGGTATGCCTTGAACCAGTTAAGAGCAGAAGCTGATATTCCCGCCCAGTTTTCTAACATCTGTACTAAGATGGTATGATCAACTGTGTCTAGGAGCGCTCAGGTCCAGCAAAACCAAGACTGACTGGGACTTTTCCTGCATCTGTGTTTAGGCAGATATCATTTGTCACCTTGATCAGCTCTGTTTCAGCGCTGTGTTGGGGCCCAGAGCCCGATTGGAAAATATCAAACAAACGCATTGTTAAACAGGAGAAAGTAATCCAGCTGTTGGCATACCATTTTTTGAAGGACTTGAAAATGCCAGGTCTGATACATACCAATAGTTGTTCAGTATTGCGGCATTGTTTGTTTTCCAGGTATTATTGAATTTTTTATGCACTGAATTTATTCATTTTAACTACTTTTCAGATGTCTTTTTATATGTGTGCGCATATTTTAGGTTTTTAAACTGAGGCAAATAAACAGCCTCCCTAATTACCTTACTGAAACTTAGTGACCAGTCAGGTTACAGTACTACAGCATCTACATCCATCCATTCCTCCATTTTCTACTGCTTGTCCCTTATGGGATCGGGGGGGCTGGAATATTTCTCTTAAAATATGCCATTAATGTAACTAATTGTCAAAGATGGGCAAAATGAAAATCCTTGGTCGAATCCTTTATCAAAGACAGCCCTTGTTGTTACAGAATATGTACTTTCATAGTTGCCGAAAGTGTATCATCGTATGCTAGACTCACATAACAATAATGACATGCAATTATTTTTAACAGTTGACACGCCAAGAAAATCTCAGTTGGTTTACTGACTTTATTTTAAATTGTGCATATTCCCCACAGGCCATGAATGTACTATCTGGTTTTAAAGATAGAATTTAAAGCAGAGTGGTTGCTTGTAGAAACTTGGATTTAAGACTGTCTAAAGATAGGCTGTGTGTGTTGATAACTAATTCATTGCTGTTATACCTTGTAGAGTTGCTTCATTCCCTATTAAAATTCTATGTGACAGGAACAGGGAACATGCAGAGCACGCCCACATTATCTCATAGGGCCTCTCTTGTATCGCAGCTAGTGCTTTCAGCTTCTTTACAAATACTTGATCTGCGCTAACTCTACAGTTTGATCTGTATTACTAATTCATGGCATCTCCCACCAGGGAGGGATCGAAGAGGAAATGGGGATCATTTTTTGTGCAAGTTCTCTTATTAATAATTGACACCTGAGGCCAACAAGTACATGCTTTTAACACCATTTGCAACATGTTCTGCTTGACCTAAGACGACGTTTGCTCCACCGGATTTTAGTTCCACATTTCTGAGGACTGACAGATGATGTAGAGAAAACGCTTTCCTAAAATATTGATCAAAACAGGTCAAACATTTCCTCACAAGAGCAGCTATAAATGGAAGAAGGCTAAAACCTCTTTGGCATAGTCCACTCTGTCCAAGATGAATTGTTGATGCAGCTAAAGAAAGTAGTGAATTTTGATTGGGCGCTGATAAAGATATAACATATAACACATTTATGAATTTATTAAGCCCAAATATGGCTGATAAATTAGTCTGAATTATCAACCTCACAGTCGAATCGTTCTTGAGTACCAGAAGCCCACCCAACAATGTAGGACGCCAGGCCTGTCAGGACATGCTTTCAAAAAGATTTGAGCCACCCGTTCCACTGCGACAGGTTGAACCCGGTGCTTTGAATCTAGAAAACTAAGTTTGTCCATTGCCAAACAGAGGACCCGACCTCTCTAAACTATCAAATCTCCATCTAGCCATCCATTTTTTCTACCGTTTGGTCCTGGAGCCTCTCCCTGCCATGTTTATCTCAAGGTGTTAGCCTTTTTGAGGTGGAAAAGGTTGTATATTTGTAGCTTTGCATCCTCCAACAACTTGTTTCCCCGATAGGCAAACTACAGTTGGTTCAACGAGGAACCTGTGATGTCTTTCAGATGGCTAAACACCAGTTTTCAAAATAACTTCATGGCCAAACACATCAGGGCGACAGAGTCTATAGTAATTGAGTGAAATTACTATAGACTCTGAAATGCCAGGTTCCTTTAGGACTGGGGTGATTGTGGAGCTTTTGAAGTAACAGGACTCTTCACACTCCTCCTGTGATGAGCTGAAGGTCAGCACAGATTCTCAGGCAAGAAGGGGACTGGTCCGGGAGCCTTTCTGGTCTTTCATTTCTGGAACAGCTGTCACACATCCTTTCCACAGATCGTCAGAACAGGTGGGGGGTCAGAGGGAAGGGGGAAGGGTTCCGTGGTAAGACGTTAGGTTGGAGTCAGAGTGTTGTATATTTGTAGCTGGAGAAAATACACCATTTTCTTTTTGTATATTCACAATTTTGCTGGTATGAGACCATAGGTCGACATAATTAGCTTTTTTGCAGTCATGATTGCCGTTCGAGTCTGTGACTGTTCAGCTTGGTGGCAGATCCTAACCAGACAGTAATGGAGTTGTACAGAACAGACTGAATGATGGAGGTTCAAATCATGATCAGCAGCTCCTGGGGCAGGTAGGAATTATTGAACTGACTCAGGAAACACATCCTCTACTGTGCCATCCCTCTGACTGTTTCGATATGGGAAGTTCCCTTCAGGTCCCGTGGTATTGTAAAACCCAGGAACCTGAAAGAGTCCACAGTAGACACTGTGCTGATCAGAACAATGATGGGACGGTTTCTCCTGAAGTCCACTGTCATCGCCACAGTTTTAAACGGGTTTAGCTCCAGATTGTTCTGACTGCAATAGAGACCCAGCTGTTCAACCTCCCATCTGTAGGCAGAGGGAGAAGAGCAGTGGGGAGAGAACACATTCCTGAGACGCTCCAATGTTGATTGTCCGGGTGCTGAATGTGATGCTCCCTAGCCCTACCTGCTGCCTGCTGTCAGTCAGGAAGTTGGTGATCCACTGGTAGCTGGATGAGGACACCGTGCAGGATATCAGGGATGATGTTGTTACTTGCAGAGCTAAAATCCACTAACCGGTTCATAGGTGAATGGAGGCGATGCAGGATGTGGTTCAATCCCATATTGGCTGCATCCACCAATGATTTGTTTGCCCTTTAGGCAAACTGCATGTGATTCAGCTAGGGACCTGTGAGGTCTTTCATGTGGCTCCACACCAATTTTTCAAAGGACTTCATGGCCATAGACATCGGGGCGACAGGGTCTATAGTAATTGAGTCCTGTGATGGCAGGTTTCTATAAGACTGGGATGATTGCGGAGCTTTTGAAACAACAGGAGACTTCACACTTCTCCTGTGATAAGCTGAAGGTCAGCACAGACACTCAGGCAGGAGGGGGGCTGGTCTTGGAGCCTTTCTGGTCTTTCATTTCTGGAAGAGCTGTCACACATCCTTTCCACAGAACATCAGCGCTGGTAGGAGGGTCAGAGGGAAAGGGGAGGGCGTTGTGCGGGGAGCAGGTAGGGCGTTGTCTGAGTGTTGGGGTGTTCAGGTCCTCAGTCAGTCTCTTGTTACCTACAGGGTGGGTTGTGGGTTTTCTGTAGTTGGTGACTTCTTGCAGGCCTTTCCAAACTGTTGATTAGCTTCTCAGTTTTACTCCTCTCAACTACCCTGATTGCCTTCCTCAGTTCGTTTCTGGCCTGCTTGAACCGGACCCAGTCCCCACCCTTGTAAGCATTTTCCTTAGCTTCCTAAGTTGAGTTGTAAACCACGGTTTGTGGTTGTATGTGCAGAAGGTCCGAGTCTGCACAGATATATCCTCACAGAATCTAATGTATGATGACACAGTGTCAATGTATTTGTCAAGATTTTCTGATGTGACCTTAAAGACACTCCAATCAGTAGAATCGAAGCTGGCCAGTAACTGTTGCTCTAATTTTTTTGACCATCTATTTACAGTCCTAACTACAGACTTAGCAGTTTTTATCTTCTGCCTGTAGGTTGGGATGTGGTGAATTGGACAGTGATCAGAGAGTCATAAAGCTGCACGGGGAAAAAAGTGATAAGCGTCCTTTGTTACTGTGTAGCCATGGTCTAGTGTGTTAGACCCCTTGGTCGAGTACTTTATATGCAGTCTGTTTTTAGGAAGTTTGTGAATTTAATTTGATCTGGTGATACCCATCAGATTGATGAGCAGGGATTCAGGATGTATTTTCTCCATGTTTACAATATGGTCGGCCTCTGTTTCACAGACCTGTGGTAGGATGCCAACATCCACCACAAGAAACGAGGCAAACTGCTGCGGGAATAAACCAGTTTACAGTTTATAAAATAACTCTCCAGATGTGGGCTACACGTCTGCTTCCACCCTGTCACATATGTACACTTACTTCGTTTATGTAGAAGCATATTCCGCCCTCCCCTAGTCTTCCCAGCGAGCTCCTTTACGCGGTCAGCTCTGAGGAGCTGAAAGTCCGTTTGGTGTAGTGAGCTATCTAGGATGTTTTCACTGAGCCAGGTTTTAAAAAATCACAGGGCAGCAGAGCTGCGAAAATTCATGTTTCTGGTGTTTAGGAGCAGCAGTTGGTCCGTTTTATTAGCCAGGTAGCCAACATAGGCCAGATGAATGGAAGCGCAGTGCTTAATCCCCACTTTCTTAGTTTAACGAGTGCGCCTGCTCCTTTTCCTGTTCTCCGGCGTCTCCAAGAAAATCTATAAAGAGCTGCTGCTATTCTATTAAGATTTTCCTTGTAACTTTCTGGTTCAATAAGAACCAGTGAAAACTGTTTGGCAGAGAACTGTCCAATATTTAATGGCTCTTCTCTGGTGAAGAGACCAGAGAAGGGAAGCAAAATTAAAGAAAAACGCAACAAGTACGAAAGAGCGCAATATTTTGACAACCAGCCACAACATGAAGGGGCCTTGTTGGAACACCGCTGTACTGTAGCCCTAGGCTTTTTGTGGGCCCGAACATGATTTTGCATTTGGCACCATTTTGGTCTGTAATATTATTCATGATACACGCGAGGGGCTGACTGTCGCCTAGTGAGTCATCACTCACCCCATCGTGCTTCTAATATTGCAGCTTGTAAAGGTGACGATGTGGGTATCCTTTCATTTAATTAAAAATCGTATTGAGAAAGTCTTAAACAGTTTCTATATGCTCTAGCAATTAAAATATTCAATTTACAACAAATATTTCCTACTTCACCGAAATGAATTTATCACAGCCAGGCCTGTAACCAATTAACAGCGATTAAAGTTGTACGGTATACCGGTATTACAAGCCCCGTTTCCATATGAGTTGGGAAATTGTGTTAGATGTAAATATAAACAGAATACAATGATTTGCAAATAATTTTCAACCCATATTCAGTTGAATATGCTACAAAGACAACATATTTGATGTTCATACTGATAAACTTTTTTTTTTTTTTTTGAAAATAATCATTAACTTTAGAATTTGATGCCAGCAACACGTGACAAAAAAGTTGGGAAAGGGGGCAATAAATACTGATAAAGTTGAGAAATGCTCATCAAACACTAATTTGGAACATCCCACAGGTGTGCAGGCTAATTGGGAACAGGTGGGTGCCATGATTGGCTATAAAAGCAGCTTCCATGAAATGCTAAGTAATTCACAAACAAGGATGGGGCGAGGGTCACCAATTAGTAAGCAAATTGTCGAACAGTTTTAGAACAACATTTCTCGACGAGCTATTGCAAAGAATTTAGGGATTTTACCATCTACGGTCCGTTAAATCATCAAAAGGTTCAGAGAATCTGGAGAAATCACTGCACGTAAGCGATGATAATACGGACCTTGGATCCCTCAGGCGCTACTGCATCAAAAACCAACATCAGTGTGTAAAGGATATCACCACGTGGGCTCATGAACACTTCATAAAACCACTGTCAGTAACTACTGTTGGTTGCTACATCTGTAAGTGCAAGATAAAACTCTGCTATGCAAAGCAAAACCCATTTATCAACAACACCAAGGACATCAACAAAACAGTTGTGGGTGCGTAAGTGAGATGCTGCAACTGGCAAGAAAGATTGAAATGCTATTGAACTCCGGCTTATTAGTGATTCCCACAGCCCCAACAAAGTCTGTGGGCTATAGAGCGTTTTCTATTCGGGCCCTAGTATTCTGGAATGGCCACCCAGTAACAGTTAGGGACTCTACCACAGTTTCGCAAAATAAGTAGCGCATGTTTAGTATTACCGCCGGCTCAGGATTGACGCCGGGTCAAACTCGTTTCGCAAAATATTATTTTTATTAGCGCATGTCTAGAATATCCGCAGGGTCAAACTCGTTTTGCAAAATAATAAGCATATGCCTAGAATTTCAGCCGGGTCAAACTCGTCACGTCACGAGTGACACTTCCCCTGTCATCATTTTCAAAATGGAAGAGGCTGATTTCAATAATTTGAAATCGCATAAAGGTAAGAAGAATATGAGCTATTCAGTAGGATTTAAGGTCCAAGCTATTGAATATGCTAAAAATAACAGTAGGCCAGCTATGTTTTATTAATATACCGTAGCTGCGTGTGTCAAATATGAGTCATTAAATGACTCCCGCCTCCCGGTGGTAGAGGGCGCTAGTGACCATTCTTGCGACTACTCGGCTGCAGAAGAAGTGACGACAATTTCAGTGATATGTGCTGATATGTGCATGATTAGCATATGCCTAGAATTTCTGCCGGGTCAAACTCGTCACGTCACGAGTGACACTTCCCCTGTCATCATTTTCAAAATGGAAGAGGCTGATTTCAATAATTTGAAATCGCATAAAGGGAAGAAGATAATGAGCTATTCAGTAGGATTTAAGGTCCAAGCTAATGAATATGCTAAAAATAACAGTAGGCAGCTATGTTTTATTAATATACCGTAGCTGTGTGTGTCAAATATGAGTCATTAAATGACTCCGGCCTCCCGGTGGTAGAGGGCGCCAGTGACCATTCTTGCGACTACTCGGCTGCAGTAGAAGTGACACTAATTTCAGTGATATGTGCTGGGAACGGATATGACGCGGGGGGTGCACGAGGGACCTTTTAGGATGTAACACCACTACTCTTATGCTGGCTATGTAAACAACCGGGCTGAAATAAAGCATGTTCCAGTCATAAATACCCAGTGTGTTATTATACAATAACATTTCATCGTTGCAACGGTGGGATAAAGAGATCACCCACGGAGCAGAACGAGATGGGGAGTTAGCAGCAGTCTGAACGTTGGGAGCAACCCAAACGAGAGCACGCTATGGCTACACACCTACGGACCAAGAACTGGACCAGCAAGAGTGAGCAAAGTGTGTTTATTTTTTCTTCTCGCTTGCACTTTAAACATAGAGGATTACTTATCTAAAATAAAACAGTTTTCTAAACTGGACTTTCCATCAAAGGAGGAGGTAATAAAGGAAGATCTCTATCGAGACAGAGAGACTTTTAAAACTGAAGAAAGACAAGGAAGACTTCTATAAACAAGTTATCGATGTTTTTGATCAGAAGGAGCTGGGCAAGGACTTCATTTATAAGTAAAGGTAAGACCATAAATACGTTTTTTTTAATTAAATGTGCTTTTCATGATGGTATCCTTACATCACACTCACATTTTTAAGCGCAGGCCTAAATTTTCCGCATGCTTATGGTAAGTGCCGGAGTGAGAAGAGGTTTTAAAATAATTAGCGCATGCTTGCCTTTACCGCATGCCTTTGGTAAGTGAGAAGAGGTTTTAAATTATTTAGCGCCCCGGCTGCAATTCAAGGAAATACGGTAATTTGTATACTCCAGCCTCTAAATAGACACCCATTTAGACCAGTTGATCTGCCCTTTCTTTTCTGCTATACATCTGCTAAAAGTCATAAATCTACCACAATGGTAGTCAGGGACGTGCACATGATTATAGAGGGGCAGGGGCTCAAAGTCAGAAAAGGGCAGGAATTTTTTGGGGGGGTCCTTTACACCAGTGGTCCCCAACCACCGGGCCGCAGAATAATTTTTTATATAAAAAAAAAATATATATATATACTTTTTTTTTTTTTTTTTATTAAATCAACATAAAAAACACAATATACACTTACAATTAGTGCAAAAACCTCAAAAACCTCCCTTTTTCATGACAAAAACGTCCCTTTTTTATGAAAAAGATGAAAAAAAATAAATAAATAAAGGACCTCCCTCCCCGGGCCGCGGGACAAATTATTAAGCGTTGACCGGTCCGCGGATACAAAAAGGTTGGGGACCACTGCTTTACACAATATGGAAATTAATGTAAAATTAAATTTGCTAATAGGACGCTAACTACTTAGCTGTGTGTCCTTTGTAGGTAAAAGTGATTGCCATTTCTTTTGTGTCAACAAATTATTGTCATAATGAGTTAATTCACATTATCATAGGCTTGGAAGATATGAAAAGCAACAAAACACTGGTTTATTATTAGGCTATTTATTGTTAAAGATAAGCACTTTAATATTGAACATTGAACAGTGCAACATGAACTTTGAAAAAAAATAATTAAATAAATAACCAAATGGAAAAAACTTCAATGTGAAAATCTGTCCTCCTTCCCTTAACTTGATGAAAACACCATCAAGTTGTAACTTATGGTCTTTCTCACTTAATGCTCAGACTAAACAACTGAAACACAATACAACTTTATATCTAAACCTCTACTGTGAGAGAAATGTGATCCGCCGCAAACACAGTGAATTTTATTTAGAAAATTAACCCGGTGTTTTATTTTGTATTTCGTACACTACTTCCTGTCCCGCACGATCCGCTCTGCTCTGTGCGTAATTGATGTGCCGTGCTCAATTGATGCGCTGTGCTCCGACGTCCGGCAAAAACAGAAGCGGACACATTGAATAATAGCATAATACAGCGTTTTTCTGAAATATTACCCATATTAGATGCTGAATAGGTGGACGGCGACTAGACCATAACTCACAGGTTCAAGTTGCTCCACTGTCACGTCTCCTCAGGCTGCAGTTGGCTTTCTATCCTCTCTCTCACTCACTCACTCGCCCTCTCTCTCTCTCTCTTTGGCGGAAGCGCAGGCTCAAGAAACCCGGTATTACAAGAAAACGTGGAGTTTTCGTACCGCTGTTTTATTGTTTTGTTTTGTTTTTTACATCCCTAACAGGAATTTATGAATGTTGTTTAAAGAAAACAAACAAACAAACAAAAAAAACACACACACAGGCAGAGGGCACTTTTTAAGACGAGGCAAAAAAGGGCTGGGGCTCAAGCACCCATAGGGCCCTATGTGTGCACGTGCCAGATGGTAGTATTAGATTAAAATTGCTAAACAAATATTTAGAGAATAGGTCAAGTTAAATGATTAACACTGTACGCTTCTGAGGCATACATTTGGGGTCCCACAAGATTCAATGCTGGGTCCAAAGTTAATTACTTTATACTTGGATGATATATCTAATGTGTCCAAGCTATTGTATTTTTTTTTTAACACAAATGTACTTTTCTCAAGTAGGAACCGACGCATCTTCTGGACACGGTAGAGAGAGAACTTGGCACCAAAAAAACATATCCGTACAAATACTGTATAGTTGGATAATAAACACACATTATGATAAATAATATTGAAAAAAAAACAGCCAAGGTAAGTGCATTTTTAGAAGTCATTGTCCATGAAAAACTAAACCGGGTTACATTTACCACACACACACACACACACACACACACACACACACACACACACACACCAATAAATGCAATATAAAGTGGCCAGAATATACAGTAGTTTGAAATAAACATAAAACATGTTATTATTCACAAACTAATTACTTTCATAGATCTGTCAAGTTTCCCTTCAACTCTAAAAATTATCTTATTTATGTAGGATTATCATCAATAGGTACTAAGAATTGGGATAATACATCATTAATATTATGCTTTTAATAATATTAGTATATTGTCTCGAGGTTAGGCCCCCCGAACACCTACCCCTGTCTTTAAAAACTTGTGACACCTCTGTTTCAAATTTTGCTCCATTTAACTCCTTGAACGCGCCACAGTTATAGGCTATGCGAAGCAAGAGTGATACTTACACATAACTTCTTTCGCAGCAGGCACAAGCTTTAAAACAACGTTGAGAACTTGTTGAATTAGCTGGCGACGTTGAGCAACTCAAACGTAACTTTGAAACGTGTTTTTTTTACGACGTTTAATCAGTGTTGGGTTCTGACATTGATTTGATCATTGAATTTTGGTCATTTCCAAACCAATACTCTATAACACAAATACAACGTTGAAACAGCATGCTTTTTTAAGACGTTTATTCACTGTGATGTTGTGACGTTGATTTGACCTTTGAAATTTGGTCATCTCCCAACCAACAACGTGGATCCAACATTGGACACCAACAATGTCTCGGTTTACAAATACAACTATTTTGCACATTGTTTCAAAGTCAGTTTTAAAAAAAACGTGTATGTATAAATGTCAAAATAATTGCATCTAAGTTATCACACAACTTTGTGTTTCAATGAGTTCCCGGCGAGAAGACACAAACTGTCTTTGATCCTACCAAGCAAAAGGCTTGTAAAACTCCACTGTGTAGGATGGGAAGCAACATGGGGGTGTTCTGTTTCTTTGATGTATTGTAGTCCACAGAAAGATTTAGTCTTGACCCGAGAACTACAACGCGGAAAGGAAGCAGGACCAAACTTCCCTCTAGGCCACCTCTTCTTTGAACTCTTTTACGACATTTTCTTTGAACTGTATTGTGACAAAGGTGATGGTTGTTTACGACCCCCATCTCTTAGAAACAGCTGTTGCCATGTAATTAGTGAAAGTCCAAATAAAAGAGGAGGCGTACAATCGTTCGTCAGAGCGTGGAACACTGTACAAGGGTACAGGTGTACGTGTTTCTCCTCACTGTGTGACGTCTTTGTGGCATCGTGCACAAAGGGGTGCTTCTTCCAAGATGCAGTCGGGCAAAGACACAGCGTACAGGTAAGAAAACTGATTCATTTAACTAAAAAACAGGCAAATAACAAAAACACTGGTGCTAAGGAAAAAGGCAAACAAATCTCTACTAGAGTGTGAGCTATGGAAACAGACGGTGGCTAAGCGCGGAAGCATTAGCAAGTAAACATGTAGAAAACAAAGAGGCCAGGCGTCAAAACTAGCGAGTACAAAACGGATTATTACCGAAGTCAGGAGTCACAAAGACATCGAAAGGCGTGTAGCAAACTTGACGAGACCAGAACGAGTAAATGAAACAGGTCGGTTAATATAGAGTCTCTAATCCAAAACAGGCGTACAAACAACGGCAGGTGAATGAAATCAAGTTGCCATGGTGACAAAACAAACAAGGAAGTGCACCAACTAATAATAGGAAGCGTCCATGAATCGACAAGATAAACACAAAAAGACTCAAAACCAAATAATGTAAGATCCGAGCGGCGGATCTTAACACATTGAACCAAATTTAATTTTGTCTCTGTTCAATTCCTTGCTTCTTGTCTTGTTTAATAGATTGCTTCACTGTTTGAACCTGACAATAATCAATGTTGTATCAATGTCTTGTGCCTGCTGGGTTTTTATGGTTTTACCTTTCTTCTATCACCTCATCCTTCTTCCAAAATGTTGGTGCTGTGTGTGAATGCTTCAATGTGAGCTTTGATGAGGTTATGACGTCTGTGTCGAGTGAAGTTAGTTTTGCCCTATCCAGGTGGAAGGTGCCATTTTTCACTTTTGACAGGGGGTGTAAGTAGTTATAGACGTTCTTATTTTAATTCAAGCAACCTTATTGAGCTTTCACAGCTGTATTTATTTTATATTGACATGTTATTACGAAATTTGTATAACTTTAAATATTTACCTTTGTGTAATGTTCATATTGTTGTTACTCAGCTATGTTAACATACTGAACAGATGTTTACCTTATCCCAATAAACATCTGTTCAGTATTTTAACATAAAAGCGTTTGATTGTAAGGCATTGAAAGCCACAAAATGCAACGGGTCCATTAAACCCACAGACGCTGGCTGAATAACAACAATATGAACGTTGGCAGGGAAAATTTCTCTGCCAGTTTCTGCATCCCACAGGGATTCTGCTTTTGTGTTTCTGCACCTGCGGTTCCCACACTAGGTTGCAAGATTGTTTGTCAACATTGTCTGCTCTCATTTTCTCGCACATTTGACCCTCTGTGTTATGATCCGCCGCCTGCATCATATATTGTTTTGGTTTTTGAGTTGTTTTTGGACTCTTCCGATCCCTGGTTTGGCTCTTCCTTGTTTTATTTTGTTACCATGGTTTCTCATTTGTTCCACCTGCTCTTGTTTTTTACGTGCACCTGTGTTTTGATTATTGCTTTAGTATTCAAGTCAGCCTTTGACCTCAGTTCTGTCTTGATCCGTCGTTTGCTCTATGCAACACTCACGTTGGTATTTTCTACTTCTATGTCTAGACTTGTGCTAAGTTTCACCTTAGCTTCGCGTGCGCTCGGCACGTCATTTTGGACTTTTTGACTCCTTGCTAATTTTAGCTTAGCTCCCCGTGCGTTCGGCAGGCATTTTCTTTTGTCTGTTTTGTACAAGTGTTCTTTTATTTTTGTACATTAAATCAAGCTCCTACCTGCAATTCCTGTCCTTCTGGTTCATTTGCATCTTGGGGTGACAAAACACGCATCCATGATGCGAGCACCGGGTGACACCCTGATGTTCTGTGTACCTAAACTCTGTCCTCCTCCTGTGTAGGCCTGCTGTGTGTGTGTGTGTGTGTGTGTGTGTGTGTGTGTGTGTGTGTGTGTGTGTGTGTGTGTGTGTGTGTGTGTGTGTGTGTGGGTGTGTGTTTGTGTTTGTGGTACACAGAACATCAATTTCCACACTTCTATTAGACCCGGACATCTTATATGTAATATAAATGTTTTGGGGGAGGTGTATGGTGTGTGGTCATTAAATATGTATTCTGATATATGTTCTTCACAGAAAATGAGCCAAAGTCAGTGAGTCTCAGTTTGAAAAATCAATTAGTTGTATCATTTTTCTTTTAATGAAAAATGAAAACGGTTCCCACAGACCCGAACACCACACAAGGGTTAAATGACAGAAAAATGTTTTTAAACTTTCCAAAAACTTACGGGCCCCCCTGTGCTTGGGGCATCAGTGCAGCATCCCCACTTTTAACGCCCCTACAGACAGACACACAGCATTGATTGATTAATTGATTGATTGATTGATTGATACTTTTATTAGTAGATTGAACAGTTCAGTACATATTCCGTACAATTGACCACTAAATGGTAACACCCGAATAAGTTTTCCAACTTGTTTAAAGGGGAACATTATCACAATTTCAAAAGGGTTAAAAACAATAAAAATCAGTTCCCAGTGGCTTGTTGTATTTTTTGAAGTTTTTTTCAAAATGTTACCGGTGCCCGAATATCCCTAAAAAAAGCTTTAAAGTGCTTGATTTTCGCTATTTGCGATGCCACTATCCATTTCCCTGTGACGTCATACAGTGCTGCCAATGTAAACAAACAACGGCGAATACCACAGCAAGATATAGCGACATTAGCTCGGATTCAGACTCGGATTTCAGCGGTTTAAGCAATTCAACAGATTACGCATGTATTGAAACGGATGGTTAGAGTATGAAAGTATTGAAGAAGAAACTGAAGCTATTGAGCGAATAGCTATTGACGCTATTCATAGCCATAGCATGGCCGAATAGCTCCGTTAGCATCGCCGGTAAAATGTGCGGACCAAACGATCAGGACTTTCGCATCTTGTGACACTGGAGCAACTTAAATCCTTCGATTGGTAAGTGTTTTTTTCGCATTCAATGTGGTTGGAAGGAAACGTAATATAGTTGGAAATGCATCTGCAGGTTATCCATACATCTCTGTGCCATGTCTGCTTTAGCACCGCCGGTAAATAGCATGTTAGCATCGATTAGCGTAGCATGTTAGCATCAATTAGCGTAGCATGTTAGCATCGATTAGCTGGCAGTCAACATCAACAAAACTCATCTTTGTGCTTTCGTTGAATTTATCGTTCGAAATGCATCTGCAGGTTATCCATACATCTCTGTGCCATGTCTGCTTTAGCACCGCCGGTAAATAGCATTTTAGCGTTGATTAGCGTAGCATGTTAGCATCGATTAGCTGGCAGTCACGCCGCAACCAAATATGTCTGATTAGCACATAAGTCAACATCAACAAAACTCACCTTTGTGATTTCGTTGAATTTATCGTTGCAAATACATCTGCAGGTTATCCATACATCTCTGTGCCTTGTCTGTCATCGCCGGTAAAATGTGGAGACACTTTGGCACATTCAATGGGGGTCTGGCGGCAGACACCTTCGCATCTTCGGGGATGTGGTGCAACTTGAATCCCTCCCTGTTAGTGTTGTTACACCCTCCGACAACACACCGACGAGGCATAATGTCTCCAAAGTTCCAAAAAATAGTCGAAAAAACGGAAAATAACAGATCTGAGACCTGGTGTTTGTAATGTGTTGAAAATGAAAGTGGCGCCCGTATTGCCTCGGAGACGTCACATTCTGATGTCATCGCCTCCGGAGCGATAAACAGAAAGGCGTTTAATTCGCCAAAATTCACCCATTTAGAGTTCGGAAATCGGTTAAAAAAATATATGGTCTTTTTTCTGCACCATCAAGGTATATATTGACGCTAACATAGGTCTGGTGATAATGTTCCCCTTTAAGTCGGGGTCCACGTTAATGAATTCATGGTATAAGCACTGATGCATTTGTCAGTAGTAATGGTAATGGTCCACTCCTTTTCTCTACCTGTCAGTACATTCAACCGCTCATAAACCCATTTGTCAGATGAAACTTGACAGTTCATTAAGTCTCCATAACAGTCGTGCAATTGACTGAATGGCCAAAATGTCTACTGTTATCTTTCCCCCTGTCTCTCTCTATCTCGTCTTCCTGTTGCTCCCTGCAAGTATTTTTTCTTGCCTGCGGTGTTGTTGTCAGAGTCTGGATAACCGATTGCAACACCCACCCACACCTACAATTAGTATAATAATAATGATTATCGGCATTATCTATTTTGCAATGCTCGCCATACAGTGTTGCTCTTTCTCAATCCCAACTAGCAAAACGTTGCGCTCATTCGTCAGGTTTTTTTGTTTTGTTTTTCACCATTGATCATGGTGTTGTACTTCAAAGACAATGAGTCAATAACAGTATATTTGCAGTCACCCCCTGAATGAGTGTCTTGCTGTAGATGAACTCAAAATACTTTATTGTTGCAAATATTTGGAAAGACTCGTTGTCGATGGCTGGGTCAGGTTAAGTCAAGTCAGCTTTATTAAGTGGCAAATCATCAAAGTTTTTTTTTCAAGGCATGCCAAGTATTTAATCAGTCGCCAGTTTTCTGTGTGGATGCAGAGACAAAGATTTGTCCCCAGGCCGTTTCTGCTACCTCACCTGGAGTTCATTGCTCATGCTGTGTCTGCACAGACCTGCCAGCCTGATCTTACTCTTCATTCCTTTCATACTTCACTCCGTCTTTCCCTCCTGTTTTATCCTTCTCTCTCGCCTACGTACGCACACTGCCGGGAACACGTTGGATCACCTGACATTATTTGACAAACGTATAGCTTGGATTTATTTTTTTTTGGTTTAGACATTTGTCCGAAAGTAAACCCATTGTTGCCGTAGGTCACCAAATACTGACTTTCTGGATATCAAAACTCTGTGGACAGAACAAGTGAACACACACCTGAAGTCAAGAGTTATTTCAATCAATCAAGTTCATTCAATCTTGCATCACAAATGTTGGTAATTACATTTTAGATTTGAAGCTTTCAAAGTCATTTTATTGTTTTATTAATTCAAAAATGAAAAGTTTATAGAAAATCAGCATTAGGCAAATTATTAAAAAGTGTACTTTGACTACTATAGTAAGTTAAGTTAATACAGTTAAAGGCCTACTGAAACCCACTACTACCGACCACGCAGTCTGATAGTTTATATATCAATGATGAAATCTTAACATTGCAACACATGCCAATACGGACGGTTTTGTTTATTAAATTACAATTTTAAATTTCCCGCGGAGTTTCTTGTTGAAAACGTCGCGGAATGATGATGCGTGTTTGTGATGTCTCGGGTTGTAGCGGACACATTAGCCCAGCACCACTTAGGCTAAAAGTTGTCACTTTTCATCGCATAATTACACAGAAATTTGGACATCTGTGTTGCTGAATCTTTTGCAATTGGTTCAATTGATAATAAAGACGTCAAATAAGAATGCTGTTGGTGGAAAGCGGTGGATTGCAGCTGTCTTTAGCACCGAAACACAGCCGGTGTTTCTTTGATTTTTGTGAAGCTTTAACACAGAGCGGTCAAGCAAACATGTTTCTCTACGTCAACCAGCAAGTTTTTGGATGGGAAAATTGTGATATTAAGTCGGCTCTTACCGGAGATTTCATTGGGTTATGGAACCTCCTGCTGTAGCTGTCAAAAAGGCAGCTGTACTCTTGGCTCCTCGGCTTCTCTCAGAGACACAGGCGTTTACCGCAGTCATCCGACTTTCAGGTATTTCAGTATAATCTCACTAAAATACTATTAACACAATAAGCAGATAAGGGATTTTCCAGAATTATCCTAGTAAATGTGTCCAATTACATCTGAAACGCACCCACTGCCACCGCCTGGAGCCGTCGCTTTTTCTTCTTTTTTTTTTAGTGCCTCACTCTAACTTACCTCATCCACAAATCTTTCATCCATCCATCCATTTTCTACCGTTTATTCCCTTTTGGGGTCGCGGGGGGCGCTGGCGCCTATCTCAGCTACAATCGGGCGGAAGGCGGGGTACACCCTGGACAAGTCGCCACCTCATCGCAGGGCCAACACAGATAGACAGACAACATTCACACTCACATTCACACACTAGGGCCAATTTAGTGTTGCCAATCAACCTATCCCCAGGTGCATGTCTTTGGAAGTGGGAGGAAGCCGGAGTACCCGGAGGGAACCCACGCATTCACGGGGAGAACATGCAAACTCCACACAGAAAGATCCCGAGCCTGGATTTGAACCCAGGACTGCAAGACCTTCGTATTGTGAGGCAGACGCACTCTCCCCTCTGCCACCGTGAAGCCCACAAATCTTTCATCCTTGCTCAAATTAATGTGGAAATATTTGCTTTCTCAGTCCGAATAGCTCTTGCTGCTGGAGGCTATGATTACAAACAATGTGAGGATGTGAGGAGCCCTACAACCAGTGACGTCACACGCACATCGTCTGCTACTTCCGGTAAAGGCAAGGCTTTTTTATTAGCGACCAAAAGTTGCAAACTTTATCGTCGATGTTCTCTACTAAATCCGTTCAGCAAAAATATGGCAATATCGTGAAATGATCAAGTGTGACACATAGAATGGACCTGCAATTAAATAAGAAAATCAAATTTCAGTAGGCCTTTAAAGTACCAATGATTGTCACACACACACTAGGTGTGTGGTGAAATTTGTCGTCTGCATTCGACCCATCCCCTTGTTCACCCCCTGGGAGGTGAGGGTAGCAGTGGGCAGCAGTGGTGGCAGTGCCCGGGAATCATTTTTGGTGATTTAACCCCCAATTCCAACCTTTGATGCTGAGTGCCAAGCAGGGAGGTAATGGGTCCCATTGTTATAATCTTTGGTACGACTCATTTATTGTTACCGTATTTTTCGGACTTTAAGTCGCAGTTTTTTTCATAGTTTGGCCGGGGGTGCGACTTATACTCAGGGGCGACTTATGTGTGAAATTATTAACACATTACCGTAAAATATCAAATTATATTATTTAGCTCATTCACGTAAGAGACTAGACGTAGAATATTTCATCGGATTTAGCAATTAGGAGTGACAGATTGTTTGGTAAACGTATAGCATGTTCTATATGTTATAGTTATTTGAATGACTCTTACCATAATATTTTAAGTTAACATACCAGGCACCTTCTCAGTTGGTTTGTATGCGTCATATAACGTACAATAATTCAGCCTATTTTTCACTATTCTTAATTTATTTTAAATTGCCTTTCAAATGTCTATGTTTGGTGTTGGGTTTTATCAAATACGTTTCCCCCAAAAATGCAACTTATACTCCAGTGCGACTTATATATATTTTTTTCCTTTTTTATTATGCATTTTCGGCAGGTGAAACTTTTACTCCGGAGTGACTTATACTCCGAAAAATACGGTATTCTGACTGGGTAAAAGGTAAAAAATATCATGGAAGAAATGCATATTTCCTACTGTATGTGTGCAGACTTTAGTGACACTCAGTACAAGGTTCTGATGTTGATATTTTGGAAGTATTTTTTTTTTTAATTATTTGAACAATAAGCAATGTGGCTCAGACAATCAATATTACTGTAAGTGACTTGGAGTCAAACACATCTTCTAACATGGCCAATTGAACTTTGTCTCTGGAAATACGTGTGGATAGAGCATACTGTATATAGTTATTTTGACACAGATACTGTAAGTTGATACTTTATAACACCTGTACATTTACTACACACACACACACACACACACACACATGCATACACAGGGGCTTAGCACCAAATGATGTGCCCCATACACAAGACTTTTGAAGGGACCACATGCACTAAAAACTAACTATTGAATGACAAAGGTTGAATCCTTAATTAGGTTTTTTTAATTTAAAGGGGACATAATATGCAAAGCCATCATTTATTAAGTTTTGCTACATGTTTTTGTGTATTTGGGATCTGCAGAACTTCCAAAAATGTGAAATCAAACCGCAGAGGCATGGCAAAGATGTTTTTAAAACAATCTAATATTCCTTAATACTTCATCCAAATGAGCCGTCGGGAATTTCACCATCCTGTGATGTTTTTTTTTCCAATTGGTGACATCAGTGCTTATCTCCATATATGGTAAAGTTTTACTCAGAGAACTTTGCGCGAGTCCGCCATTGTAATCCTGGGCTCCCCGAACTACGGTAATTACTGGGTAAAAGGTTAAAAATATCATGGAAGAAATGCATTTTGCCTGCTGTTTGTGTGCAGACTTTGGGGACAACCAGTACAAGGTTGTTTTTTTTCTGCTGTAAAAGATAAAATAAATACTTTGACGACATTTTCTACCTTTAGTGTGGTCTAAAACTGTTACAAATCTGTTGGGGGATGGAAACTACAAACCTTTGATTGTGCACACCCTAAAAAAATGCATGCCTACCTTTTGTATTAACTTGTTTGCTTTCACACAGTTGCCCTAACCAAACTCCCCCAAAAATGTATATTCTAATTGAAAAAAAAGTATACAATTCCATGCCCATAACTTAAGAGTTTCATTAATGTTGACAAAAACTTTCTGATTCTCATTTGTATGAGTATGACAGAGATTCACAACTACTATTTGGCGTTAAATGCCAGTATGCCACCACCACCACCACAGTGCTTGATTTGGTATTTAAATCCAATATGTTTATAGTTTATTGACTAGTGGTCAACTCAAGTATTTTCAGTTACTCTCTAAACACGAGTAGTCTTTCATAACAGATAAAAGATGCCAGATTTTACAAAGAAAACATAACTTTGAGGATTGTAAAATGCTCCATATCAGCTTGCTACAATAAAATGAAGCTTGAAAAATGCTTATATTTCAAGATCGCTGATTCGATCATGTTTCTGTCAATCAAAAAGAGACTCAGCCTCAGACAAATCATCCAATCATTATGTGGATGCCCAGCTTCCAGTCTAGCCGAGGACAAGCCCACTTATAATTCCCTTCCAGAGAGGCTCTGCGTCTGTGGGCGGGACAAAGCCGAGCATTTATCCAACTACTAACGCTTCCAAAAGTGGAAAATGTGACAGAAATTTCGAGCAGAATTTGATATGCAAGATCAGTATTTCAAAACATGTCTAAAATCTTAACACTGTCACACTGTCTTGTCTTGGTTTCTTTTGTCTTGTGAATTGCATGTTTTATTTTGAAAAGTAACTCCTCTTGTTTCAGATCACTTGCCCTTCCGCCTGTGTCATCAGTATGATGTCATCCCTGACCCCCGATTGTTTACACCTGTTTCCCATTACCCTCATGTGTCATATAAACTCACGCCTCCCCTCGTTCCGTGCCAGATTATCTCGAGTTTTCGGGCCTGTCTCGCTTCCATGTCCCATGTCCATGCCTTGCCTCGTCCCACGCTTATATTACTGGATCCAGAATTCCCACGCTGCTATTTTGAGTTTGACTTTTCTCCTCCTCAGTAGTGATTTTTGTTATTTAGTTTTTTCGATTGAAGTAGTGAGTTGTTATTTTGTCCTACGATTCTTTCTTTCCTCAAAGTTTGGAGTGAATTTTTGTTAACCATTATTAACCATTATCTTGTTGGAGCGTTTTATGTGAACAAGTTTTACAGCAGATACGGCGCAAATTATAGTTCATCTTTGTTTTTGTCTTTTCCTCTTTTTAGGAGTGATTCTCGGTTGTTCCCTTTTTTTTGGAAACTTTTTTGCAGACAGTTTTTGTTGTTTGTAGATATTGTATTACTCTGACTCTGGAGGTAAAAGAGCCGTCAACATAAAAGCCTAACAAATTGCTGCATAAACATAAAAATAATATCATTGAAACTTGGCATGTGCTTAATACTATGATTAAAAAATCTAGCAAAAAGGATTTTACAGCATATCTGGTAAAAGATGACAACTCAATTATTGAAAATATAGAAGAAATAGCTGAGGAATTCAAAAGTTTTTTGTGAATGTTGGCCCAAATTTGGCAAAAAATATACATTTTAATATGAAGCATGAGAAAAAGTTAAAGCCTGTATCTGTCATAAAAAAATCAATGTTTCTTGGTGGAGTTTGTGAAAGTGATGTGTCAGAAGTGGTCAGAAAGTTTAAAAATAAAAAATCTGTCGATAGTAACAACGTGGATATGTCACTTTTTAAAGAAGTGATGGATTGTGTCCTGAAGCCGTTTACTTATATATGCAATAAATCTTTATCAACTGGAATTTTTCCTGACAAAATGAAAATCCCAAAAGTTATTCCAATTTATAAAAATGGTGATAAACATATGGTCTCAAATTGCAGACCTGTGTCCTTACTACCTCAATTTGCAAAAATTCTCGAGAAATTATTTGTATATAGAATTGATAAGTTTATTTACAAACATGAGCTATTGAATGACCATCAGTATGGGTTCAGGAGTAATCAATCTACATCTCTAGCAGTGATGGACTTTGTAGAAAACATAGCTACAGCAATAGAAAAAAAGCAACACACCGTTGGAGTATTTATTGACTTATGTAAAGCTTTTGACACAATCCATCATTCCTTACTTATGCTGAAATTGGAAAACTATGGCATAAGAGGTGTTTCACAACAGTGGTTAAGTAGTTATTTAAGTAACAGATCTCAATATGTGGAAATTAATAATAAGATTAAATCACAGCCAAGAAGAGGTTCCACAAGGCTCGATATCGGGACCTAAATTATTTATACTTTACCTAAATGATATTTGTTCAGTATCTAATAAATTGAAATGTATTATGTTTGCAGATGATACAAATGTATATGGTTCAGGAGAAGACTTGAAGGAAATGTTGAGGATAATAGAGGTTGAGTTAAATCAGCTAAAAAAATGGTTTGATATTAATAAGTTATCATTAAATGGTAAGAAAACTATATTTATGGTGTTAAGTTGTGCAAGGACAAATTGTGAGGCAAAATTAAAATTAAATCAAGTGGAAATTAATAGAGTATATGAAACTAAATTCTTGGGAATAATAATTGATCATAAACTATGTTGGAAACCGCATATTGAATATATAAATGGAAAAATATCCGAATCTATTGCTATTCTTTATAAAGTAAGACACATCCTGATTAAGAAATGCCTGCATATGTTATATTATTCTTTTATTTCTCCATATTCAACTTATTGTGTTGAAATTTGGGGAAATGTTTATAAAACAAACATAGACCCAATAATAAAACTTCAAAAAAGGGTCATTAGAATAATACACAAAGCCTGCTACTATGAACATACCAATCCATTATTTATAAGTTCAAATGTATTAAAATTTTCAGACATTGTGTTTTTAAAAACAATGCAAATTATGTTTAGAGTAGAGAACAACAGCTTTCCAGCTTGTATTCTCGGGCTATTTCATTTAAGAGGAGACAACTATAATTTACGGGGGATATTGATTTTTGAAATAGGTAAAGTGAGAACGAATATAAAATACAAATGTATTACAGTTTTAGGAGTTAAATGGTGGAAGAAGCTCAGTGATGAGCTGAAGACATGCACTTCTTTGGTAAGGTTTAAGAAAACATTGAAAGGTGAAATAATTGAAAATTATTAAATATAGTAACAATTACTTTTATCCCATTGATTTTTTTTTTTTTAACGTTGATGTTCCAGGCAATCTAATCTTCAGTGAAGGTATAGGATAGGCAAATATAAGCTTTGGCTTCAGCCTATTCCTTTTTTGGTCATTCTTTTTCTTTTCTGTCATGTGTAAATGTGTATAATTGTTTACGTATAACATGTACTGTAAAACTGATCACACAAAATGGTTGATTGATCTGATTGATTATATGACCGAAATAAACGTATTTAATTTATTTTCATTTCATTTCATTTCATTTCAAGTGTCCCTACTCTGCATCTGAGTTCAATCCTTTGTCCAATCCTGACAAACACAGAGAAACATTAACATAGGTTTGAGACAATGCATTCTTAAATGAACCTAAATGAACCATGCAACGTTTTAGAACCTAGTTTGTAAATAAATGTGAACACAAAAGTACATTTCTTACCACTTATTTGCTTACATTTTGGGGAATCTGAGCTTCCCTTGCAGACTTGGAGCAATTGCCACTGATGTTGACCTAATATCCAATTAGGTATATACATTTCTGGCACTCCTCTAATGTTGATGATTTGACCAAAACAGGTAATAATGTGTAGCCCCATAGATGAGAACACATTTAAACGTGTTGCTTTGGGAGTGTCAGCGCTGCACTGCTGCCATGGTGGTCAAACATGTCCCGTATAGAAAGCATTTATTTGTACCATGCTGGAATCGAATGCTGGCCAGACCTGTAAAACTCAAAAGGTTAATATTAAAATCCATCCATCCATCCATCCATTTTCTTCCGCTTATCCGAGGTCGGGTCGCGGGGGCAGCAGCCTAAGCAGGGAAGCCCAGACTTCCCTCTCCCCAGCCACTTCGTCTAACTCTGCATCTGAGTTCATTCAGTCCTTTGTCCAAGCCTGACAAACACAGAAAAACATTAACATTAGTTTTAGACAATGCATTCTTAAATGAACCTAAATGAACCATGCAACGTTTTAGAACCTAGTTTGTAAATAAATGTGAACACAAAAGTACATTTCTTACCACTTATTTGCTTACATTTTGGGGAATCTGAGCTTCCCTTGCAGACTTGGAGCAATTGCCACTGATGTTGACCTAATATCCAATTAGGTATATACATTTCTGGCACTCCTCTAATGTTGATGATTTGACCAAAACAGGTAATAATGTGTAGCCCCATAGATGAGAACACATTTAAACGTGTTGCTTTGGGAGTGTCAGCGCTGCACTGCTGCCATGGTGGTCAAACATGTCCCGTATAGAAAGCATTTATTTGTACCATGCTGGAATCGAATGCTGGCCAGACCTGTAAAACTCAAAAGGTTAATATTAAAATCCATCCATCCATCCATCCATTTTCTTCCGCTTATCCGAGGTCGGGTCGCGGGGGCAGCAGCCTAAGCAGGGAAGCCCAGACTTCCCTCTCCCCAGCCACTTCGTCTAACTCTGCATCTGAGTTCATTCAGTCCTTTGTCCAAGCCTGACAAACACAGAAAAACATTAACATTAGTTTTAGACAATGCATTCTTAAATGAACCTAAATGAACCATACAACCTATGCCAAATCAATGTGGAATGCACTCCCAACAGGTATAAAAGTAAGTGCATCTCTATATTCCTTCAAAACCGCTCTAAAACAACACATCCAGGCAACTTCAACACTTTACTAATACCCTCCTCCATTCACATCCCATCTCCCCGGATTACAAACAACCTAATGTAAATAATCAAATGTACTTCTAATGTATATACTGTACTTGTTCTTATGCTATCTGAACTCACTATGTTCTCTGCTGGCTGTACATATCCTACTAAATAAGACCGACACTGTTTCAATGTCCACATTTCTCTGTTGATGCAATTATTGATGACTGAAGTACTGATATCAACCAAAGCTCCTCATCCCATGCCCCGGATTGTAAATAATGTAAATAATTCAATGTGTATACTATGATGATTAACCTGTGTGATGACTTTATTATGCTGATAGTATATATTTGTACCATGAATTGATTAACGTGGACCCCGACTTAAACAAGCTGAAAAACTTATTCGGGTGTTACCATTTAGTGGTCAATCGTACGGAATATGTATTGAACTGTGCAATCTACTAATAAAAGTATCAATCAATCAAAAATAACTCTTCCCGGGGGATCCCGAGGCGTTCCCAGGCCAGCCGGGATACATAGTCTTCCCAATGTGTCCTGGGTCTACCGGTTGGACGTCCTCTAAACTCCTCCCTAAGGAGGCGTTCGGGTGGCATTCTGACCTGATGCCCGAACCACCTCATCTGGCTCTGTTAAAATTTAATACTGCATTTACAGTACAGGCCAAACAGTTTGGAAACACCTTCTCATTCAATGTATTTTCTTTATTTTCATGACTATTTACATTGTAGATTGTCACTGATGGCATCAACACTATGAACGAACACATGTGGAGTTATGTACGTAACAGAAAAAGATGAAACAACTGAAAAAATGTTTTATATTATAATTTCTTCAAAATAGCCATCCTTTGCTATGATTACTGTTTTGCACACTCTCGGCATTCTCTTCATGAGCTTCAAGAGGTAGTTACCTTGTCAGGCTTGCCCCTGACAGTTTGTTTATGTTTTAGTTTTTCCCTCTGCATTTGTCTTTGTTTCCTCTGTGTGTGTGTAATGTTTCCTGTCAGCGCTCTTATTTTGTCTGTTTCCTGTGTTTCTCCCTGGGCGCTGTTTTCCCTCAGCTGCGGCTGATTGGCACCTGGCCACACTTGGTGTCAATCAGCCGGCTCCTATTTGTACCTGCTTTGTTCCTCCAGTCAGTGCTGGATTATTGTCACGTATTGCTTGTCGCTTCTGTATTGTCGCTCCTGTCGGGTCGTGTGACGTCGTTGCAGCGTAGCGGTAAGATATAATTCGTTAGATGTTTGTAGCTTACTGTTTTTTGTTACCTGCTTCCTATTTTGTCTTTTTACAACATGTAAGGACTTCTGTTCCCTGTTCTGTTTATGCTAGCCTCCATGCTATGTCTTTTGTTTTTGCAAGCTTCCATGCTAAGCTCCTTTTGTTTGTGATCCGCCGAGTCAAAAACTAACTCTGACACACCCGAAATGGTTTTCACTTCACAGGTGTGCTTGAAGCTCATCGAAATGTATTATTATGTAGAAATATATCCTAATAACCTCTGAAATCAACTGCATATAAAACCAATTGTGAAAGTAACGATGTTGACCAGAGTGCTTTACAAAGTAGTCAAAGAGTAATAAAGTAGGTCACTGTATCGTGTTTACAAATACAAGATTTATTCTCTGAGCAGGAGATCAATCTGCCGACAGCAACACATCCAGGCCTACTCACGAAAAATGCAAAAAACTACTTTTGCTTCATCATTTCATATGTGAGAGCTGAAGATCACTGGATCGATTCGCAGCCGAGTGTGAAGCGACCGGAATGAGACTCAGCACCTCCAAGTCCGAGTCCATGGTTCTCGCCCGGAAAAAGGTGGAGTGCCATCTCCGGGTTGGGGGGGAGACCCTGCCCCAAGTGGAGGAGTTCAAGTACCAAGGAGTCTTGTTCACGAGTGGGGGAAAGAGTGGATTGTGAGATCGACAGCCGGATCGGTGCGGCGTCTTCAGTAATGCGGACGTTGTATCGATCCGTTGTGCTGAAGAAGGAGCTGAGCCGGAAGGCAAAGCTCTCAATTTACCGGTCGATCTATGTTCCCATCCTCACCTATGGTCATGAGCTTTGGGTCATGACCGAAAGGACAAAAACACGGGTACAAGTGGCCGAAATGAGTTTTCCTCCGCCGGGTGGCGGGGCTCTCCCTTACAGATAGGGTGAGAAGCTCTGCCATCCGGGCGGAGCTCAAAGTAAAGCCGCTGCTCCTCCACATTGAGAGGAGCCAGATGAGGTGGCTCGGGAATCTGGTCAGGATGCAACCCGAACACCTTCCTAAGGAGGTGTTTAGTGCTCGTCCAACTAGTAGGAGGCCACGGGGAAGACCCAGGACAGGTTGGGAAGACTATGTCTCCCGGCTGGCTTGGGAACGCTTCGGGGTCCCCCGGGAAGAGCTGGACAAAGTGGCTGGTAAGAGGGAAGTCTGGGTTTCCCTGCTTAGGCTGTTGCCCCCGCGACCCGACCTCGGATAAGCGGAAGAAGATGGATGGATGGATGGATGGCATTTCATATGTTGAAACTTTTTTTTTTACTTTGTTTGGACGCCCTCGGGCCTCCTTTTTTTCCTTCTACAGTGTTTTACTTGCATGCCCAAGTCCAGTAAAACTGCTTTCGGGTAAGCTTATTTTAAGCACCGCCCACAGGTGCCTTTAAAACATACACAAACAATACAACAATCCACAAAAAATATTGTATTTCTTCAATTTTTGTATTTATTTGTTGCCAAACACTTGTTTCTGTGCCAATACTACTTTTTCTACAATCTAATTTTTTTTTTCCAATACCCAATCTTGCTGGCAGTGTTCTGGTTCCATATTTTTGTAGTATCATTACATAAATACTGATTCCAAATCGTCCCCAGATGATGTTGTAATGTAAATGTTTGGAGGTTTTTTTAAGGGTGAACTGGGTTTGTCGCTTTCTGAATAATGGTTTCCATCCGAAGTATGCAAAATACTGTACCTCTCTCTCCGTTCTGCCACGCCTTGTCGTGTTGTGTTTTTTTTTTTGTATATTATTGATAGTTTGTATAATTGCGACATGAAAGTGGTGATACTGAAGGCCCAGGCACGAAATGAACCGCATGCGACTGCTCCACACATTAATATGATTTATATCAATCAATCAATCAATGTTTACTTATATAGCCCTAAATCACTAGTGTCTCAAAGGGCTGCACAAACCACCACGACATCCTCGGTAGGCCCACATAAGGGCAAGGAAAACTCACACCCAGTGGGACATCGGTGACAATAATGACCCAGTGGGACGTCGGTGACATTAATGACTATGAGAACCTTAGAGAGGAGGAAAGCAATGGATGTCGAGCGGGTCTAACATGATACTGTGAAAGTTCAATCCACAATGGATCCAACACAGTCGCGAGAGTCCAGTCCAAAGCGGATCCAACACAGCAGCGAGAGTCCCGTTCACAGCGGAGCCAGCAGGAAACCATCCCAAGCGGAGGCGGATCAGCAGCGCAGAGATGTCCCCAGCCGATACACAGGCAAGCAGTACATGGCCACCGGATCGGACCGGACCCCCTCCACAGGGGAGAGTGGGACATAGAAGAAAAAGAAAAGAAACAGCAGATCAACTGGTCTAAAAAGGGAGTCTATTTAAAGGCTAGAGTATACAAATGAGTTTTAAGGTGAGACTTAAATGCTTCTACTGAGGTGGCATCTCGAACTGTTACCGGGAGGGCATTCCAGAGTACTGGAGCCCGGACGGAAAACGCTCTATAGCCCGCAGACTTTTTTTGGGCTTTGGGAATCACTAACAAGCCGGAGTCCTTTGAACGCAGATTTCTTGCCGGGACATATGGTACAATACAATCGGCAAGATAGGATGGAGCTAGACCGTGTAGTATTTTATACGTAAGTAGTAAAACCTTAAAGCCACATCTTACGTGCACAGGAAGCCAGTGCAGGTGAGCCAGTACAGGCGTAATATGATCAAACTTTCATGTTCTTGTCAAAAGTCTAGCAGCCGCATTTTGTACCAACTGTAATCGTTTAATGCTAGACATGGGGAGACCCGAAAATAATACGTTACAGTAGTCGAGGCGAGACGTAACAAACGCATGGATAATGATCTCAGCGTCTTTAGTGGACAGAATGGAGCGAATTTTAGCGATATTACGGAGATGAAAGAAGGCCGTTTTAGTAACGCTTTTAATGTGTGCCTCAAAGGAGAGAGTTGGGTCGAAGATAATACCCAGATTCTTTACCATGTCGCCTTGTTTAATTGTTTGGTTGTCAAATGTTGGAGTTGTATTATTAAATAGAGTTCGGTGTCTAGCAGGACCGATAATCAGCATTTCCGTTTTTTTGGCGTTGAGTTGCAAAAAGTTAGCGGACATCCATTGTTTAATTTCATTAAGACACGCCTCCAGCTGACTACAATCCGGCGTGTTGGTCAGCTTTAGGGGCATGTAGAGTTGGGTGTCATCAGCATAACAGTGAAAGCTAACACCGTATTTGCGTATGATGTCACCTAGCGGCAGCATGTAGATGCTGAAGAGTGCAGGGCCAAGGACCGAACCCTGGGGAACTCCACACGTTACCTTAACGTAGTCCGAGGTCACATTGTTATGGGAGACACACTGCATCCTATCAGTAAGATAAGAGTTAAACCAAGACAGGGCTAAGTCTGACATACCAATTCGTGTTTTGATACGTTCTAATAAAATATTATGATCGACGGTATCGAAAGCAGCACTAAGATCGAGGAGCAGCAACATAGATGACGCATCAGAATCCATCGTTAGCAATAGATCATTAGTCATTTTTGCGAGGGCTGTCTCCGTGGAGTGATTTGCTCTGAAACCGGATTGAAAGGTTTCACATAGATTGTTAGACGCTAAGTGTTCATTTAACTGCTCCACAACAATTTTTTCAAGGATTTTTGAAATAAAGGGAAGGTGAGACACCGGTCGGTAGTTTACCATGAGGTCAGGATCGAGGTTAGGTCTTTTAAGAAGAGGATGAATAACCGCTTTTTTGAATGCTAGGGGAACAGTGCCCGAGGAGAGTAATAAGTTTATAATATTTAGCACTGATGGACCTAATAATACAAAGAGCTCCTTGATCAGTTTCCCAGGAAGAGGGTCAAGTAAGCATGTTGTCTGTTTTATTCCATTTACACGTTGTAACAATTCCTCTAATGTTATTTCCTCAAAACGAGAGAAACTATTTTGGAGGGCAGTATCCGCCGTATATACCATCGTATCAGTGTTAATAGAACCCCGTTGTAGCTGGGACGCATTGTCTTTAATCTCCTTTCTAATGACTTCAATTTTCTTACTAAAGAATTGCATAAAGTCGTCAGCTGAGTGGGTTGAGCTACTGGAAGGGGTCCCTTGTTGGGTTAGCGATGCTACCGTACTAAACAAAAATTTAGGATCGTTTTTATTACGGTGGATGAGATTTGAGTAATATTTAGCTTTAGCTAAGGTAAGCATGCGTTTATAAGTTATTAAACCATCACTCCATGCTTGATGGTGCACCTCAAGTTTAGTCGTGCGCCATTTGCGTTCCAGTTTTCTACATAATAATTTCTGAGCTCTAGTTTCTTCTGTAAACCACGGGGTGCGGTTTTTTGGAGCCTTTTTTAACTATAGCGGTGCTATGTTATCAATGGTTTCGCGCAGGGTGTCGTTAAAGTTGTTAGTGAGGTTATCAATAGAGCCCACATACTTTGGGAATGGTGCCATTACCGAGGGCAGTAGGTCAGCAAGAGTTGGCGTTGTGGCCGTATTAATGTTGCGGCTGCTATAGCAGTTATTATTATTATTAGTTTGACGAACATGCGTCTGAACCTCGAATTTTATAAGGTAATGATCGGACAATACTTTAGTATACGGGAGTATCGTACCTTTGGGGACGGTGATACCCCTGACAAGCACTAGGTCTATTGTATTACCGTTGCGATGCGTGGGTTCATCTATTATTTGTGTGAGACCACAGCTATCAATTACAGTCTGGAGCGCTACGCACGGTGGGTCCGATGAGGTATTCATATGGATATTAAAGTCCCCCATTATGATTGTATTATCAGCGTGTGTCACTAGATCAGCAACGAACTCTGAGAATTCATTGATAAAGTCCGAATAGGGCCCTGGGGGCGGTAGATAACAGCCAGGTGTAGAGGCAGCGGTGTGACAGACTTCATAGTAAGCACCTCAAACGATTTATATTTATTATTTATGTTAGGACTAAGGTTAAAGTTTTCGTTGTATATTAGTGCGACCCCCCCACCTCTTTTAAGCGGACAGGCAATATGCGCATGTGTAAAGTTAGGAGGACATGCCTCATTTAGCGCAAAAAAGTCGTTTGGTTTAAGCCAGGTTTCGCTGAGACCGATGACGTTAAGATTGTTGTCTCTGATAATATCATTAACTAATAACGTTTTGGGAGACAATGATCTTATGTTTAAAAAACCTATATTATAGGTAGTGGGCTGTTTTAGGGAGTTTTTGATCAAATTATCCGTAGTAGCAATATTAATAATGTTGTGTTTATTATGCCCAGTGCATTTAGTATAGTTACGGCCATATCTAGGAATTGATACGACAGGAATTTTCCGATTGTTTGTTTGTTGCTTTGATAAACTGCAAATATGTGTCTTTGCATAGTCTCTTACATTTTGTTGCAGTTCCTTAGACAGAGGCTATAAACTAAAATTACAGGTGTTTGGAACAGTACAGGGTTATTCAAAAAAATGAACCGATTTCATAATGCAATATTTTAATAGGGAAAAGCAGCCAAGTGGCAAGTATTCACCCATAAAATCCAATAAATAACCGTTCAAAAATCGCCAACATTACTCCATTTACATTTCTTTATTTAAATACTAACCAAGTATTAGTGATAAAGTTATCATAAGTGCTAACGCAGACAAACTGTGATCCCAAGCCTGTGTACAATTTCGGTATGATCGACTGGTGAGGTGTTTCCTTGCTTCCTTACTCCCATAAAGTTTATCATAGTTCATAAATAATGCATCTCACCTAGACGGAATAAGTCTGAGGATAAGATGTATTGCAGGTGTGTAAAACTCAAATACAGAGTGGGACAAAATTCTAAACTGAACAAAGCCGCGGGCCAAAGTTGAACAATTTAACCTTTTAATAGGTTTGTTCTCCCGGGATGCAAACTGACTATTCCGGACAAGGCTTGCAGGTAGGAACATATTTATTATCTAACTACAAAGTAACAGGCAAACAACAAAGGCAAGCGTGCCCATCGCACGCGGAAGCTAAGGAGAAAACTCAGCGCAGGAAACATGGACAAGGCAAAAACTCTCTAACTGTGGCATGAAATAAACAAGACTTACGTAGCGTGACGTAAAAAAAACTAGCATAACTATGGCATAGCAAGAAAACAAAATGCATGAACTATGGTATTGCATGAAACAAGCATGAAACTACTAATGAAGCCAGCCCGAGTGTTCAAAAAAGGCAGGCTTAAATAGTACCTGATTAGTGCTCGGGCAGCAGGTGAGCTGGCGAACACCAATCAGAGACAGGTTGAAACAATACATAACCATGGTAACCAAAACCAACAGGGGTGCACAAAAACAGGAACTAAGGCAGTCCATTATTAACAGAACATAACAAAAACATGATCTAGACCACGGATCATGACAGTGTCGTCCTAGAAGCTATATAGCCATTGCCATATTTTCTGAAAAATAAACTGTGCATTCGAAAAATTATTGTTCGTCACTGACATACAGAGGTTTCCCGTCATGGAAACATATTTTACTTGAGTCAAAACCTCTTCCTTATAATCTTTTAGACTGTCAAAGAGCTTGTGGTTTTTGGTCATTAAAGTGGCTCTTGACGGTTGCTTGTACAGTGCAAACACGCAGGCCCAACCAATGCGTTCTTAGCGTTGACATGGTAGTTACGGCTTGGGTGAAACGCAAACTCCTCTTTGTAAATTCCGCAAATCAAGTGTTTGTCAGTTGTTCCATTATTGGTCTTTTGGCCATAAATTACATCCATATCCATCGTTCTTGTTCCTTTCCGCAGTCTTAATAGAGAAGTGTGGCTTGTCATGACGCACATCTGTTTACAGGCCTACTGAAACCCACTACTACCAACCAGGCAGTCTGATAGTTTATATATCAATGATGAAATCTTAACATTGCAACACATGCCAATACGGCCGGTTTAGTTTAATAAACTGCAATTTTAAATGTCATGCGGAAGTATCATGCTAAAACATCGCAGTATGATGACGCGTGTGCGTGATGTCACGCATCGTAGAGGACATTTTGGTCCAGCACCGTTCACAGCTATAAGTCGTCTCTTTTCATCGCATAATTCCACAGTATTATGGACTTCTGTGTTGCTGAATCTTTTGCAATTTGTTCAATTAATAATGGAGACGTCAAAGAAGAAAGATGTAGGTGGGAAGCGGTGTATTGCGGACGCCTTTAGCAACACAAACACAGCCGGTGTTTAATTGTTTTTCTTGTTTACATTCCCGAAAGATGACAGTGAAGCTTTACTATGGAACAGAGCGGTCAAGCGAACATGGTTCCCTACCACAGGTTTCGGTGAGAAAATGGTGGTAGTGAAGTGAAGTGAAGTGAACTATATTTATATAGCGTTTTTCTCAAGTGACTCAAAGCGCTTTACATAGTGAAACCCAATATCTAAGTTACATTTAAACTAGTGTGGGTGGCACTGGGAGCTGGTGGGTAAAGTGTCTTGCCCAAGGACACAACGGCAGTGACTAGGATGGCGGAAGCGGGAATCGAACCTGCAACCCTCAAGTTGCTGGCACGGCCACTCTACCAACGGAGCTATGCCGCCCCTGGTAATAAGTCGGCTCTTACCGTAGACATGAGCGGAGAGC
This sequence comes from Nerophis ophidion, assembly GCF_033978795.1. Taxonomy (NCBI): domain Eukaryota; kingdom Metazoa; phylum Chordata; class Actinopteri; order Syngnathiformes; family Syngnathidae; genus Nerophis; species Nerophis ophidion. The sequence goes on from NC_084623.1 coordinate 19,465,831, forward strand.
TTATGTCGTTCCTCCTGCAGCTGTCAAAGAGGCAGCTGCGGACTCTCTTGCCTCCTCCCACCGGCCGCCCCCAATCGTCGGATGTTTCCACCATGGAGGAGGGGAAAAAAAATAATTCTCAGCCCGGCCCCACCGGCTGCCTTCGCCTCGTCAAGAAACGTGGCTTCCCCTCGGAGACACTGGCGGTCACCACACTCGTGGCCACACCCCTCCGACTTTAGGGTTGTACAGGTACAACCATATAATCTCACTAAAACACTAGTAACACAATAAGAAGATAAGGGATTTTCCAGAATTATCTTGGTAAATGTGTCTAATAACATCTGAATCGCTCTGCCGTCTACTTTTTTTTTTTTTCCTAGTCCTTCACTCTCACTTTCCTCATCCACAAATCTTTCATCTTCGCTCAAATTAATGGGGAAATCATCACTTTCTCGGTGCGAATCGCTCTCACTGCTGTTGGCCATGATTGTAAACAATGTGAGGATGTGAGGAGCTCTACAACCCATGACGTCACGCGCACATTGTCTGCTACTTCCGGTAAAGGCAAGGCTTTTTTACTAGAGACCAAAAGTTGCGAACTTTGTCATCGATGTTCTCTACTAAATCCTTTCAGCAAAAATATGGCAATATCGCAAAATGATCAAGTATGACACATAGAATGGACCTGTTATCCCCGTTTGAATAAGAAAATCTCATTTCAGTAGGCCTTTAAACGCAATGCATTATAGAAATTAGTTACTACTATTACCTGTCATTATCTTAAGCAGGGGTGCCCACACTTGTTCTGCAGGTTGAGCCAACTTTTCAATCTACCTCATTCATATATTGAATTTATATTAATTTATTTATGAAAGAGACATTATTGCGCGGGATTGGTACGTTTCAGAGGCGGTATCGTACCGAAAGTGATTCATTAGAATCGCGGTATTATACTAATACCGGTATACCGTACAACCTTACCCCAAACCAAGAGTTACAGCAGAGCGTGACAATTTAGACCTCATTGTTGTATTATATTGCTATCAGATAGAGGTAGCCCATCTGTTTCCATGTCTCCCATTGAAGAGTTTATAAAATGCACTGAAGCTGTTTGATACTAATTTGAGACCCTATGCCTCAACCAATTCCTGGTAATCACAAATTACAAATATTGCTCTTCTTTTAACCTCATCTTGCCAAATAGAGAAAAGTAGACGCAGACATTAGAGACTCATGGAGTGAGGTGGATTATAGTTGTAGAGGCAGAAGCCACAGAGAAAGCATCTGTGGGTATGGTATCCATCCTCCTCACGTTACTGCAAGGGGGAAGGAACAGATCTGTTTTGCCTCTTAACTTGCTGGTCATTTAGCTAATATACGAGACTGAATATTAATTGTTCGCATTAGATAAGATACAACTTGATACAAACTGTTTAATTTAATTACATGTAATTAATTAATGAAATGACCATTAATAAGTAAAAACATCAATACAATGGATTATTGTATTTTAATGTAAATTCATTGTGTGTCCTACTAGTAATTAAGATGTTAATTTTGTTGTTTCCGTCATATTTTTTGTCAACTTTATTCCCTGACTAAAAATGAGACGGGAGATAACTAAAACAAAAGTACGTTGCAAAAACCTACGAGAACATTTTTGAATACAGTACAGTATGCATTGTGTAATACGTAATCTACCGTATTTCCTTAAATTGCCGCCGGGGCGCTAATTAATTCAAAACGTCTTCTTACTCCTGCGCTTTCCGAAGGCATGCGGTAAAAGTAAGCATGCGGAATTTATTTTAAAACCTCTTCTCTCTACGGCACTTACCAAAGGCATGCAGTAAAAATTTGAGTATGATTTAAGCTTGGACCTTAAATCCTACTGAATAGCTCTTAATCTTTTTCCCTTTATGGGATTTCAAATTACCGGTATTCAAATCAGTCTCCCGATCCACTCGTGAACAAGACTCCTAGGTATTTGAACTCCTCCACTTGGGGCAGGGTCTCCTCCCCAACTCGGAGATGGCACTCCACCCTTTTCCGGGCGAGAACCATGGACTCGGACTTGGAGGCGCTGATTCTCATTTCGGTCGCTTCACACTCGGCTGCGAACCGATCCAGTGAGAGCTGAAGATCCCGGCCAGATGAAGCCATCAGGACCACATCATCTGCAAAAGGCAGAGACCTAATCCCGCGGCCACCCAACCGGAACCCCTCAACGCCTTCACTGCGCCTAGAAATTCTGTTCATAAAAGTTATGAACAGAATTGGTGACAACGGACAGCCTTGGCGGAGTCCAACCCTCATTGGAATTGTGTCCGACTTACTGCCAGCAATGTGGACCAAGCTCTGACACTGATCATACAGGGAGCGGACTGCCACAATAAGACAGTCGGGTACCCCATACTCTCTGAGCACTCCCCACAGGACTTCCCGAGGCACACGGTCAAATCCCTTCTCCAAGTCCACAAAGCACATGTAGACTGGTTGGGCAAACTCTCATGCACCCTCAAGAACACTGCCGAGAGTATAGAGCTGGTCCACAGTTCCTCGACCAGGACGAAAACCAGACTGTTCCTCCTGAATCCGAGGTTCGACCATCCGGCAAAGCCTCCTCTCCAGTACACCTGAATAAACCAATCGGTGCGGCGTCTTCAGTAATACGGACGTTCTAACGATCCGTTGTGGTGAAGAAGGAGCTGAGCCAGAAGGCAAAGCTCTCAATTTAACGGTCGATCTACGTTCGCATCCTCACGTATGGTCATGAGCTTTGGGTCATGACCGAAAGGATAAGATCACGCGTACAAGCGGCCGAAATTAGATTCTTCCGCCGGGTGACGGGGCTCTCCCCTAGAGATAGGGTGAGAAGCTCTGCCATCCGGGAGGAATTCAAAGTAAAGCTGCTGCTCTCCACATGGAGAGGAGCCAGATGAGGTGGCTCGGGCATCTGGTCAGGATGCCACCCGAACGGCTCCCTAGGGAGGTGTTTAGGGCACGCCCAACCGGTAGGAGGCCACGGGGAAGACCCAGGACACGTTGGAAAGACTATGTCTCCAGGCTGGCGTGGGAACGCCTCAGGATCCCCCGGGAAGAACTAGACGAAGAGGCTGGGGAGAGGGAAGTCTGGGCTTCCCCTCTTAGGCTGATGTCCCCGCGACCCGACCTCGAATAAGCGGAAGATGATGGATGGATGGATGGCAAATCAGCTTCCTCCATTTTGAAAACGATGACAGGGGATTTGTCACTCGTGACGTCACAAGTTTGATCAGGCGGTAATACTAAGCATGCGCTGATTCTTTTGCGAAGCGAGTTTGACCCGGCAGTAATTCAACGCAGGCGGATAATATGTGCTTGTGGCAAGTCAAGGAAATACGGTAACCCTACAAGAAAGTAGAGTGGACATAAGGACACATTTCTACATTTGACACTACGTGACCTAAACATTGTGTAAACCATGCGGAATGTTTGCTTTGCTAAAACACAACTAGTTTGAAGCGATATCTGCTGGCAAATCTTTTTTAACTTCCATGTAATGTTAAGTAGGATAAAGCCAGTACATCTACAGAGGAACCTCGACTTACGAGTAGTAGCGAATACCAGAGGGTACTCCTTAAGATATGTCTAAAAACATCTGGATGAATGGAATTAGCTAGATATCAAACTACCTTGGTTTTCCAACCATGGGAAACAATTAGCAGCCTCCTTAGCTTTTCACCCACCGCTCGGCTTCCTCCGCTTGCCAAAAGATGCTCCGAGATGCGGACTGTTGCCCCAATCTGTTGCTTCAATCTGGCAGTACCCTCCTCTCAGGTCCTGCAGCTGCCCAACCTAGAATGATACTGACTTCCCCAGCCCATCGCCTGAAAAATGTCCACTCTTCTACGGGGCGGTATAGCTCGGCCACGCCAGCAACTTGAGGGTTGCAGGTTCGATCCCCGCTTCCGCCATCCTAGTCACTGCTGTTGTGTCCTTGGGCAAGACACCTTACTCACCTGCTCCCAGTGCCACCCACACTGGTTTAAATGTAACTTAGATATTGGGTTTCACTACGTAAAGCGCTTTGAGTCATTAGAGAAAAAGCGCTATATAAATATAATTCACTTCACTTCACTTCTCCCCCACTACTCTGATTGTGGGAGATATAATAACTATGAAATATCCATGTTTTAATGCCATTGCCTGCTGCTATCTCAGCCTTATTGACCAGCCTTCTGTCGGCGGTAATTTGGCTCATCGTCAATGTTGAATCTAATGAGACGTCAATCAGAACAGACTAAAAAAGATTGTGAAGTCCTTTATACTATTATTTCATTAAATGTGATATTTATTTATTCGGGACGGTGCACATTAATGATATCAACCTAACCTATCCCCCTCACCCTCCCCCCCAACCACCTCCACATACCATCCCACGTATTGTAAATAATTAAATGTATATACTTTAATGATTAACTTGTATGATGACTGTATTATGCTTATAGTATACAAACCCGTTTCCATATTGTTACGACTTGGAAATGAGAGGACCCAGATGCAGAGAGGAAGTTTCCAAAAATAACAGCTTTTATTTTGAAATAACTTTTTAACCTCCGGTAAAAAAGTATTTCACAAAAATATATTTAACGTACGGAAAATAAATCCGAGGATAAACACCAAAATTTAAAAATCACTCCAAAAAATAAGGAGGAATACTACTTTAAGAAAATAACCTAACAAAAATAGAATATCAAGAAGAGTTAACAAAAAGCGCTCCAACAGGAGGAAAAATTACCCTAATAATATATACAAATACAATATCTATGAATAAACAAAAAATCACTCACTCAATGAGGAAAATAAAACGAAATTTGGAATAACAAAAAACTCACCAATTAGGTCGACGAAGGAAAACTAAGGATGCTCGAAGGAGGAAAAAGTAAACTCAAAATTTCAGCAAAAAAAATAACTGCTATGTTAAAAAATTAAGGAGAACCAGAAAAAACAGGAGCAAGGCAAGGAGGGAATCAAGGACATGGACTTGGACATGGACTTGGACGCTAGAAGGCACGATAGACGAGACGATCTGGCAAAGGACAAACGGAGAAGTGAGCTTAAATAGGATGTGGGAGTGATGGGGAACAGGTGGAAACAATCAGGACTCAAGGATGACGTCAGACTGGTGACACAAGAGGAAGGACCCGTGATCTGAAACTAGAGGGTAACTTTTCAAAATAAAATACATAGATCACAAGACAGAAAAACAAACAGTACTTCCCTCACCGCGGTGTGACACATATCAGTTGGGAAATTGTGTTAGATGTAAATATAAAGGGAATACAATGATTTGCGAATCATTTTCAACCCATATTCAATTGAATGCACTACAAACACAAGATATTTGATGTTCAAACTCATAAAAGTTATTATCCATCCATCCATCCATCATCTTCCGCTTATCCGAGGTCGGGTCGCGGGGGCAACAGCCTAAGCAGGGAAACCCAGACTTCCCTCTCCCCAGTCACTTTGTCTAGCTCTTCCCGGGGGATCCCGAGGCGTTCCCAGGCCAGCCGGGAGACATAGTCTTCCCAACGTGTCCTGGGTCTTCCCCGTGGCCTCCTACTGGTTGGACGTGCCCTAAACACCTCCCTAGGGAGGCGTTCGGGTGGCATCCTGACCAGATGCCCGAACCACCTCATCTGGCTCCTCTCGATGTGAAGGAGCAGCGGCTTTACTTTGAGTTCCTCCCGGATGGCAGAGCTTCTCACCCTATCTCTAAGGGAGAGACCCGCCACACGGCGGAGGAAACTCATTTCGGCCGCCTGTACCCGTGATCTTATCCTTTCGGTCATGACCCAAAGCTCATGACCATAGGTGAGGATGGGAACGTAGATGGACCGGTAAATTGAGAGCTTTGCCTTCCGGCTCAGCTCCTTCTTCACCACAACGGATCGGTACAACGTCCGCATTACTGAAGACGCCGCACCGATCCGCCTGTCGATCTCATGATCCACTCTTCCCTCACTCGTGAACAAGACTCCTAGGTACTTGAACTCCTCCACTTGGGGCAGGGTCTCCTCCCCAACCCGGAGATGGCACTCCACCCTTTTCCGGGCGAGAACCATGGACTCGGACTTGGAGGTGCTGATTCTCATTCCGGTCGCTTCACACTCGGCTGTGAACCGATCCAGTGAGAGCTGAAGATCCCGGCCAGATGAAGCCATCAGGACCACATCATCTGCAAAAAGCAGAGACCTAATCCTGCGGTTACCAAACCGGAACGCCTTGACTGCGCCTAGAAATTCTGTCCATAAAAGTTATGAACAGAATCGGTGACAAAGGACAGCCTTGGCGGAGTCCAACCCTCACTGGAAATGTGTTCGACTTACTGCCGGCAATGCGGACCAAGCTCTGGCACTGATCGTACAGGGAACGGACCGCCACAATAAGACAGTCCGATACCCCATACTCTCTGAGCACTCCCCACAGGACTTCCAGAGGGACACGGTCGAATGCCTTCTCCAAGTCCACAAAGCACATGTAGACTGGTTGGGCAAACTCCCATGCACCCTCAAGAACCCTGCCGAGAGTATAGAGCTGGTCCACAGTTCCACGACCAGGACGAAAACCACACTGTTCCTCCTGAATCCGAGGTTCGACTATCCGACGTAGCCTCCTCTCCAGTACACCTGAATAAACCTTACCGGGAAGGCTGAGGAGTGTGATCCCACGATAGTTGGAACACACCCTCCGGTCCCCCTTCTTAAAGAGAGGAACCACCACCCCGGTCTGCCAATCCAGAGGTACCGCCCCCGATGTCCATGGGATGCTGCAAAGTCTTGTCAACCAAGACAGCCCCACAGCATCCAGAGCCTTAAGGAACTCCGGGCGGATCTCGTCCACCCCTGGAGCCTTGCCACCGAGGAGCTTTTTAACTACCTCAGCGACCTCAGCCCCAGAAATAGGAGAGTCCACCACAGAGTCCCCAGGCACTGCTTCCTCATAGGAAGACGTGTTGGTGGGATTGAGGATGTCTTCGAAGTATTCCTTCCACCTATCCACAATATCCGCAGTTGAGGTCAGCAGAACACCATCCGCACCATACACGGTGTTGATAGTGCACTGCTTCCCCTTCCTGAGGCGGCGGACGGTAGTCCAGAATCGCTTCGAAGCCGTCCGGAAGTCGTTTTCCATGGCTTCCCCGAACTCCTCCCATGTCCGAGTTTTTGCCTCCGCGACCGCTGAAGCTGCACACCGCTTGGCCTGTCGGTACCCTTCCACTGCCTTCCGGAGTCCTATGAGCCAAAAGGACCCGATAGGACTCCTTCTTCAGCTTGACGGCATCCCTCACCGCTGGTGTCCACCAAGGGGTTTTAGGATTGCCGCCCCGACAGGCACCAACTACCTTGCGGCCACAGCTCCAATCTACCGCCTCGACAATAGAGGTGCGGAACATGGTCCACTCGGACTCAATGTCCAGCACCTCCCTCGTGACATGTTCAAAGTTCTTCCGGAGGTGGGAATTGAAACTTTGTCTGACAGGAGACTCTGCCAGACGTTCTCAGCAGACCCTCACAATGCGTTTGGGCCTCCCAGGTCTGTCCGGCATCCTCCCCCACCATCGCAGCCAACAAGGGGCGGTATAGCTCGGTTGGTAGAGTGCCCGTGCCAGCAACTTGAGGGTTGCAGGTTCGATTCCCGCTTCCGCCATCCTAGTCACTGCCGTTGTGTCCTTGGGCAAGGCACTTTACCCACGTGCTCCCAGTGCCACCCACACTGGTTTAAATGTAATTAGATATTGGGTTTCACTATGTAAAGTGTTTTGAGTCACTAGAGAAAAGCGCTATATAAATATAATTCACTTCACTTCACTTCAACTCACCACCAGGTGGTGATCGGTAGAAAGTTATTATATATAAAAGTTATTATTTTTTTGTAAATAATAATTAATTTAGAATTTCATGGCTGCAACATGTGCCAAAGTAGTTGGGAAAGGGCATGTTCACCACTGTGTTACATCACATTTTCTTTTAACAACACTCAATAAACCTTTGGGAACTGAGGAAACTAATTGTTGAAGCTTTGAAAGTGGAATTCTTTATCATTCTTGTTTTATGTAGAGCTTCACTCGTTCAACAGTCCGGGGTCCCCGCTGTCGTATTTTACGCTTCATAATGCGCCACACATTTTCGATGGGAGACATGTCTGGACTGCAGGCGAGCCAGGAAAGTACCCGCACACTTTTTTTTACGAAGCTACGCTGTTGTAACACTTGTCTTGCTGAAATAAGCAGGGGCGTCCATGACAACGTTGCTTGGATGACAACATATGTTGCTCCAAAACCTGTATGGACCTTTCAGCATTAATGGTGCCTTCACAGATGGGTAAGTTATCCTTGCCTTGGGCACTAATACACCCCCATACCATCACAGATGCTGGCTTTTGAACTTTGCGCCTATAACAATCCGAATGGTTATTCTCCTAATTGTTCTGGAGGACACCACGTCCTTTGTTTCCAAATATAAATTGAAATAGGGACGGCGTGGCGCAGTGGGAGAGTGGCCGTGCGCAACTCGAGGGTCACTGGTTCAAATCCCACCTAGAACCAACCTCGTCACGTCCGTTGTGTCCTGAGCAAGACACTTCACCCTTGCTCCTGATGGGTGCTGGTTGGCGCCTTGCATGGCAGCTCCCTCCATCAGTGTGTGAATGTGTGTGTGAATGGGTAAATGTGGAAGTAATGTCAAAGCGCTTTGAGTACCTTGAAGGTAGAAAAGCGCTATACAAGTACAACCCATTTATTTATTCATAAATGTGGACTCGTCAGACCACAGAACACCTTTCAACTTTGCATCAGTCCATCTTAGGTGAGCTCGGGCCCAGCCAAGCCCGCGGCTTTTCAGGATGTTGTTGATAAATGGGTTTGGCTTTGCATAGAAGAGTTTTAACTTGCACCTACAGATGTAGCGACCAACTGTCGTTACTGACAGTGGTTTTATGAAGTGTTCCTGAGCCCATGTGGTGATATCATTTACACACTGATGTCGTTTTTTGATGCAGTACCGCCTGAGGGATCAAAAGTCTGTAACATCATCGCTTACGTGCAGTGATTTCTCCAGATTCTCTGAACTTTTTGATGATTTTACGGACCGTAGATGGTAAAATCTCTAAATTCCTTGCAATAGCTAGTTGAGAAATGTTGTTCTAAAACTGTTTGACAATTTGCTTACAAAGTGGTGACCCTCACCCCATCCTTATTTGTGAATTACTTAGCATTTCATGGAAGCTGCTTTTACAGCCAATCATGGCACCCGACTGTTCCCAAATTGCCTGCACACCTATAGGATGTTTCATATAAGTGTTTGATGAACATACCTCAACTGTATCAGTATTTATTGCCACCTTTCCCAACTTCTTTGTCACGTGTTGCTGGCATCAAATTCTAAAGTTAATGATTAGTTGCAAAAAAAAAAAAATGTTTATCAGTTTGAACATCAAATATGTTGTCTTTGTCGCATATTCAACTGAATATGGGTTGAAAATGATTTGCAAATCATTGTATTCAGTTTATATTTACATCCAACACAATTTCCCAACTCAGATGGAAACGGGGTTTGTATATTTGTACCATGCATGAATTGATTAACGTGGATAAGTTGAAAAACGTATTTTCGGGTGTTACCATATTGTAAGGAATATGTACTGTATTGTGCAATCTACCAATGAACGTTTCAATCAATCAATCAATCAATGAACCACTGGAACACTCTGATGTACAGACTGTGAATGAGCCAGGTTATAGCACACGTTCTTATTTAAAGTTAAGTTAAAGTTAAAGTCCAAACAATAGTCACACACACACTAGGTGTGGTGAAATTATCCTCTGCATTTGACCCATACCCTTGTTCCACCCCGTGGGAGGTGAGGGCAGCAGTGGGCAGCAGCATTGACCGCTTGCTGTTTATTGTGATAAGGTAAACATCTGTTCAAAAGATTTTTATTGGGATAAGGTAAACATCTGTTCAGTATTTTTACATAAAAGTGTTTGATCGTGAGGCATTGAAAGCCCAAAAATGCAATGGGTCCATCAGACCCACAAACGCTGTCTGACTAACAACAATATGAACATTACACGGCATAGCTCGGTTGGTAGAGTGGCCGTGCCAGCAACTTGAGGGTTGCAGGTTCGATTCCCGCTTCCGTCATCCTAGTCACTGCCGTTTTGTCCATGGGCAAGGCACTTTACCCACCTGCTCCCAGTGCCACCCAGACTGGTTTAAATGTAACTTAGATATTGGGTTTCACTATGTAAAGCGCTTTGAGTCACTAGAGAAAAGCGCTATATAAATATAATTCACTTCACTTCACTTCACACAAGTGTTAATCACAGGTGATTATTCATGTGCATTAAAAACCCAATATTTGTAGACAAATGAAAAGTTATTGTTAGAATGTCATTCAGGAACGTTTTTAAACGTTTTACTCGAACACAGGTCATTTTTTTGCCCAAAACGTGGTAAGAGTTCTTCCAGGCTGTATTTTGGCATAAAGGTGCAGAGAATTGCATTACTTAAAGGCCAAATCTTTTAAGTCTTTTTAGCCTAATCACAGTTTAGGTGCCGAATTGGGTTTTGTACTTTATGGAATATGTATATATATTTTTTTGTATACATTTTTTATTTTCTTCACGGTGGCAGAGGGGTTAGTGCGTCTGCCTCACAATACGAAGGTACTGCAGTCCTGGGTTCAAATCCAGGCTCGGGATCTTTCTGTGTGGGGTTTGCATGTTCTCCCCGTGAATGCGTGGGTTCCCTCCGGGTACTCCGGCTTCCTCCCACTTCCAAAGACATGCACCTGGGGATAGGTTGATTGGCAACACTAAATTGGCCCTACTGTGTGAATGTGAGTGTGAATGTTGTCTGTCTATCTGTGTTGGCCCTGCGATGAGGTGGCGACTTGTCCAGGGTGTACCCCGCCTTCCGCCCGATTGTAGCTGAGATAGGCGCCAGTGCCCCCCGCGACCCCGAAAGGTAATAAGCAGTACAAAATGGATGGATGGCATTTTTTATTTCTATGCTTATTTTTTGCACACTCTATTGAGTTCAGATAAATGCTCCATGATGTAAAATACTGTATAAAGTTTTTTTTTCTTCCTTCAATCAGTTAATATAAACGTCTTTGACGTCAAAGATGTTATCGGACGTAATAGCATATAAAATAACAAAATGAAAAATAACACCACAGTTACTTTGCTGAGTAACTAATTCAGCAAAGCTCTTACAATTAGGTAACGGAATTACTAACTAAATTACTTTTTGGAGAAGTAATTTGAAACTAATTACTTTTTAAGTAAAAAATGTCCAACACTGCATATAATAACTATTAAGTCTCTAAGATCCTGTTTGAGAAACAACAGAATGCGAGAGTATATACCAGGCTTTATGCACAGCCAAATAATACCTTTAATTTGTGCTTTGTTCCCCCTAAAATATAAAAAATGACCTCATGGACATTCAAGTCCATCCATCCAATTTCTACCGTTCGTCCCATTCAGGGTCAAGGGGGAGTGCTGGAGCCTATCTCAGCTGCATTCTAAAAACAATATATAAGGTAATGCAATTGATGAATTAATTAATTTTAAACTTATAACCAGATATAATGTCAGTGAAGTGGTTAGTATATATTGTATTACTGCAGTGATTTCACCTTTTCTGGGCATCTACGAGAGCTTTTAAGAGAGTGCTATCACGTTTCAATCCATCCCAATTTTATTTGACATTTTGTTTGATTGTATTTGCTTGATTACTATAGCAAAGGCCAAGGAAAAATGAATTACCATTGGTTTGTCACTGTGAAATGTGAGGATTTTACTTACATTTTTTTTTCGAAATATTGCTTAAAAAGTAGACTGGACCCAAGCAAACTAAAATACACAATCTTTGTGAAGCTAAAATACAAAAAATGTACCGCCCAAAAGATATCAGCATTGACATGTCGAGGACTAACTGCTCCATATCCATACTTGCCAACCCTGTCGGATTTTCCGGGGGACTCCCGAAATTCAGCGCCTCACCCGAAAACCTCCCTGAAGAAATGTTCTCCCGAAAATCTCCCGAAATTCAGCTTGAGCTGGAGGCCACGCTCCCCTCCAGCTCAAACATGCATAGTTCGAAGCTTGAAAAGGAGAATTCCAGGCAGATTTGATGGCATTTAAAGTCATTTTTAAAAACAACTGCTAATTCTCTTCCTTTTCGACCGGACGACCGCCGAGAATTAAAATAGGAACACTCCGGAGGCAGAAGTTCACTAAGAGGGGCGGACTCACCAGCTCTCAGCCATGTTTCCGTCACACAGAGGAAGACAAGTGAACAAATCTTTCAGGATAAACGTTTTGTTTGTCAAAGATCTTGCATTCACAAGACCGAACCTGGCTGGGGCCAGCACGTCCAAGGGCGCAGCTAAACCAGGTCCGGCCCGACACAGAGCTGACAGTGAGAGACGGCAGGGCAAAGCACATACTGGCGCCATCTTCTGGAAACTCGGAAGTGACGTTAGTCAAATAGTGAAAGGTAAGTGTTGTTGTTTTTTTTAGTACCCAGCAAGCACAGTACAGTAGGAGAAAAACTGTGTTTTTATTACTGTGTATTTGATAGGTGCCGTCTGAATTTCAACTATTTCTTTTATTTATAGCTATATAAAATAAATATATATAGCTAGAATTCACTGAAAGTTAAGTTTTTCATACACATATATATATATATATATATATATATATATATATATATATATATATATATATATATATATATATATTAATAACAGCCAATATAAAAACATTGGCTGTAAATATACTCTCCTCTTAACCACGCCCCCCACCCCTAAGAATTGGAGGTCTCAATGTTGGCAAGTATGTCAATATCTGACAAAATAAACACTACAAATTGTTTGCATTGGAACAAGTAGCTGACGCACACACTGCTCAGTCAATCAAATCATGTATAGATAAACAAATGTAATGTTTTTTTAACTTCAGGTAACATTTTATTAACACCTAAGTTAGTGTAAATCTACCGATTTATTGATTTGTTCTTGGGGATCAGGTCTACTGTCACAAAATACAACTATATTTTATGATCATGTCAAGGTCCTTTATCCTTTATACTTCATATTTTAGTCGACTAAATGTACTGAAAATTCAGTTGACTAAAACTAAATCAATCAAGATGACTGAAATATGACTAAAAATAAAAAATACATTGGCTTTGAAAAAAAAAATCTATGATTCAAGATGCTGTTTATCGTCCATTCTTTAACATGTACAAGACATATAAGAACTGAAATTCCATTTTCGGCACACTCCCACTAAGAGCAGACATACATTACAGGGAGACAAGAACAGGACCGCCAACCGATCAGCCACTTACGGCGCTCCTTAAAAAAAGGTGATATTCAGGAAGGTGGATAAGAGTATGACTATGACTCTAGCTACATTAAAAGCTTATACTTATGGAGGATATTGTGAATAAACTCAGAACGGGAAGTGAACAAACGTGTTAGCAACTGCTATGAAAAGTAAAAGGGTTAGGATTAAATAGGCTCTGCTTCTTCCGACTCCTTTTCGAACATGTTGAATTGAGAAACTGGAAATTGTTGGGAACCACCAATTCAAGGGATAATTTATTAAATATTTTTTTATCAATCAAACACGTTGTGGAAGTTGCCCTCCAGGGGCTTCTTCGGACCACCAAGCACTGACATGACAGCCCGTTTCAGGTTCACAAAATGGATTTCTTTTTCAATAAAGTCTGTCTCTTGCTTTCCAGCAATTGTTTTTGTGTCTGTCTCAGGCTCGCTCTCGCTCTAACTTCAACTCCAACACCCCTCGCCTCCTGGCTGCTGCCTTTTAACAGAGCGACAGGTGATTAGATAACCAGGCCCAGGTGGGCAATCTATGCACCTGTCACTGATTTCGAAGCCGGTCTTGGCACACCCTGCTTCGCTGCAGGCCCGCAGGCCACCCTCCTCCCCACACACAATATATATATATATATATATATATATATATATATATATATATATATATATATATATATATATATATATATAGATAGATATTTATGCATATATATATATATACAATTTTATATAATCTATAACACGTCTGTAGATTTTACAGTAAAAACTGGCAACTCAATCACTTGAATTTTACTGTAAAATATACAGTGTTGTACATAAAATGTTACAATTTATGAGAAACAGTATCATAACTGTTTTATTTATTTGGGCAACTGAGCTGCCAGTTGGTTTTTTTTACCGTAAAAAAATGTGGTACCGATTTATCACACCTTAGAAAAAACATTTGTAAATTTTACTTTCAAAATACTAGCAGCTCAGTCAACAGAATTTTGCCTTAAAAACAGTGGTGGGGTTATTTTAATTTAGAGTAAAATGATTTCAAAACCACTGTTAATGTTACCATTAAATATATTGACATTTTTGCAGTAAACAATTTGGTGGATCATAAGTCAAGCAGACATTTAAGTATTTATTTGTATTTTGGCAATTCAAATTCTTTGGAAAGTATGGTAATATAATATTTGTTGCAATATTGGATACAATTAAAGTTCAAAAGGTATGCAATGTATGCAGTGCATATGTTTTTCTGTCAAAATGGAATATACAAATACATTTACAGTAGTAAGAAAATATAAAGTACTTTATTGACACATTTTATTCGCAGGCACATATTTGTTCCCCAGGGCCCCTTGAATGTGAAACACACATATACATGGACTTCTAAAAAACAGTTAAAAGAAAATTTAGTCAACTTGAAACACTACAAGGCAGAGGTCATGCTGTTGATTTTTATGATGATCAACCATAAACTAAGCGTCGACAAAAGTGGAAAACCGAACCAATTTTGGGTGCCCGCTAAACCACACCAAACTTGGTGGAAACATGGCTGTAGTAAAGGTAAGAACCATCTGTTACTTTTTTTTTTTTTTTTTTCTGAGGTAAAAACAGGAGGCATCTATTTTGGACTTTCCAGTGGTCGATGCACTATGTGACTAAATTGTGGCGAGGCATCTGCTAAAGCGGAGGCCAACGTTTGAGAAAATATGACAATTATGTTGAGTGTGTTATGTAACATGACTAAATCAACAGTGTTGTGACCAACTGAAACACTTGTTGAGTTTAAGCACACAGGGACCGACACTGTCACCTGCCAACATATTTAGCTGAGTGTCCGTGACTATTTTCTATGCACTAATACAGTGGTTCTCAAATGGGGGTACGCAAACCCCTGGGTGTATTTGAAGGTATGCCAAGGGGTACTTGAGATTTTTCAAAAATAGTCTAAAAATAGCAACAATTCGAAAATCCTTTATAAATATAATTATTGAATGATACTTCAACAAAATATGAATGTAAGTTCATAAACTGTGAAAATAAATACAACAATTCAGTGTTGACTGCTAGATTTTTTGTGGACATGTTCTATAAACATAGTTTATGTTTAAAATATTATTTTTTTATGATGAAATGTTTAGAATTAAGTTCATGAATCCAGATGGATCTCTATTACAATCCCCAAAGACGGCACTTTAAGTTGATGATTACTTCTATGTGTAGAAATCTTCATTTATAATTGAATCACTTGTTTATTTTTCAACAAGTTTTTAGTTATTTTTATATCTTTTTTTCCAAATAGTTCAAGAAAGACAACTACAAATGAGCAATATTTTGCACTGTTATACAATATAATAAATCAAAAACTGATGACATATGTAACATGGTCAATTTCGTCTTGTAAATAATGTATTTGCTAATGTTTTATTATTGTTATATTAAACAAAATATGTAAATTACATGGAAACACCTGAATGTTGTTTGATGTTTTGTCAATGTGGAACCATTGTCTCGTTGTCCCTCCTACTGCAATAATTACTGTGACACTGTCTTTTTATATGCGTAGGACACGCCCTCCAACTTCCCTTTTTGTCTACGATAACGGGAGAGGAGCTCGACAATGGCCGAAAGTTTTTGATGACAATTGTATTCCGTATTATCAGTAAAGTGCAGTGGAGAAACCCATGGTGTCGGTCGTGTTCTATTAATCACACACAACGCAGAGGAAAAGACCACCGGTTACACACAGTGCTGTTTTTTACTTCTTTATCTCTTTTTTTTTTAACCAAAAATGCTTTGCTCTGATTAGGGGGTACTTGAATTAAAAACATGTTCACAGGGGGAACATCACTGAAAAAAGGTTGAGAACCACTGCACTAATATATCAATCGACCTCAAAAAGCATCAATTAACATATATAATAAGGTTTAAAAAAATAATAGGAAATACACATTTGCAGACCTTTGAGACACTTGTGATTAAGGCCTATATAAATAAACATTGACTGATTGATTCAAGGAATGGATATATTAGCACTTTATTGTCAGTGCCCCCACGGATCATGTTTTTGTTATGTTCCGTTAGTTTTGGACTCCCTTAGTTCCTGTTTTGTGCACTCCTGGGTTAATTTTTGTCACCATGGGGATTAATTGGGTTCACCTGCCTCTGGTTAGTGGTCCCACGCTCAGAGAGCTATTCATTCACCTTGCTTGCCACGCTCAGTCTGGCGTCATGGTTTGCGACATGCAACCTGTCTACGTATGATTTGTTTGTTTCATGCCACAGTTTCGTGAGTATTCCTTGTCCATAGTCTATACCAGAGGTCTCAAACTCAATTTACCAGGGGGCCACTGGATCCATAAACTGGGTGAGGCTGGGCCGCGAGAAAATAATCCTTAAAAAAATTTAACATGCACTTTTTAATGAATTTACCTTCTTTGAATGGCTTTACCGCCCTAGCAACATACTTGCCAACTCTCGCGATCTTTCCAGGAGACACCCGAATATCAGTGCCCCTCCCGACATTCTTCCGGGGCAATCATTCTCCCGGTATTCACCAGGACAACAATTTTAAGGGCGTGCCGTGATGGCACTGCCTTTAGCGTCCTCTACAACCTGCCGTCTCGTCCGCTTTTCCACCATACAAACAGTGTGCCAGCCCAGTCACACATTGTATGAGGCTTCTGCAGACCCACAGAAGTGACTGCAAGACATACTTGATCAACAGCCATACAGGTTACACTGAAGGTGGCCATATAAACAACTTTATCACTGTTACAAATATGCGCCACACTGTGAACCCACACCAAACAAGATTGACAAACCCATTTTGGGAGAACATCCACACTGTAACCAAACATAAACACAACAGAACAAATACCCAGAATCCAATGCAGCCCTAATTCTTCCGGGCTACAATAGTGGGCGGGGTTGGGGGGCGGCGGGGTGTATATTGTAGCCCGGAAGAGTTAGGGCTGCATGGGATTCTGGGTATTTGTTTTGTTGTGTTTATTTTGTGTTACGGTGCAGATGTTCTCCCAAAATGTGTTTGTCATTCTTGTTTGGTATGGGTTCACAGTGTGGCACATATTTTTAACAGTATTAAAGTTGTTTATACGGCCACCCTCAGTGTGACCTGTGTCGTTGTTGATCAACTATGTCTTGCAGTCGCTTACTGCGTATACAGAAGCCAAATACAGCATGTGGCTGGGCCTGTACAGGTTGTAGAGGATGTTAAAGGCAGTGCCTTTACGGTTCCCCCTTAATATTGTTGTTTGGGTGAAGTTTGGGGGAATGACTACCCCTGGAGGGGTACTGAAAATTGGGAGTCTCCCGGAAAATTCGAGGTTACACAAGTATGACGCTGTAAAGTGCCATTCATATAAAACTCGCGGGGTGCACCAACATAACATTTTCACATCAAGGTGCGGGCCGCAAAATAACGTCTTGTCGGCCGCGTGTTTGAGATCCCTGGTCTATACTAAGAGTTAGTTTTAGCTTCGAGTGCAATTAGGCACGTTGCTCTGTCGGCTCGCTTTATTTTTTTTGTACTCCTTTGATTTCTTGAGGAATAAATCGTGTTTTTACCTGCACGCCATGTCCGGAATAGTTTGTCTGCATTTCGGCAGAACAAACCCCGCACTAAGCTCCGAAAACCCTGTCCTGACACCAAGTACAACACAGCTAAATTTTCAGCACTTCCCATTCAAGACCAGACATACATTATAGAGAAACGCTGATTGGTCTCAAAAAAGTGGGAAAAGGTGGACGCGTTAAAGAAAAAGTCTATCCCGGATTAGGCTCCGGGGAGGGTTGTGGGGGTTGCTCAGTCTGGGGCCGGGAAAAAAAAAAATGATAGCCCCGATAAGCACATATACACATGTTTTGACACAGAAACCACAAGACTTGCAACAGCAGGAGAGTGGAGGGGTGCATCCGGTGTCGAAGCTGTGTGCTCCAGCCATCCGTCACATCTTAAGGGGTTTAGCGATGGCAAAGGCGTGGTGGGGTGGGGGGGGTGTACGTGCGTATATGTGGCAATCCTCGGTCCTGTCCTTGACTCTCATCCTATTTCTGCTCCTTTTTTATTTTTTTCCTATACATGATTCCTTGGCCCGCCTTGTCCACTATCACTACCGTCTGTATCTCTCGCAGCTCTTTCTCACGCCTACACTGGAAAGTCCCCAGAGTGAAGGAGCTGCACCAGGAGTTTCTGCAGTGTTTGGGTCACACTGGTGAGGGGAAGGCACGCTACTGGCAGCTGGCCTACCACATGAGAGGACCTTTTTTCAGTGTGTGTACACTGGTGTGTGAGGCGTGTGTGCGCGCTTCTGTATACATGTGTGGACAATAATAAGAGCCCTGCTGCCTGTAAGCCGCAACGCAGCAGCTGCACAGGCGTGCAGATTAGAGGCTTGTGCTGCACTGGATGTCCTAACTGAGTGGTTAGTTGGATGGATGAATCAACACACGGATGGACGGATAAATGGGGGCAAGAGGTTGGAAACTAGGGGTTCATTAGGCAATAGCTCCTAAACATTGTTTCAATACAACTGTCATGAGTTGCACTGCATTTGTCTCGTTTTCCCCGCGGTTATCAACTACTCTCAGTGAAGGACTTACTAATAAAGAATACCTTTGACTCACCACTTTTGACATTGCATCCTGGGATCCAATTTTGCTGTTTGATACAGCACCTCACTTAAATATTACTGATACACATGCTGAGATGAATCTATACAGAAAGGAAAATGTTAGATATGTCCGATAGTGGCTCTTTTGCCGATATCCGATATTCAGATATTGTCCAACTCATAATTACCGATACTGATATCAACCGATACCGATATAAACAGTCGTGGAATTAACACATTATTGTGCAGAATTTTGTTGTGATCCCCCGCTGGATGCATTAAACCAGTGTTTTTCAACTTTTTTGGAGCCCAGGCACATTTTTTGCGTTGAAAAAATGCGGAGGCACCCCTCCAGCAGAGATCATTAAAAGACGAAACTCAGTTGACAGTAAAAAGTTGTCGCAATTGTTGGATATGACTTTAAAGCATAAGCAAGCATGCATCACTATAGCTCTTGTCTCAAAGTAGGTGTACTGTCACCACCTGTCACATCACACCCTGACTTATTTGGACTTTTTTGCTGTTTTCCTGTGTGTAGTGTTTTAGTTCTTATTTTTGGTGTATTTTTCTCTTTTTTTGGTATTTTCCTTTGAGCGATATTTCCCGCATCTATTTTGTTTTAGTAATCAAGAATATTTCAGTTGTTTTTATACTTCTTTGTGGGGACATTGTCGATTGTCATGTCATGTTCGGATGTACATTGTCCTTGCCCTACAGTAAGTCTTTGCTGTCGTCCAGCATTCTGTTTTTGTTTACTTTGTAGCCAGTTCAGTTTTAGTTTCGTTCTGAATAGCCTTCTGTAAGATTCAATGCCTTTTCTTAGGAGCACTTACCTTGTGTTTATTTTTGGTTTAAGCATTATACAACTTTTTACCTTCACGCTGCCTTCCGCTGTTCCCGACATCTACAAAGCAATTAGCTACCGGCTGCCACCTACTGATATGGAAGAGTATTACACGTTTACTCTACCAAGCTCTATACAGCACCGACACTCAACAACAACACATCATTTGCAGGCTATAAATACTGGTTGGCAAAACATATTTTTAACCCAAATAGGTGAAATTAGATAATCTCCCACGGCACACCAGACTGGATCTCACGGCACACTAGTGTGCCACAGCACATTAGTTAAAAAATACTGCATTAAACAATGTAACAAGGTTTTCCAGAATAAATCAACTCAAGTTATGGAAAAAAATGCCAACATGTCAATGCCATATTTATTATTGAAGTCACAAAGTGACAAACTCTCATTAGCCACATAAAACACACTTGAAAAAAGCGTGATTTATCATCTCTAAAAGCCGAACAAAATATGGCTGTGAATGATAGACAAAATTAAAAACAAAAGATGCAGTTCCCCTTTAAGTGTTTTTTTTATGTGCTTGATATTTCTCTCATACGCCCATCATAATCATTAAGATGTGACTTTAAGGTTTTTTTACTTACGTATATGTCAAAATTAGTTGTTGACGAACCCCAAGATGCAGAGACGGAGGCAGGCATATAACAGGAAAACATGATTTAATTAAAATATTAGCACAAGAACAAACAAAAGGGTACTAACACAAAGCGCGCACAAGGCGGATAACAAACTAAGAGAGCTAGCATGGGAGCTAGAAAACAAAAAAAGAAACTTAGCATGGAGGCTAGCAAAAAACAAAAGGGAGCCTAGCACGGAAGCTAGCGGGTAACGAACAGGAAAACAGAAGTCGTTACTTGTAGAATGAAAACAAAACGGAAGCAGGGAACAAAAGACAGTAAGCTTCAAACAAACAAATATAGCTTACCGCTATGCTGCAATAAAACGACAGGGCAGGATAGCAACAACAAGAGCGACATGCGGCAATGACAATAATCCAGCAACTGACTCAAGACAAAGCAGGTACAAATATGAGCGGGCTGATTGACAACAGGTGTGGCCAAGTGCCAATTAGCCGCAGCTGAGGGAAAACAGCACACAAACACAAACAGGAAGCTGAACCAAAATAAGAGTGCTGACAGGAATTAAGGACAGGAAATACTAAAAACACACAGAGGAAAAACTAAAACACAAACAAACTGTCAGTGGCAAGCCCGACAGTATAAAATACTACACGGTCCAGCTCCAGCCTCTCTTGCTGATTGTATTGTACCATATATCCCGGCAACAAAACTGCGTTCAAAGAACTCTGTCTTATTAGTGATTCCCAGAGCCCAAAAAAAGTCTGCGGGGCTATATGGCGTTTTCTATTCGGGCTCCCGAGCGTTTTCTATTAGGGCTCCAGTACTCTGGAATGCCCTCCCGGTAACAGTTGGAGATGCTACCTCAGTAGAAGTATCTAAGTCCCATCTTAAAACGAATTTGTATACTCGAGCCTTTAAATTGACCCCCTTTTTAGACCAGTTGATCTGCCTTTTCTTCTTTTTCTGCTCTGCCTCCCGCTCCCTTATGGGGGGGGCACATGTCTGGTGGCCATGGATGAAGTGCTGGTTGTCCAGAGTCGGGATCCGGGGTGGACCGCTTGCCTGTGCATCAGTTGGGGACATATTTGCGCTGCAGACCTGACTCCGCTCAGGGTGGTCTCCTGCTGGCCCCACTATGGACTGGACTTTCACTGTTATATTCGATCCATTATGGACTGAACTTTCACAATATTATGCTTGACCCACTCGACGTCCATTGCACCGGTCTCCCCTACGGGAGTGGGGGGAGGGGGGTGTCACCCACATCTGGGGTCCTCTACTACTGGGTTGAGTTTTTCTTTGCCCTGATGTGGGATCTGAACCGAGGATGTTGTTGTGGCTTGTGCAGCCCTTTGAGACACGTGTGATTTAAGGCTGTATAAATAAACATTGATTGATCATTGATTGATCATTGATTGATCCCACATAAGTTAGGTAAAAATATCTAAAGTCGTGAATGAAGGCAGGTTGTGTAAAAATTATGGATCATGGAGTTTTACTATCACGTGTGAACGTCCTTAAAATAAAGATAACACTTTAAATATGAAAAGGCCATATCAATCTTGGCAGTGTTTCTCACGTTAACGTGTGTCGCCATGTAGTGTGTGTATGCACACAGCTTCTTCTTCCTGGCTGGATGTGAATAATAACCCGTGGATGAAACTTTGTTTTACCGAATTAGTGGAGCCATCGTCTTATTGTTTGTGATGTTAAGACTTATGTTTGGTACAAATATCTGTGATGCATTGAGGCGTCAAAGGGGCTTGACAGCTGTTTGCGTGTGTCTGTGTGTATGTGTGTTTATGCAGAGGAGCATGAAAGTTTGATATTAACTGTCAACAAATCAATTAAATCAATTGCTGGGTGCTGTATAATATTTGCTGTGGAGGTCGTCCTCCAGAGGGTTCCTCAGACCACCAAGCACTGACAGGACAGCCCGGTTCAGAGTTACAACACTCTTTTATTTCCGTGATAAAGTCTCTTGCTTTTCAGCAATTGTTCTGTGTTTGTCTGCGGCTCGGTCTCACTCTTGCTCCAACTCCAACACCCCTCTCCTCACCGGCTGCTGCCTTTTAACAGAGCGACAGGTGATTAAATAAGCAGGCTCAGGCGGGCCATCCACGCACCTGTCGCTGATCTCGAAGCCGGTACTGGCACACCCTGTTTTGCTGCAGGTCCGCAGGCCACGCCCCCCTCCACATGTGCATTATTTTTAAACAGATCACCGTCCAGATGAAATTGTATGTATTGTCAAGTGAATTATATTTAAATAAAACATTTTTCTCGAGATCCTCAAAGCACTTTACAATGTGATACCCATTATCTACATTTTTAAGCTACATTTAAACCAGTGTGGGTGTCACTGGGGGAAAGGCAGGGAAAGTGCTTTGCTCAAGGACACAACGGCGGTGCCTAGGTCACCTAATCTCAATGTATGTTTACAGTTGTCTCAATTAAAGGGGCTGTTTGCAACATTTATACAGATGTCTAACTTTCCAATGTATTTTGCAAAGTATATCCCGCCCCTTCTGGCTTCTGGGACAACATGACATAACTATGTACGTATGACGTAACCCACCATGGCGCCGCTGTAGTGGCTGTTGGTGGCAGGAGCTCTGTGCTCTTGTATCATCATTTTGTGTTCCTGATGTTGTTGTTTTTTGTTTTTTTGTGCTTTTTTTTGCCTTTTGGTTCGAGACCCTTTGGGACTGTGCGACAAGGGGTGGCACACTCGTGACTTCTGAGGTGCTTTTTGGTGAACTTCTGGATCTGCCTCCCGGGAGCCATAGAGACCAGCTGCTGGGTCTCTGCCGCACCAGAGTCAGTTTGGAGAGACTGGAGGAGATGTAGATGAAGAGACAGGGCTGCGGAGCTAGCCCTGAGCGGCAAGACGGACAAGCTTCACAGTGTCTTGTCTGAATGAGCGGGTATTGGACACTTCGGTCTCCTTAGATGGATCCTCGCTCATCCATGCAGACCGAGAGTTAGTGGTGGAGTCGGCTCTCTTGGTTGCTTTGTTGGGTCTGCTCCTGTCTCTGGCCATGCTCCCCTCAACACAGCAGACGATGGCATGGAACGCCGCAGAGGCCACCACAGTGTATTTGGGTATTTTTTTGTTGTTGTTTTCCTTTTGTAGCTGTATGTAGAAATGAGTGGCAGCAGAGTTGCATCAGCTCTGCTCTTTTAATGCCTTCAATGTCGTTTGTTTTGTTTAATGTTTCCTTCTTGCACAAGTGTATGTGGGCTATGGCAAAGAGGTTGGTTTTTTTTGGCCTCAGTCCGGACCCCCTCTCCAGGAGCCCAAGCTTAGACTAAAAGACTAAATATGTTTTTCTTCGTACTGTCCCCGCTCCCTATCCCAGCATTTACTTGTTTCTCACCTTTTTTAAACGGGGCGTCGGAAGTTGGCAGACCCATCAGCGATCCTGTTCTGTCTCCCTGTAATGTTTGTCTGATTTTGAATGGGATTAATAAAGTACTTCTGATTCTAGTTCCGATGTACACATGTACGTGCATTAGCTTTGGTTAATGCTAGCTAATAATAGCGATTTGGATAATTAGTTTTAGCTGTCATTGAATGCATATCATAACAACAACACGACTGCAAATTTTTCGTTGCTTCTCCTCGACTGCTTTTGTATGTGTGCACGCACTCTCTGTGCATACGTTTGACAAGACAGGGTGAGTGACCACCGTCAATACCAATCATTTTTTTCAGGCCGGTAAAATTGACTACACTAACTTGGTAATTGTGAGGAAATACAGACTGTTTTAACACAAATGTGTCCTGTCTAACCACTAATGATAACATAAACTGTCCAATGGTGTTGTAAAACTGGAACTGTGAGCAAGTCGCAAACAGCCCCTTTAAGGGGATTAGAAGAGATGATTGTAGCTGAGATAGGCGCCAGCGCCCCCCGCGACCCCGAAAGGGAATAAGCGGTAGAAAATGGATGGATGGATGGATGGATAAAAGCTTTCTTGAAGTTTTTAAAAATCCTTTTGATAAATGTGGTGTACGCTGCATTAAAACTTCAAGTGCGATATAATGTTTCACCTTCCAGGGGCGTTGAACTTATTCTGTCCTCAAAAACGCATACTTTTGTCTGAGGTCAAAGGATATGTTGAGATCAAAAGCCAGGACTGCACAGGCACGCACGTTACTAATAGAGACAGGAGCTCTAAAGAAAGAAAAAAACGTGACTATCACATGATGGCTGTAGTCTGCAACCTTACAGGAAGAGTCTCTACAAATCAGAATAAATAACCACTTACCTGATTCCCATATAAGTAATTATTATCCAGTGCAAGAAGACTAACATCATACTCAAGCATTAACAAGCATTAACAAAAAAACATTAAGTTGTATATTTTTTATCTTAGACTATAATGTTTTTTGCTGAGCGGGTCTACGTTTCCAGGGCCCCTGGGTATTGCCGTCCACTCTTCCAAATGCCCCCTTGGTAAGGGGCCAGCTGGGTATGGTCTTTCTTCGTGGTCTGTCATGGCGCCTCGGTGAGTCCTGTGACAGGCTGTGGAAGTGGCCTTGTGTGTCAGCATGTCTGTGATCTGCTCCTGTTTTTCTTTTTGTTTTTTTCCTCCCTCATGCGGAGGCTCTGTCTTGACAGTTGCTGGATGTTCCATCTCCATTGTTGGGGTCCCTGCAGGGATGGGGGTGGGTGGTTTCTGTGGCCCCGCGCTGGGCGGTCCAGCTCAGGCAAACATACATACATGCATGCACACATTTTCACATTTGCTTCTCCCAATATTGTGGCTGTTTTGATGATCAGCATGTACTCTGCGTAATAAAGAAAATGGCAACGCAAAATGGATTGCATGCCTTATTCTGCTCACTTCACAATCACAATCCACTTTGCAAATGTTTAGTAATCAGCTTTGCGTGTGCTATCAAGTTTGCACATGCCAACTTTTAGGTGAATCCGGCCTTTAAGGGGCCATGATAATTCCTTAAAAATAGGTCATAAAGTAGTAAATTGAAATATGTGGGGACATTTTTTACTGGATACTTTCTAATGCACTTCTGCGTTGGATACTTTTTATTTATACAAAACTTTAAATACTTGTTTATTTTGACAAATGTGCTGATTTAGACTGAAGTATTGTTCAAATAAAGACACTTGATTCGTATGTCTTGCCTGTGTGCTTAAGTGGTGTGGAGCTGCTAGCTTTGTATCCTATCCTAGTATTCAGGTTTACCTTTTGTAAAGGACATCACTAAAATACAGTTTGTATATTTGCATGTCAAATGACACATTATCTGTACGTAATTTTGGCTGCATTTCTAGTAGTTGTTCTAGACCTCAGCAAATGTTACCCAGTTTGCCAAAGATTGTAATAAAACCATTAGAAGAAGACAGCCTGCCGTTTCCTTGAACTTGGACACACACACATCTATACTTTTGGACATTCTAAGCCTGTCGTTTCCAGGACTTATCGCTCCCTCTGAGAAGCCTCCGTTATACTAATGTTCTCCAATGGTGTAAATGTGCTTAATAAATATTACATTTCGAAATTTCTGTCAACACTAATATAGTCACTTACATCATGTGTTGCCTTCATTATAAGACTTATAGTCTCCCAGTCTGTGGAACGCTCTCCCTGACCACCTGAAGGCACCACAGACTGTGAATGCTTTAAAAAAAGGCTTAAAACCCCTTATTTAAAAAAATAATAATACTTTTTTAGATGTATGCATACTACTTCTAGCTAGTTGACTGTTGTAGTTTTTATTTTTTTTTTATTTTTTATTATCTTTTTGTTTTTAATTTTTTAATACACTGTAGCACTTTGAGGTTGTTTACCCAATATGAAGTGTTTTTTACCAATAAAATATATTATTATGATTATTATTATTATTATTATTATTAGTATTATTATTATTATTATATTAGGCTTTAAATTTTCGAGTCTCAGATTTGTTTCTTTTATTTTTGGTCCAATATGGCTCTTTCAACATTTTGGATTGTTGACCCCCGGACGAGTAGTATGTACTATGTCTAATACAGCATGTGTGTGTACATGTTTCCTTTCTCCCACATGTGTTCGAACAAAGTTCCACACTAATCTACTCTACCTAACAGGCTTGACTAGATTATGGGTGTATTTTACCGTATTAAATATGTGCCATGACAGTATGGTTTATGGCCTTGAACATGTTCAAAATGGCCAAAATGTGCGCTCTGTGCACCATCTTTGATGTGGGGGTGGAGATTAAGTACCTGTGATGCGGGCTGAGGCTTAATGATAGGGTGAGGCCTAGTCCCATCAGCGGGATGGATGGTTGTCACTTTTGAAGATTGAGATAAAATTATTAGCTAAATGGCCAACGCACTCCCTCATGCTCACACTTGCATGTTTGCTGATATCAGGGATATAAATCTGTCTTTCCTAACACACTAACATACACTACATTGCCAAAAGTATTTAGCCACCTGCCTTTACTCAACTGAACTTGAAGTGCCATTCCATGGAATTGTCCAAAATGTTTTGATATTCTGGAGCATTCAAAGTTCCTTTCACTGGAACCATATGTCCTGGTAAGAAATCTGCGTTCAAAAGACTCCGGCTTATTAGTGATTCCTAAAGCCCAAAAAAAGTCTGCGGGCCATAGAGCTTTTTCCGTTCGGGCTCCAGTACTCTGGAATGCCCTCCCGGTAACAGTTCGAGATGCTACCTCAGTAGAAGCATTTAAGTCTCACCTTAAAGCTCATTTGTATACTCTGGCCTTTAAATAGACCTCCTTTTTAGACCAGTTGATCTGCCGCTTCTTTTCTTTTTCTCCTCTGTCCCCCCACTCTCTTGTGGAGGGGGTCCGGTCCGATGACCATGGATGAAGTACTGGCTGTCCAGAGTCGAGACCCAGGATGGACCCCTCGTCGGGACCCAGGATGGACCGCTCGCCTGTGTATCGGTTGGGGACATCTCTACGCTGCTGATCCGCCTCCGCTTGGGATGGTTTCCTGTGGACGGGACTCTCGCTGCTGTCTTGGATCCGCTTTGAACTGAACTCTCGCGGCTGTGTTGGAGCCACTATGGATTGAACTTTCACAGTATCATGTTAGACCCGCTCGACATCCATTGCTTTCGGTCCCCTAGAGAGGGGGGGTTTCCCACATTTGAGGCCCTCTCCAAGGTTTCTCTTAGTCATCATTGTCACTGGCGTCCCACTGGGTGTGAATTCACCCTGCCCACTGGGTGTGAGTTTTCCTTGCCCTTATGTGGGTTCTTCCGAGGATGTCGTAGTCGTAGTGGTTTGTACAGTCCTTTGAGACATTTGTGATTTAAGGCTTCATAAATAAACATTGATTGATTGAACTAAGGGGCCAAGCCCAACTCCTGAAAAACCAACACCACACCATAATTCCTCCTCTGCCAAATTTCACACTAGGTACAATGCAGTCCGAAATGTAGCGTTCTCCTAGTAACCTCCAAACCCAGACTCAACCATCAGATTTCCAGATGAAAAAGCATGATTCATCAGTCCAGAGAACACGTCTCTACAGTTCTAGAGTCCAGTGGCAACATGCTTTACACCAAAGCTTCCCACGCTTTGTACTGGACTTGGTGATGTATGGCTTAGATGCAGCTGCTCAGCCATGGAAACACATTCCATGAAGCTCTCTGCGTACTGTACGTGGGCTAATAGGAAGGTCACATGAAGTTTGGAGCTCTGTAGCAACTGACTGTGCAGAAAGTCTTTGCACTATGCGCTACAGCATCCGCTGACCCCTCTCTGTCAGCTTATGTGGCCCACCACTTGGTGGCTGACTTGTTGTTGTTCCCAAACTTTTCACTTTCCTTATAATAAAGTTAAAATTGGAAAATTAAGGAGCGAGGAAATTTCACAACTGGATTTGTCGCACTGGTGGCATTACATGACAGTTACACGCTGGAAATCACATTCTTTCACAAATGTTTGTAGAAACAGTTTCCATTAGAGATGTCCGATAAATGCTTTAAAATGTAACATCGGAAATTATCGGTATCGGTTTAAAAAAGTAAAATTCATGACTTTTTAAAACGCCGCTCTACGGACCGGTACATATCCGGTAAAAAAACGGACGTAGGCTAGTATACTCTGGACTGAAGCTGTGTGCCTTCATTGTTTTTGTAGCTGTTGTTTTGAGGCATGTTTAAAAAAAATAAAAATAATGCACTTTGTTAAAGTCAAAGTATAGTTTTTTTCCCATAGTTGTAGTGGGTATTAGGATTATCTCAGGGAGAGCATGTCCCAAATTCCAAGCTGATGTTTTGAAGAATGTTAAAACAAATAATGCACTTTGTGACTTCAATGATAAATATGGCAGTGCCATGTTTACACTTTTTTCCATAACTGGTGTTCAATCAATCAATCAGTCAATCAATGATTATTTATTTTGCCCTAAATCATTAGTGTCTCAAAGCGCTGCGCAAACAACAACACAGACCACAACGACATCCTCGGTAGAGCCCAAATAAGGGCAAGGAAAAACTCACATCCAGTGGGACATCGGTGACAGTGAAAATGATGACTATGAGAAACCTTGGACAGGACCGCATATATGGGCAACCCTAACCCCCCCGGGCCCTTGCCACATCAGTGGACCGAAAGCAATGGATGTCGAGCGGGTCTAACATGATACTGTGTTGAAGTTGTTCTCTTATTAGTTTTTGATTGATTGATTGAAAATTGTATTAGTAGATTGCACAGTACAGTACATATTCCGTACCATTGACCACTAAATGGTGACACCCGGATAAGTTTTTCAACTTGTTTAAGTCGGGGTCCACGTTTATCAATTCATGGTAAAGTTACATTGTTTAATGCATCCAGCGGGGCATCATAACTGTCACGCCTGTAAGATTATGTTTAGTTTTTTGCCATGTTTGGTCAGGTTATGTTTAGTTTTTTGGACATTTAGTTCTGTTTTTGCACTTCCTGGTTTGTTTTAGTCTCCATGCCAACCCATTAGTTTCACCTGGTCTCCTAGTCACGTCCCTGTCCTCAGCCTCCCACCTGTTTTCACTAATCATCACAGCTGCTATTTAAGCCATTGTTTTTCTGTCTTCGTGCTGGCAACTTCATCTACCTATCCTGCACTTACCCATTCTGTTCCTACCTTCATGCCCTCGTTCACAGTTCCATGTCATGTACGTTTTTGTTTATAGTTCATAGTTAATTGTCTTTGTGCTAAATCTTTTGTTTATGCAAGTGTTTGTTCCCATAGCCAAGTTGTGTACCTCCATTGTGAGTGCTTTTTGTTTGTCTTTTGTTAGTTATAGTGTTAAAATAAAAAGATGTACTCACATTCACGTCTCGCTCGTGCCAAATTCCCTCTGCGTCGAAGAAAAAAACCTTAATCCAAGTCTAAGTTTGACAACAACAAAACTAGGCATAATAATGTGTTAATTTCACGACTGTATACATCGGTATGGGTTGATATTGAAATCGGCAATAAAGAGTTGCACAATATCGGATATCGGCAAAAAAGCCATTATTGGACATTTCGAGTCTCCATGCCTAAGTGCTTGGGGCCAAGTGATCAGGACACCTGATTGACATAATTTGAATAAGTGGCCAAATACTTTTGGCAACATAGTGAACGAAGGTTTCTTAAAAAGATCCACGCAGTTGTTCTGATAAAGCTTTTCCGTATTACACTTACGCAAACATATTTTATCCTGGGAAAATTAATAAGGACAAGGCCGTAACCCAGTGATGCGCTCAAGGGATTACGCTGCTGCACTTTGTTTGACATCCCAATGTGTTATTATGAAGAGTTATTTATAATTCATTCCAGGTTGTTTTGTGCAAGCCAAATCACATTTTTGTTAGTCTTCCCCCATGGCTCTTGACATTTGCAAACCCTTTCTCCTGATATTAAATGTTACTGGAACGAGAACCTAGACTTACCGTAAGGGTCTCTTTGTGTGTTTGTGTTGCGTCACTGTTGTTGGGATGTAGTCACAAAGTGAGGTCGAAGGTCAAATGACGTCCCACTCGCCTTGACAGGGTTGACCTTATTTCCTGTAGTTACAAGCTTCATGTGTGGCTCCCGCATTTAGGAGCGAAGTAAAGCGAGGGAGACGAGCTTCATGGATGGAGAAAAAGTTCATATGGGGTATTTAATGGGCAGGACCTAATGACACAATTGTATCCAGATGATGCAGTTGGGAGTGGGATCTTTTCTCACAGGCCAGTTGTACACACAGTCGGAGATTGTCTTATTATATAGATTGACTCATAATTGCTTTCATAATTTTTAAACAAACTTTTAACTTTTGGTGTACGACAAAGGCTGTATAAACCAAATTTGGCCTAGCAGCAAGATTTGACCAAATGTTGCATCAACAAGTAAATGTCATTTAAAACAGTAAAGAATACATTTGACATTTCAATTGGAATTCTTACTGCATATTCTTGATTTATCATACCAGTGGTTCTCAAATGGGGGTACGTGTACCCCTGGGGGTACTTGAAGGTATGCCAAGGGGTATGTGAGATTTTTTTCAAAATATTATAAAAATAGCAACAATTCAAAAGTCCTTTGTAAATATATTTATTCAATAATACTTCAACAAAATATTAATGTAAGTTCATAAACTGTGAAAAAAAAATGCACCAACGCAATATTCAGTGTTGACAGCTAGATTTTTTGTGGACATGTTCCATAAATATTGATGTTAAAGATTTATTTTTTTGTGAAGAAATGTTTAGAATTAGGTTCATGCATCCAGATGGATCTCTATTACGATCCCCAAAGAGGGCACTTTTAGTTGATGATTACTTCTACGTGTAGAAACCTTTATTTATAATTGAAACCCTCATTTATTTTTCAACAAGTTTTTATTTATTTGTACCTTCTTTTTTTCCAAAAAGTTCAAGCAAGACCACTACAAATTGTCACGCCTATGGTTCATGTTTTGTTTTGGTCATACTATGTTTACTTTTTTGGACATTTAGTTCTGTTTTGCATTTCCTTGTTTGTCTTGTTACCATGCCAACTGATTTAGTTTTCATCTGTCATGTCTGATCATAAGTTTTGTATGGCCATACTACCCTGAGCATCCCCAATCTCATCTGTTCTCAAAGCTAAGCAGCATTTGGCCTGGTTAGTACTTGGATGGGAGACTGCCTAGGAATACCAGGTGCTTTTGACCTTTGGACTCTAAGTTCCTTTTTTTTTTCACTCCCTGTTTTGTTACCATGACGACCAAGCAGTTCACCTGTCTTGTCTCACACCTATTTTCACTTATCATGTTCATTATTTAAGCCACAGTTACTAGGTAGTCAGTCTGGCAACATCACCTCCTTCACGACCTCGATTATCATGCCTTGCTATGCTGTTCATTTTGTCCGCGTAAGTTTTGGTCATTCATGCCATAGCACAAGTGTTTTGTTTCATGTTTATAGTTTATAGCCTTTGTGCTAATCTTTTGTTTCATAGCCCAAGTTTTGTACCTCCATTGTGTTGCGCTTTTTGTTTGTTCCTGTTTTTAGTTTATGAGTAAATAAATTAAATATGTACCTACCTTCACGCCGTTTCCACTCCATTCGCACCTCGGGAAAACAACCCAAGACCAAGTCCAAGCCTGACACAAATGGGCAATATTTTGCACTGTTATACAATTTAATAAATCAGAAACTGATGACATAGTGCAGTATGTTACTTCTTTATCTCTATTTTTCAACCAAAAATGCTTTGCTCTGGTTAGGGAGTACTTGAATTAAAAAAATGTTCACAGGGGGTACATCACTGAAATAAGGTTGAGAACCACTGTATTATACTATATAAAAATAACTAAAACTATAGTCTTATTATTATTATCATTATATTGGTAACACTTTAGTATGGGGAACATATTCACCATTTATTAGTTGCTTATAAACATGCAAATTAGTAACATATTGGCTCTTAATTAGTCATTATTAAGTATTTATTAATGCCTTATTCTGCATGGCCTTGTTATAAAACCAGTAAGCCAGTCTTCCCTCAATACACTCAACACTAACCCTAACCCTTATACGTTCCCCTAGTGTCCAAATAACTCTAAATTAAGTCTTTGTTACTTAAAATATGTTCCCCATACTAAAGTGTTACCATTATATTTTATGACATAAGCAAGTATTTTAGTTTTTTTTACTCTGACCCCCATACTGTTTGGTAGATAATGGACTCAGCATCACCACCTGGGTGTTATTGGTCACATAAAAGCCACAATTAACACCCCGTCACCGTCATTAAGTAATTTACTGCTTAAATTACAGAGAGAAAGAATACCAGAAAAAAATGGGGAAAAAAAACCTGGAATGGGAGGGATCCCTGCAGGTCAAACTGTGTCATCAACACTCTTAGGGAAATTAGTTCAGCGTATCTAAAGTGGCTTTGAGTTTAGGGAGTTTAGAACCCTTCCACAAAGTCAGAGATGCTCCAGTTCTACAGTATCATATGTTTACATTGAAATTTTAAGAGCACAGTATATAATTTTTGAAAATGTTTAAGTTGTTTTAGGATAGAGATTTTTATGTTTGACTTACCGTATTTTCCGGACCATAAGCCGCGTATAAGGCGCACTGTCGATGAATTACCTATTTTTGATCTTTTTTTGTATATATATTAGGCGGGTTATAGTGTGCATTTAAGGAGTCATATTATTTTAATTGTTTTCTAAATTGAAAACACTTCATTGTGGTCTACATCAGTGTTTTTCAACCACTGTGTGCCGTGGGAAATTATGCAACTTCACCTAATTGGTCCCAAAAATATTTTTTTCAAATCAATAGTTATAATCTGCAAATAATGTGCCGTTGTAGTGTCTGTGCTGTGTAGAGCTCGGCAGGGTAACCACATAATACTCCATGTCAGTAGGTGGCAGCAGGCAGTTAATTGCTTTGCAAAAGTCGGAATGTGTTGGGTGAGACGAGGATGGTTTGTTGTGATCCAATATGCATGTCAAAACGTATATAGTGCTTAAACCAAAAATACACACAAGGAAAAGGCAATGAAGCATAAGAATGGCTACGCAAAACACAAGTAAAACTGAACTGGATACCAAGTAAACAGAAAGAAAATGCTGGACGACAGCAAAAACTTACGACGTCCACAAAGTACATCCGTACATGACGTGACAATCAACAATGTCCACACAAAGAAGGATAGCAACAACCTAAATAGCCTTACTTGCTAACACAAAGCCGGTGCGGGGAATAGCGCTCAAAGGAAGACATGAAACTGCTCCAGGAAAACACCAACAAAACAGGTGGGGCCACCAAAATAACAGCGCAAGACAAAAACTAAAGCACTACACAGGAAAATACCAACAGACTCAAAATAAGGCAAAACGACCTGGTGGAGATTCATTTTTAACGTTTTCTGCTGGTGGTGTGCCTCCGGAATTTTTAATGAAAAAAAACATGCCTTGAAAAACGCTGGTCTACATAACATTTAATGGTTGTTTTTTGGTCAAAATGTTGCAAAGATTATGTTTAATAACATAATCTTCAAGCCGCTTTCTGACAGTCGCTGCCGGATACGCCAATTTGTGGGCGGTCTTATGTACGTGGCTCACCTTCGACTGTGTCTTCTCCCCGTCATCTTTGTTGTAGCGGTGTAGCGTGCAAGGACGGGAGTGGAAGAAGTGTCATAAAATGGAGCTAACTGTTTTAATAACATTCAGACTTTACTTCAATCAATAATAGAGCAGCATCTCCTTATCCGGAAACAACTACCGTCCGACCGAAAGTCTCTAATAACTAAAGTTCGTTGGGTGAATAATATAAACTCACTACACCGGTATGTTTTAGTGTTTTCGTCCCAGAACGTAAGAGAAGACATGATAATATGTATTAATGTATGTATCAAGCTAGTTGTTAATTAGGCCATATGTATACTCGTTACCAACCGCATTCATAATATACCCAAGGAGTATGCAATATGGATGTTGTTACGTACGGCGGGGGAAGGAGACGACACCACGGCAGGGATCAGTTCAATAGGTTTATTGATGCTGATGAATAGTGAATAGTTGGGGTGTGCATGATACTCTACGTGAATGGTGCAAGACGAGTTGTAGAATTAAGAATGTAAATTTTACCAGAGTTTGTTGTATGTGTGTGTTGGATGAATCCTTCGTCAGACCAAAGGGGTAAGGTGAGAAGGCAGTTCATAGGCAAGCGAGAGGTCGAAGGCTGGAGAAAAGCTACAAGGTGTGTGTCCAAGCTGGGGCGTAAGATCGAGGGAAGCAGTCCAAAATCCAGTGGGAAGTCGAGGTACACAGCTTGGTCACGGGAAACAGATGAAGCGCTACGGTGAACACAGAGGACATAAGACACGTCACAGGGAAAGCAAGTACACAACCAGAGATGGGATGCTTACTACGTTAACTACGTTCCGGCACTGGATCTTCAAGTCCGCTGGTCTTTATGCTGTCTGCCCTTATCATAACCAGGTGCGCTGATTGATGATTGCCTGCAGGCATGCAGGTGAATATCCGGCGCGTTTCTAGCGGAGGTGCCGGCTGCGCTTGCAGCAGATGACATGCGGGATTGCGCATGCGCCTAGACGGATGTTAATCGAATTCAACTCACGAGTCCATTACATTCTGACTCTAGGGGCGACGATTCGACTCAAATCGATTCTCGATTTAAATTGATTCTTGCAATAAATTAGTTGGTAAACAGATTACAAGAAAACCTTTCTTTTTCAAAACAGGGTATAGCTCTTCTTGGATGGCCTACAAAACATATTTTAAAACATGTACACGTAAAATATACTTCATATTTTCTGGTCAGCTTCTTGATTCATTTGAGCACTGCTGCCACCTAGCAGGAGGTTGATGTATCGTTTAAGCATGAATAAAGACATCAATACTGGAACTCTACTTGCTTCTCAAAGTCCACCTGACTCCCCCAGGGGAACCAGCCCTAATTTTGAGCTGCTGGACTATGTCATGTTGTGTGGTGTAATTAGTGATTGTGTGGTTGTCGCTTCTACAGAAAAAAAAACAAGCTATAAAACTCCCACTGTTTAAAAGAGACAATGCACATGTCCCCTACAGGGTATAACCTTTGGTAAAGGTTATTTATGCTACGTTTTTACAGCACAGGAACAGCTTGTGAACAAACCGAAGGGGGCAAATTTGAGGAGGATAAGAGTGTCCTGTATCACCTTGGTTACAGAATAGTGAAAAACTGCAGCCATATTTATTTTTGGTAATTTTCTTGCAATTTATGCTCAAAAGTTTAGATTTTCCAATCCAGTGCCAAGTTAATGTTTTATATATATATATATATATATATATATATATATAAATGTTTACAATTGTGTATGGCTGAGAATGAATTGAAGCATTTTGTAAGGACGGTTTGGGATCAGTTAGCACTCAGTAACTAACAGTGTGATTGTAAGCATAAGTGTTTGTTTATTTTTAATATTTGACCTTAAATTGACTGGCGACCAGTCCACACAATCCAGAGATATTTTATTATTTTGGGGGCCACATTTCCAAAAAACTAAGGACCGAAGGGCAGACTTTTCCCTTCACTGTTGGTCTTATGTTGCATATTCTGGAGAACCAGCGTCCTGGACACCAGATCGTGGACTATTGATTTTGTCAGAGTTGCAGGAGTGCTGTGCTGTTTTAAAGAGCCTCAGCACTAAAGACAGTCAAATTTGATTCCTATGATAGTATTGTAATATTTTTAAGAGTCTGCTGATCGACAGGCGGATCGGTGCGGCGTCTTCAGTAATGCGGACGTTGTACCGATCCGTTGTGGTGAAGAAGGAGCTGAGCCGGAAGTCAAAGCTCTCTATTTACCGGTCGATCTACGTTCCCATCCTCACCTATGGTCATGAGGTTTGGGTCATGACCGTAAGGATAAGATCACGGGTACAAGCGGCCGAAATGAGTTTCCTCCGCCGTGTGGCGGAGCTCTCCCTTAGAGATAGGGTGAGAAGCTCTGCCATCCGGGAGGAACTCAAAGCAAAGCCGCTGCTCCTTCACATCGAGAGGAGCCAGATGAGGTGGTTCGGGCATCTGGTCAGGATGCCACCCGAACGCCTCCATAGGGAGGTGTTTAGGGCACATCCAACCGGTAGGAGTCCACGGGGACACGTTGGGAAGACGATGTCTCACGGCTGGCCTGGGAACGCCTCGGCATCCCCTGGGAAGAGCTAGACGAAGTGGCTGGGGAGAGGGAAGTCTGGGTTTCCCTGCTTAGGCTGCTGCCCCCGCAACCTGACCTCGGATAAGCGGAAGAAGATGGATGGATGGATGGATGCTGCAAAATGATAGTCAACGTTTTTTGACTGAACTCGTGGACCAACAGTTGAATAGTCCAAATAATGAAAAAGAGGAGACCTAAAATGGAACCTTGAGGAACACTAGCATAAATAAAGAAGCTGAACAAATGACTACTGAATGTTTCTGAAGTAAACAGGCTACAGCAAAACCTTTGATACATAAAAACGTACATCACATTATAAAGAAAATTGTTTCAAAGAAAGCAAAAAACAGGAGAGGATTTAAAGTGGTGCCTTGAGGAACACCTCAGTTATGTAAATGAAAGGTCTTGACTCCAGTGTTCTATGTTTGCTGGCAAAGTTAAAATGTCAATTCAAGGATCTGACATTGTGTTTACAGTGGTCTGAGTAAATGGTAAATGGGTTGTACTTGTATAGCGCTTTTCTACCTTTAAGGTACTCAAAGTGCTTTGACACTACTTCCACATTTACCCATTCACACACACTGATGGAGGGAGCTGCCATGCAAAGCGCTAACCAGCACCCATCAGGAGCAAGGGTGAAGTGTCTTGCTCAGGACACAACGGACGTGACGAGGTTGGTACTAGGTAGGGATTAAACTAGGGACCCTCGGGTTGAGCTCGGCCACTCTCCCAACTACGCCACGCCGTCCCTCTATACATTAGAGTTTTTAGAAATTTGCTGCTGCTCACTGCTCCCCTCACATCCCAGTGGGTGGAACAAGGGGATTGGTCAAATGCAGAGGGTAATTTCACCACACCTAGTGTGTGTGACTATCAGTGGAACTTTAACTTGAACTTTAAAAAGGGTTCTGCCATTGGGTGCTCGGTGTGTGTGTATCAGTGTTGTCCCGATACCAATATTTTGGTACCGGTACCAAAAGTATTTCGATACTTTTCGGTACTTTTCAGTACTTTTCTATATAAAGGGGACCACAAAAATGGCATTATTGGCTGTATCCATTCCCATCCATTTTTCTAACACTTATTCCCTTTGGGGTCGCGGGGGGCGCTGGTGCCTATCTCATCTACAATTGGGCGGAAGGTAGCGTACACCCTGGACAAGTCGCCACCTAATCGCAGGGCCAACACAGATAGACAGACAACATTCACACTCACATTCACACACTAGGACCAATTTAGTGTTGCCAATCAACCTATCCCCAGGTGCATGTTTTTGGAGGTGGGAGGAAGCCGGAGTACCTGAAGGAAACCCGCGCGTTCACGGGGAGAACATGCAAACTCCACACAGAAAGATCCGGAGCCCGGGATTGAACCCAGGACTACTCAGGACCTTCGTATTGTGAGGCAGACGCACTAACCCCTCTTCCACTGTGAAGCCCTATTGGCTTTATTTTAACAAAAAAAATCCTACGGTACATTAAAAATATGTTTCTTATTGCAAGTTTTTCCTTAAATAAAATAGTGAACATACCGGACAACTTCTCTTTTACGAGTGAGTAAACAAACAAAGGCTCCTAATTTAGCTGCTGACGTGTGCAGTAACATATTGTGTCATTTATCATTCTATTATTGTGTCAAAACTATTAAGGACAAGCGGTAGAAAACAAATTATTTATCTACTTGTTCATTTACTGTTAATACCTGCTTATTTTCTGTTTCAGCATGTTGTATCTACACCTCTGTTGAAATGTCATAATCACTTATTCTTCTGTTGTTTGATACTTTAAAATAGTGTTGGATGATATCACAAATTTGGCTATCAATCTTATACTAAGTTGTTACAGGATCATACATTGGTCATATTCAAAGTCCTCATGCGACCAGGGACATATTTCCTGAGTTTATAAACATAATATGAATAAAAAAAAAAAAACGAAATAGGATTTTGTGATGTTAAAAAATATTGACGTAATCAGGTATCGACTAGATACGATAATGTAAGTGGTATCATCACAGTGGATGTTAGGGGTAGACCCACCAGTAGCGTTTGTTTATATCGTAGCGTCCTGGAATAGTTGGTGCTGCAGGAAATTCTGGGAATTTGTTCTGTGGTGGCCCTGCGATGAGGTGGCGATTTGTCCAGGGTGTACACCGCCTTCCGCCCGAATGCAGCTGAGGTAGGCTCCAGCACCCCCCGTGACCCCGGACGGGACAAGCGGTAGAAAATGGATGGATGTTCTGTAGTGTTGCGGTGCAAATATTCTTCCAAATGTGTTTGTTGTTGTTGTTTAGTGTGGTTCAACTATATTGCACATGATTATTACCGTGTTGGCCTTGTTCATACGGCCACTCTTAGTGTGACATGTATGGCTGTTGAGTAAGTCCAAATAATTGTGTTTTTCGTTAGTGATCGGGCACAATGAAATCTTGGTTAGGCTTTGTCAATAATAGATCGTCGATATCCATCCATCCATCAATTTTCTTCCGCTTATTCCCTTTGGGTTATATGTGATTCATTAATTTTTTATCATGTAAAACGGACCGAACTCCCCACAAAGTTAACAACAGCAAGACTGATTATTCAAAAAATATTTTGAAGGTGTTTTCCGGGTTTCCCCTGACAGTTTGTTTGTGTTTCAGTTTTTTTCCTCTACATTTGTCTTTGTTTCCTCTGCTGTGTTTAGTATTTCCTGTTTTTAGTTCCTGTCAGCGCTCTTATTTTGTCGGTTTCCTATGTTTCTCTCTTTTTTCCCTCAGCTGTGGCTGATTGGCACCTGGCCCCACCTGTTATCAATCAGCCCGCTTCTATTTGAGTCTGTTTTTGTCCTCCAGTCAGAGCTGGATTATTGATTTGTCGTTGCCACATGTCGCTCTTGTCGTTGCTAACCGTCGTGTCGATGTCATCGTTACAGCTGCTACCTGTCGTGCTACTATTTGTCCTTGTCGTCGTAGCGTTAAGCTGTTCCTGTCAGCTATTTGTAGTTTATTTTCTCCTAGCTCTTTTGTTTCGTGTTTTCTCGTTAGCCATTAGCTGTTTCCAGTTTTGCTACCCGCTAGATTCCACGCTAAATTCCTTTTTGTTTTCTAGCTCCCACGCTAGCTCCCTTAGTTTGTTATCCCCCCACGTGCGTGCTCTTTGTTTGTTCTTGTTTAGTTTTAATTAAATCATGTTTTCCTATCCAATGCCTGCCTCCATCTCTGCATCTTGGGGTTCGACACCGACAAACTCTGACAGAAGAGTTGCCATCAATGGTGGTCAGCATGTTGGAGAGGAATGGAATATGGAGTTGAAATTTTCGACAAACATGATCGTTAACAATCAATGACTTCAGGTAATGTGTCTGCAAAATACAACAACCCGTCATGTAGACAAATACCAACAAATGACACATTGAACTATTGGAAAAGGTCTCAAGACACAAGGTATTCCGGTGAAAGTTTTCGCTGCATTCTTTCCCCACATTTTTAGCTCTTCATGTGTTTCAGAGATCAACTAAAACCACAGTAACATTACCCGGAATCAACCAACAAAATAGTTAAAAAGGCATTGCTGGTTTGAGCCCCGAATAATTCCATATGCTTGTGGTCGACCAATGTATGCATCTGTTGTGTGAGTGTACAGTATGCGGCTGTGTGGTGGATTTGCATATACAGTCATGCATCCAACTAAGTTCAGACTGTATTTGTGTTACAGAAGGCTTGTCAAGGCAAGTGTGTGTTTTTGTGTTGACTGCTGTGGCTGAGCAGGGTGGGGTTAAAGACCCTGATGTGGTTGCATGTGTGTTACTTTAACACATGGTGATGGAAGTATGAGGCATCAACAAGAATGTCTGGGAATCCTCACCGTGCATGCATATGAGTGGGTACGGTGGTATAAGTCTCTGCGGCCATACTGATCGTTATGAATTTAAATGTCATATCATAGCCTGGGAACATTTACTTCTGATACTACGAACCTGATAACCCACTGTCATGATCAATCCCTTACAAAAGTTGGATGTTTATTTCACTGTGCATGTGTGTCCCATCTACTACAATATTTCCTATTATATCATTATCCATAAAAAGATTAGACATGCAGCAAGTACGCTTTTTAT
This sequence comes from Nerophis ophidion, assembly GCF_033978795.1. NCBI lineage: Eukaryota > Metazoa > Chordata > Actinopteri > Syngnathiformes > Syngnathidae > Nerophis > Nerophis ophidion. Next base: position 19,506,549 of record NC_084623.1, read on the forward strand.
GTGAAGTCAAAACACTGCCAGTAACATCTGGTATCAGAAAAATATGTGACACTGTAGAAAACGTTGTATTGGCGCCGAATCAAGTTTTGACAACGAAAATTAAAAATACAATAATATTGATGTTAGAATAATTATGTGCAAGCTATCACACAACTTTAGTATGCTTAATGTCCATTGCTATAGTTATTAGCTATTGTGCTCAATCTGTACTTTTTCTATCTGTTGGTGGATATTTATTTGTATTTTGTGTGGTTTTTAAGCCGATGTTCATACTTTTTTACACTTTGTGTGTTGTGTTTCACCTCCCTTTCACTTTTTTTTTTTTTTTTTTAAATGGCTTTAAATGGATGGCAGTAATTTGAATATATATATATATATATATATATATATATATCCATCCTTCCATTGTATATATATATATTTATATATATATGTATATATATATATATATCCATCCATCCATTTTCTACCATTTATTCCCTTTGGGGTCACGGGGGGCGCTGGTGCCTATCTCAGCTACAATCAGGCGGAAGGCGGAGTACACCCTGGACAAGTTGCCACCTCATCGTAGGGCTATCATATATATATGTGTATATATATATATATATATATATATATATATATATATATATATATATATATATATATATATATATATATATATATATATATATATATATGTATATATATATATATATATATATATATATATATATGTGTGTGTGCATATGTATATATATATATATATATATATATATATATATATATATGTGTGTGTGCATATGTATATATATATATATATATATATATATATATATATATATATATATATATATATATATATATATATCATCAAACTTTTTTGAGGACTCCAACATCCAGATAGACATGCAATCACATAAAGTTATACACACACTCGCTCCCCAAATTTATTAGTGCATGATTACTTTTACCGCCAGGTCAAAGTCATGATGTCACGAGTAACGCTTTTCCCTGTCGTCATTTCCAATATGGCGTAGGAGGTTTTTTTTGGCTTTTACGATGTGTAAACCAGGGGTCTTTTCCACAGCCATACAGATCACACTGATGGTTGTGATATAAAACAACTTTAACACCCTTACTAATATGTGCCACACTCTGTAAACCCACACCAAACACATTTCTGGAGAACATTGGCTTTGTAAAACATTATAAACGCAACATAAGAATTACCCAGAATTCCAATGCATCCATAACTCTTGGCTATATTATACACCCCGCTAGCACCAAACCCCCCCTCCGTGCGTCGGTTGAGGTGGGCGGGTTTGGGGGCGCGTGTATAATATAGCCAAGAGTCATGGATGCATTGGAATTCTGGGTAATTCTTATGTTGCGTTTATAATGTGTCACAGAGCCAATGTTCTCCAGAAATGTGTTTGGTGTGGGTTCACAGAGTGTGGCGCATATTAGTAAGAGTGTTAAAGTTGTTTATATCACAACCATCAGTGTAAAAGGTATGCTGTTGACCAAGTATGCATTGCAATCTCGTATGAGATGCAGCGACACGCATGCGTCCAGCCGGCACACAGATAGCATGGTGTAAAGGTGGGCGCGATGACATGTTGTAGAGCAGTGGTACCCAACCACCGGGCTCCGGCCGCAGTATAATTTTTTTTTCTTATCACACTCAATTTTTTACTGCATGCCATTGGTAAGCGCAGGGGTGAGAAGAGGTTTTAAAATTATTAGCGCCTGCTTACTTTTACCGCATGCCTTGAATAAGCGCAGGAGTGAGAAGAGGTTTTAAATTAATTAGAGCCCGACGGCATATACTTATACATATACTGAATAATAATATAAAAACACTTTTATTTTTGCTCCTTTTTTAATGAGTTGAACTCAAATATCTGAAGCTTTTACTCAATATAAAAAAATACCTATTTCCTCTCAAATATTGTTCACAAATCTGACTTAATGAGCACTTCCTTTTTGCCTAGATAATCCATCCCACCTCACAGGTATGGCATATCAAGATGCTGATTAAACAGCATGATTATTGCACAGGTGTGCCTTAGGCTGTCACGATAAAAGGTCACTCTGAATTGTGAAGTTTTGCTTTATTTGGGGTCCGGGGTGGGTGTCAGAAAAGCGTTGAGTGTCTGGTATGACCAGCATATGCCTCAAACAGTGCAACACACCTCTTTCGCATAGAGGTGATCATGTTGTTGATTGTGGCCTGTGGAATAATGGTCCACTCTTTTTCAATGTTTGTACGAAGTTGCTGGATATTGGCAGGAACTGGAACACGCTGACGTGTACGCTGATCCACAGCATCCTAGACATGCTCAATGGGTGGCTATGCAAGAACTGGGATGTTTTTCAGCTTCCAGGAAATATTCACTGATCTTTGCAACATGGGGCCATGCATTGTCATGCTGCAACAAGTGGTGAAGTTCTCAGGTGAATGGCACAACAATGGGCCTCAGGATCTTGTCAGGGTATCAATAAAATGCACTTGCGTTCGTTGTCTATAACATGCCTGTACTATAACCACACCCCCACCATGGGCCATTCAATTCACAACATTGACATCAGCCACACATCCATGCAGAGGACACCTCTCCAACATGACAGACGCCATCGAATATGAGCATTCAGTCATGTCAAGACCCCAATAAAGACGACGCAGATGAGCTTCCCTGAAATGTTGTTTCACAATTTGTGCACAAATGATTTAGTTATGTAAACCAATTGTTGTAGCAGCTGTCCCGGTCGCTGCTCTCAGATAAATCACGGAGGTGCACCTGCTGGATGTGGAGGTCCTGGGCTGGTGTGGTTACATGTGGTCTGTGGTGTTGAGGTCTTTGGACACAGCTTATGGTAGAGAAATTAACATTCAATTCACAGGCAAAAGCTATGATGGACATTGCTGCAGTCAGCATGCCGACTGCACGCTCGCTCAAAAATTGCAACATCTGTGGCATTGGGGTGTGTGATAAAACGGCACATTTCAGAGTGGCCTTTTATCGTGGGCAGCTTAAGGCACATCTGTGCGATAAAATGTGGTGTTTAATCAGCATCTTGATAAGCCACTCCTGTGAGGTGGGATGGATTATCTTGGCAAAGAAGAAATGCTCATTAACACAGATTTAGACAGATATGCAAAGAATATTTGAGAGGAATAGGTATTTTGTGTATATATAGTAAAAGTTTTAGATCTTTGACCTCAAAAACAAAAGTGTTGCATTTATATTTTTGTTCCGTGTATATATATATGTATATATATATATATATATATATATATATATATATATATGTATATATATATATATATATATTTATATATATATATATATAAATATATGTATATATATATATATATATATATATATATATATATATATATATATATATATATATATATATATATATATATATATATATATATATATATATATATACAAATGATATACCTCACAAAAATATGAGGTAGATCACCTCAACATGGTCATTTGAAAAGTAGCTCGCTGCTGTAAAAGGGTGGGCACCCCTGCACTACACAATGCCACAGGTGCAATAAATAGGCTTGCTGATTGCAATAATCCCCTTCAGAGATTTGCCCAAAATACATTTTTGTCACAATTGAATGCAGTTATTCCCTGAAATACCTGTAGTACATACAAGTGTATGCAGAATAGAGTAAACGGTGAAAAATAAGTGAATAATGATAAAACTATATAGACTCTCATTCAAATCCTTCGACCTCTAAAGATCTCTCGTGTGTAGGAGTTCTCCAAATTAGCACACAAATTATTGACATCATGCATCAATGCACAAGTATTGACCCAATTATGATACCCGTCTGTGTATTGATACAATCCATATTTGGATCAATCAGACTACCTTTTAGCTTTTGGACCTCTAATTCACCAATGTGTTTAGGAGTGTTTTACACAATAACAATAAGTCTAATAGAGATTTGGGTAACACTTTAGTAAGGTGAACATATTCACTAGAGATGTCCGATAATGGCTTTTTTGCCGATATCCGATATTGTCTAACTCTTAATTACCGATTCCAATATCAAGCGATACAGATATATACAGTCGTGGAATTAACACATTATTATGCCCAATCATGTTGTGATGCCCTGCTGGATGCATTAAACAATGTAACGAGATTTTCCAAAATATATCAACTTGTTATGGAAAAAAATGCCAACATGGCACTGCCATATTTATTATTGAATTCACAAAGTGCATTATTTTTTTTAACATGCCTCAAAAGAGCGGCTTGGAATTTGGGACACGCTCTCCCTGAGAGAGAATGAAAAGGTTGAGGTGGGCGGGGTTGGGGGGTCGGGGTATCAGGTAGGGTGTAGCGGGAGGTGTATATTGTAGCGTCCCGGAAGAATTAGTGCTGCAAGGGGTTCTGGGTATTTGTTCTGCTGTGTTTATGTTGTGTTACGGTGCGGATGTTCTCCCGAAATGTGTTTGTCATTCTTGTTTGGTGTGGGTTCACAGTGTGGCGCATATTTGTAACAGTGTTAAAGTTGTTTATACTGCCACCCTCAGTGTGACCTGTATGGCTGTTGACCAAGTATGCTTTGCATTCACTTGTGTGTGTGAAAAGCCATGGATATTATGTGATTGGGCCGGCACGCAAAGGCAGCACCTTTAAGGTTTATTGGCGCTCTGTACTACTCCCTATGTCCGTGTTCATACCGGCATTTTTAAAAGTCATAAATTTTACTTTTTAAAACTGATACCAATAATTTTAAAACCAATACCAATAATTTCCAATATTACATTTTAAAACATTTATCGGCAGTCTGATAGTATCCTTAATATTCATCATTAATTTATTGCTTTTTAACATGCAAATTCGTAACATATTGGCTCTTAATTCGTCATTATTCAGTACTTATTAATGCCTTATTCTGCATGGCCTTGTTTTACAATCAGTAAGCAATTAGCTAAGAGTCTTCCCTCAATAACCTCAGAATTATTGCTTATTATTAATCCTAAACCTAACCCTAACCCTAACCCTTATATGTTTCCTTCAGTGTCCAAATACCTCTAAATTAAGTCTTTGTTACTTAGAATATGTTCCCCATACTAAAGTGCTACCAAGATTTTTTTTTTTAACTTATTAGATGTTAATGACGAATTTACAACTGCAAGTTAAAACACATTCAGTTTTAATGCCATGTCTTGTGATCATGTTTTGTTTCGTTAGGTTTTGTTACTTCAAGACTCCATTAGTTCCTGTTTTTTTTACTACCTTGTTTTGTCACCATGGCGACCCATTAGTTTTCACCGTTCCTCATGAGACTCACGCACCTGTTGCCAATCATGACATATCTATTTAAGCCTGGTTTTTCAGTTGGTCTTTCTGGCATCATTGATTGTTTCATGCTCGGTTCACTCTGTTTCATGCCATGTTTACTGCTTCATGCAATTTTCATAGTACATGCTGCTCTGCTCTCATCACCGTATGTGTTTTTGTTTTATGTCCATAGTTCTGCCTTAGTGTTAGTTTTGTTCCCTGTGTTAAGTTTTGTGTCTTCGCCTTGTGCGCGCCTTTTGTTTGCACTTTTATAGTATAACTAAAACATGTATGTACCTTCACTGTTAGGAATTGGTCACAGAGATGACCCCAGGATGCAGAGATGGGAGGCAAGATTAAATTACAAAAATTATTATATTTAATTAGTCCAAAAAAGTATGACAAAAGGCGATGGGGCCGAAAGGCACACCATAAATAGACAAACGAAAACAGGTTCCTCAGTGGTCGGCAAGGAAAAAAGGCCAAATCGCAATGGGCAGGGCAAGAGTCCAAAACAAAGCTAACCCTTTACTCCAAGGGGACTAGGAGAAATAAACACAACAGGAGGTTAGGAAATATTGGACAAGAAGCGAAAAACATACCAGGTTTGGTGAAGCGGGTGCATGAGCGACAGGAGTATGGAGACCTGGCACGTGCACCCATAGGGCCCTATGGGTGCTTGAGCCCCTGCCCTTTTTTGCCTCGTCTTAAAAAGTGCCGTCTGCCTGTTTATTTTTTGTTTTTTTTCTTTAAACAACATTAATAAATTCCTGTTAGGGGTGTAAAAAAACAAAACAAAACAAAAAAACAGCGGTACAAAAACTCCACGTTTTCTTGTAATACCGAGTTGTTTGAGCCTGCGCTTCCGCCAGAGAGAGAGAGAGGGCGAGTGAGTGAATGAGAGAGAGAGAGAGGAAAGAGAGCCAACTGCGGCCTGAGAAGACGTGACAGTGGAGCAACTTGAACCTGTGAGTTATGGTCTAGTCGCCGTCCACTTATTCAGCATCTAATATGGGTAATATTTTAGAAAAACGCTGTATTATTCTCTTATTCAATGTGTCAGCTTCTGTTTTTGCCGGACGTCGGAGCACAGCGCATCAATTGAGCACGGCACATCTATTCCGCACAGAGCAGAGCGGATCGTGCGGGACAGGAAGTAGTGTAGAAAACTACAAAGTACAAAATAAAACACCGGGTTAATTTTCAAAATAAAATGCACTGTGTTTACGGCGGATCACATTTCTCTCACAGTAGAGTTTTAGATATAAAGTTGTATTGCGTTTTAGTAGTTTAGTCTGAGCATTAAGTGAGAAAGACCATAAGCTACAACTTGATAGTGTTTTCATCAAATTAAGGGAAGAAGGACAGATTTTCACATTGAAGTTTTTTCCATTTAGGTATATATTTTTTTTTTTTTTTGAAGTTCATGTTGCACTGTTCAATGTTCAATATTAAAGTGCTTATCTTTAACAATAAATAGCCTAATGATAAACCAGTGTTTTGTTGCTTTTCATGTCTTCCAAGCCTGTGATAATGTGAATTAACTCATTATGACAATAATTTGTTGACACAAAAGAAATGGCAATCACTTTTACCTACAAAGGACACACAGCTAAGTAGTTAGCTTCCTATTAGCAAATTCAATTTTGCATTCATTTCCATATTGTGTAAAAGACCAAAAAAAAAATGTCCTGCCCTTTTCTGACTTTGAGCGCCTGCCCCTTTATAATCATGTGCACGTCCCTGCTGGAGACAATAACCGGCGAGGCCAAGCTGTCGGTGACGAGCCCAAATACTGCCTGGTAATTGAGAGCAGGTGTGCCAAAAGATCCGCCCCTTGCTGCGGATGAAACACTGAACACAGGTGCAGAGAAGGACAAGGCAGGATAAAAACTAAAACACAACATTCACGCCATGTCCCGTCACCTTTTTTTTGCATCCCGGGAAAACTATCCACCCCCAAAATTGCACCAAAGTCCACGTTTTGACATTTAAAGATTATTCATGATTCACTGTAGTTATTTGGTAGCGATTGCACCCGGGAATGTACAATTTTCAGGATAACTTACTATCTGATATCTATGTCACTACGCACAGCTCTGTAAATTGTGGCTGGAGCACATGTCGAGGTTCTCCACACAGTTTTGTGGCAGTTCCCTCAGCGGTCCCTTCAGTGGGTCTCGTGGTCGTTTCTCCATAGCAGCTGCACAGAATCAGCGCCAATCTTCTGGCGACTCGATTGTTCAGCTTCCAAATTTCAACCAACCTTGGCATATGGAGTTCAGCTTTTCCAGAGATCCCAGGCTCCCGGGATCAAACATCCTTACGAGCAAGCAGCCCCGGCAGGCGGGCAGGCCAGCAACGGCCACCACAGCATGGCCTCGGGGCCAGAGGGAACACCCTCCCTGTGGCTTCCCTCTCCTGACAAATATTAAAGACCTGCTTTTTTGCCCTTTAGCTGTTTCTGACTCTTTATTTGTATGCAGTTTTTGCAATGATGTTGATTTTAAAATATGCTTCTCACTTTCTGCTGAACACTTAGATCTCAATTTTGCAAAAAAACAAACAGACACTGAACATGATTGACATGAAAACTGTCAGTTTGGGCCTCTCTGCCGGCCTTCCCTGACAGGCTTACAGGATTAGTGGACGTGTCTTCAAAGACAAGGCCACATGCTTATTACAAACACAGGGGATAATTGCACCGAGGGCAAAGGACTAAGACCCGGCAACCTAAAATCACAGGACACCCAACCGACCAACGCAGCTCTTCATTGTTACCTTTAACAGAAGCCTTTAGTTTTCTCAGAGCCATTACACGGCCCATAAAACACTCGCATGTGGGCACTCCCACCTTTTCTTCTCTCAGCAGCAAAAACAGGCAAATTACATATTTTAGTTACAGAACACTTAAGTGAAGTAGTGTACCAAAACAGTTTGAGAAATGTGCATTTTGGTTGTTTGTTGTCTATATCGAGCATAAAGAAGAGTGCGGTGTAAGGAGGTTCCTCCATGCCTTCGGCAAAGAATGTCGTTTAACTTAAATAAAACATAAGCATCAAATCAAAGAAGCTAAATAATGTTAACTCATGAGTTAGGAGAGCTGACAATGTTCTTTATAATACTCCAAAATTTAATTCAGGAGACAAATGGCAGTGCTAAGAATCAGACCCAGCTTTATTGGCCAAGTATGTTAAACACACAAGGAATTTGACTTGGTAGACTGTGCTCTCTTGTTCAATGTAAAGAACACATATTAACGAATAATTAAAATGATGAGCAAGTACTTAAATAACTAATATGTGCAAGGCTAATAAATATTTGTGACAGTCTTGCGCCGTCGTTGCTCTGGTTCAGTGGACCACCCAGGAAGGACATGTTTTGAGCAGGTTTGACTCTTTTGTTTTTTCAAATCACAGGCTGCGTCTTCCGTCGGGTCGCCTTTCAGCCTTGCGCGTGCCTGCTCGCTCTTCCGCTTGCTTTTGAGCTTTCCGCGTCGGTGTGCTCCTTTGGCTCCCCGTCTTTTGCGGTCAGCATCCGCTTTTGACTCTCCATTTCTTTCTCCCTCACCCTACTCCGCTGCTGCCCTTTTATGCAGCCAGAAGAGATTTATTAATTGTGTTTAGGTGTGCGATCCGCGCACCTGAACTCGATCGCGACGTCGCTCCCGACACGGCCCGCCTCTCCACTTGGCCGCATCCTCCGCCTCTTTGCCATCATCTTGGGCCGGGTTACTGCATGCCTTGCCCCGCTGCTCGTTCGTCGGCTGCGCTTCTCCACATACCTCCATCGTCAGATGCAAGCCGGAACTCCGACCGGCTAAGCAAACTCCTCCCTCCCTTTCTTTAAGGGGCAGGGAATGAAGACTGCCACGGCCACCTATCTTCTCTTCATTTTCTTCTTTGATTTCGTCTTTCTCCTTGTCTTTTTCTTCGTCCTCTTTGACCTTTCCTTTGTCCTCTTTGACCTTTTCTTTGTCTTCCATCCATCCATTTCCTACCGCTTATTCCCTTTTGGGGTCGCAGGTGTCTTCTTCTTCTTAATCTTCTTTGACCTTTTCTTTGTCTTCTTCTTCTTCGTCTTCTTTGACCTTTTCTTTGTCCTCTTTGACCTTAACTTTGTCTTCTCCTTCTTCTTTTTTGTCCTCTTTGACCTTTTCTTTGTCTTCTTCTTCGTCCTCTTTGACCTTTTCGTTGTCTTCTTCATCTTCTTCTCCTTGCTCTTCTTTGACCACTTCTTTTCCTTCGTCATCTTTGACTTCTTCTTCTTCCTCCTCTTTGACTTCTTCTTCATCCTTTTTGACTTCTTCCTCTTCTTCTTCCTCGTCCTCCTCTCTTTTCACTTCTTCTTCTTCTTCTTCTTCAGCTGCATGCTTCACCGGCTGTGCATCTGTCTCCTCAGCAGGGGGCGCCTCATCTGCACTGGCGTCTCCATCTTTGGCTCCTCAACCACTTCTTTGGGCGGTGGAGGCACTCGCCACCTCCTCCAACCTGGTCCGCCAGCGCGTTCAGGAGTCGGCAATTCCTTCGGCTGCTTTCTGTCAGCTGCGTGAACACGCCGATGAGGGCCCGCAGGAAATCGTCCTCCCCCTCCTCCTGTGGTCCAGCCACGTTGGGTGCCGAATGTGACAGTCTTGCGCCATTGTCGCTCGGGTTCAGTGGACCACTCAGGAAGGACATGTTTTGAGCAGAATTGACTCTTTTATTTTTTCATATCACAAACTGCTTCTTCCGTCGGGTCGCTTTTCAGCCTTGCGCGTGCCTGCTCGTTCTTCCGCTTGCTTCACAGCTTTCCGCGTCGGTGTGCTCCTTTGGATCTCCGTCTCTTGCGCTCAGCATCCGCTTCTGCCTCTCCAACTCTTTCTCCCTCACCCTCTCCACTGCTGCCCTTTTATACAGCCAGAGGAGATTTATTAATTGTGTGTAGGTGCGCGATCCACGCACCTGAACTTGATCGCGGCGTCGCTCCCGGCACGCCCCACCTCTCCGCTTGGCCGCATCCTCCGCCTCTTTGCCACCATCTTGGGCCGGTTTACTGCGTGCCCTGCCCCGCTGCTCGTTTGCCAGCTGCGCCTCTCCACAATATTAGTGCAGTTGTAAATAACTATATGTCTGCAACTTCGAAAGGGGCTAGCAGTAGAAAATGTATGGATGGATAAATAAGATGTATAATACTTTGGCTGGTACATTAAGGTGTAGACCAGGCTTAAGCCCCTTAATTCTAGCCTGATTTTGCCATTCCTTTACCACTTTTGACGTGTGTTCGTGGTCATTGTCCTGTTGGAACACATTTCCACAATGCTAACTGTGCCTAAGACTCAACCTCCGAACTGATGATTGTAGGTTCTCTTGAAGGATTTGGAGGTAATCCTCCTTTTTCATTGTCCCATTTACTATCTGTAAAGCACCAGTTTCATTGCCAGAAAAATAGGCCCGGAGCAAATTACTACCACCACCATGCTTGACGGTAGGTTTGGTGTTCTTGGGATTAAATGCCTCACCTTTTCTCCTCCAAACATATTGCTGGGTTTTGTGGCCAAACAGCTCAATTTTCGTTTCATTTGACATCACATGGACAAAGATAAGACCTTCTGGAGGAAGGTTCTGTGGTCAGATGAAACAAAACTTAAGCTGTTTGGCCACAATACCCAGCAATCTCTGAATAGTGTTACATAGTTATTTCACACAAGAAACAAGGTTTTATTTATTCAACTCAGGCTAAATTGGAGTCCAGATTACTTATCGCAGACACTTTAATATGAAGGATATTAGATATAGTGTAGTATTGCACAAGTATGATGTTATTAATCTGTTTTCCAGTTAGTTTTGGAGTGAGATTGGTCTCCTGGGAGGAATGCTCATTATACATTCATGTTGCTGAAAGAAAAGTCTCCCTTTTGTACACTTGAGGTGCAGCAGTGTGTCACTCAAGGAGGACGTTTCTCTCTATAAGACGTTGGAGTCTTTCCATGGGAATTTGTGTCCATTCATAATTTGTCGGGTCATAAGTCTCTGATGTTGGAAGAGAGGGCCTGGTTCACAATGTCTGTTGTCGTTCCTCCCTAAAGTTGACCATCAGTCCAAGCATGCTTTTTTTCTATCTTGCTGTAGACTTGCATCCTGGAGGAAGTCAGGGGTCCTGTCCAACCATCCATCCATTTTCCATACACTTATCATGTCTAGTGAGCTTTGGGTGAGGATCACATTCTACCCTGGACTAATCACCAGTCAGCCATTGGGTACATTTTAGGGCAGGGTTTCTTAACCTTTTTGATCTTGGGGCCTAACTTTTCCACTTCAGAGTGGCCCACTCAAATATTAACACCGACTTAGTAATCTGACCTTTGATTTAAATCATATTAAATAATATATTCTTTTAACACATGAAAGTCTTACTTAACTAAACTGTCAATGAAATTAAAGTGCAAGTAAGTATACATCGTCACCACTTTAGTCACTTAACAAACTTCTTTATGACTTCAGCTTCAGACTTCTAATTAAATTAATAATGAATATTAATAATAAATATGTTTCCTCAATCAATCAATTAATCAAATATATATAGCCCTTAATCACAAGTGTCTCAAAGGGCTGCACAACGACATCCTCGGCTCAGATCCCATATCAGGGCAAGAAAAAACTCAAGCCAATGGGATATAATGAGAGCGGGTCGTTCTGTGGTCACCTAATAACCTCTCCATGCAGAAGAGGGGAGCAGCGCAGAAAAGAAACGGCAGATCAACTGGTCAAAAAGGGGGGTCTATTTAAAGTCTAGCGTGTACAAATGAGTTTTAAGATGGGACTTAAATGTTTCTACTGAGGTAGCATCTCTAATTGTTAGCGGGAGGACATTCCAGAGTACTGGAGCCCGAATAGAAAACGCTCTATAGCCCGCAGACTGTTTGTTGGCTCTAGGAATCACTAATAAGCCAGAGTTCTTAGAATGCAGATATCTTGGCGGGACATATGGTACATTACAATCAGCAAGAAAGGATGGAGCTAGACCGTGTAGTATTTCATACGTAAATAGTAAAACCTTAAAGTCACATCTTAAGTGCACAGGAAGCCAGTGCAGGTGAGCCAGCATAGGTGTAATGTGATCAAACTTTCTTGTTCTTGTCAAAGGTCTAGCAGCCGCATTTTGTACCAACTGTAATCTTTTAATGCTAGACATAGGGAGACCCGAAAATAACACGTTACAGTAATCGAGACGAGACGTAACAAACGCATGAATAATGATCTCAGCGAGAGATGGGTCGAAGATAATACCCAGATTCCTAACTAGAGTGTCAACAAAATGAAAGTGCAAATGAAAATACAGCTTCACCACTTTAGTCATAATTTTCGCGCTTAAGAAACTTCCCTCTGACTTCAGCTTGAGACTTCTAACTAAATTAATGTTATATTTGTTTCTTAACTAACCTGTCGATAAAATGAAAGTGCAAATAAAAATACAGCTTCATCGCTTTAGTCATCATTTTTGCGCTTAAGACACTTCTTTGGCTTTAGACCTTGACTTCTTCTGTTTGTTTGATAATGTTATTACTGCCACAGGTGGTGGAAAAGTGTATTACAACTGAGTACTGTGAAACATATTTTTTGTTGGCTTTCTAGGGCAGTGGTACTTGAAGGTATGCTAAGGGGTACGTGAGATTTTTTTTTAAATATTCTAAAAATAGCAACAATTCAAAAATCTTTTATAAATATATTTATGGAATAATACTCCAACAGAATATAAATGTAAGTTCATAAACTGTGAAAAGAAATGCAACAATGCAATATTCAGTGTTGACAGCTAGATTTTTAGTGGACATGTTCCATAAATATTGATTGTTAATTTTTTAATTTTTTTTGTGAAGAAATGTTTGAAATAAAGTTCATGAATCCAGATGGATCTCTATTACAATCCCCAAAGAGGGCACTTTAAGTTGATTCTATGTGTAGAATTCTTTATTTATAATTTAATCACTTGTTTATTTTTCAACAAGTTTTTAGTTATTTGTATATCTTTTTTTTCCAAATAGTTCAAGAAAGACCACTACGAATGAGCAATATTTTGCACTGTTATACAATTTAATAAATCAGAAACTGTTGATATAGTGCTGTATTTTACTTATGTATCTCTTTTTTTCAACCAAAAATGCTTTGCTCCTATTAGGGGGTACTTGAATTAAAAAATTGTTCACTGAAAAAAGGTTGAGAACCACTGTTCTAGGGGGCGCTCACAGCCCCACAACCGTTACGAAACACAGGTCTAGAGCACCTTATTTTCCAAATGTTTACTTACATTGTCAGGCAATAATAAAACATAACAAATACCAACATGTTTTTCTAAAATAAGCTCCTGATAAAAAAAAATAAAAGTTCACCTACAGTCATTGAGGAAGAGCAAATCTCACATTGGCTGCATGGAAGTCAGATGTGTGAACCACAACACCACAAGTCACAATAATAATATACTGACAATATTCTGTTTAACAATATTCGTTGACTTGTTTAGCTGTAAACTGTCACCATGCTGGATTTTTATAGTCATTCATCCTCTGTAAAGGCCACAACCCTATAAAAACAGATCCGGTAGTATTTACTTTTATTTGAAAAGAGCTGAATGAGTGAGTGAGAGAAAGAGAGCGACAGAGAGAGAGAAAGAGAGAAAACACTATACCACAAAGTTAGAAAATTGAGCTCATGTTCTCTTGTGGAGGAACACATCTGGACAGCAGGTGTTGTAACCAACTGTGGTTAGTGGTTAAATGGATGGGAAATGACTCCCTCTATAGGTCAGTATGTAGTGTTGCACATCAAAATTGAGCTACTCCATACCGGTGAAAAACACTTAAAAGGTCAACTCCCCCAAATCGGGTATTGTCACTGCACATTTATAACACAGAACCATAAGAAGGTATAGCAAATTATTGTTATAATGTTCCTAATTGAGAGAGCATTCAAGGTCATCACTAGGAAAAAAAAAAAAAGATCGACCTATTTTTTTGTGCTTTTGTATTTGAGTAAAACAATGTTTACACTATCCACAAAGCCTGAATGGAGGAAGGTGGACATTTCTTGTTTGTTGACATTTTTTTTTTTAGTTGGATCCATTCAACTTTTGTGGATTACATGACCTGATGACTGACATATTTTAGACTATTTGACAGTGTGTGGAGGCGTGGCCGGCGGACCTGGAGCGAGGCGGGGCACGACGTCAGGTACGTCATGGTAATTCTGTAATCACTTGTCAGTGTGTAAAAGGGCAGCAGCAGAGAAGGACGAGGCAGAAGGAGTTGGAGAGCCAGTACATGCAGAGCGAAAGCGACCGAGAGCGAGATGAAGTCGACGACACTGGAGGCTGAAAATCAAACGAAGAGTGAGTAGTGGACGATGAGAGACTGAGGTTTATTTGAAAAAATAAAAGACGTCACAAAGCTGCCCGCAGTCATGTCTGTCCTTGGTGGTCCATGGAACCCGGAGGGAGGAAGACCTCCACAGACTGATTCCACTCCAAGTATACTTGGACTATCATGTTTTGAATTCAAAAAATAGTTTTCAGCAGATACTGAAAAAGTGTGCTATTGTTTGTGCTATGGCGCCATCTTTTGAATGAGTTAGCTCACCGCAGGTGCTGCAGGTTGAGCATCTTCAATATTTTCTTCTGTTTAGTGCTTTGAACTGGAAGTAGAAGTGCCATTCCGTCTTCTGGTCATCCAAAGCACTCTACCTGTATGGATTATTCATTCATCAATTCAAACAACGTTTTTAAGTTTTACAATATGGCTAAAACTATTCATACGTACTAAACCATCCCATGTGTGATGTCTGCAGGAGTGTTTTCATGCATATTTGTATTCATTATCATAATGTTATGAAGCGACAAACTACTAATAACCAATGCCTTAGCAGCCACATCATTAATGCTGTCACAACTACAACTCTTGCACTATCTTCTGCAATGGCACCATTCCCAAATGATGTGAGTTCTGTTGATAACCTCACTAAAAACTTTAAAGGGGAACATTATCACAATTTCAAAATGGTTAAAAAATATAAAGATCAGTTCCCAGTGGCTTGTTTTATTTTTCAAAGTTTTTTTCATAATTTTACACCTCCCGGAATATCCCGAAAAAGTGCTTCAAAGTGCCTGATTTTCACCATCGCTATATCCACCCGTCCATTTCCCTGTGACGTCATACAGTGCTGCCAGTACAAACAACATGGCGGTTACCACAGCAAGATATAGCGACATTAGCTCGGATTCAGACTCGGATTTCAGCGGCTTAAGCGATTCAACAGATTACGCATGTATTGAAACAGATGGTCGGAGTATGGAGGCAGATAGCGAAAACAAAATTGAAGAAGAAACTGAAGCTATTGAGCGAAAAGCTATTGACGCTATTCGGCCATAGCATGGGTGTACCTAATAAAGTGGCCCATATCATGGCTGCCTTAATAGCATCGCCGGTAAAATGTGCAGACCAAACGATCAGGACTTTCGCATCTTGTGACACTGGAGCAACTTAAATCTGTTAATTGGTAAGTGTTTGTTTCACATTAGATGTGGGTATCTGGTTTCAAATGTACATACAGCTAGTGTAAATACCATGTTAGCATCGATTTGCGTAGCATGTTAGCATCGAATAGCTGGCAGTCATGCTGCGACCAAATATGTCCGATTAGCACATAAGTCAACAACATCAACAAAACTCACCTTTGTGATTTCGTTGACTTTATCGTTGCAAATGCATCTGCAGGTTATCCATACATCTCTGTGCCATGTCTGTCTTAGCATCGCCGGTAAAATGTGTAGACACTCTGGCACATTCAATGGGGGTGTGGCGGCAGATTTCTTGCCAGTGGTGCAACTTGAATCCCTCCCTGTTAGTGTTGTTACACCCTCCGACAACACACCGACGAGGCATGATGTCTCCAAGGTTCCAAAAAATAGTCGAAAAAATGGAAAATAAAAGAGTTGAGACCCGGTGTTTGTAATGTGAAAATAAAAATGGCGCGTGTATTACCTCGGTGACGTCTCGTTCTGACGTCATCGCTACAAGACCGATAAACAGAAAGGCGTTTGATTCGCCAAAATTCACCCATTTAGAGTTCGGAAATCGGTTAAAAAAATACATGGTCTTTTTTTTGCAACATCAAGGTATATATTGACGCTTACATAGGTTTGGTGATAATGTTCCCCTTTAACAATGCCCTGCGCAACGCCATTGATAGTATAGCATCACTAAAGCTAAAAAAAGGCCCTAAAAGGCATATTCCCTGGTTTACAGAAGAAACCAGAGCTCTTTAACGATCGTGTAGAAAGCTTGAACGCAAATGGCGTGCGACTAAACTCTGGGTTTTCCATTAAGCATGTAGTGATAGTTTATTAACTTATAAACTCGCGTTTACCTTAGTTAAAACTAATTACTACTCAAATCTCATCCACCTAAATAAGAATGATCCTAAATATTTGTTGAATTTATGTACGACGGATATTGCCCTCCAAAATAATCTCTCTTTTTTAAGACATAACATTAGAGGAACTCCTACGACTTGTAAATGGGACAAAACAAACAATATGTTTACTTGACCCACTTCCTTGGAAACTTATCAAGGAGCTGTTTGTTATATTAGGACCATCAGTGCTAAATATTATTAACTTATCACTTTCCTCTGGCACTGTTTCCCTAGCATTTAAAAAAGGGGTTATTCAGCCTGTGCTAAAATACCTTACCTTGATCCTAACCTCATGGTAAACTACCAACAGGTGTCTCACCTTCCGTTTATCTCGAAAATCCTCAAAATGATTGTTGTACAGCAACCAAATGAACACTAGGCGTCTAACAATCTCCATGTACCCTTTCAGTTCGGTTTCAGGGTAAATCACTCTACGGAGACAGTTCTCGCAAAAATGACGAATGACCTATTGCTAACTGTGGATGCTGATGCGTCATCCATGTTGCTGCTACTGGATCTCAGCGCTGCTTTCGATATCGTTGATCATAACATTTTATTAGGACGTGTCAAAACACATATTTGTATGTCAGACTAAGCCTTTTCTTGGTTTAACTACTATCTTACTGACAGGATGCTGATTATCGATCCTGCTAAACACCGGCAGCTATTTAATAAAAGCACCTTAACATTTGACAACCAAACAACAAATATGAACACGAAGGGTAAAAAAAATACACCTACAATCTGATATATCACCAAGCTTTAGAACTTTGTTGTAAAAATCTCCTTCTGCGTCTGTCATTGAGATACGTTAAGCCTGTGTTTATTATCATTGTGATCATGATGGCTTACAGTTTTTGAAACTGTCATTTTTTCAATTAAGTTTTCATAAACTGTAAGCCATAATCATCAAAATTATAACCCTTAAACGCTTTACTTATATTACCTTGCATGTAACTAGTTAATAACACATCTAAACACAGCTAAAAGTTAAAGTCTCGTGTAATTTGTACATGATTAAATTGTAGAGAACAAGAATTAAATTCCAATATTTTTATTATCGGAAACTGAAAAATCTTAGAAATTCAAATTCCCAACAGTATTCCACCCCCCTTTTCTTTGCGAGTATTATGAGTCATTTTTCATCTAAAACAGGAGTATAACGTGATTCTATCACTCGGCATTCTAATGAAAGCAGACATTGTCCAGTAAGTGATGTTTTATTATGTTTGTTGGATCTCAGGAAGTCTGCAGTGAGTAGAACAATTTGTGATGTATTGGGAATAAAAAGCAAGCGTTTTTTTTATTAATGCTTAAAATGTTTATAATAGAAAATAGAGAATAAAAACATATGTCTAAGCCTGTGCACGAAGAGAGGGAGTCCAGACTGAGGCCAAGGGAAAAAAAACTCATAGACATAACATTGACATGTGTCTAAGAGGGAAACACCAAAGAACACAATGGACATTAAAGACATAAAAAGAACAGAGCTTATGCAACCAGCTGCCACTCCAGCAGTGCCACTTCTACATATAGTCACAAAAGTAAAACAACAACAAAATCTACCAATAAAATTCATTGCGCAAACACAATATAGACAGGCAACCAATCAAAAAGATCACTTCAACACCCACACACACACTGTGGTGGCCTCTGCAGTGGTCCACACCACCGTCTGCCAGGGTGGCCGGAGCAAGGCCAGAGACAGGAGCAGACCCAACAAAGCAACCAAGAGAGCGGACTCCACCCTCGGCCGCCCACCAACTCTCGGCCAGTGTCCAGTCCGCATGGATAAGCGAGGATGCATCCAAGGAGACCGAGGCGTCCGATACACGCTCATTCAGCCAAGACACCGTGAAGCCCGTCCGTCCCGGTGCCCAGTGACAGCTTCGCAACTCTGTCTCTTCATCCGCATCTCCTCTCCTCTGGTCTCCCCAAACGGCAGCTGGTCTATACATACTGTATGTAGCTTTTCTGTGTCTTGGGCACGACATTAAAGTGCATCCGGCAGTGGAGGCTCCTTTATGGGGTCTTGGGGCACTAGGAGGTTTACCTCTTTACTACTGTTACCCCAGGTGGCCCTTGGCAAAGGCCTAGTACCTGACCGCGCCCTAGCCAGGGATACGGTGCCGACCTCAACGGCGGAGCAGGCGGAAGAGGGTAGTTTTAAGAACTACCACAACGGCTGCGATGGCGGAGGAAGGCTGCAGCAGAAAAGAGTCTCCAGTCGTCTTGGACTCCATGACACTGGACCCTGACCCGTTTCTGTCAAGGATCGTCTGGTGACTGTCGTGCACCAGTCTCCCCACATTAAACAAAGTCGCGCACAGGCATCCTCCATAAAGGGATACACCCCTACCAGAATTATTGTCATACTCGTTCGAGTGACCGCCGATGATGATGAAGCTTTTCCATCAGACAACAAAGTTTACCAAACTTCCCCAAAAACTCCCTTTTTTTTAAGAAAAACATTTCACTGCGGTAAAAAGTCAAATTTGGAATCCAATTGCTAGATGCTCTGCCTAGCGAAGTCAAAATAACAGCCAAGACAAAGTTAATACTCAAAAATTAATAGTTGAACAGGTGAGTAATCAGTCACGCTGGCATCCATTGGCATAACTGTGGCAGACAGTTGTCAAGCTGACATTATTCGATACATTCTATTGATATTTTACGCACATTTTTTAAAATTTTTGCGGTAAGAAAAACGCAAGAAAAAATACATATTTGACAGCTAAATACAGAACGCGTATTTTTGTCTCTAAATACGGGACCATTCTGTTTTTATCAAAGGACGGTTGGCAACCCTAGTTATCACACACGGCCAGACATGATTTAGTTGTCACATGAAATACACAGAAGACCAGTGTTAAAAAAAAAAAATACAAACTGAGAAAATGGTACAAGACGCATTAGTCCTTATCATGTATCAGACATGTATCTAATTTAAAGAATGAACATTAAAAGAAAGGTATATAAATGATTTGAGGTTCACCATGAATCTCACATGGTTGCACAGTTAACTTGAGGAATGCAATTAAATATCTTAATTACTTTTAAATGAGACACATCTGTATTACTGTTGCCTCAAAGTCTGGAGATGTGGGTTGTGAACATTTCTGAGGGGAGTTTGCATGTTTTTCTCGGTCTGGCGTAAGTTTTTACGGGTACTTCGATTTATTTCAGCATCCTATTAACATGCATGTCAGGTTAATTGAAGGTTAATAAGTAAAGGGCTATTCAACTAAATTACTCATGGGGGCCACTTATCCAGAAAGCTAAGGACCGAGGGGCCCGACTCTTGCTTTCAGTATTAGCGTTATTTTGTTACAGGAACACTCTGCTGTTTTAATGACCATTTACCAAAAAACCCGTCAAAGGTCATATCTATGACAGCTCTCTATCAGTCGTCCTCAGACAAGCTTCCATCGGAGTCGCTAATTATTCCGGTTCTCCATACACCCGGCCAGCTCCGTAGAGCTTTCAGCTCCCGCATCTTTCTTCAGGATGTCCATGTACGTTAGCGCGGGACGTCCTCGCGATCCCGTGCGTTGGTTCCCATAGGACCTGCCTGCTGGCCTGCAGCTTCCGATGTCTGTGGCAGCAGCCGGTCAGCCTGATCGTCCTAGCTGTTATCTTCTTGCTGAGTTTCGGCAGTTGCCTGTACAGGTCCTTGTTGGTGATGTGGATGTTCTGGTCCAGAACAGCTTGTATCATTCTGGTGTAGCACCTATTTAGGGACTTCTGCAGGGTGGGTGTCAGGGTCAAGCTTTCGCAGCCATACAGGAGGACAAACTCCACAGTGGCGTGGAATAGACTCAGCTTTATGTGTCGGGGGAGATTTGAGTATCACACTCTTGACATACCGTTCAAGGCCCTCCACGCTAGCGCCTTCCTGACCTTAAGATTTTGTTCTGGGGAGTTAATCCAGGAACCCAAGTACTTGAAGTCATTGACCTCTCGCAGAGCATTGTCATCTGATGTTGATATTGGCGGGTGGTCCATGTGTAGGTTATAGGTGATGACCTCAGTCTTCTTTGCGTTCAGTCTGAGGCCAATCCTGGCACATTCCACCTCCACTCTGTTCACGAGTTCCTGTGCCTGCTCCATGTGATCAGCCAACAGGCAGATGTCATCTGCGTAGTCTAGTGTCACGCCTGTAAATCTGGTTTTATGTTTGATCATGTTTTTTGAGTTTTCTGGACTCTTGTTCTGTTTTTTCACTTCCTGGTTTGTTTTTGTTACCATATCTACTCATTAGTTTCCACCTGTTTCTCCTAGTCACGCCCCGATCATCAGCCTCTCACACCTGTTTCTAGTTACCACGGCCACTATTTATGTCACTTGCTTTCTGTTTATCGTTCTGGGATTTTTGCATTCTGCCTCATGCCTGCATTTCTCGTACCAACCTTCACGCCTTGCCACGCTGCTAAACCTTTGGACCACGCCACGTAAGATCCGTGTATTTTTTCGCCTAAGTGCAAGTTTTTGGTTTATTGAGTATCTTTGTTAGCATCTTTTGTTTATTTATAGCTAGCCATGCCATTGTGCTGTTTTTGTTAAAGTTTTAGTATAGATTATTAGCGCGTTCTTTGTTTTGCCTTTTTGTATTTTAGTAATAAATAAAATGTACTTACATTCATGCCTGACTCGTCCCACATCATCCTTGCATCGAGGAAGCACAAACAACCACAATTCCGGTATGACATCTAGGTCTGCCGGGGCTACAGCAGAGGTTCTTCTAGACCTTCTTGGTGTAATTGTGAAGCCAAGTTCCTGCTCCCGCCCGTTGATGGCTTTCCTGAGCGCGTAGTCCAGAGCTATGATAAAGAGGAAGGGGGCGAGAGTGTCTCCCTGCTGCAGCCCTGCCAGGATTTGATGGCAGCACTTTTGTCACACCTGGGTGATGTCTGGTCTGGGTTTCATGTTTTGTCATTTACTGTTTTATTTTGCAATACTGACTCTCCCTCACGTTTCAGATTACATGCCCTTCCTCCTTTTTCACTGGTGTGACGTCTTTTCTGATTGCCTGATTGTGTCCACCTGTCACCCACCCTCATGTGCATAAATGGCTCGTCCTCCTTCTGTCCTGTGCCAGAGTGTTTTCGTACCTTTTGTGCAAACCTCCAGCGATCCATGTTCACAGCCATTGTCACGTTCTATGTACCCTTTTTGTCAGGTAGGATTAGTCGTATTAGCATTGCCTTCCTTGGAGTGCCTTTTGTTATATTTTTTTCATATTGTTCTCTTTGCACCCTTTTTCCCTCCGCTGTTGGAGCGTTTTGAGGTTATTAAGATTTTGTTAGTTTTTAGGTTAGGTAAGCTTGGCTTTTGATAGCCTGTTAACTATCTCCCCTTTTGGACCCTTTCCCTTGTTTGAAATAAATATTTGTTTTCAAACTCCTGCATCTGTGTCCAGAGTCCTGCTCAAGTCGTGACAACTTTGGTGTTTTTGAGAATCTGCTACACAAATGTAAGTCTCTCACAAGTTTTTTTTAATAGAACTCCCAGGCCACCAGTTGAATAGCCCAAATGATAGAGAAAAAAAAGAGGACCTAATGTGAGATCTTGCCGCAAGTGGAAGAGTTCCGTACCTCGTAATCTTGTTCACAAATGACGAAAGAGTGGATCTTGTAATGGACAGGATAAGTAGTTTGAATGCAACACATTTTTTACTTTTACATAAATATATTTGTGAAGAAGATACTCTACATTCACTCTGTTACATTAAGTTACCAGTAGGAGGCCACGGGGGAAGACCCAGGACATGTTGGGAAGACTATGTCTCCCAACTGGCCTGGGAATGCCTCGGGATCCCCCGGGAGGAGCTGGATGAAGTGGCTGGGGAGAAGAAAGTCTGGGCTTCCCTGCTTAGGCTGCTGCCCCCGCGACCCGACCTCGGATAAGCGGAAAAAGATGGATGGAAGCATTAAAGCCCTACTGAAATGAGATGTTCTTATTTAAACGGGGATAGCAGGTCCATTCTATGTGTCATACTTGATAATTTCGCGATATTGCCATATTTTTGCTGACAGGATTTAGTAGAGAACATCAACGATAAAATTCGCAACTTTTGGTCGCTAATAAAAAAGCCTTGCCTTTACCGCAAGTAGCAGACGATGTGCGCGTGACGTCACGGGTTGTAGGGCTCCTCTGATCCTCACATTGTTTATAATCATAGCCACCAGCAGCCAGAGCGATTCGGACCGAGAAAGCGACATTTTCCCCATTAATTTGAGCGAGGATGAAAGATTTGTGGATGAGAAAAGTTAGAGTGAAGCACTAAAAAAAAAAAAAAAAAAGGCGAGGTCTCCAGGCGACGGCAGTGCGAGCGATTCAGATGTTATTAGACACATTTACTAGGATAATTCTGGAAAATGCCTTATCTGCTTATTGTGTTGATAGTGTTTTAGTGAGATTATAAGGTCATACCTGAAAGTCGGAGGGCTGCGGTGACCACCAGTGTCTCTGAGAAAAGCCAATGGAGGAGCCAAGATCACAGCTGCCTTTTTGACAGCTACAGGAGGAGGTCGCATAATCCGCTCAAGTTTATGGTAAGAGCTGACTTAATATCACAATTTTCCCATCCAAAAACTTGCTGGTTGACATGTGGTAGAGAAACATGTCCGCTTGACTGCTTTGTGTTAAAGCTTCACAACAAACAAAGAAACACTGGCTGTGTTTCAGTTGCTAAAGTCAGCTGTAATCCACCGCTTTCCACCACAGCATTCTTCTTTATAGTCTCAATTATTAATTGAACAAATTGCAAAAGAGTCAGCAACACAGATGTCCAAAATACTGTGTAATTATGCGATGAAAAGAGACAACTTTTAGCCGCTAGTGGTGCTGGGCTAAAATGTCCCCTCCAACCAATAACGTCACAAACACGCGTCATCATTCCGCGACGTTTTCAACAGGAAACTCCACGGGAAATTTAAAATTGCAATTTAGTAAACTAAAAAGGCCGTATTGGCATGTGTTGCAATGTTAATATTTCATCATTGATATATAAACTATCAGACTGCGTGGTCGGTAGTTGTGGATTTCAGTAGGCCTTTAATTTGTATTCCAATCTCTACATGTATTCATGTCATAATCATTTCTAATCTATTGATAACCGCTTACAAAAACATATTATTTTGGCTCCTCAGCGAACCTTCTTCCAGCGGACACCGTCACATGACTCTGTTTCACTAATCCAACGTATGCACAAGTGACGTTTGAAACCAATCAGGCAGGAGACTACGGTCCATCCAGACCCAGTCCTCCCGCCACCTGAACAGTTTTTTCCCCTTGGCCATCAAACACATGAACTATAACAAGATCTGATAGCTCAGTTACAGTTCAACATATTACCTTTTATGTCTTATATGTCTTTTATGTTGCACGATTGCACCAATAAAAAATCCTAGCTTGTGAAACCGTTCTCAAACAATCGCAATAAAACTATTCTGATTCTGATAATCAATCAATCAATCAATGTTTACTTATATAGCCCTAAATCACTAGTTTCTCAAATGGCTGCACAAACCACAACACAAACCACTACGACATCCTCGGTAGGCCCACATAAGGGCAAGGAAAACTCACACCCAGTGGGACGTCGGTGACAATAAAGACTATGAGAACCTTGGAGAGGACGAAAACAATGGATGTCGAGCGGGTCTAACATGATACTGTGAAAGTTCAATCCATAGTGGATCCAACCCAGCCGCAAGAGTCCAGTCCAAAGCGGATCCAACACAGCAGCGAGAGTCCCGTCCACAGCGGAGCCAGGATGAAACCATCCCAAGCAGAGGCGGATCAGCAGAACAGGGATGTCCCAAGTCGATACACAGGCAAGTGGTCCATCCTGGGTCCCGACTTTGGACAGCCAGTACACCATCAATTGCCATCGGACTGGACCCCCTCCACAAGGGAGAGTGGGACATAGGAGGAAAAAGAAAAGAAACGGCAGATCAACTGGTCTAAAAAGGGAGTCTATTTAAAGGCTAGAGTATACAAATGAGTTTTAAGGTGAGACTTAAATGCTTCTACTGAGGTGGAATCTCGAACTGTTACCGGGAGGGCATTCCAGAGTACTGGAGCCCGAAATGAAAACGCCCTATAGCCCGCAGACTTTTTTTAGGCTTTAGGAATCACTAATAAGCTGGAGTTGTTTGAACGCAAATTTCTTGCCGGGACATATGGTACAATACAATCGGCAAGACAGGATGGAGCTAGACCGTGTAGTATTTTATACGTAAGTAGTAAAACCTTAAAGTCACATCTTAAGTGCACAGGAAGCCAGTGCAGGTGAGCCAGTATAGGCGTAATGTGATCAAACTTTCTTGTTCTTGTCAAAAGTCTAGCAGCCGCATTTTGTACCAACTGTAATCTTTTAATGCTAGACATGGGGAGACCCGAAAATAATACGTGACAGTAATCGAGGCTAGACGTAACAAACGCATGGATAATGATCTCAGCGTCTTTAGTGGACAAAATGGAGCGAATTTTAGCGGTATTACGGAGATGAAAGAAGGCCGTTTTAGTAACGCTTTTAATGTGTAGCTCAAAGGAGAGAGTTGGGTCGAAGATAATACCCAGATTCTTTACCGAGTCGCCTTGTTTAATTGTTTGGTTGTCAAATGTTAAAGTTGTATTATTAAATAGAGGTCGGTGTCTAGCAGGACCGATAATCAGCATTTCCATTTTTTTGGCGTTGAGTTGCAAAAAGTTAGCGGACATCCATTGTTTAATTTATTAAGACACGCCTCCAGCTGACAACAATCCGGCGTGTTGGTCAGCTTTACGGGCATGTAGAGTTGGGTGTCATCAGCATAGCAGTGAAATTAACACCGTATTTACGTATGATGTCACCTAACGGCAGCATGTAGATGCAGAAGAGTGCAGGGCCAAGTCAGTATTTTTCAAGTATATGATAAAAAAGCATATAGTTTAATATGTGTCAGAATGTTCTCAAATAAAACATACTGGCCGGTGTGGAAAACTGGTGGACAGAAATGGAATTGAATGATATTTATTCAGCGCTTTTTTACACAATTGTCACAAATCGTTTTACAATTAGAAACCCACACATTGCTGCTTGGAGGTGGTAAGCTGCATTTATACTAGCATGGGAAGCATTGGGATCAAGGTGGTTAAAGTGTTTTGTCCAAGGACACAACAGCAGTTACTCGCAGCTGTGTTGGATCCATTATGGATTGAACTTTCACAGTATCATGTTAGACCCGCTCGACATCCATTGCTTTCCTCCTCTCCAAGGTTCTCATAGTCATCATTGTCGCCGACGTCCCACTGGGTGTGAGTTTTCCTTGCCCTTATGTGGGCCTACGGAGGATGTCGTAGTGGTTTGTGTTGTGGTTTGTGCAGCCCTTTGAGACACTAGTGATTTAGGGCTATATAAGTAAACATTGATTGATTGATTGATTGATACTAGGATGGAATCAATCCAGGAACACTCTGGTTTTTAGATGACCGCTATACTTGCTCTACCCGCTGAGCAACAGACCAACTCTGCCCCTAACGAAACACACATCTGTTAAGAAACATTTTAACAAATGTATTTTGACACTAAAACATGTTTTGTACTTAAAATAGAAGTAAAACAGCACAAGAAAATTGTGTATGTTTTGTTAGCCAGTAGACAACATTAATAAATAGTAGATCACATGACTTCATGGCATGGTATGCACATTATTGTCAATGCACAAGTACAGGAACATTTAATTTTCACCAAAAAAAACACGCTCAAGAATAGACAAACATTGTACAGGATAACAGAACATGAACGATTTATGGGTCGCCCTATAAAAGGTGGAAAAAAGAAAAGGTAAGCGTTGGGGAAGGATGAGTAAAGAAAAACAAAAACAATCTCATACTGAGTTTTTATTAGAGGCGCCCAATCTGGAGTGAGGAAAAAAAAAAAACTCCACAGCAAAGCACATATACATTTTATGACATACAACTCAAGACTTGCTTTGCAGGCGTGGGATGGGGGTGTGGCGCATACATGGAAGGAGTGCATCGTCGCTGCACTGTACTCTGGGATTTTAGAGAGCAGCGCAAAAAAGTTAAACAAGACCAAACAAAGAAGCAAGGAGGAGAAATAAGAGATTGACTGATTGAAAGGTTTATTAGTAGATTGCACAGTACAGTACATATTCCATACAAGTGACCACTAAATAGTAGCACACAAATACGTTTTTTAACTTAAAACTCATTTGTATATTCTAGCCTTTAAATAGACCTCCTTTTTAGACCAGTTGATCTGCCGCTTCTTTTCTTTTTCTCCTATGTCCCCTCCTCCCATGTGGAGGGGGTCCGGTCCGATGACCATGGATGAAGTACTGGCTGTCCAGAGTCGAGACTCAGGATGGACCGCTCGTCGGAACCCAGGATGGCCTGCTCGCCTGTGTATCGGTTGGGGACATCTCTACGCTGCTGATCCGCCTCCGCTTGGGATGGTTTCCTGCGGACGGGACTCTCGCTGCTGTCTTGGATCCGCTTTGAACTGAACTCTCGCGGCTGTGTTGGAGCCACTCTGGATTGAACTCTCACAGTATCATGTTAGACCCGCTCGACATCCATTGCTTTCGGTCCCACATTTGAGGTCCTCTCCAAGGTTTCTCATAGTCAGCATTGTCACTGGCGTCCCACAGAGTGTGAATTCTCCCTGCCCACTGGGTGTGAGTTTTCCTTGCCCTTTTGTGGGTTCTTCCGAGGATGTTGTAGTCGTAATGGTTTGTACAGTCCGTTGAGACATTTGTGATTTAGGGCTATATAAATAAACATTGATTAATTGATTGGTTTAAGTCGGGGTCCACGTTAATCAATTCATGGTAAGGGAGAGGGGGAAGAGAGCGTCCATCTTCGATGAGTGTCAGTGAAGAAGACAGCGTTCGCACCTGACTCGGATTGCCACAGCGTCGCTCCAAAGTTTGCTAGGTTAAAATGTCCTTGCAAGGATCTGCTAATGTGTTTACAGTAGTCCAAGTCCCTCTACACAACAGGAGCACTCTATTGTTTTTAGCAATCCATCCATTTCCTACCGTTTGTCCCTTTTGGGGTGGCGGGGAGTGCTGGAGCCTGTCTCAAATGCA
Source organism: Nerophis ophidion (assembly GCF_033978795.1). NCBI lineage: Eukaryota > Metazoa > Chordata > Actinopteri > Syngnathiformes > Syngnathidae > Nerophis > Nerophis ophidion. The sequence continues at coordinate 19,534,402 of NC_084623.1, forward strand.
TTCGGGCAGAAGGTGGGGTACTGTTTTTAGGAATTTGCTGCAAAAATGTTTGTCACCCAGGTTTTGAACTCAACTCGGGGGGCCAATATTGTGTCATTCCCAAGTCAAGTTTGGCCATTTAAATAGACCTGCACTAAATTGTTTGTAACTGTTTGTATAAATGTGTCGCCTTGTGACTGATCATGGCCTCCAGTCCACGATATTCCTCGCCTCTAGCCAAGTCAGCTACGATAGAAATGAGGATAGGATATAAAAAATGGATGGATGGATGCTTTTACTTGTGTATATTATTTCTTGCTCAACACAATAATGTCTGCTTCCTTTTCTGTATTCCGCATCCTTGAGTTTTGAATAGAAAAATAAGAGCAATGGTTCATTCACTCATTGGGCTGTTGTTGACCTTCGGTTCGAAAATGGAACACATGAATGAACATCAGCAAGTTAAGCTGTGCCGTCCATGCAAGACCTCACAGCTCGTGGGTGCCTGTCCAGTCTTTGGTGATATGTCCTAAAAAGGAATTGAGTCTGACTGTTTTCATTGCATGCTGAGGGATAATCCTCAGATTGCTCGGCTCAATAATCATCACTTTATTCTTTTTCCTTAGTTTTGGTTCTAACACTAAACCCAACAGTTAACTCCTCATTCAACAAAAATAACCAAGATAATGATAATATGCATACGTCTTAGTCTTTCAAATAATGATTTTGCCGATCCGAAAGATAACTACAAACCCCGTTTCCATATTAATTGGGAAATTGTGTTAGATGTAAATATAAACAGAATACAATGATTTGCAAATCCTTTTCAACCCATATTCAATTGAATGCACTACAAAGACAAGATATTTGATGTTCAAACTCATAAACTTTATTTTCTTTTGCAAATAATAATTAACTTAGAATTTCATGGCTGCAACACGTGCCAAAGCAGTTGGGAAAGGACATGTTCACCACTGTGTTACATCACCTTTGCTTTTAACAACACTCAATAAACGTTTGGGAACTGAGGAAACTAATTGTTGAAGCTTTCAACGTGGAATTCTTTCCCATTCTTGTTTTATGTAGGGCTTCAGTCGTTCAACAGTCCGGGGTCTCCGCTGTCGTATTTTACGCTTCATAATGCACCACACATTTTCGATGGGAGACAGGTCTGAACTGCAGGCGGGCCAGGAAAGTACCCGCACTCGTTTTTTACTAAGCCACGCTCTTGTAACACTTGTCTTGCTGAAATAGGCAGGGGCATCAATGACAACGTTGCTTGGATGACAACATATGATGCTCCAAAACCTGTATGGACCTTCCAGCATTAATGGTGCCTTCACAGCTGTGTGAGTTACCCCATACCCTCACAGATGCTGGCTTTTGAACTTTGCACCTATAACAATCTGAATGGTTATTTTCCTCTTTGTTTTGGAAGACACCATGTCCTCTGTTTCCGAATATAATTTGAAATGTGGACTTGTCAGACCTCAGAACACCTTTTCGCCGGCAGCGTTTCAGGATATTGTTGATAAATGGGTTTGGCTTTGCATAGTAGAGTTTTAACTTGCACTTACAGATGTAGCGACCAACTGTAGTTACTGACAGTGGTTTTAAGAAGCATTCCATGTGGTGATATCCTTTACACACTAATGTCGGTTTTTTTGATGCGGTACCGCCTGTGGGATCAAAAGTCCGTAATGTCATCGCTTACGTGCAGTGATTTCTCCAGATTCTCTTAACTTTTTGATGATTTTACGAGCCGTAGATGGTCAAATCCCTAAATTCCTCGCAATAGCTCGTTGAGAAATGTTGTTCTGAAACTGTTCGACAACTTGCTTACAAAGTGGTGACCCTCACCCCATCCTTGTTTGTGAATTACTTAGCATTTAATGGAAGCTGCTTTTATACCAAATCATGGCACCTAACTATTCACAATTAGCCTGCACACCTGTGGGATGTTCCATATAAGTGTTTGATGAGCATTCCTCAACTTTATCAGTATTTATTGCCAACTTTCCCAACTTCTTTGTCACGTGTTGCTGGCATCAAATTATAAAGTTAATGATTTATTGCATAAAAAGAAATGTTTATCAGTTTGAACATCAAATATGTTGTCTTTGTAGCATATTCAACTGAATATGGGTTGAAAATGATTTGCAAATCTTTGCATTCCGTTTATATTTACATCTAACACAATTTCCCAACTCATATGGAAACAGGGTTTGTACATTGTTTGACAGCATACTTTTTGACAGCCAGTCAGCATCAGTGCTTACCTAAAAACCAGAACTGCTGCCCTCAAAGGATCTTCATCCAACTACTCTTCACTCCATCTACATCTTGGTCAACCTCTCGGTGCTCTCTTCAAGTAAAGCTGTTCCACATGATTCGACAAGAGGCCCTGTGCAAAGTTGAAAGTCAAAGATGAAACACCAACCAGTAAGCACACTGACCCATGCATTGACCACGTTATTAGTAGAACTAAAAGTTACAGTAATAACCAAACTAAACATAGCAAAAAAAAGTAAGGAAATAACAATGCTTTAAATCATGCTGTTGGAAAGCCTGTTCATTACCCTTTTAAATGATGCCATCATTTTAAGAAACATGCATTTACTGGATGAGCAGCACAGCTGAGTATGGGTTGCGACCATTAAATATTTGCCAAATCATCTCTGCGAAGGCCAAAAAGCTTATTCTGTCATTGACTCTAGTTTGGCATTTGGTGGATTGGGAGATTGAAATGAAAGGAAACAAGATGTATTGAACATTTCACAATCTATTCATATAACAAACAGGACCATGTGGAATAACCATGGACAGCCACCACAGCCTGGTAACTACCTCCTTATGGCTTGGTCACACACTGCTGTGGGGTGGCATCGCTTTATTCGACCAGCATTTGCCCACACGCTACTGAAGCTCCTGATTGTTACATAAAATAAGAGTTAAATGCAGAAGGCACCCTGGACAAGTCGCCACTTCATCGCACGGCCAACACAAATAGACAGACAACATTCACACTCACATTCACTCACTAGGACCAATTTAGTGTTGCCAATCATTCACTTAAAAAAACTGTTCAAAAGACTTGCTTTGTTTACGAACGTTCATTAAAGTTTGATGAGGGGGGGGGGGGGCCAGATGTCGAAATAAAGACACAGAAACAATAATTGATTTTCACCTGCCACTAGGTCAAATGGGGCAGTAGCCATTCAACCTTTAAAGGCCTACTGAAATTAGATTTTCTTATTTAAACGGGGATAGCGGGTCCATTCTGTGTGTCATACTTGATCATTTCGCGATATTGCCATATTTTGCTGAAAGGATTAAGTAGAGAACATCGACAATAAAGTTGGCAACTTCTGGTAGCTAACAGAAAAGCCCTGCCTTTACCGGACGTCACCCGTTGATGGCTCCTCACATACTCACAATTATTTTAACGGGAGCCTCCAACAAAAAGAGCTATTCGGACCGAGAAAACGACAATTTCCCCATTAATTTGAGCGAGGATGAAAGATTTGTGTTTGAGGATATTGATAGCGACGGACTAGAAAAAATAAATAAAAAAAACGTGATTGCATTGGGACGGATTCAGATGTTTTTAGACACATTTACCAGGATAATTCTGGGAAATCCCTTATCTTTCTATTGTGTTGCTAGCGTTTTAGTAAGTTTAATAGTACCTGATAGTCGGAAGGGTGTATCCACGGGTGTGTTGACGCCAGTGTCTGATGGAAGTTGACGGCAGCTGTACGGACAGCACAAGCTCAGCTGATCTCCGGTAAGTGGCGACTTTTTACCACAATTTTCTCACCGAAAACTGCTGGTTGACAAGTGGTCGGGATCCATCTTCGCTTGACCGCTCTGATCCATTAAAAGTTTCACCTCCGGGAATTTTAAACAAGGAATCACCGTGCGTTTGTGTGGCTAAACGCTAAAGCTTCCCAACTCCATCTTTCTACTTTGACTTCTCCATTATTAATTGAACAAATTGCAAAAGATTCAGCAACACAAATGTCCAAAATACTGTGTAATTATGCGGTTAAAATAGACGACTTTTAGCTGTGTGTGTGCGCATGGCTAATATTTCCTAACAGTCCGTGACGTCACGCGTTCACGTCAACATTCTGCGACGTTTTCAACAGGACACTTCCAGGGAAATTTAAAGTTGCAATTTAGTAAACAAAAAAGGCCGTATTGGCATGTGTTGCAATGTTAATATTTCATCATTGATATATAAACTATCAGACTGCGTGGTCAGTAGTAGTGGGTTTCAGTAGGCAGAGAGAGCATGGATTAATCCAGAGGCATTTTTGAAGCAATGTAAAGGTTTGTAAACTGAAAAGGTTGTAAATAGAGGCATTGGTAAATTGAGGTATTTAAACCATGTTTTAACCATGCTTGTTCATCTATCCCTGCCCTCTCCAGTGTGGGCCACGCCCCCTCCTTCCTTCTTTCTAGCGCCCACCCACTGAAAGAGACGAATGGTCATGATTGAACCACTACGTCAAAGTCGATTTGACAACCCAAATGCAAGTCGACCCAAAAACCGTAAAGTGGCATGATATTATCATATCCGTGCCTCATTCATTTATTCGAAAGACTGAACTGATCAAAAACACAAGCTGTATCAAAAGGTAACGTCTTGAGTTCATCGCCGGGTAAACATGACCCATGAACGCTGAAGGTCATGGGAAGTTGCACTTCTTGGCTTGACTGAATAGGAACGCTTCTAACAGGTTCTCCCCGGAGCGTGTTTGTAAACTTGCTTATACCGCCGGTACCACAGCAAAGAGCAGCACTGAGCAGTCCGACCCCGGGCCAAGGACATGTCAAATATATCTCGACGCGTGTGTGTGTGTTTGAGACGAGAGAAGGAAAATATTATGTGGCTTTATTTCTGTGAATTGATTTAGTTTGATTGCATTTGAAGATGGCAATCAGCGCGACTCCACTCCTGGCTTGATTGGGTTTGATGTCTGACGAGCCTTCAGACTACGCAACCCAGCACAAATGCATGACCAATATCACTTTCTTTGCATCTCATTTCACTTCAGGTCTTGATGACTCTCATTTTGGTGGAAAGGGAACACATTTGGAAGTGCTTGGTCACTCCTGAGATGGGAAAGCAGTGCAACTGGTGACTGCGAGTTATCGTGGCGCAAAACCACAGCTCACACACATGGCGAAGAGACACACGTTGTACACACACATGCAAATGTTTGACTTGATACCGTGGAAACGGGCGATGTTTGGTCTTGATAGTTTCTCTCACTCTTTAATTGTGGGGAAATGGTTCTCAGATGTTACTCGGCGACTGATCACTCTGGGCACTGCTGGGCCCCGTCATGTCCTCCCAAGCCACATCAAGGAGGTCAGGCCTGATGGGGAACGATAGCAGCTCAGCGAGAGAGTGGTCGAAAATTTGAAGGGAGAAACATAAGCGGGATCATGGAAGACAGCCTTGCAGATTCAGTCGGCTCTCAAAAAAGTGAATCTCACAGAGTAGGGGTTTCCAAGGTCTGGCTCGGGGGTCATTTGTGGCCCGCAGCTTGTTTTTTTTTTTTTTTTTGCCTGCGAAACACACAAAGTAAGCACATTTTTAATTAGCAAAAATAGAACCAGCTCGATTACCCCAAAACTGGGACCTGAAAACCAAAACCTTGTGCATCTTCAACATTGTGTTTGGTGAACATGTGTACACATTTCTTGCAATATTTGCTACAGTTTGGTTTGGGCTGAAGCCCTAGAGCAGGGGTATCGAACTCAAATACAGAGTGGGCCAAAATTTAAAACCGAACAAAGCCGCGGGCCGAGGTTGAACAAATTAACCTTTTAATAGGGACCCAAACAAGTTTTGCATTGAATATTAAACAAGCAAGGCTTATATAACTTTATAGTGACATGCAAAATCGAGTTTCAAATAATAATAATAATTGAAAAATATCAATGGCATATCAAATAAAATTTGAATAAAAATTGTTGATTGGCAACACTAAATTGGCACTAGTGTGTGAATGTGGGTGTGAATGTTGTCTGTCTATCTGTGTTGGCCCTGCGATGAGGTGGCGACTTGTCCAGGGTGTACTCCGCCTTCTGCCCAATTGTAGCTGAGATAGGCGCCAGCGCCCCCCGCGACCCCGAAAAGGGAATAAGCGGTAGGAAATGGATGGATGGATGAATGCCTCTTTTCGGCGGTGGGGTTGAGGTGGACGAGGTTTGGTGCTAGTGGGGTGTGTATATTGTAGCGTCCCGGAAGAGTAAGTGCTGCAAGGCGTTCTGGGTATTGGTTCTGTTGTGTTTATGTTGTGTTACGGTGCGGATGGTCTCCCAAAATGTGTCATTCTTGTTTGGTGTGGGTTCACAGTGTGGCGCATATTTGTAACAGTGTTAAAGTTATTCATACGGCCACCCTCAGTGTGACCTGTATGGCTGTTGACCAAGTATGCGTTGCATTCACTTGTGTGTGTGTATAAGTCGCATATATTATGTGACTGGGCCGGCACGCTGTTAGTATGGAGGAAAAGCGGACGTGGAGACAGGTTGTAGAGAACGCCAAAGCCAGTGCCTTTAAAGCCCACCCCAAATATTGTTGTCCAGGATGAAATTCGGGAGGGGCACTTAACTTCTGGAGTCTCCCGGGAAAATCGAGAGGGTTGGCAAGTAAGAGTGTTAGCGGTGATTGCGGTGTTACAGCGGCGGGCCAGCTCTAATGTTAATTTGATATTGCCTCAAGGGCCAAGTGAAATTACACGGCGGGCCAAATTTGGCCCGCGGGCCAGAGTTTGACATCTCTGGAGTGTAATAATAAAGAATAAAAAGAAGAATCCTATGAATATTCGTAGAAAAATTCAAATATCTTGGAGTGGTCTTTGACACAACCAATCAATCAAAGTGTATTTATATAGCCCTAAATCACAAGTTTCTCAAAGGGCTGCACAAGCCACAGCGACATCCTCGGTTCAGATCCCACATACGGAATATGTACTGTACTGTAAAATCTACTAATAAAAGTTTCAATCACTCAATCAACAAAGACGTAGAACAAAATTCGGTCAAATGGTCACCTCTGCAAGAGGAACGCAATCCTGGAATAAGTTGCCCACACACATTTAGGGACTCTGATAACCATCCACTTTATAAAAAAAAAACTTAAACAATGGCTAAAAATATATCAAAATGCACTTATTAAACCATTAAACACTGTGTCCAGACTCCAGCCCGTATCAGTGGGCTTTTGGCCAGCATATTTACAGCTGTCAGTGACCTGTTTGCGCTCTAGCATAATTTTTGAATACAACACAGAAAAAACTGCTCCTAGGAAGAAAAAACAGACAAAACTGATTGTAACCTCCGGTAGGAATGTCGGAGAGACATGAAACAAAAACCTCTATGTAGGTCTCACTTAGACCTACATTTTAATAATTGACATCCTTCAGCAAAAATCAACAGGAAGTTAAAAATCACCCCTTCAAAAAAAAAGTTTTGTAATTACCCGTCACCTTTTTTCAAACGTTATCTCCTCTGAGCGCATTTGTCGTTTCGGCTTCAAACTCGCACAGGAGAGAGTTTGAACCCTTCTGATTAAAAGTTATCGAAAGAGTTTGGATTACTGCTCCGGTTTTGACTTTACACGCCTTCAAAGAACCCCTGCGCAAAGTTTCCTAAAAAATCTCATTTTTGCCTCTTTGAGCTGTAATTTGACCCCCTTAAAATGCTTCAAAGTGCAAGTTAAAGCTCTACTATGCAAATCGAAAGCCATTTATCAACAACATCCAGAAACGGTGAGCTGTAATTTGACCCCCTTAACATGCTTCAAAACTTACCAAGTTTTACACACACATCAGGACTGGCGAAATTTGTCATCTAAGAAAAAAACAAACCCCAAAAATCTAAATTGCGCTTTACCACCCCCTAGGAAAAAACCCAGACAAAACTGCTTGTAACTTCTGTTAGGAATGTCGTAGAGACATGAAACAAAAACCTCTACATAGGTCTGACTTAGACCAGGGCTTGGGTTGCGGGGGCAGCAGCCAAAGGCGGTCCCGACCAACGCTGCTTGCAGCTTTAATTGTGTATTGCGACTGCGTGCTTGTCTGTTTTATGATGTCTTATTTATTTGGTTCTTATTTCCGTCATCGTGGTTTTAAAGTCTTACGTGTCTCACTGTGTGATTTTAGAAATCTGCCTTTGGACTACAGCTGAAAATGAGATTGTATGCTAAGTCCAGCGCGTTTACACTGTTTATTCAAGTGTTGATTAATGTGCACTGACCCAGTTAAATAAATGAAATAAAATAAAATAAAGAAGACTTGTTTCATTAAACAATATTTGCTTTTTGTTACGTTTTGGTGTGTCTAAGTATATACGTCCCGGGGGATGCAGAGACAGCAGGCAAGTGCAGCAGAGGGAAAAGAAGGTGCACAATCAAAACACATCAAAAAAATGTTGAGAACTTGTTAGATTAGTTCCTGACATTGGGCAACTCAAACCTTATGTTGGAACAACATGCCTTTTGTTGGGATCTAACTGTTGGGAAATTATCAAGGAGGTGACCCCAGGATGCAGAGACGGGAGGCAAGGTTGAATTACAAAAAGGGAAATATTTAAAAAGTCCAAAAAGTGTAACAAAAGGCGATGGGGCAGAAGTGCACACCATTAATACGCAAACAAAAACAGATTCCTCAATGGTTGGCAGGGAAAAAGACCAGGGCGCACTGAGCACAGGTTAAAGTCCAACACAGAATCCTTGTTGCCTCAGGGAGGCTAGGAAACAAACACAAAGGGGTGAGAGATCACAGGACTAAGGAGAAACAACATAACATGACTGTCGAAGTGAAGCAAGCGCACGCACGTGGGAGGTTCAGGAGACAATAACCGGCAAGACCAAGCTGTCAGTGACGAGCTTAAATACTCCCAGGTTGAAATTGGTTGCAGGTGTGCCTTAGTGTCCACCCCTCGCTGGGGACTAATGAGCAGAAGGAAACAGACATCACAATAAAAAGGAGAAGGCAGGTAAAATTATAAAACACAACACTGACATTGATTTGACCATTGACTTTAGGTCATTTTTCATAACAAAACAAATACAACGTTGAAACAAAATGCTTTTTGACAAAAAGTATCCAATGTCAGGTTGTGACATTGACTTGACCATTGAAATTCGGTCATTTCCCAACCAACAACGTGGGTCCAACATTGGACACCAACATTGTCAGAATTTACAAATACAACTATTTTGCAACAATGTTTCAAAGTCAGTTTTAAAGGATATTGTTTGTATAATCAACATTGTATCAGAGTTTTTTGGCTGCTAGGAAATAATCCAGTCACAAAAAGCATCCTGATTGGCTGTAGCTGGGCCAGGTGTTCCCTGATTGCCAATCAGTGACAGGTGACTAAGCCAGCGCTCAGACCAGAGGAGTGGTGATCTGAAACTTGCAGTTGGCAAACAACAGCCTCAAAACCTTCAGGATTTGGGGAGCATTTGTAAAGATGTGTTGTCTGTTGGCTGTCTGGTAAAATCAATGTAGAGTTCATTTGTACCTTTTTTTTTTTTTTGTAATTCATTGAAAAAAACAAATATCAAATACATTTATTCTATAAGAGAGAATGCAAATCCAATTACTCTGTTCAAGACTTTCAAAAACATTAACACAAAATCAATGTAATAGGGAAGTATAGAAAACCATGTGAATCAATCAATGTTTATTTATATAGCCCTAAATCACAAATGTCTCAAAGGGCTGCACAAGCCACAACGCCATCATCGGTTCAGCTCCCACATAAGGGCAAGGAAAAACTCACAACCCAATGTGAGACAGAATCAAAGAAATAACTGGATTATTGTTAGTGATGATGGCAATGAGGTATATATTTGGCCCCCTGGTGGTTTATTTTGCAGCTGTACGCCAAAAACAGAGCACACAGGCTGTTTAAAAGCTATTTCACCTAACACGCAGAGTCGAGCAGTGCGCTTGAAATCCTCATCATGTGAACAAGCCGGTATCGCTTGATGGATCCTGCACTGAAAAGAGACGACTCCGGAGTTGTTCATTGTTTACGCAGACCTTCTATGAACAGATTAACCACAGACACATAAAACAGACTAATGATTCCCTTTCAATCGGTTCATACGGTCCCAAAAAAATAACTAATCACCATCTATTCCTCACAGAGACTGAGTCAGCAATTCCTCGTTTGGATCCTTAATTCCGCTAAAAGATCTCCAGGTGGACCTTTTCTCCGTATCTGTGACTCCATTACTGCTACTCAACGCTCCCAATTTTCGGTACATTGATGGTTAATTGTTTATCAATTGTTGGCTGAGATGGTAGAGAGGCAGTCTAGAAACTTGAGGGTTCCTGGTCCGTATCCCGCTTCCGCCATCCTAGTCACGGCCTCTGTGTCCTTGGGCAAGACACTTCACCCTTGCTCCTGATGGGTCGTGATTAGCGCCTTGCATGGCAGCTTACACCATCAGTGTGTGAATGTGTGTGTGTGTGTGAATGAGTGAATGTTAAGTGCTTTTAGGTATCTTTTCATGTATAGTAAAGCGCTTTATAAATACAGACCATTGACCATACAGATCTAATTTCTGAATGTGAAAAGTGCCCACACCTGCTGAAGAGATGGGAGATCACTGTGGGTACAGCAAAGCCACTTTCCAGTACAGAGCCATTTGAAATGTTTTTCTTGGATGTCTCTTTACCCGTGGGTGAGCTTTGTGGTGGAGCACGTGGGACGAAGCGAGGCTTGATGTCATATGTTCTAGCTTTGAAGGACAACTGCACTTTTTTTTGGAATTCTGCCCATCATTCACAATCATTATAAAAGACATGACGACGAATGTATTCTTTCTTTTTTAAATGCCTTTTAAATATTAAATAAATGCAATCAAAAGTCCACTTACAATGGAGATTTTGGGAGCCATTGCCAACCTCCATTGAGGTTTTTATATACATGATGTAAGCATATTAGATAGATAGATTAGATAATACTTTATTTATTCCGTCAGGAGAGTTCCTTCAGGAAAATTAAAATTTTCAGCACAATCCCATTCAACATTACAGGGAGACAGAACAGGATCGCTGATGGGTCTGCCGGCTTCCAGCGCCCCTTACAAAAAAGATGAGATACAGGTAAACAAGGGGGGAATGGGAGAAAAAAAGACAAGATTAAAATAAAATAAAATAAAAAAATCGGTCTTAGCCTGAGCCCTGGAGAGAAGGTGCAGGCTGAAGCCAAGGGAAAAAAAACAAAAACAAACAAACTCATAGCCATAGAACACATCCCTCTTACATGTGTGTAAGAGGGAAACATCAAACATCAAAGAATACAGAGGACATTAAAGACATTAAAGCAGCAGATACAACCAGACACTTCGACATACAGCTATGAATAAAAAGTAAAATAAACATATCCAATGTGGTGGCCTCTGCGATGTTCCACGCCATCGTCCGCTGGGGTGGAGGGAGCATGGCCAGAGACAGGAGCAGACCCAACAAAGCAACCGAGACAGCCGACTCCACTCCCGGCCAGTGTCCAGTCCGCATGGATGAGCGAGGATACGTCCAAGGATACGATATATCCGTGGACGAAAGAAGTATGCAATTTAGTAATGGGCACATTAATAATAGTGAAGCGAAGTGAATTATATCTATATAGCGCTTTTCACTAGTGACTCAAAGCGCTTTACATAGTGAAACCCAATATCTAAGTTACATTCAAACCAGTGTGGGTGAAACTGGGAGCAGGTGGGTAAAGTGTCTTGCCCAAGGACACAACGGCAGTGACTAGGATGGCGGAAGTGGGGATCGAACCTGGAACCCTGAAGTTGCTGGCACGGCCACTCTACCAACCAATAATAACAGTAATAACATTTAATAGTTATGCATTTTGATTAATTTACGCATATGTGGTACATTTATTTCACAATGTAAATAAGTCATTAATTATTACTCACTGCAAACTTTATGAGAGCCAACAAACATTATAAAACATCACTTACTGTGCAAGGTCTGCTGTCATTAGGATGCAGACTGCTAAGATGTATATATATTCCCATTACGGTGAAAAATGTCTCATAATTCTCACGAAGAAAAGGAGTGGGGGACCAAGCGTCTTTTTGCGTCGTCCTTGCCAGTCTCGGGTCCTGAATGCCTGTCAAAGCCGGAATACCTACTCAGACGTCTGTCCAGCTCAGGGGCACGTATTATGATAGACAAAAAACTTGCAGGGAGCAGGGAAGCAAGGAAACAGCACACCACTCAATGATATTAACATAGGGACACTTGGAAGCGATCACGGCGACGCTATAAATAGTTTGTCTGCGTAGGCGCATTGTGGAGGGAGATGCGGCCAGCTCTGCCTGAAGGAACAAAGGTCACCACCTCTGTCCATGGTGCTGAGAACAGAGCACCATCAGAAGGGGGCGTGACAGTGCTGACGGCGAGACACAGCTGGCAGGTGATTAGATTTCACAGGTCGTACGTGTTAATCTAATCCTCTGTTGTCTTTAACAGTAAGCGGCCGGGAGGAGGAGGGGAGAGAGGATACGGACGTGGCTGAAAAGTCACGTCCTTCAGGAGAGAAAACTTTTATTAAAAACCTATGTTCATTAAAACCTTGTTAAAACCTGCAAGCTTGGCTCCTGTGCCGTGCTTGACAGTGGGACTGAGAGGACGCAACGTCCACACGCATGTAATAACAATAGCTCTAATATTTGGTTAAAGGGGAACATTATCACCAAACCTATGCGTCAATATATACCTTGATGTTGCAGAAAAAAGACTATGTATTTTTTTAACCGATTTCCGAACTCTAAATGGGTGAATTTTGGCAAATTAAACACCTTTCTGTTTATCGGTCTTTTAGCGATGACGTCAGAACGTGACGTCACCGAGGTAACACACCCGCCATATTAATTTTCACATTACAAACACCGGGTCTCAGCTCTGTTATTTTCCGTTTTTTCGACTATTTTTTGGAACCTTGGAGACATCATGCCTCGTCAGTGTGTTGTCGGAGGGTGTAATAACACTAACAGGGAGGGATTCAAGTTGCACCACTGGCAAGAAATCTGCCGCCAGACCCCCATTGAATGTACCAGAGTGTCTTCACATTTGACCGGAGATGCCAAGACAGCCATGGCACAGAGATGTATGGATAACCTGCAGGTGCATTTGCAACAATTAAGTCAACGAAATCACAAAGGTCAGTTTTGTTGATGTTGTTGACTTATGTGCTAATCAGATATATTTGGTCACGGCATGACTGCCAGCTAATCAATGCTAACATGCTACGCTAATCGATGCTAACATGCTATTTACGCTAGCTGTGTGTACATTTGAAACTAGATACCCACATTTAATGTGAAACAAATACTTACCAATCGACGGATTTAAGTTGCTCCAGTGTCACAAGATGCAAAAGTCCTGATCGTTTGGTCTGCATATTTTACCGGCGATGCTAATAAGGTAGACATGCTATAGGCCACTTCATTAGGTACACCCACGCTATGGCCGAATAGCGTCAATAGCTATTGGCTCAATAGTTTCAATTTCTTCTTCAATTTCATTTTTGCTATCTGCCTCCATACTCCAACCATCTGTTTCAATACATGCGTAATCTGTTGAATCGCTTAAGCCGCTGAAATCCGAGTCTGAATCCGAGCTAATGTCGCTATATCTTGCTGTGGTAACCGCCATGTTGTTTGTATTGGCAGCCCTGTATGACGTCACAGGGAAATGGATAGTGGTTTCGAAGATAGCGAAAATAAGGCACTTTAAAGCTTTATTTAGGGATATTCTGGGACCAGTAAAATTTTGAAAAAAATTAAAAAATACAACAAGCCACTGGGAACTGATTTTTATTGTTTTTAACCCTTTTGAAATTGTGATAATGTTCCCCTTTAATAATCAAAATCACAAAATGAATTGTTGGCGGTTTTTGAATGGTTATTTATTGGGTTTTATGGGTGAAATAGTGGAGCTCCCATTGGCTCCACTGTGAGCATGTTTTATTTACTTTTATTTACAAGTAGAATGGATTGAAAGAAAAAATAAATCCGTTCTCATGTCTTTCATAATGATTGTGAACGAATTCCAAAAAAATGTGCAGTTCACATTTAACAGGAATAGGCACAATAGAGAATATAGATAGCGCCCCTCCGTCACAGGAAAAGTTCAATTGAGCATGAATAGAATCCAACTGAACTGAAACAAACCCATTTTTAGGTGGCTGAGCTACTAAATTTGGAGAAGCCCACAATCGCCTGCCATGGTGCATTAACAATTTGTTGCAGATGTTTTTAATGAAGTCCACCACTTGTCTCCAATTGTTCTTGTCTAGTCGCCAATGCACATTGAACAGGCTGTTTGCAAACTTTCCGCTGATGCCTGAAAGGTGCTAACTTCAGAGTGTCGTAAACATTATATCCTGTCCTCTTCCGGCTTTTAATACGTAATGCGCTTGTACATATACTTGGGATATTCAACTAAGTTGTTTTGGGGGCCACATTTCGAAAAAGCTAAAGACTGGGCTCCCTTGACTATTAGTCTTATCTTGTATATTCCGGACAACCAGCGTACAGCAGACATTTAATTTTGTTATTTTTAGTCTGTCGGAGTTACAAGAGCACTCTGCTATTTTTAGACTTAGACTAGACTTAGACTTCCTTTTTATTTTCATTCAAATTTGAACTTTACAGTATAGATAAGAAGGAAATGTTGTTGCATTAGCTTATGGTAGTGCAGGATAAAAGAGCAATAAGGTGCAGAAATAAATAAATACATTACTGTACGAATAAATATATTACACTTTTGCATACACATCCACGTTTATGGATGTATGTTTTATTGTCTTTATATTCCAGCAAATTAATTCTGTAGGGAGTTGAAGGCGCAGCCAGGATCCTCCTCGTGGACTTCAGCTCCGCCTTCAACTCCCTACAGAAGCATCTACTGATCCGTAAACTACACCAGCTCAACATCCCCCCTCAGCTGATCCACCTCACCCACAACTTCCTCACCCACAACTTCCTCACCAACCGACTGCAAGCAGTAAGGGTGAGCTCAAACACATCCTCGATGCTTACCATCAACACCGGAGTTCCACAGGGATGTGTGTTGAGCCCGTTCCTGTACACACTCTACACCAATGACTGCCGTAGCATCTCACACACCACAACATATTTAAAATACTCAGATGACAGCCATTCCCGCACTCCTCTCCAACAGTCGATCCATCCTGGACTATCATAACACAGTCGAACATTTCACAGAGTTATGCACAGCCAGTTATCTAGAAATCAATGTCAATAACAGAAGAAATATGGTTCAAACCCCCCCTCACCTCAGCACCCCATCATCATAAACACACAAACAGTCAAAACAGCTGACACTTTTAAATACCTGGGCGTAACCTTGGACAATAAACTCACCTTGGATCAGCACACCACGGACATTCAAAAAAGAAGTCAACAAAGACTGTCAGCCATCCGAAAACTTAAAGGACTATACGTTGCACCTCATCTCCTGTTATTACTTTACCAAAGCATTGTTCAACCCATCCTTCTGTACTTTTCCACATATTTTTTCACCATTCTTTCTGTAACTAACCGGACCAAACTCACAGGCATTACAAACATAGCAGCTAAAATCATCGGCCTACCCACACCCAACATTTCAGATTTAAACCAGAGGTCCATCACTCGACTGGCAAACACAATAGTAATATCAGTAACCCACTACACAAATACATAATCCCACTACCATCAGGGCGTGGGTCCAGAACCATCAAATTCCGGGGGGCCCGCCTCAGGAAACGCCTTATCCCTGCAGCTATAGCCGCCCTTAAAGCAGGCCCGGCCGACCCGTCTGATAAAGCCTGTAAATGTGTTGGTCATGTATGATGTATTTTTGTTATTTTTGTTTTGTGATGTGTAATGTCTATATGTTTAAATGCACGGCAGTGAAAATGAACTTCCCCAACAGGGACCAATAAATCTAAATCTAAATTTAATCTATTCCATTTTAGGGGGGAATTGAGGGGATTATTATGATGCGTTCAAGAGTCTTACAGCCTGAGGGAAGAAGCTGTTACAGAACCTGGAGGTTCTGCTACGGAGGCTGCAGAACCACTTTCTAGAGTCCAGCAGTGGAAAACAGTCCTTGGTGGGGGTGGGAGGAGTCTCTGCAGATTTTCTGAGCCCTGGTCAGGCAGCGGCTTTTTGCGATCTCCTGGATAGGAGGAAGAGGAGTCCTGATGATCTTTTCCGCCGATCACCACTCTCTGCAGAGACTTCCAGTCTGAGGCACTGCAGGCTCCAGTCCAGACAGAGGAGAACTTTTAGGGACTTTTTAAGGACCTTCTGTAAAAAAAATTGTCAAATGTCATCTCTATGACAGCACTCTAGTGTTTTTAAGAACCTGCTGCAAAAATGCGAGTCTCTCAAATGAAATCACGGCCCACCAGTTGAATAACTAAATCTGTGATTTTCAAACCGTGGTACATGTACAGTACGCCAAAGCATCAGTTAAATATAGTGATGTAATTCATTATTTATGCAGTAGTTCTAAGTGGAAGCTAAAACTATAATACATCTTAAACAGGTTGCCAAAGTAAATGGAAAGAGGCTGAACTTTAGTGTCGTACATTAATTTCACATTGAAAACACAAGGTATTTCGTAGTTAAAAAGTAGCTCTAAATTAAAACCAGTACAATCGTAAAATACTTTAATAGAATAAAAACGCTAAAAAACACACGCTACAAATATAGGGGAATACACTGCAAAATAAAACCAAACCTTGAAATAACAACACAGGAAAATAATTTAAACTATTACACAAACCTAGTAATTTAACTTAAGTTTCCACGGGCCTAAGTAAAAAGGAGTTGGTAAAATATTAAAAGTTTGTTCAATACAACAGTTAAAATACTCATATGAAAACAGTGAAAGGTTAAAATGGTGCACAGACGAAGATAATCGAATAAAACTCAATGAATCCAAAAAGTGAAATGACAAATACCTTGGCCAGTTTCGGTTGTTCATCGACCTCTCCACTACTGCATCACCCGGTCCTTTAGTAAAAAGTGACACAAAATGAGATTAGTCTAAAACAGATCACACTTTAAAATGCAGGTGCCAACTTACATTTACGTCAAAGATAGCAGAATGTGCATCAAAGTTGAGAGGTTTTGGCGTCCCAGGCGTTACACTAAAGCTACATTTTAAACCGGAAGCTGACAGAGAGAGGTTGCGCCTCCACACAGCTGACCCTCAACCTTGACTGTCAGGTTCCTAAAGCCCTCCTTATCACATTTAAGCAAAGTTTTTTCTTTTTCTACATTCAATCACAGTGTTACTGTTGAAACTGTGTGTAATGTTACAGTGTCCAAAAATATTATTGTTGAATAATATATTAAATAATAATAATAGTTTTAAGGAATACTTAAGTGTATTAAACTACTGTATTTTATTGCTGGCCATTAATGGGTAGTTGGTGCAAAAAGTTTGAAAACCACTGCAATAGGTTGAAGGTTAGCGTTCAAACTCCACGAAAAGAACAGGACTTAAGGGGGTGTCTTGAGGAACGCTGGTTGTGTAAAATCACAAGTTTGGACCTCAGTGTTCTATGTTTGCTATTAAGGTTAAAATGTTAAAGCAAAAAACAGGAGCACTGAATTTTCTGCCAAAATGTTTAATACCCAATTTTTTTATTCAACTCGTAGGCCAAAATGGTGTTATTACCAGACCATTTTGGGTCACGGGCCCCCGGTTGATTAGCCATGCATTATAGTGTAGCTCAGGGGTGTCAAACATAAGGAATCAATGTTTATTTATACACTCCTAAATCACTAGTGTCTCAAAGGGCTGCACAAATCACAACACAAACCACTAGGACATCATCGGTAGAGCCCACATAAGGGCAAAGAAAACTCACACCCAGTGGGACGTCGGTGGCAATGATGACTATGAGAAACCTTGGAGAGGACCGCATATGTGGGCAACCCCCCCAACCCTCCCCCCCCCCCCCCCACACTGTAGGGGACCGAAAACATTGGATGTCGGGCGGGTCTAGCATGCTACTGTGACAGTTCAATCCATAGTGGATCCAACACAACCACGAGAGTCCAGTCCAAAGCGGATCCAACACAGCAGCGAGAGTCCCGTCCACAGTGGAGCCAATAGGAAAACATCCCAAGCGGAGGCGGACCAACAGCGCAGGGATGTCCCCAGCCGATACACAGGCGAGCGGTCCGTCCTGGGTCCTGACTCTGGACGAGCGGTCCATCCTGGGTCCCGACCCTGGACAGCCAGTACTTCATCCATGGCCATTGGACCGGACCCCTTCCACAAGGGAGAATGGGACAAAGGAGAAAAAGAAAAGAAATGGCAGATCAACTGGTCTAAAAAGGGGATCTATTTAAAGGCTAGAGTATACAAATGAGTTTTAAGGTGAGACTTAAATGCTTCTACTGAGGTAGCATCTCGAACTGTTACCGGGAGCCCGCAGACTTTTTTTGGGCTTTAGGAAATCACTAATAAGCCGGAGTCCTTTGAACGCAGATTTCTTGCTAGGACAAAATGAAATGAAACAAAACTGCTGTTCTAAATGTGTCCACCAGATGTCACAATAGCAATTATTTGCATCTTTGTAGAATATGCTACATATGTAAAAAAACAAAAAAAAAACCCACACATTTTGTTAGAGCACCCGTCGAGGAAAATAAGCACACTACATAAATGACATTGTCTTGATCTGTAGTCTGGATTATGTTTTTGTTATTTTTTGTTAGTTTTTGGACTCTTTTAGTTATACTGTTTGCGCTCCCTTGTTTGTTTAGTCAGCATGGCGACTCATTAGTTTCACTTGCCACATGTGTTCAAGACACGCACCTGCTCTATCCAGGAGAATATTATTTAAGCCTGTCGTTGCTTGTTTTCTAGAGATACAATAGTTCATGCTGGTTGTTTCATGCTTAGTTTATGCTGCTCGTCCCTTGCAAAGTAAGTTGTGTTTATTTATGCCACAGTTAGCGACTATTTGTTTCATGTCCAGAGTTCAGGCTAAGTGTTAGCTTTTGTTTCCTGCGTTAAGTTGTGCCTTCGCCTTGTGCGCCTTTTTGATTTCACCTATTTGAGAGTCACGAATAAATCTATTCCTACCTGCTACCTTCCATCCATCCATCCATTTTCTACCGCTTATTCCCTTTTGGGGTCGCGGGGGGCGCTGGCGCCTATCTCAGCTACAATCGGGCGGAAGGCGGGGTACACCCTGGACAAGTCGCCACCTCATCGCAGGGCCTATCTCGGGAGAACAATCCTTGCAGTAAGATGCGAAAACCCCCACGCTATGATAGACATACTATAATTTGATTTTGATATTATTTTTCTATCTTGATAGATTAAAAATTAAAACTGATGAGTTGACTGATGAACATTATTACACAATTTATTCAGAAAATATAAATAACGACAAAAAACGTTAGAATACTATTACCCGCAACAGGTAAGTGTAAAAAAAAACAACAACATTATGATTTGTACATTTTCAGAATGTGCTTGTTCTATTTTTAAACAAAGAAAACAATCGGAAGTTGTCCTTATTTTATGTATTTAATTATTTGTTTTGTCCTGTCCAGCTTCTCAGGCAAATCATATAGTTGATGTAGATGCCCGTATCGGCTGTTCAGATTTACTTTACAAAAGAGAAGTGTAGGATACTTCTCTTGTTGCCTTATTTGAATTTGACTTTATCAAATGTATTTATATTATCATTTGGTGCAGGAGGGGATAGAAAGAGAAAAAAAAGGAAGACAGAGGGTCAAATTGTGGTGATAAGAGGGGGATTAGACAGACAGACAAAAACAACAACAGCAAACACAACAATAACAACAAAAACAACAACAATAGAACAACACCAGCACATACGACATGTACGAATATGATCGTAAAATTGATAGCAAAGAAGCACTTAATGAAGTAAATAATAATATAGAAATGACAATGAGCATTTTTACACTAAAATTGGAGCAATACGAATACCAATAGAAAAAGCGCTATTGATCATGAACAATACCAATAGTTTACCTCTATTATCAACAATACAGCTGTTCAAATGCAACAATATGTATACATAATGATAACTAGAAATATAATTAAAAAAAGAACACCCAAAGATGGAGGGGAAGAGAGAGAGGCAACTTATATTAATCTTGTAGATTGTTATAGTAACAACGGGTTAAGCTTTGTCAATATGCCATGTGTTACCCAGTTGTCTTTATTTTGAAGTTATCGTGCTGTGATTTTACCAGTCCAGCCCACTTGAGAGTAGATCTTTCTACATACGAACACCGATCTAAAATGAGTTTGACACCCCCTTGTGTAGATCAATATAGCTTTGGGAGGAAAAAAGGGTTTTAAATATAAAGGACGGACGGAAACTTCATTTTCTTTGGTCATTTTAATGAAATTATATGATATCTCCTTTCATTGTAAAAGTAGCTATTTTTGTTAGTATTGTACAATTTTTTCCCCCTTGGTTTTGACACAAAGGAATAAACGGGTATGAGGATTTGGTTGAGGGAGGGGTACTTGCAATGGACTAACCAGCTGGCCTCCAGCCACAGAACTGTAAAGCGTTCCTTAATCTCGTGGCTCAGAGTAAAAAACAAAACAACAACCAAAAATGCTAGATGGAGGTTGAAAGTGCCCATTTGTAACGGATGCAGTCACAATGGATATCATTAACTATTCAACGTTGCTGTCTGTAATTGTATTTTCAAAGTTTTGCCCGGTGCATTGTGGAACGAAACTATCGTTAACATTGGAACAGTTTCAAATATATATGCAATGCAAAATACGATATAGTATATGAATTGCCTATCAGCGTTGTTTTGAAATATTTACAAAAACCACCACGGTAAATGTGTCCTCCTGGCATGACCGCAGAAGCAAACCATTCAACATCTGTTGTGCATATTTGGTGATCCTGCCGAGGAGCGGGAGGTTACGATGAAACGGTCGTCATCACTTCAATCTCTCCCTCTCCCTTTTCTCTGCCCACTCAGTAGCTCCCGTTGAGCGTCAAAGCCTCCACATTTAGCTCCTACAGAGCAGGAAACTGTGTACTTGGAACAGAGGCTCTCCAGTGTGGCTGGGCCATGTGTACCTTGGTAAACCTCAAGAGCATCGCTGACTATTAGGTTGATAGCCTGGGCTTTTAGCTCGCTAGCTAGCGGGCCCGTCCCTCAGGCCAGAAAGGAAAAAAGCAATGACTGAACTAGACGGGTTAGATACTGAATATAAGAAATTGGGCAAATAAAATGCTAAAGAAAGTATAAGAGTTCTCAAGACCCATTTAGATATTTCATGAATTAAGGTACATGAGGTACATTGCTTCCTATGAAGTGAGGGTTGGACTCCGCCAAGGGTGTCCTTTGTCACCGATTGTATTCATAACTTTTATGGACAGAATTTCTAGGCGCAGTCAAGGCGTTGAGGGGTTCCGGTTTGGTGGCCGCGGGATTAGGTCTCTGCTTTTTGCAGATGATGTGGTCCTGATGGCTTCATTTGGCCGGGATCTTCAGCTCTAACTGGATGGGTTTGCAGCAGAGTGTGAAGCTAGCGGAATGAGAATCAGCACCTCCAAGTCCGAGTCCATGGTTCTTGCCCGGAAAAGGGTGGAGAGAGAGACCCTGCCCCAAGTGGAGGAGTTCAAGTACCTAGGAGTCTTGTTCACGAGTGAGGGAGGAGTGGGTCCTGAGATCGACAGGCGGATCAATGCGGCGTCTTCAGTAATGCAGCCGTTGTACCGATCCGTTGTGGTGACGAAGGAGCTGAGCAGGAAGGCAAAGCTCTCAATTTACCGGTCGATATACGTTCCCATCCTCACCTCTCCCGTCCAAAGGCAAAACCCAGTAACTCAATTTTGGTCAAAACTGAGCTGATAATAATTTTGGAGTTCCTAGGTGATATGCTTTCCATTATTGTATGCGATATTATAATTCGTTCCGTAAGTAAGCTGTTACGTGCATGGCAGGACCTAGCAACTACCACATAACCGCGTAGATACAACAGAAAAACCTAGTATCTCAAGGGACCAATCGGAGCTTCTTTGTCAGTCGCCTTATTTTCTTTAATGAGACATTTGCACAAATGGGGGCCGACGGTCAACCTGATTATGTGATATTATGGCACGAGGGGATATCTGGAAGATTGGCCCAGGAGGTTGCAAGCACCTTCATTAAATGTATTGTTCTTGATTCTTCCCCTTGCATACTCTTTTGGGCAGATAGCTGTGGAGGTCAAAATAAAAACTGGACGCTGTACACGGCTCTTGCCCAATGTGCAAACGCAGAATGGGGCCCACCCGAGATTGTAATAAAATATCTGGAGAAAGGGCACACGTTCATGAGAGCAGATTCAATCCATGGCTCAATCGGCAAGAAGATGAAAGCTCAAGAAAACATCTATACGTTTGATGACTTTGTAGATCTTTGTAAGACAGCATCGAGATAGATTGGTTTTCCTTTGTTTTCTCAAAATCAGCTAGAAGTGAGTTACTAGGTTTTGCCTTTGGACGGCAGACCTATGGTCATGACCGAAAAGACAAGATCACGGGTACAAGCGGCCGAAATGAGTTTCCTCCGCCGTGTGGTGGGGCTCTCCCTTAGAGATAGGATGAGAAGCTCTGCCATCTGGGAGGAGCTCAAAGTAACGCCGTTGCTCCTCCACATCGAGAGGAGCCAGATGAGGTGGTTCGGGCATCTGGTCAGGGAGTTGTTTAGGGCACGTCCAACCGGTAGGAGGCCACGGGGAAAACCCAGGACACGTTGGGAAGACTATGTCTCCTGGCTGGTCTGGGAACTCCTCGGGATCCCCCGGGAAGAGCTAGACGAAGTGGCTGGGGAGAGGGAAGTCTGGGCTTCCCTGCTTAGGCTGCTGCCCCCGCGACCCGACCTCGGATAAGCGGAAGAAGATGGATGGATGGTATTAAGGTAGGACATAAGTCAGCAACCCTCGGCTCTAGCGTCGCCCTAGTGGCTCCCTGGACCTCTTTCAGAGATGTGTGAAAATGGAAAAAGATGAAGAAAAAATATATGTTTTTTGTTTAAGTATATTTTCCGTAGGAGAACAAACATGACACAAACCTTCCTAATTGTTTGAAATCCCACTGTTTATGTTATAAGTGCTTCACTGATGAGAGTATTTGGCAAGCACTAATAATTTCAGCAATCCTTGAACTCATCATAGTTTGTTTACATGACAACTTTCTCCAATGCTGCCGCAGAAAGACATGTTTTATGCCACTCCTTCTTTGTCTCATTTTGTCCACCAAATGTTTTATCCTGTGCGTGAATGCACAATGTTGAGCTTTGTTGATTTTATTGATTTGCTGGAGTGCTTATCAGGCATATTTGGTCACTGCATGACTGCAGGCGGGCAGCACGGGGCAGAGGGGTTTATGCGTCTGCCTCACAATACGAAGGTCCTGAGTAGTCCTGGGTTCAATCCCTGTGTGGAGTTTGCATGTTCTTCCCGTGACTGCGTGGGTTCCCTCCAGATACTACGGATTCCTCCCACTTCCAAAGACATGTACCTGGGGATAGGTTGATTGGCAACACTAAATTGGCCCTAGTTTGTGAATGTGAGTGTGAATGTTGTCTGTCTATCTGTGTTGGCCCTGTGATGAGGAGGCGACTTGTCCAAAGTGTACTCGCCTTCCGCCCGATTGTAGCTGAGATAGGCACCAGCGCCCCCCGCGACCCCAAAGGAAATAAGTGGTAGAAAATGCGTGGATGGATGGATGACTGCAGGCTAATAGATGCCAACATGCTATTAGGCTCGCTGTATGTACATATTGCACCATTATGCCTCGTATGTAAGTATATTTGAACTTGTGTAATTTTCTTTACTTATGTCCTCTGTGTGTTTAATGTATATTTGCATGTCTCATGGCACATGATCTGTATGTAATATTGGTTGCATTTCTGATGTGTGCCATGTTGTTCCAGACCACAGCAAACGTTACACACACATCTATACCTTTGGCCACTCTGAGCCAGTAATTTCCAGAAGTTATCTCATCCTGTGAGAAAGCTCCATTTAACTAATGATTTCCAATGTTGCAAAAATGTGTCGACTAAAAATGTAAATACAACATTTCTGTCAACAAATATTTGCGTCAGCCTTTGATAATAGCCTAATATTATAATATGGACACTTTACACTATGTGTTGCCTTAATTATAACATTTATACAAGGGTTTTATTTTTTTGCGGCTCCAGACAGATTTTTATTGTATTTTTGGTCCAATATGGCTCTTTCAGCATTTTGGGTTGCCGACCCCTGAGGTAGGAGAATAACCAGAAAAAAGTATAGGATATTCGTAGGGGACATACTATGGACAATAGTGGAGACACTTTTATGATAATAAGTCAGGGTTGACCTGGACTTTTTCAGTACCACTCATTAATTCAAACGTATAAGTTGTTCTACAAAAATGCATATGAAATGTTCTTTAATTCTATGCTTCCAAGTTTGTCTGTTGCACCGTGACTGTGCCCTCAGTGCATATTACATAAAAACGTATTTGATCAGTTTGGTGTGTAAGAACAAGACAGCCACATCAGACATTTTTGGGATCCACAACCAAAACAGACATTTAAATAAACATTTTCTGCAACATAATGAATATACGTAACAAACAGTTGGACATTAGTTTTGAATGGAAGACTGAGAGCCACCCAAAGCAAAGACAAGAGCACACTCTTCTGGTAACAAACATTACTGCAAAAACACACTGTGAAAAATAAAGGGGTTGTTTTGCTGAGTTACATTTTTCAAACCCCATCCATCCATTTTCTACCGCTTGTCCCTTTTGGAGTCGCCGGGAGTGCTGGAGCCTATCTCGGCTGCATTCGGGTGGAAGGCGGGGGTACACCCTGGACAAGTCGCCAACTCATCGCAGACAGACAACATTTACACACTCGGGGCAAATTAGTGTGGCCAAAAAACAAAAAAAATCTATTCATGATTATACAACAACACCACTATTGGCTAGTTTACGCATTTGTGGTTTAACAGAAAGGTTTTCAAGTGTCAATATTTTGCACAATTACTGTACCATCTATCATTTTCTATCGCTTGTCCCGTTCGGGGTTGCGGGGGGTCACTGGATCCTATCCTAGCAGCATTCGGCCGGAAAGCGGAGTACACCCTGTAAAAGTCGCATTCTCATCGCAGGGCCAACACAGATAGACAGACAACATTCACACTCACATTCACACACTAGGGCTAAATTAGTGTTGCCAATCAACCTATCCCCAGGTGCATGTCTTTGGAAGTGGGAGGAAGCCGTAGTATCTGGAGGGAACCCACGCAGTCACGGGAAGAACATGCAAACTCCACACAGAAAGATCCCGAGCCCGGGATTGATCCCAGGACAACTCAGGACCTTCATATTGTGAGACAAATGCACTAAAATATATTTTAAAAAATTGGGTAACACTTAAAGGGGAATGTTATCACAATTTCAAAAGGGTTAAAAACAATAAAAATCAGTTCCCAGTGGCTTGTTTTATTTTTCGAAGTTTTTTTCAAAATTTTACATCTCCCGGAAAATCCCTAAAAAAAGCTTTATAGTGCTTGATTTTCGCTATTTGCGAATCAACTGTCCATTTCCCTGTGACGTCATCCAGTGCTGCCAATGTAAACAAACAATGGCGAATAGCACAGTAAGATATAGCGACATTAGCTTGGATTCAGACTCGGATTTCAGCGGCTTAAGGTATTCAACAGATTACGCATGTATTGAAACAGATGGTCGGCGTATGGAGGTAGATAGCGAAAATGAAATTGAAGAAGAAACTGAAGCTATTGAGCGAATAGCTATTGACGCTATTCGGCCATAGCATGGGTGTACCTAATGAAGTGGCCTATAGCATGGCTGCCTTATTAGCATCGCCGGTAAAATGTGCGGACCAAACGATCAGGACTTTCGCATCTTGTGACACTGAAGCAACATAAATCCGTCGATTGATAAGTGTTTGTTTCGCATTAAATGTGGGTATATAGTTTCAAATGTACATGTAGCGTAGCATGTTAGCATCGAATAGCGTAGCTTGTTAGCATTGATTAGCTAGCAGTCACGCCGCGACCAAATATGTCTGATTAGCACATAAGTCAATAACATCAACAAAATTCACCTTTGTGAGTTTGTTGACTTTATCGTTGCAAATGCAACTGCAGTTATCCATTCATCTCTGTGCCATGTCTGTCGTAGCACAGCCGGTAAAATGTGAAGACACTCTGGCACATTCAATGGGGGTCTGGCGGCAGATGTCTTGCCAGTGGTGCAACTTGAATCCCTCCCTGTTAGTGTTGTTACACCCTCCGACAACACACTGACAAGGCATGATGTATCCAAGGTTCCAAAAAATAGTCGGAAAAAAGGAAAATAACAGAGCTGAGACCCGGTGTTTGTAATGTGAAAATGAAAATGGCGACTGTATTACCTCGGTGACGTCACGTTCTGACATCATCGCTACAAGACCGATAAACAGAAAGGTGTTTAATTCGCCAAAATTCACCCTTTTACAGTTCGGAAATCGGTTAAAAATATATATGGTCTTTTTTTCTGCAACATCAAGGTATATATTGACGCTTACATAGGTCTGGTGATAATGTTCCCCTTTAAGTATGGGGAACATTTTCTAATATTAAACAACTAATTAATGGTGACTATGTTCCCCATAGGATAGATTGATTGGCAACACTAAATTGGCCCTAGTGTGTGAATGTGAGTGTGAATGTTGTCTGTCTATCTGTGTTGGCCCTGTGATGAGGTGGCGACTTGTCCAGGGTGCACGCCGCCTTCCGCCCGATTGTAGCTGAGATAGGCTACAGCGCCTCCCGCGACCCCAAAGGGAATAAGCGGTAGAAAATGGATGGATGTTCCCCATACTAAAGTGTTACCGATTTGATTAGAGTTATTTGGATACTAGGGAAACATATAAGAGTTAGGGTTACTAATAATCAATATTTCTGAGATTATTGAGAGAAGACTCTTAGTTAATGGCTTACTGGTTGTATAATAAGGCCATGCTGAATAAGGCATTAGTAAGTACTTAATAACGACTAATTAAGAGCCAATATGTTACTAATTTGCATGCTAATCAGCAAGTAAGTATTGGTGAATATGTTCCCCATAATAAAGTGTTTCCAAAATTTGTATATAAAAAAAAAAAAGAAATGTTCATTACCCCAAGGAATTTGTGCAACGGAGCACATGCACATACACACGAAAACAGTCCAAGAGAAACGACTAACAATTTGCATTCACGTTGATAGAGTATATGTATTCAATGATAGCCAACTTTAGATATCATCAGCTAGCAACACACACACTGGGGTGTGGTAAGATCATTACGTGCTAAAAGACATTAGAACATGCTGGAAAGGCACTAGCTCTTTTTAAATATTTTTGAAGTTGCTTGAAGAAAATGTGCAGTTGTGTATTATTTCTTCCAGTCTGCTTACAAAAATATGTCTAAACAATAATAATAATAATGCTCAGGTTGTTATGTTCTGGTGTGGCATTGTCAACCCCAGCATGCAGAGACAGAATATGGTGTGTGGGTTATACAGTTTGTATGATACTTTATTAAAGGGGAACATTATCACCAGACTTATGTAAGCGTCAATATATACCTTGATGTTGCAGAAAAAAGACCATATGTTTTTTAAACCAATTTCCGAACTCTAAATGGGTGAATTTGGCGATTGAAACGCCTTTCAATTGTTCGCTGTCGGAGCAATGACCTTTCACCCGTGAAGTTACGAAGGGAAGCATTCCGCCATTTTCTCAAACACATTACAGACACCAAGTCAAATCAGCTCTGTTATTTTACGTTTTTTCGACTGTTTTCCGTACCTTGGAGACATCATGCCTCGTCGGTGTGTTGTCGGAGGGTGTAACAACACGAACAGAGAAGGTTTCAAGTTGACTTACGTGGAGTGTGCTAATCAGATATATCAATGGTCACGGCATGCTAATCGAGGCTAACATGCTATTTAGGCTAGTACTTATTGCTTCATTTTGCCTCATTTGTAGCTATATTTGCATCCAGCCTTTCCCTCCACCCACATTTAATGCCAAACAAACACATACCAATCGACAAATTCAAGTACACCAGTGGTCAAAAGATGCGAAACTCCCTCGTTTTTTCTGCACATTTTACCGACGACAGCTATGCTACGACAGGTGGCACAGAAATGTGTGGATATCCTGCGACACTCAAAGTAGATGCATTTCCAACAAAATCACAAAGGTGAGTTTTGTTGATGTTATTGACTTATGTGCTAATCAGACATATTTGGTCACGGCATGACTGCCAGCTAATCGATGCTAACATGCTATTTAGGCTAGCTGTATGTACATTTGTAGCTATATTTGCATCCAGCCTTTCCCTCCACCCACATTTAATGCCAAACAAACACTTACCAATCGACGGATTTAAGTTGCTCCACTGTTCAAAAGATGCAATCGTTGGTTAGAAGGCGAGCGCCGAATTCGTCCTCGTTGGCGCAATAGCTTCAGTTTTTTCTTCAATTTTGTTTTCGCTATCTGCCTCCACACTCCAACCATGCGTAATCTGTTGAATCGCTTAAGCTGCTGAGTCGCTATATCTGCCATGTTTGTTTGTATAGGCGTAACTGCGTGACATCACAGGAAAATGGACGGGTGGATTTACAGATAGCGAAAATTAGGCACTTTAAAGCCTTTTTTCGGGATATTCCATGATGGGTAAAATTTAGAAAAAAACTGCGAAAAATAAAATAAGCCACTGGGAACTGATTTTTTTTTTTGTTTTAACCCTTCTGAAATTGTGATAATGTTCCCCTTCAAACAAAACGATGTGCAGCCAGGGCGAACACAGAAAAGAAAAACAAACAAACAACGCTGAGCATTGTAGCTACAAAACCACGGAGCAAAGGACAGTTAAGATGACAGATTTGGCATATTTTCTATGCTGATTGGCAACCAAGAACAGGTGTGTCCTGATTGTCAAACAGGACAGGGGAGGAAAACCAGCGCCCGGGACTGGAGAATAATGAGGAAAAAAAGGGGGGAAACAGGAAAAGGAAAACCAAAATGAGAGCACTGAACACAAAACTAAATAAAATACAAGAACATTAACATATTGATTGATATTGTCAGGTTTATTAATCATAAACCCATATTATTATTGCTCAAACTTCAAACTTGTTTTTTTCTTTTTTTTATTCTCTTTATAGTTCCACACGTTTCTCTTACGTCTAATACGAGACAAATCGGCCTACGAACCCCCACATATGTTATACCGTCGGAAAGGAGTTGTTTTCGCCGATAGGAGTAATTTAAATGTGGAATATTTTCTGTTACCATGGCAACGCTATTCACAAATAAACAAAAAAAAAAATTGAATGGGTACGCACCTCCATAACGCTCCAACCTGCGAGGTTACCTCCTCTTGTAGCTCAGCCATTCTTTTACGTAGCCCGGTGCTTAACGTCTCATTTTGTTCACACACTTGTATACTTTAACCCTGGCTAAAAAGTTTTGACGTCCCTATGTTTGGTTTTGGCTAGATGGCCATCACAAGAAGGTGAGCGCCATCTGTTGCACAATTTGATCACGTATTTGTTCACAAAGTGGTGACCCTTGTCCCATCCTTGTTTGTGAATGACTGAGCATTTCATGGAAGCTGCTTTTATACCCAATCATGGCACCCACCTGTTCCCAATTAGCCTGTTCACCTGTGGGATGTTCCAAATAAGTGTTTGACGAGCATTCCTCAACTTTCTCAGTCTTTTTTGCCACTTTTGCCCGCTTTTTGTGAACAGGCATCAAATTCCAAATGAACTAATATTTGCAAAAAATGACAACGTTTTCCAGTTCTAACGTTAAGTGTCTTTTCAGTCTATTCAATTGAATGTAGGTTGAAAAGGATTTGCAATTTTTTTTTTTACGATTTACACATGCCAACTTAACTGGTTTTGGGGGTTTTTCCAGATGAGGCCCTTGACACCTCTGTTTTAGGAGATATATTTTGTCAGTCGTTGACTTCCCACTCCAGTTCGTTCATTGCACATGTTTTCAAGTGAGCATGTGGGATTACGTCTCCTTGAGTGTCTATGTGATTTTGGCTGCTCCAGATAAGAGCATCAAAGCTTTTGAATGCTTATCACAACCTGTTCTAATTTTAGCCGCGAGCCCGACAGAACAGGACAGGGCTGCAGGCTGCTTTTACACGAGAGGGCGGACCTGTAGCTACCCAGACTGCCATGACTGTGTGTGCGTGTGCACGTGTGCAAGAGAGAAGAAGAGATCTTTGCCTTTGATCACTTTGTTTGATTGAATCAGTTTGCTGTCCTTTTGTGACCACAGCCTTTTTTCTCTTTTGTGAAATCAAATTGAATTAAAAACAGCAGGTGTTTAGCATCACATCCTATTCTTCTGTTTTGGTTTTTTTTTTTTTGCTGTTACCTCTGTTCAATTTTTTTCATGTGCTTAAAAGGGTCATATTAGGATTTTTTTTCAAAATTTAAGACACTTATTTTGGTCTACATTAGGTGTTCCTAATTTTTTTTTAATCTTGGGGCCCAACTTTTTAAACTACAGGGAACCAGGGCCCACTAAAATATGTCCACTGAATTAGTAATCATTCTCTTGCTTTTCAATGGCTTTGCGGTTAGAGTGTCCGCCCTGAGATCGGTAGGTCGTGAGTTCGAACCCCGGCTGAGTCATACTAAAGACTAAAAGAACGGGTCCCATTACCTCCCTTAGACTTAGAAAAACTTTATTGATCCACAATGGAAATTGGGGATTGGTTACTGCATGGCACTGAGCATCAAGGGTTTGAATTGGGGGTTAACTCACCAAAAAGATTCCTGAACGCAGCCACTGCTGCTGCTCACTGCTCCCCTCACCTCCCAGGGGGTGGAACAAGGGGATAGGTCAAATGCAGAGGGTAATTTCACCACATGTAGTGTGTATGTGACTATCAGTGGTACTTTAACTTTATTCGTATTCAGTAATTATGTAATTATTATGCGCAATCCCGCATGCCATCTGTAGCAAGCGCAGCCGGCAGTTTCGCGAGGAGCCCGCCGGCCACACACCTGCATGGCTGCAGGTAATCAGCAATCAGTGCACCTGAGTCTGATGAGGGCAGACGGCATGAAGACCAGCAGATTTGAAGATCCCGTGCCGGAACGTAGTTTACTCTTGTAGTAAGCATCCCTTCTCTGGCCTGCCTCCTCGTACCTGCTCTCTCTGTGCTTTCCCTCTACCCCTGACTTATGTCCTCTGTGTTCCCCGCAGTATTCCCTCAGTATCCTGTGATTGAGCTGTGCACCTTGACTTCCCACCGGACTTTGGATCGTTTCCCTCGATCCTCGATCCTCGATCCTCGACCCCTGCTTGGACACGGACCTTGTCGCCTCTCTCCAGCCCTCAACTTCTTGCTTGCCCACAGACTGTCTTCTTGCCTTGCCCCTCTGGATTGTCGAAAGATTCATCCAACACACACAAACAACAACCTCTGGTAACATTCACATTGCTAATTCCTCATATCGTCTTGCACCAATCACTTAGAGTAGCATACGCACTCCAACATATCATCAGCTTCAATAAACCTATTGAAATGATCCCTGCTATGAGGTGGCGACTTGATTGATTGATACTTTTATTAGTAGATTGCACAGTTCAGTACATATTCTGTACAATTGACCACTAAATGGTAACACCCGAATAAGTTTTTTGTTAATCAATTCATGGTAGTTGTCCAGCGTGTACACTGCCTTCCGCCGGATTGTAGCTGAGATAGGCTCCAGCGCCCCCCTCTACCCCGAATCTAACCTACTTACAGTTTAACAATATGCACTTTGTCAAATGTTATGAAACCATGTGTTAATCAGAAATATATTCATCAAAGCTTAGATGAGGCTGATTACAAGAATAAATTCTTATCCAAAATACAGCAAAATAATTGACTTATAAAAATTTATGACTAAAAAAAGTCATACAATAACGTAGAGCTAAAATTAATTCCAACTAAATTAATAATCAATTGAAATAATACATTTTTCTCAACTAAACTGCCAATTAAATTGAATTGCAAATAAAAATACAGCTCAATCACCAAAGTCATAATTCTTGTGCTTAAGAAAATTCTCTATGACTTTGGCTTTAGTTTTAGTTTTATTACTGACACAAGTGGTGGAAGCGGTATTACGAACCACAGGTGAGAAACACATGATTTTTGGCGGCCCGATGGTTAAGAGACAAAAGGTCTACATAACATGTAATAGTGGTTGTTTGGTCAAAATGTTGCATGGATTATGTTTTATAGATCATCTTTGTTAAAGTTAAACTCTCAATGATCATCACACACACTAGGTGTGGTGAAATGTGTCCTCTGTATTTGACCCATCCCTGGCAGGTGAGGGGAGCAGTAAGCAGCAGCATGTGCCGCACTCCGGAATCATTTGGTAGTTTAACCACCAATTCCAACCCTTGATGCTGAGTGCCAAGCAAGGGGGTAATGGGTCCCATATTGTGTAGTCTTTGGATTGAACTCACAACCTTCCAGTCTCAGGACGGACACTCTAACCACAAAACCACTGAGCTGGTCTTTAAATTGCTTTCTGGCCGTCTCTTCAGAATGCAATATTTTGTGGGCGGTCTTATTTGCAAACCCTGTTTCGATTTGAGTTGGTAAATCGTGTTAGATGTAAATATAAATGGAATACAATCATTTGAAAATCATTTTCAACCCATATTCAGTTAAATATGCTACAAAGACAACATATTTGATGTTCAAACTGATAAACATTTTTTTTTTTTTTGCAAATAATCATTAACTTTAGAATTTGATGCCAGAAACACGTGACAAAGAAGAAGGGAAAGGTGGCAATAAATACTGATAAAGTTGAGGATAGCTCATCAAAAACTTATTTGGAACATCCCACAGGTGTGCAGGCTAATTGGGAACCGGTGAGTGCCATGATTGGGTATAAAAGCAGCTTCCATGAAATGCTAAGTAATTCACAAACAAGGATGGGGCGAGGGTCACCACTTTGTAAGCAAATTGTCGAACAGCTTTAGAACAACATTTCTCAATGAGCTATTGCAAGGAATTTACGGATTTTACCATCTACGGTCGGTAAAATCATCAAAAGGTTTAGAGAATCTGGAGAAATCACTGCACGTAAGCGATGATATTACGGACCTTTGATCCCTCATGCGGTACTGCATCAAAAACCGACATCAGTGTGTAAAGGATATCACCACATGGGCTCAGGAACACTTCATAAAACCACTGTCAGTATCGACAGTTGGTCGCTACATCTGTAAGTGCAAGTTAAAACTCTACTATGCAAAGGAAAAGCCATTTATCAACAATACCAAAAAACACTGCTGGCTTCGCTGGGCCTGAGATCATCTCTGATGGACTGATGCAAAGTGGAAAAATGTTCTGTGGTCTGACGAGTCCACATTTCAAATTATATTTGGAAACTGTGGACGTGGTGTCCTCCGGAACAAAGAGGAAAATAACCATCCGGATTGTTATAGGTGCAAAGTTCGAAAGCCATTATCTGTGATGGTATGGGGGTGTATTAGTGCCCAAGGCATGGGTAACTTACACATCTGTGAAGGCACCATTAATGCTGAAAGGCACATACAGGCTCTGGAGCAACATATGTTGTCATCCATGTTGGATGCCCCTGCTTATTTCAGCAAGACAATGACAAGTCACGTGTTACAACAGCGTGGCTTCGTAGTAAAAGAGTGCGGGTACTTTCCTGGCCCGCCTGCAGTCCAGACCCGTCTCCCATCAAAAATGTGTGGCGCATTATGAAGCGTAAAATACGACAGCGGAGACCCCGGTCTGTTGAACGACTGAAGCTCTACATAAAACAAGAATGGGAAAGAATTCCACTTTCAAAGCTTCAACAATTAGTTTCCTCAGTTCCCAAACGTTTATTGAGTGTTGTTAAAAGAAAAGGTGATGTAACACAGTGGTGAACATGCCCTTTCCCAACTACTTTGGCAAGTGTTGCAGCCATGAAATTCTAAGTGAATTATTTTTTGCAAAAAAAAAAAAAAAGTTTATGAGTTCCAGGCTCGGGATCTTTCTGTGTGGAGTTTGAATGTTCTCCCCGTGAATGCGTGGGTTCCCTCTGGGTACTCCGGCTTCCTCCCACTTCCAAAGACATGCACCTGGAGATAGGTTGATTGGCAACACTAAATTGGCCCTAGTGTGTGAATGTGAGTGTGAATGTTGTCTGTCTATCTGTGTTGGCCTTGCAATGAGGTGGCGACTTGTCCAGGGTGTACACCGCCTTCCGCCCAATTGTAGCTGAGATAGGCGCCAGCGCCCCCCGCGACCCTTAAAAGGGAATAAGCGGTAAAAAATGGATGGATGGGTGGAGTTTGAACATCAAATATCTTGTCTTTGTAGTGCATTCAATTGCATATGGGTTGATAATGATTTGCAAATCATTGTATTCCGTTTATATTTACATCTAACACAATTTCCCAACTCATATGGAAACGGGGTTTGTACATGCCTCCACTTCGACGTATGGAGTCTACTGACAGATAACAACAGGATAGCGGAAAAATTAAGAATTTGTAGGCTACAGTGCGGCCCACAACAGCGGGCTCGCGCAAAGCACTTTGGGTAAATGTCTACCATATACGCATATATCTGCTAACATCACAATTGGGGAAAATGTCACAAATGGACCAAAATCTTGTTTGGATGAAGTATGAAGGAAGGCAAGATTGTTTTATAAATATCGCCGCCATGCCTCCACTGTTTGATTTCAAATGTTCTGGACTCATGCAGATCCTAAATACCCAAAAACAGGTAAGTAAGTAAGCAAATAAGTGTTGGGGCAGGTGTAAGTCAGCACTGCCTGTAGGAGGAAAAGTCACCGCCGCTGTCCATGTTACTGAGGACGAGCTCCAGTGATCAGTAATCATCTGTTGTCTTTAGCAGTAAGTAGAGAGACGATTGGGAGTGACGACAACGTCACGACATGCCGAAAAACACTTTGAAAAATCTTGTTAAAAACAACAAAACTTTGTAAAACCTGCACGCTTGTGCCGTGTCTACAGTGGAGCTGTTAGGAAGTGACTTCCACAGTAAGTAAGTAAATAAATTGTATTTATAAAGCGCTTTTCACAAATAAAAATCACAAAGCGCAGTCCAAAACATAGGTGAAGTAAAACAACAATTAAATTTAAAACAGAGGCAACATTTTACAGTGGATTAAAATTGATTGTTAAAAGGTGCAATAACTAAAACCTTTACTAAAAAGAGAAGTTTTCAAATGTTTCTTAAAAGTTTCAACACAGTCAAGATCACAAAGAGACTGGTGCAAATTGTTCCAGAGTCTGGGAGCTGTAGCCTGGTCTCCATGGGTTTTAAAACGAGTTTCCGGGATCTTTAGAAGACCCTGGCCTGAAGACCGGAGGCTGTGCACTGAAGAGTAGGGGCATCATCATTTGCGGTCACTCGAAACGAGTATGACGGTCCTCCTGGTAGGGGGTATCCCTTTATGGAGGATGCAAGTGCGTGACATTGTTTAACATGGGGAAACTGGTGCATAGACAGTCACCACACGATCCTTCGCCAAGTCAGGTCAGGGTCCAGTGGCATTGAGTCCAAGATGACTGGAGACCATTTTCTGCTGCAGCCTCCTTCCGCCATCCCAGCCGTTGTGACGCTCCATAGGGTCAGCAGTCATCCTCCGCCTGTTCCACCGTTGAGGTCTTGGGTTGTTATTTCCCCATAACTGGGCCCACATGGATGTGGGGGTGCCTTCTTCCACCACCGCAGTCGTGGTAGTTCTTACATCTACCGTCTTCCACCTGATCCGCCGTTGAGGTCTTCACCATATCCCTGGCTAGGGGGCAGTCAGGTACTAGGCCTTTGCCAAGGGCCACCTGGGGTAACAGTAGTAAAGGGGTTAACCTCCTAGTGCCCCAAGACCCCATAGACGAGCCTCTACTGCCGGATGCACTTTAATGTCATGCCCAGGACAAAAGGAGAGGCACGGCAAGTCAGTCACTGAAGGGCCTCGCCATGCAATGCACAGAATGTCAGGACTAAAATGTTAAACTCAATGCGGAATTAAACTGGAAGCCAGTGAAGATTGGATAAAATGGGGGTCATATGGGCTGTTCTGGGTCGACCGGTCAAAAGTCTGGTAGCCGCAACCTGTTGTCATGTCCGCTTTTCCGCCATACAATCAGCGTGCCGGCCCAGTCACGTAATATATGCGGATTCTACACACACACACAAGTGAATGCAATGCATACTTGGTCAACAGTCATACAGGTCACACTGAGGGTGGACTTATAAACAACTTTGACACTGTTACAAATATGCACCACACTGTGAACCCACACCAAACAAGAATGACAAACACATTTTGGGAGAACATCCGCACTGTAACACAACATCAACACAACAGAACAAATAACCAGACCCCCTTGCAGTACTAACTCGTCCGATACACTACAATATACACCCCCGCTACCAACAAACCTCGATTTTGCATGTCACTATAAAGTTATATAAGCCTTGCTTGTTCAATAATCAATGCAAAACTTGTTTGGGTCCCTATTAAAAGGTTAAGTTGTTCAACTTTGGCCCGTGGCTTTTTTCAGTTTAGAATTTTGGCCCACTTTGTATTTGAGTTTGACACCCCTGGTGTAGCAGATCTATTCTGGCTGGGTCACAGACAGCAAGTCAAAATGACATTACAATTATACATCGGAAGTTTACTTTCAAGTAAAAAATATTCCCCCCAAAATTAACACAATAACACAACTCAGTTAGAGCCCTTACAAAATAAGATTGTTATTGTAAAAAAGTAATACTTGTAATATTTAAAGGCCTACTGAAATGAGATTTTCTTATTTAATCGGGAATAGCAGGTCCATTCTATGTGTCATACTTGATCATTTCGCGATATTGCCATATTTTTGCTGAAAGTATTTAGTAGAGAACATCGACGATAAAGTTTGCAACTTTTGGTCGCTAATAAAAAAGCCCTGCCTTTACCGGAAGTATGTGCGCGTGACGTCACGAGTTGCAGGGCTCCACACATATTCACATTGTTTTTAATGGGAGCCACCAGCAGTAAGGGGAATTCGGACCGAGAAAGCGACAATTTCCCCATTAATTTGAGCGAGGATGAAAGATTTGTGAATTAGGATATTGATAGTGAAGGATTGATTGGCAACACTAAATTGGCCCTAGTGTGTGAATGTGAGTGTGAATGTTGTCTGTCTATCCGTGTTGGCCCTGCGATGAGGTGGCGACTTGTCCAGGGTGTACCCCGCCTTCCGCCCGATTGTAGCTGAGATAGGCGCCAGCGCCCCCCGCGACCCCGAAAGGGAATAAGCGGTAGAAAATGGATGGATGGATAGTGAAGGAATAGAAAGAAAAAAAAGCGACGGCTCCAGGCGACGGCAGTGTGGGCATCCATCCATCCATCCATCCATTTTCTACTGCTTATTCCCTTTTGGGGTCGCGGGGGGCGCCTATCTCAGCTACAATCGGGCTGAGATCAACAATCAGCACTGCAGATCAACACTGGGGCAAGTGCCCCAGTGAAATCTGTCTGGCGACGCCCCTGCCCTGGACAAGTCGCCACCTCATCGCAGGGCCAACACAGATAGACAGACAACATTCACACTCAGATTCACACACTAGGGCCAATTTAGTGTTGCCAATCAACCTATCCCCAGGTGCATGTTTTTGGAGGTGGAAGGAAGCCGGAGTACCCGGAGGGAACCCACGCATTCACGGGGAGGACATGCAAACTCCACACAGAAAGATCCCGAGACTGGGTTTGAACCCAGGACTGCAGGACCTTTGTATTGTGAGGCAGACACAATAACCCCAGTGTGAGCGTTTCAGATGGAATTAGACACATTTCCTAGGATAATTCTGGAAGATCCCTTATCTGCTTATTGTGTTACTAGTGTTGTAGTGAGATTTTAAAGATTGTAAAGTAAAGATTGTAAAGACATACCTCGAGGTCGGGCGGCTGCAGTGAACACACACTGTCTCAGAGAGAAGCCGAGGAGCCAAGCTCACAGTTGCTGCGGGAAGACCAATAATCCACATATGTCTCCGGTAAGATATATATCACAATTTCCCCATCCAAAAACATGCTGGTTGACGTAGAGAAAACATGTTCGCTGCTTCACAACAAACAAAGAAACACCAGCTATATCTCGGTGCTAAAGACAGCTGCAATACACCGCTTTCCACCAACAGCATTCTTCTTTATAGTCTCCATTAATAAATGAACAAATTGCAAAAGATTCAGCAACACAGATGTCCAAAATACTGTGTAATTACACCATGAACAGAGACGACTTTTAGCTGTGTGTCATGCAGCGCTAATATTTCCTCACAGTCCGTGATGTCACGCGTATGTGTCATCATTCCGCGACGTTTTCAACAAGAAACAGGCGGACAATTTAAAATTGCAATTTAGTAAACTAAAAAGGCCGTATTGGCAAGTGTTGCAATGTTAATATTTCATCATTGATGTATAAACTATCACACTGCTTGGTCGGTAGAAGTGGGTTTCAGTAGGCCTCTAATATATGTTGCTGGAGAATGTATTTTAGCAAACAGAGGCTTAACAGTACTTTATGAAGGAAATAAATCAAATGGTGTTGACCTGGACTTAAACATGACCCTGATTGTGACATCTGGTCTTTCGGTGATGCATGAAATGTCCTATAGTGACTGTTGTTAACCTTCTATCGTCACCATCATGCAGCTGCTGTGTGTGTGTGTGTGTGTGTGTGTGTGTGTGTGTGTGTGTGTGTGTGTGTGTGTGTGTGCGTGTGCGTGTGCGTGTGCGTGTGCGTGTGCGTGTGTGCGTGCGTGCGTGTGTGTGTGTGTGTGTGTGTGTGTGTGTGTGTGTGTGTGTGTGTGCGTGCGTGTGTTTGTTCTTGTATTTCTACCCTTCTTGAGACATCAACAAGGAAAAGTACCTTCCACATGAGGACCGGTGAGCAAGTTAGTACCCAATACGGAAAACCATTGCATCTAATAGAGAGCCAAATACTACAGTCCGTGAACATTGCTCCAAAGTCAGGATTTTTTGTTGATTTAAGGTGCATACAAAAGTAAACATTGACAGGTTCAAAGGCAGAAAATTATAGAAAAAAACAAGATGGCAGATAAAGAAGGACTCCACTATTCATCACCCCCCAAAAAACGGCAGGTAAACAACTGATTTTACGACTTCCGGTGCTGACGTAAGACAACCCGCGTCCCATATGTGACCATAGGATGAACAAATACACTATGGTACTAAGACTACAGTGGCCATTCACAGATAGGGTTGCCCAAAGTGAAGCACAGGGGCCATCTGTGGTCCATGACTCGTTTGTCATCAGCCTTAAGCACGTTACAAAAACAAAAAAAAATAGAGATCTCATTTGGTGAAATCCATCAAAATTACGGTGGTCCCAAAAACGAGGGATTTTTCAAATTGACTGTGTGTTGGTTTTAAAAGTGCTCCCCCTCTGGTCAACTTATGAAATAACAAGTGTGTGTAAAAAATTGAAGTGCTCCCCCTTTGGCCAAACTCAATTAAAAAAAATAATAATAAATATGTATATAGAGACATACTGTTGTAACTTGAAGTAAATAATGAAGATTAAAAACCAATTACAAACCAAAAATTAAAAAAATGTTTTACTAAAAGCTTACCTTTTTTATATTCGCATAGTATGTATATATTATTAAAGTTGTAAATACAAATCTGTATAAATCTAGAAAGAGTGGTCCTAAAGAGGTAAGCTTTTTTCGGGGGTCTCAAGAAGGTAACACATACAAGAATGTGTGTGTGTGTGTGTGTGTGTGTGTGTGTGTGTGTGTGTGTGTGTGTGTGTGTGTGTGTGTGTGTGTGTGTGTGTGTGTGTTTTAAATGACCCCCACCTGGATCTGTCCATTGCATTTTGTCTCCACCTGCCCTCCACACAGCTTTGACAGACACATGATAAGGCAGGACTATGATCCTTTTACTGATGTTTGAATTGACACACACACACACGCACCACACAGACAGAAAAGCAGATGTCACTCTTACTAAGTAGATGCTCAGGATAAACTGCATTTAAAAGTCAATAGAATTTGACCCCTTATTGATGGGTCATGAGTGAGCAGTTAATAAAGACACACATTGCAGATCTTTTTAAAATATATGTTTGTTTTTCGTTTATTTAATATACATATGTGTGCGTATTTAGAGCATATTCTTATTTTTTTGTGGTGCTACTTTAAGCATTTTAAAGCATAAAATGGCACATAAACTAAAACTAACAATACTACAGTAGTTGAGAGCAAATTAATCCAAGTGGGCTGTTATATTGGATTAAAAGAATGTGAAGCTGACTAGAGGGGGTTCCTTCATGTCTAAAGGGCTCTTATAATGTTGGAAAACATATTAAGAAGGTTGTAAACACATTTTTTTATTCTGTTCAATTCAATGTATTCATTGCTGTTATGTTTACTAAGAGTAGTGACGGCAAACGGACACCAGGTAGCAGTAATGTTCAATAACATATTATACATATGGTAAATACATATATAATAAGAATACTAACCAATACTAACAACTAAAACCAAGGAAATTAAGTGTGACAAAAACTCAAGAGTGTATGGTGTAAGACTAAGTGTGTAAATTTACTGAAGTGTGTGTTACCAAGTGTTGTAGAGAACGAAGGAGCAAGGCAGTCCGAGAGGCTGGCAGATGATCATTCAGGGCAGGAGAGAAAAGGCAAGAGCCGTGCTCAGGCGAAGGTCGGGAATCGAGGAAAGCAGTCCAAAAACACAGGAGGAACCAACAGACGATCTCGAAGGGGGAAGACTCTGCGGGAGAGAGCAACACGGACGTCAGAATCACGGAGAGAAACACAACAACTGTCAGTGAACATCAGGCTTACGGTACACCATTTGAGAACTGAGTTCCCGCGAGGATCTCTGGGTCCACTGGTCTTTTAAGCAGCTCGCCCTCATCAATTCCAGGTGTGTAAGGCAATCGTCTGCAGGCTTGTAGCTGCGTCGGCGTGCTGTCATTTGAGAGAGCGCATGTGGGCGTGGCCCGCGGTGCACTCGTCATGAGGCACAGATGAGGACGCACTGGAATGCGCCCTGGCTGTGACAATCGCGGTCATCAACGAACCAATTAATGGCAATAAACAAGGAAGGACTGTAGCTTGATTTGACTGCCTTCTCGTGGTCCGCTTTCTATGCACGGCGACTGACAGGAAGACGTCAAAACAGCTGACAAAATTTAAGATATAAATACTAAGCTTTAGGTAAAAATATTTTTGGATGGGGCGTGGCCTGCGAACCGACTTCGAGGTCAGCGACAGGTGCGTAAATAGCCCACCTTTTTATCTGATCACCTGTCGCTCTATTAAAGGCAGCAGCCGGGAAGGAGGAGAGTGGGAGCACGAGCAAAAGCGAGAGCAAAATCTATGGCTGAAAAGCATCACAGCAGACATTTATTGAAAAATAAATTGTTGTTCAGAACCATGAACAAAGCTGTCATGTCCGTAATTGCTGGTCTGAAGAACCCGGAGGAGCAAGACTTCCACAATACTAAAAATTTGTGAAGTTATATGTCCATGCTAGCTGTTAAGATGTGTATATTTAACGACTTGTCACACCACGCTGTGCCTTTTTTTGACTTCCCTGGTGGTTGTATGGGATTAGGGTTTGTTCCTGTCCTGCGCGCTTATTTTGGTGGCACTCTCTGCTGTGTTGGTGTTTTTTCATAACCGCTTTACGCCGGCCTTTGAGCATTTTTCCCTCACCTGTTTTATTTTCCGCGTAACTAGTAGTCTAGCGCGTTATTTGTCATATTCAGTAACTCAGTTACCGTTACTACATGATGCGTTACTCCGTTATTTTATACAATTTTTTATGTACTATCGGCTAGAATCAGAAGATCTGAGTGTGTTTTATTGGTGAGCTGCTGTGTCGTCCTTCTGAATCTTCCTGTCACAAGCGGGACAAGAAAAGAGGCGCGGTGAATGTGTGTGTGTGGGGGGGGGGGGGGTGTCTCTCTTTAATAACAAGACATCATAGCGGAGTCAAAGCCGAGTTTCTTAACATAGAGATAATCTCACTACTTTTATTTTGTCGAGCACAATGAAAATAAAATTTTTGTGTCTT
This sequence comes from Nerophis ophidion, assembly GCF_033978795.1. Taxonomy (NCBI): domain Eukaryota; kingdom Metazoa; phylum Chordata; class Actinopteri; order Syngnathiformes; family Syngnathidae; genus Nerophis; species Nerophis ophidion. The sequence continues at coordinate 19,576,670 of NC_084623.1, forward strand.
GGATCAAAGATCCTATCGACTGCCCAAAACTGCAATTCAGAAGCCACCTCATCGCAGGGCCAACACGGATAGACAGACAACACATTCACACACTAGGGACCATTTTAGTGTTGCCAATCAAAGGTTAAGAATATTCATCGGCGGTCACTCAAACAAGTATGACAATCCTCCTGGTAGTGGTGTATCCCTTTATGGTTGATGCCTGTGCCTGACTTAGTTTAACGTTGGGAGACTGTTGCACAGCCAGTTACCACACGATCATTGATTGATTTGGGTCAGGGTCCAGTGGCATGGAGTCCAAGACGACTGAGGACCCTTTTCTTCTGCAGCCTTCTTCCGCCATCGCAGCCGTTGTGGTAGTTCTTAAATGTACCGTCTTCCGCCTGCTCCGCCGTTGAGCTCTTCACCATATCCCTGGCTAGGGCGCAGTCAGGTACTAGGCCTTTGCCAAGGGACACATAGGGTAACAGTAATAAAGGTGTTAACCTCCTAGTGCCCCAAGACCCCATAGAGGGGCCTGCACTGCCGGATGCACTTTAACGTCATCCTCAGGACATTAATAAGTACATGAACTATATAATTATTTATATATAAAGACAAATATGCCAATGTTTTTTTACTCAATCTTGATTGACAACATTGGTTAATTCATTCATCATATTGCTTCATTTTGCAACGTAGAACTGCACACTATAACCTGTTTAAATAAAGTAACCACATATATGATATTATTAATTATGTGGCACTAACAGTCTGCATGTGTTGAGGTTTGATAGGGTTGCAGACTATGTTGAAGACAAGCAGAGCTACAATAGCAGGGTCACACCACCAGAAGGCAGACTTACTCCAGGAAACGGAGACAGGGCCACGTCACCTCGGAATATCATGCATATATGCACATTGCAGCAAAATTATAAGCTTCTGAATTTGCATTTTAGCTCAGTCAGCAATGTGGATAATGCAGCCATTGTAATGTAGATGGTCACGACTTGCATGTGCTGAATAAAATCCTTAACTTTTCTTAAAACAATATGTATGTGTGTGTATATATGTATATATATATATGTATATATATACATTATATATATATATACATATGATGGATTTATGCCTTTCATATGTATTCACATATATATATATATATATATATATATATATATATATATACATATATATATATATATATGTATATATATATATATATATATATATATATATATATATATATTAGATAGTACTTTATTTATTCCGTCAGGAGAGTTCCTTCAGGAAAATTAAAATTTTCAGCACAATCCCATTCAAGATCAAACAATACAGGGAGACAGAACAGGATCGCTGACGGGTCTGCCGGCTTCCAGCCAGCGCCCCTTACAAAAAAGATGAGATACAGGTAAACAAGGGTAGGGGGAATGGGAGAAAAAAAAAATAGAAGATTAAAACAAAATTTAAAAAAATCGGTCTTAGCCTGGGCCCTGGAGAGGGGGTGCAGACTGAGGCCAAGGGAAATAAACAACTCATAGTCATAGTACACATCCCTCTTACATGTGTGTAAGAAGAAAACATCAAACATCAAAGAACACAGAGGACATTAAAGCAGCAGATACAACCATACACTTCTACATACAGCTATGAACAAAAAGTAAAAGAAACATATCCACTGTGGTGGCCTCTGCGGTGTTCCACGCCATCGTCCGCTGGGGTGGAGGGAGCATGGCCAGAGACAGGAGCAGACCCAACAAAGCAACCAAGACAGCCGACTCCACTCTTGGCCAGTGTCCAGTCCGCATGGATGAGCGAGAGCCTGCTGACGTACAGCATAACAGTGTGGTACGCCAGCTGCACTGAAGCAGACAAACAGGCGATTCAGAGGGTCATAAAGTCTGCACAAAAAAATCGTCGGCTGTCCCCTGCCCTCCCTGAAGGATTTACACACTTCCCGTTTCCTCAACAGAGCAAAAAACATTACCAAGGACAGCACACACCCTGGCTTCCACCTGTTCGACTTGCTACCATCAGGCAGGCGCTACAGATGCATCAGAGCCAGAACAAACAGGCTCAAAGACAGCTTTTTCCCAAAGCTGTTACCATGTTGAACTCTAACTTACAATAATTATAATTCACCCCTATACAATATCATGCCCTAATACCTTACTGTGCAATACTACCCTTCAAGTGCAATATGTCCGACACTGATTGTTATTAATTACTTCAGTACCCTTGTCTTGTTCTGTATATTGTACAGTATTTTGTATTTTTATAGTGTTTTGTATATTGTACAGGATTGCTTATTATTTTTATTGGATAAGTAGTCTGTTTATTTCAATTGTTAGTTTGTCCTTTATTACCTCTTGTGTTATTTATTTCACCCCATATTTGTTTCCACTACCGCACCTTAAGTTGGAGTCTTTAATCTCGTTATATGCAAATATAATGACAATAATGTCCATTCTATTCTATTCTATTCTATTCTAGTTCATATATGAGTCAAGGCAGGTGGCCAAATACATTTGGCAATACATATATATATACATATATATATATATATATATATATATATATATATATATATATATATATATTAGGAGTGGGCAAATTAGTGCGTTAATTACGAGTTAACTCATCAATCTATTAACGCCGACAATTATTCTATCGCACATTTGCGTATGTTGTTTACATGCTTTTATTTTGTTAACGCCTTTTCTTAACAAGATGGCGTCGCCCGGATGGGCTTCGGCGTCGGGGGGCTCTTGGTAAAGATGGAACATTTGGCAAAAATACCGGACAATTCTGCAAATCTCATGGCTGGCTTACAGCGTGGTCACTTACGACCGCCAGACAATTCTGAATGTGGATAGATCGGGCCGTTTTGGACTGAATGACGCGTGCTTGCTAGACCGGCTAGCTAGCATGGGAATACTTTGCCGGCTACATCCAGCGGCCTGTGAAGCAGCGGAGTATATGTGTTGTCTGTCTATTTATGAATAATGCAGACGAGTAATGTTGGCTGAGTTCTTAACGTTTACTTTCAGAGCGTGCATATCACAACATACAGGATGCCGTCATGGCGACACAACCTATACCGGGCTACAGCGCATGCTCGTCACTCCTGTTGCATGCTGGGTAGGGTAGTTCTTTTTTTCCCTGGCTCATAACATCACACTATAGTACCATGTATATGATGCGTTCAGTTTATCAAAGCACCAAGCAAACAATCGGAAAATTCCCATCATATCAATTCCTAGATATGGTCATAATTATTCTAAGTGCACTACGCAGAATAAACACAACATTATTAATATTGCTACTACGGATAATTTGATCAAAAATTCCCTAAAACAGCCCACTACCTATAATATAGGTTTTTTAAACATAAGATCCCTGATAAAAAAAAATGTTTCTGCTGTTACCTCAGAAATTGCCTGTTCAGATGTTATGATTGTGGCTCAGAGATTTGTATGTAGATTATATTTATTTTCCATAACAAACAGGATAATTTAAATACCCTGTCAGTGGCAATAAGCTTAAATGTTTGTATTTACATTTTTTGAGTTGATTTTCATAAAATATGCTATTTAACTGCTACTGTTTAACAAGGACTGATTTGAATTGTGTTTGCACAACAAATATTTTGGCGCTTTTGTTCATGTGGGAGAATATTCCAATAAAGGTGCACTACACACTACTTTTGAATTCATTATTGGGTTTTGCGTATACAATGCAGTTAATCACGATTAATCGGAGAAATAGTGCGATTAACTTCGATTAAAATGTTTAATCGTTGCCCAGCCCTAATATAGATATATATATATATATATATATATATATATTCCTTGCCCTTATGTGGGCCTACCGAGGATGTCGTAGTGGTTTGTGTTGTGGTTTGTGCAGCCCTTTGAGACCGTAGTGATTTAGGGCTATATAAATAAACATTGATTGATGGATTGATTGATATATATATATATATATATATATATATATATATATATATATATATATATATATATATATATATATATATCTATATATATATATATAGATATATATATATAGATATATATAGATATATATATATCTATCTATATATATATAGATATATATATATATATATATATATATATATATATATATATATATATATATATATATATATATATATATATATATATATATATTCCAAAGACATGCACCTGGGGATAGGTTGATTGGCAACACTAAATTGGCCCTAGTGTGTGAATGTGAGTGTGAATGTTGTCTGTCTATCTGTGTTGGCCCTGCGATGAGGTGGCGACTTGTCCAGGGTGTACCCTGCCTTCCGCCCGATTGTAGCTGAGATAGGCGCCAGCGCCCCCCGCGACCCCGAAAGGGAATAAGCGGTAGAAAATGGATGGATGGATGGATGGATATATATATATATATACATATATATATATATATAATGATGTATACTTTTTCATTTTTGTCTATGTTGTTTTTATGGAACTATTGTTCTGATGTTCATACTGCAAGTTTTTTTTTTTTCATTATTAGCTGAAAAATATCTCTCATCATGCCAGTATTGGTTGGAATCTGATACTACCCTTGATTATGATACTATGCAGACACTGTAACAGACTTTGTTAGTTCAGTTTGTTCCGTACCAAACTTTCAAAGAATGCTCTTTAATTTAGCAAAGAACCTTTGACAAACAAGTATGCGTAAGGACTGAACCATTTAGCCCTCCTGTCAACATGTTTTACTCGGGATGTTTGAAGCGTGGATAATGAAGCCAGGACACCTTGATGCTTGATTGAAAATATGCATTTGTTCCATCGCATCCTGCTACCATCTTTTTGTTTCATAGTGATTAAAGAGGGCCTATCCTCTTATCCGGTGTAGTGACTGATGTGTGAACACAAACATGGTTTCATCAAAAGCTCTTCTGTGAAATGGGCAACAGTTGACAGTCATCAGATGTTACTTTCATCAACTCACCGATGTTTCGCCAGTGTGCCACAAATCGGCTCAAACCAAAACTAACTACAATAGAATGTACTACTAACAACCACGGAAGTTTTATGACGTAATGTAATATTAATGTACGGTATTTTTCTTGGTGAGTGAGTAGTATCACTTTCCAGCTGCTTCTCAGTCAAACACACCATCAGCAACTTTTCCATATTTCCATGCACAAATATCCGCTGTCCGGAAATCATGTTAACACTATTGGCTGGCGTTAGACTCATTTTTTTGCAGTGATTAGCTTAAATTGTTTTGCCAAGTTAATGAAAACTCAGTCATGTTTTGGATGATTTATTTCTTTAATTAAATGAATATTATATTGTTCTTCTTCTCAGCGCTGTCTTTCACTCACTTTCTTTGTTCCCATGTTTGGGGGAAAAAAATGTATGTTGATCTTTAGCTATGAGCTAATGCTAGCTAGGCAGATTTTACAGGATTCACTTTGGCATTTGATACGCCAATTAATAGTGGGGATGTATACACTTGAAATCAGAACTATTTATTACCTTTTGGATACAATTCTAATACAATTTGTCTGAGCGCTATCTGTCCCTAGTAGCATTCAACACGGCAACTTACACAAGGTTGTACACTAAATATCACAATGTATGAAAATACAATGAGGTGTCTGCTTCCAGGCGTGGAATCTTCCTGTCTTCTCCTTCCTGGAATCCGACTTCATATCTGGTGTTGTCCTTCAGACCTCGGCAAACAAAAATATTTTTTGCCAAATATTAGCCGAGACAGCTTTTTTCTCAAAACACTCTTAAGTTGAGCTACTCTTAAATTGAGGTACTCTTGTACTTATTCAGAGTAAATTTGACTTATGCATTTCACCAACAATAGGAAAGCAATTCATATGGCTCCATTCGTTGCGTTTTACCTGACATATGAAACATGACGAATGGGCATGCACTATCCACTTCAGCCGCTAGATGGCGGTAGAGTGTTGAATATCTTAAAGTGTTTTGTGGCAATTACAATTTTAACCACTGCGTCAGTTGCTGTATAACAGGGGTCGGCAACCCGCGGCTCTTTGATCACTCTGGTGTGGCTCAGCTGTAAACTTGCCGACCTTCCCGAATTTACCGGGAGATTACTGACATCAGTGCCATTCCATAAAATTGTCTGAGGTATTCTAACTGCTATTTTCGCTCAGTCAGCAACATTGAGAGCGGGCCGTAATTGCATTACCCATAACATCTTCTTACACATGTGGTAGTGCCAGCTGTTACACAACACTGTGTGCGTGTCCGCTAATCACGTATTGTGTAAAACCTCTATTACAATCCTCAAGCGATTGCAAGGCATACTTGTTCAACAGCCATACAGGTTACACTGAGGGTTGTGATATAAACTTTAACACTCTTACTAATGCGCCACACTGTGAACCCACACCAAACAAGAATGACAAACACATTTCGGGAAAACATCCGCACTTTAACACAACATAGACACAACATAACAAATACCCAGAATCCCATGCAACCCTGTTTCTTCCAGGCTACATTATACACCCCGATAGCACCAAACCCCGCCCACTTCAACCGACGCAGGAGGAGCCGGGGTAACCTGACTGGTAAGTTGTTTGTACAAGTTGTGGAGGGTACTAAAGATGGTGCCATCGTAGCACGCCTTTATTTTTGTTGTTTGGGTATTACTCAGCAGACGTCTAAAAGAATAGTCAGTCTGTAACCCGCGAGTCTCCCGGACGAATCGGGAGGAATTGTATGCGTGATGCTAATAAGCGGCATTCATTTAAAAACTTACTGGCCGCACTAACATCAAATCCTCATATTTAATTGCGGGCCGCGTGTTTAAGACCCCTGGTTTATACATACCACAAAGCAGAAGAAAACTCTGTATACAGTGTTATTTCATTATAAATTTCAAGAGTCTTGTGGCTCCCATTATTTTCTTTATTTTGTGAAACGGGTCAAAATGGCTCTTTGAGTGGTAAAGGTTGCCTACCCCTGCTGTATAGGGTGGCACTTTCCATCATTTTCAGCAGACTGCATTGCAAAATTATTATCTTCCTCTCACGCGAGATCATCGAGGAATGGGGCCATATGACTCCCTTCCCTACTGTGACACAGGAAAGCTTTTAAAGTGCTCCCTATAGACTGTGGCCGGGGCAATCGGACGAGGACATGTTTCTAATTTTCAAGATGATGTCACCAACTGGTCTGACCGAAAGAAAGCGATGTTGCTATGTAGCAATGATGTCACCAGTTTTGTTAAACCAGGTGAGCTCTGAAGGAAAGGCTATGAATATTTTCAGTGTTTCAGTTAAAGAGTCAATAGAATCTGGCTTCAGGATATAAAACTGTAGGAGTTGGGTCTGACCCAAAGCAAGCGATGTCACTACATGGCAATGATGTGACAAGTGAGCTCTGAAGGAAAGGCACTGAATATTTTCAGTGTTTGAGTAATTAAGTCAATCAAGTCTGCCTTCAGAAGCCAAAACTGAAGGTGTTAGCACTAAAATCCAACTGAGCCTGCTTTCTCAGCGATCAGAACCAAATAATCCTGATGCCATGTCTAACCTGTGGGAGACAATACTCAAACCGGGGGAGTTTGTTTCAAACGTCAAGGAAAAGGTCACCAATCTTGCAACCATGTCCAAACTGAAGAATATTGACTTCATTTCCAATCCAAAGCAGTTTACATCAAATGTGAAGGAAAAGGTGAAAAGAGTGGCTTTTTTCTCCAAACTGAATGAGTACATAACAATTTCCGGAGTGAGAGACTTTGCGTCAGCATCCAAATGGAGCGAGACTGTTTCTGCCTATGCAGCCCGATTATGGATCCGGCCACCACCTCGGAAAAACCTAAGCATTAAACCTTAAAATGCAAACTACAGGAGCGAGGAGTAATCAAAGTTGACCGCCAAGCTGCTTCGGTTCCCAAACAAAATAAACTTTCAACGTTTGAACATTGAGGAGAACAAGGGCCGAACTGAAGTATATTTTATCATCATTTACTTCGAACTCTTAGAAAAAGTCTGTCTGATAAAGAAGTACTTCTTTCAAGGTCAATACATATTTCTTGAAAAACCAATCCTATAAATCATGATTGTGTAAAGACCTCATATTTGGCCTTTGCTCCTTTATATGAAATTAAATGTCTTCAGTGGATTTTAGGCTTCACTTTCTTATTTGTCAAATACCTTTCAAAATCAAGCCTCCTGATATTCAATGTTCATGCTCAAGGCTCAAAGGTTGACTGAATGGCTGAACGACAGAGTTAAAGGGACCCTACTATGCAAAACCAACTTTTCTTATCTACTGGTGCCTGCTTATGTGTAGCTGGGTTCTGCATACCTCCCGATAATTTGAAATCAAACCGTTAAGGCATTGCGGATATGTTTATACAGTTATCATGTCTTCCATCTCACTTCTGCCAAACGGTCCGTTTGGAATTTGCTCAGACTTGTGACATTTTCTGACCTGTTGATGTCAACTAATGAAATTCACCCAAACATCCTTGCGCGAGTCTGCCATTTTTAATGATTGTAGGACCTGCAACCACAACATTTCCACGATGAAACCCAATGCAGAAAATGCTCTGTTGTTGGTTTCTTTAACCAGCACAAGTCACTCCACAAACTTTCAACCTCCTCTGAAGTAAAAAGTAGCCTTAGTTTTAACTTCCATGATTCATGGCAATGCTCCTTCAACAAGTCACTTGGAGTGTGCATAGAAGAGTCCTGCTTCAACCACAGACCTTCACAAAAATATATATTTTCCGAAAAACGAATGGTGGCCTCGGTGCCTACTATTTATGGCATTGAAAGTAACAGTAGGTTAGAAATGTGTGAATGATACGTCAGCTACGTTAGCTTGATTTGTTGTGTAGCTAGTTTAGCCTTTGTAAGACAACAGAGTCACCGTCCAACTAAATCAAGAATGAGTTACCTAAAAACTACTTTTAATTGGATTAGTCTCTAACGTGTTTTACAATGGACCAGTCAGGTTAATAATCCGGTATTATAAAAACGAAGTATCTCATAGTGTAGTTCGCTGTATTGCCGGCCAAAGAAGCAGGGCAGTAAAAAAATGTACATGCTATAGAATAGAAAAGCATGACAATGTACACGCATGCATCTGGATGTAGCATTGAGGAGATAATGACTCGGTAAAAGAATAAAGGGGCCAAACGAAAATGGCCAGAAAAGGTATCAGAAATCCAGCTCGATAGACAGGGCTACACCAAGGAACTTCAAACTTCCACAGCCTCATACTAGGGGTTGAGGTGCTGGGAACATAATAGCTGAATAGACAACCGTTTTGTCAATAACAAATCTCTAACCAACAAATTTTACACACAAATCAGGCTTCCATATTGATGTGGCATAGAAGGAGAATGAGTTGAGACCTTTGTTAGATCGGAATCTGGGTTTGACGTGGTTCGTGGAGCTCCCCCTGGTGTTGTGGTTATGGTGGTCATTTACGTTATGGAAGTAGTTTGACATGTACTTTGGTATCAGGGAGGTGTAGCGGATTTTATAGACTAGGCTCAGTGCAAGTTGTTTTACTCTGTCCTCCACCCTGAGCCAGCCCACTTTGGAGAAGTGGGTAGGAGTGAGGTTTGATCTGGAGTGGAGGTCTAGAAGTAACCTGACGAGCTTGTTCTGGGATGTTTGGAGTCTAGATTTGAGGGTTTTGGAGGTGCTAGGGTATGAATGAGAGTTCCGGCTATAATCTTCATGGTGCTTTTGTTGACCAGAGAAGAGATTCTGTAGAGGAATCTTTTTTGTTTGACCTTGTTGATTACCTTGGTTGCCATTTTATCACAGAAAAGATTCGCCTCTAGAACGGAACCTAGGTAGATGATAGGGCTGCGAATCTTTGGGTGTCCCACGATTCGATTAAATATCGAGTCTTGGGGTCGCGGTTCGATTCCATATCGATTTTTTCGATTCAACGTGATTATCCATTCAAAAACGATATTTTTCCGATTCGAAACGATTCTGTATTCATTCAATACATAGGATTTCAGCAGTATCTACCCCAGTCTGCTGACATGCTAGCAGAGTAGTAGATTTAAAAAATATATATATTTTATAATTGTAAAGGACAATGTTTTATCAACTGATTGCAATAATGTAAATTAGTTTTAACTATTACATTAACCAAAAATACGACTTATTTTATCTTTGTGAAAACATTGGACACAGTGTGTTGTCAAGCTTTTGAGATGTGATGCAAGTGTAAGCCACTGTGACACTATTGTTTTTTTGTTTGTTTTTTATAAATGTCTAATGATAATGTCAATGAGGGATTTTTAATCACTGCTATGCTTAAATTATGACAAATATTGATACTGTTGTTGATAATCATTTTTGTTTCACTACTTTTGGTTTGTTCTGTGTCGTAGCTGTGTCTCCTTTCAATTGCTCTGTTTATTGCAGTTCTGTGTGTTGCTGGGTCAGGTTTGGTTTTGGAATTGGATTGCATTGTTATGGTATTGCTGTGTATTGTCTTTTTGGATTGATAAAAAAAATAAATAAAAAAATCAATTAAAAAAAAAAGAGAATTGATTCTGAATTGGACAACGTGAGAATCGTGATTCGTATTCGAATCGATTTTTTCCCACACTCCAAGTAGATGACCTGATCTTTCGTTGTGATAACAGTGTCACCCACTAAAATAGTGAAGTCACTGACTTTCTAAGGTTGATTTGGGACCCAAATAGGATGGATTCCATTTTACCTAAGTGTATGAAAAGCTTACTGTCAGCGAGCCAGGTGCAAATTCTACAGAGTTCGGCACTGACGATTTTTAAATTCCTCTGACCAATTTTCCCTCCAATATGTGTAAGCAAACGCCAAAAACTTCTTGAGCATTCAGTGGCACACACGTGAGCGACGGCAGACGTGCACACTGTTATGCGCTTAGGACACGTGAGCAGTGTTTAATTGCACAGGCGCGTACCTTAGAGGGAACGTTGCCTCTGACTTGTCCTTGCCGGATACCAGCAGGTCCGAATCATCAGCAAACAGCAACATTTCACAGTCGCATGCTGATAACATGTCGTTTACGTATATTAGGAACAGTAAAGGCCCTAATATACCGCCTTGGGGGACTCCACAGCTTACTGAGAGGGGTGGGGGGCACGGTGCCGTTCACCTCTACCACCTGTTTCCTCCCCTCCAAGTAAGATTGCATCCAGCTCGATGAGATTTTACCAAATCCGATTACTCTGAGCTTATCCAACAGTACAGCGTAAAGGTCCAGCATGACCATGCTGCAGTATTTGCCCGCGTCCACCTCATGTTTGATGTGGTCGGTCACATAGAGAAAGCACGTGTCAGTGGAGTGGTTAGTTCTGAAGCCGGATTGGAATTTGTACATGAGTTTTTTAGTGGCAAGGTATCTATCGACCTGTTCATAAACTATTTTTTCCATTAGTTTTGAAATGGAACTGAGAACAGAAACAGGTCGGTAGTTACCAGTTTTTAATTTTCTTCCTTTTTTAAAAAGGGTAGTTACTCTTGCTATCTTGAAATATTTTGGTACTTGGCCTTGTTTAATTGAGAGTTTTTTTTTTATGTGTGTGATGATTGGGGCAATGGTGGTGGAAGAATCCCTGAGGAATCTGGAGGGGATATTGTCAAGGTCAGTGGCCTTGTTGTGGTGGACCGCGCTCATTTTTTTGAACACCTCGTCAGCTGAGACCTTTTCAAATTTGAAATTGTTGTTGAATACTCCTAGCTTTCTGCAGTAGGCTTTAAAGGCCTACTGAAACCCACTACTACCCACCACGCAGTCTGATTGTTTATATATCAATGATGAAATATTAACATTGCAAAACACATACCAATACGGCCTTTTTAGTTTACCATATTGCAATTTTAAATTTCCCGGGAGTTTCGTCTTGAAAATGTTGTGTAATGATGACGTGTACGCAAGACGTCACGGGTTTTTAGGAAATATGAGCGCTGCACACACACACAGCTAAAAGTCGTCTGCTTTAACGGCATAATTACACAGTATTTTGGACATCTGTGTTGCTGAATCTTTTGAAATTTGTTCAATTAATATTGGAGAAGTCAAAGTAGAAAGATGGAGTTGGGAAGCTTTAGCCTTTAGCCACACAAACACACGGTGATTCCTTGTTTTCGGCCAAGCCAAAATGAATCATGACGGAATCTCAACCAGCAGCTTTCGTTGAGAAAATTGTGGTAAAAAGTCGCTTCTTACCGGAGTTTAGCTGAGCTTGTGCCGTCCATATAGCTGCCGTCGATTCCCCTGAGACACTGGCGTCAACACACCCGTGGACACACACCTCCGACTATCAGGTACTATTAAACTCACTAAAACACTAGCAACACAATAGAAAGATAAGGGATTTCCCAGAATTATCCTAGTAAATGTGTCTAAAAACATCGGAATCCCTCCCAATGCAATCGCGTTTTTGTTTTTTTTAACTTGTTTTTTATTTTTATTTTTTTCTAGTCCGTCGCTATCAATATCCTCAAACACGAATATTTCATCCTCGCTCAAATTAATGGGGAAATTGTCGTTTTCTCGGTCCAAATAGCACTTTTTGTTGGAGGCTCCCATTAAAATCAATGTGAAGATGTGAGGAGCCTTCACACGTGTGACGTCATCCTCTGCGACTTCCGGTAAAGGCAGGGCTTTTTTGTCAGCACCAAAAGTTGCGAACTTTATCGTGGATGTTCTCTACTAAATCCTTTTAGCAAAAATATGGCAATATCGTGAAATGATCAAGTATGACACATAGAATGGACCTGCTATCCCAGTTTAAATAAGAAAATCTCATTTCAGTAGGCCTTTAATATGTTCTACACCAAAGCGACCAGAGTGGTGGGACAGCTTGTTAACTAAGGGATCACGCTAGTTTTTTTTAGGAATTTCCTGCAAAAAGTTTGGAAATGAACTCAGGGCATCTCTAGTTTACACTCTACGAGTAACATTTTTAACTCAAACTTCAAAGCAGTTGCACCTGTAAAAAAAATCTGACAAAGTTAATATTTGCAATATTTGTGTATTTCTAGCAACCAAATTGACAATAAGTGGTATGGAACTGAAAGTGTTGAAAAACTGTGTATCAAAAACCATGGCAAAATAGGCTATTTTGAAGTACTTAACAAAATGCATCATGGCATCATAAAAAGAAAATAATGTCAGACAGTAAAATGCTCCAGACAAATTAAATCAGAATACATAAACCAATGTCATAGGCCAGTCCACTTTACCATACTTTAAATCAGACATTTCAATCCAGTTCCATTCACAGTACACTGGAATGTTATATAACTTTCTAAGGAGAAGACAGTTCTGGTGCGGATAATTGGATTAGCCATGAAGTTCTCAGTGACGTGTGCAGGATTACATACGGCCTACTACACGGAATTATACTTGGAGGAATCCACACAAACAGTTCCAGAATGAACAATTTGACCTGATTAGTTACAAAAAATAAACATTGAAAAACCACTCAGACCAAAATAAGTCACTCGAATTAAAATAGCATTAATAAAGTAAATTGTCATCAGTGAGGAGATATAGGATTAGGTACACTATTTTCGTTGTTGTTTACAAACAATATTAGTGATGTACATAGAGATCCTGGATGAAAACCAACACTTCCCATCCAACCAGATGGCGCTTGAGAGGTGCTGCAGAGAGAAAGGTGCTAAACTGCCCAAAGATTGGTGTGTCAAGCTTGTGGTATTGTATTCAAAAAGACTTGAGGCTGTAACTTTTGCCAAAGGTTCATCAACAAAGTATTGAGCAAAAGCTGCGATTATTTATGTGCGTGTAATTTTATTTATTTATTTATTTATTTTTTAACAAGTGTGCAAAAATAAAATGTTTATGTTTTCACATTGTCGATATTACATACATACACTCATGCACATAATCATGTTTCATCAAACATATATCAACGTTCTTGCCCTTGAGCAGGGGTCGGGAACCTTTTTGGAAGAGAGAGCCAAGAAGCCAAATATTTTAAAATGTATTTCTGTAAGAGCCATGTAATTTTTTTTTAACAATGAACACAACTAAACGCTTGCATTTTTAAGTAAGACCAACATTTCTAGAGTATAATAAGTAAATTAATCAAATTGTTATTCTGAAGCTAACTGTGGAGGGGTCGTGGCCTGCAGGCCTGCAGCGAAGCAGTGTGTTGCCAGGATCGGCCTCGAAACAGGTGCGTAGATGGACCACCTGGGCTTTGTTATCTAATCACCTGTCGCTATGTTATAAGCAGCAGCCAGGAGGAGAGACGGGGTTGGAGCTGGAGCCAGAGTGCGAGCGAGAACAAAAGAGAAAAAGACAATTGCTGGAAAGCAACTGAGCTATGAACTATTGAAAAATAGAACAATATTGTAACCCTGAAACAGGCTCTCATGTCGTTGCTTGGTGGTCTGAAGAACCCCCAGGAGGGCAAGCCACACACTAACCAATAACAGAGAAATAACTTCTTACCATTAACGCAACTTCTTGAACAGGTGTGGTAGAAAACGGATGAATGGATTAAAAAAGCACGAGAATGTTTTATATTTTGAACATTATTTTTAACACTGTGATTACAAGTGGAATTATTCATTACTTATCATGTCAAGCAACGTCAGTTCAGATTTACCTGAGAGCCAGATGCAGTCATCAAAAGAGCCACATCTGGCTCGCGAGCAATAGGTTTCCTACCCCTGCCCTAGAGTAAACTGGGTAACACATGGCATATTGACAAAGCTTAAACCATTGTTACTATAACAATCTACAAGATTAATATAGGTTGCCTCTCTCTCTTCCCTTTCATCTTTCGGTATTTTTTATTTTTTTTTAATTTCATTTATTTATTTATTTTTATTATCTTTCTAGCTATCATTATGTATACGTATTGTTGCATTTGAACAACTGCATTGTTGATAATAGAGGTAAACTATTGGTTTTGTTCATGATCAATAGCGTTTTTTCTATTGGTATTTGTATTGCTCCAGTTTTAGTGTAAAAATGCTCATTGTCATTACTATATTTATTTCGCTAACTGCTTATTTGCTATCAATTTTACGATCATATTTGTACATTTTGTATTTGCTGGTGTTGTTCTATTGTTGTTGTTGTTATTGTTGTATTTGCTGTTGTTGTTTTTGTCTCTCTGTCTAATCCCCCTCTTATCCCCACAATTTCCCCCTCTGTCTTCCTTTTTTTTCTCTCTTTCTATCCCTCCTGCTCCGGCCCGGCTGCACCAAATGATAATATAAATACATTTAATATAGTCAAATTCAAATAAGGCAACAAGAGCAGTATCCTACACTTCTCTTTTGTAAAGTAAATCTGAACAGCCGATATGGGCATCTACATCAACTATATGATTTGCCTGAGAAGCTGGACAGGACAAAAAAAAATAAAAATAAATGAATAAAAACATTGTCAACAAGGGGTAATGTCTGTAGAATTGTGACGACAAAAAAAAATATTGTTCAGGAGAGAACACAAATGCAAATAAAAACGGAAGAAATGAACACCATCCATCCATCCATCCATTTTCTACCGCTTATTCCCTTTCGGGGTCGCGGGGGGCGCTGGCGCCTATCTCAGCTACAATCGGGCGGAAGGCAGGGTACACCCTGGACAAGTCGCCACCTCATCGCAGGGCCAACACAGATAGACGGACAACATTCACACTCACATTCACACACTAGGGCCAATTTAGTGTTGCCAATCAACCTAAATGAACACATTTTTTTAAAAATGGTTTGACAAAAACAGACTATCTTTGAATATCAGCATAACTTAAATAATACAATTTGGTAACAGTAGAAGGGAAAGTTAAACACAAATAGCAATGGACGGAGTAGACATTGAAAGGGTGAAAGAAAACACATTTTGGGGTGAAATAATATGTTAAAATTAACTAGAAACCTCATGTAAAAGATATACAACATAAAGTAGTAAGAAACACGTCAATTATGAATAAGGCAAAATATGTTTCTACACTAAAAATGTCTTCATATTCTCTACCGGTCGCTAGTATTACCATAGCTGAGTTATTGTGTAGAAATTGTGATGATCTTGTCACGTGGGAATCGCATAGTGATGCGCGTTGTGTTCTACTCCAGGATGCAATGGACCAGTCGGACGAGACTTGCAGGTAAGGGCTTGATTTTAATACAAAAAAATAGTAGCACTGGTACAAAACAAACAAAATCAACAAAAGAAAACGTGTGCTGAACGCACGGGAAGCTAAGCTAAAAACTTAGCACTGAGTCGGGAGTCCAAAGGTAACGTGCCGAGCGCACGGGAAGCTAAGGGGATACTTAGCAAAGACCAGAATAAGGAAAATGTCCATGTGAAAGTTGCTTACCGCAAACAAAGGATCAAGATCGAACGAAGGGAAAAGGCAGGCTTAAATAAGGAAGTAATCAATAACACAGGTGCGCGTCAGGAAACAAATAACAGGTGGAACAAATCAGAAACTATGGTAACGGAGCAAACAAGGAAGTGCACAAACAAACTCAAAAATCCACAAAACATATGATCCGGGTAGCTGATCATGACGGATCCATTGTTTAGGTTTAGGATTTCCTTAGTTCTGTTTCAGCACCCTTGTTTTATGTTCCTTGTTGCCATGGTTGCTAATTATGTTACACTGTCTCTGATTATGTGCTTAGGGCAAATACGACTGGCATAGGAGGCCACAGGGAAGACCCAGGACATGTTGGGGGTACTATGCCTCCCAGCTGGCCTGGGAAGGCAGTTTTCGGTGAGTAAATTGTGGTAATAAGTCGGCTCTTACCGGAGACATCAGCGGAGATTCTGTCCTGCTGCAGCTGGGTGACTTCCCTCAGAGACACTGGCGGTAAACACACCCGTGGCAACACTCCTGCGACTTTCAGGTACTATTTAATCTCACTATGAAATATTAACATTGCAACACATGCTAATACAGCCTTTTTAGTTTACTAAATTGCAATTTTAAATTTCCCGGGAGTTTTTTCTTGAAAACGTCGCGTAATGATGACGTGTACGCGTCACGTCACAGGCTGTTAGGAAATATGAGCGCTGCGCACACACACGGCTAAAAGTCGTCTGCTTTAACGGCATAATTACATAGTATTTTGGAGGTCTGTGTTGCTGAATCTTTTGCAATTTAGTCAATTAATATTGGAGAAGTCAAAATAGAAAGATGGAGTTGGGAAGCTTTGGCCTTTAGCCACACAAGCACACGGTGATTCAGATAAGGGATTTTCCAGAATTATCCTAGTAAATGTGTCTAATAACATCTTAATCGGTCGCACTTCAATCGCCTTTTTTTTTTTTTCCTTTTTTTTTCTAGTCCCACACTCTAAATTTCCTCATCTACGAATCTTTCATCCTCGCTCAAATTAATGGGGAATTAGTCGCTTTCTCGGTCCGAATAGCTCTTGCTGTCGGTGGCCATGATTGTAAACAATGTGAGGATGTGAGGAGCCCTACAACCCGTGACGTCACGCGCACATCGTCTGCTACCTCCGGTAAAGGTAAGGCTTTTTTATTAGCGACCCAAAGTTGCAAACTTTTTTGTGGATGTTCTCTACTAAATCCTTTCAGCAAAAATATGGCAATATCGCGAAATGATCAAGTATGACACATAGAATGGACCTGCTTTGGGGTGCTAACACAAAAGCCCTGCCTTTACCGGAAGTCGCAGACGATGACGTCACATGTTGAGGGCTCCTCACATATTCACATTGTTTTTAATGGGAGCCTCCAACAAAAAGTGCTATTCGGACCGAGGAAACGACAATTTCTCCATTATTTTGAGCGAGGATGAAAGATTGGTGTTTGAGGATATTGATAGCGACAGACTACAAAAATAAATAAATAAATAAATAAATAATCAAGTTAAAAAAAAACGGGATTGCATTGGGACGGATTCAGATGTTTTTAGACACATTTACTAGGATAATTCTGGGAAATCCCTTATCTTTCTATTGTGTTACTAGTGTTTTAGTGAGTTTAACAATACCTGATAGTCGGAGGGGTGTATCCACGGGTGTCTTGACGCCATTGTCTCAGCAAAATCGACGGCAGCTTTATGGACGGCGCAAGTTCAGCTGATCTCCGGTGAGAAGCGACTTTTTACCACAATTTTCTCACCGAAACCTGCTAGTTTGACATTCGGTAGAGATCCATGTTCTCTTGACCGCTCTGATCCATAGTAAAGTTTCACCTCTACGAATTTTAAACAAGGAATCACGGTGTGTTTGTGTGGCTAAAGCCTAAAACTTCCCAACTCCATCTTTCTACTTTGACTTCTCCAATATTAATTGACTAAATTGCAAAAGATTCAGCAACACAAACCTGCAAAATACTGTGTAATTATGCGGTTAAAGCAGACGACTTTTAGCTGTGTGTGTGTGCAGCGCTCATATTTCCTAACAGTCTGTGACGTGACGCGTACACGTCATCATTACGCGACGTTTTCAAGACGAAACTCCCGGGAAATTTAAAATTGCAATTTAGTAAACTAAAAAGGCCGTATTGGCATGTGTTGCAATGTTAATATTTCATCATTGATATATAAACTATCAGACTGCGTGGTAGGTGGTAGTGGGTTTTTAGTAGGCCTTTAAATGGCATGGTGAGAATTTAAAGGCCTACTGAAATCCACTACTACCGACCACGCAGTCCGATACTTTACATACTGTATCAATGATGAAATATTAACATTGCAACACATGCCAATACGGCTTTTTTAGTTTACTAAATTGCAATTTTAAATTTCCCGGGAGTTTCGTCTTGAAAACGTCGTGTAATGATGACGTGTACGCAAGACGTCACGGGTTTTTTAGGAAGTATGAGCGTTACGCACACACACAGCTAAATGTTGTCGGCTTTAACGGCATAATTATACAGTATTTTGGACATCTGTGTTGCTGAATCTTTTGCAGTTTGTTCGATTAATATTGGAGAAGTCAAAGTAGCAAGATGGAGTTGGGAAACTTTAGCTTTTAGCCACACAAACACACGGTGATTCCTTGTTTAAAATTCCTGGAGGTGAAAATTTACTATGGATCAGAGTATGAAACACGACGGAATGTCAACCAGCAGGTTTTGGTGAGAAAATCGTGGTTAAAAAGTCGCTTCTTACCGGGGAAAAGCTGAGCTTGCCCCGTCCACAGCTGCCGTCGACTCCCCTGAGACACTGCGCCTCAAGACACGCGTGGACGTACACCTCCGACTATCAGGTACTATTTGACTGACTAAAACACTAGCAACACAATAGAAAGACAAGGGATTTCCCAGAATTATCCTACTAAATGTGTCTAAAAACATCAGAATCCGTCCCAATGCAATCGCGTTTTATTTATTTTTTCCTTTTTTTATTTTCTTTATTTATTTATTTTTTGTAGTCCGCCGCTATCAATATCCTCAAACACAAATCTGTGATCCTCGCTCAAAATTAATGGGGAAATTGTCGTTTTCTCGGTCCGAATAGCACTTTTTGTTGGAGGCTCCCATTAAAAACAATGTGAATATGTGAGGAGCCCCCACACTTGCGACTTTATCGTGGATGTTCTCTACTAAATCCTTTCAGCAAAAATATGGCAATATCGCGAAATGATCAAGTATGACACAGAATGGACCTGCTATCCCCGTTTGAATAAGAAAATCTCATTTCAGTAGGCCTTTAAGGTTTTCAGTGTTTTTTTTTAAAGCAGGGCGGGTGTATAGATAGAACAGGACCTCTATCAATGGCACATAAATCCATGGGGGGATTGGATTAGTAAGCGGCTCTCTAATTGGCTGGCCGGAACGTCAATCAGGGTCTGCATGAGGGAGGGAGACTTCCACACTTGTGTGCGCCAGCATTTGTGCGCGCTCATCCTCGGTGCTCCGTTTTTGGAAATTATAGACCTCGAAATTCCACACATTGATGGATTTAATCGCTTCATCGTGACCCTCCTCCCGATCCCCGATCGCCTCTCTCGTTTCGCAGCAGAAAAAAAGCCCCCATATCACACCTCCGCAGACATGGGCACCGTCCTCTCCATATCCCCCGCCACCAAGAAGGCGATGGACGGCGACGTCGCGGGTGACAGCAAAGGCGACAAAAGCCTCAAGCGGCCCTCCATGTTCGTGTCGCTCTCCTGGAAGAAGCTGGTGTCCAGCTCGGCGAAGAAAAGCGCCAAGAAGGTGACCCCTAACCCGCTGCCCAATCCGGTGGCGCAGCGCAACAGCGAGAACCTGCGGAAAACGGAAGAACGGAAACAGCGGGCCCCCATTCCGGTCCCGGTGCCCACCGTCCCGACGCAGAAGAAAGACACCCAAGGCAAGAAGAGCGCGTCGCCGGGGAAGAAACAAAGCAGCCCGACCTTAGTGTCCCCCCGGCGGATAGTGATCCAGGCGTCCACCGGGGAGCTCCTCCGGTGTTTGGGGGACTTCGTGTGCCGCAGGTGTTACAAGCTGAAGGACTTAAACAGCGGGGATGTCATCCTCTGGTTTCGGAACATCGACCGGACTCTCTTGCTGCAAGGCTGGCAGGACCAGGGCTTCATCACGCCCGCCAACGTGGTCTTCGTCTACCTGCTCTGCGACGCCACCCTCCGGGACGACGTGGACAGCGCGGCGGAGCTCCAAGGCGCCTTCCAGACGTGCCTGTACCTGGCCTACTCCTACATGGGCAACGAGATCTCCTACCCGCTCAAGCCCTTCATGATGGAGTCCAACAAGGACGTGTTCTGGGAGACCTCCCTGGGCATCATCGAGCGGCTGAGCGGCAAAATGCTGCAGCTGAACGCGGACCCGCACTTTTTCACGGAGGTCTTCCAAGACCTGAAAGGCCAGCGGGATAGCGGCGAGGCGAACCTGGACCGCTGATATGGACCACTTTTGTCACCCAAGCATCACTGAACGGCGGCTTTGAATGTAAAAAAAAAGAAAGAAAAAAAAAAAAAAAGGCCAGAATAGATCTGATGACGTCACGCTGCGTCGTGTTTAGAATACAGGTGTGACTCATGCATGTCATCTACGGTTTTGTAGTCCTTTTGGGTTCAATTGGCATCCTTTATTAATAGAATAGAACCGTTTAACAGGTGGCGCTGTCCAAGGTGCTGACCCGTCCCCTTTGCTATTTGCGTCCTCATCAGAGGTCTAACCTCCGAGCCTAATCCTTCAAAGTAGAGCTAATATTGCCCGGTGTACTTATACACAATCATTCCCAGCTTGTCATTTAAGACGCCCTTAGAACAGCGTTTTTTCAACCTTTTCTGAGCCAAGGTACGTTTTTTTTCCTATTGAAAAAAATCCCGAGGCACACCACCATCAGAAAACATGAAAAAAAAAAGAAAAATAGCAGCCGGTATTGACAGTAAAACGTTTAGTATGGGGGACATATTCTAAGTAACAAAGACTTAATGTAAAAGTTATTTGGACACTAGGGGAACACATAAGGGTTAGGGCAGTTGGGTTCGATCGAACCCTAGGGGTTCGGTGAGTCGGGCTCAGGGGTTCGGTGGAGGTCAAGACACACCCGACTCATCGTGTAAATGTCAGGTTCAAACACTGATGACATCAATTAAACAGACAAGAAGCAAGGGACCATGCAGAGACAGAGTTCAATTTAACTCATGAGGAGAACGCATGGAGCTGCACACTTAGTCACAGTTTCGCCCTACGCTCTAAGGTTCAGCTCCCGCGTCCCTCTATTTATTCAGGAGTTCCATAGTCAACATCACTGAGGCCGCACCTAAAAGGAGTGGTCAAATATATTATGCAAAGCAGGTGCAGCACGCACAATATGTGACGGAATGTGCTGGGGGCCTTGTGATTTCTTTGTTCTAAGTAACAAAGACTTAATTTAAAGTTATTTGGACACTAGGGGAACACATAAGGGTTAGGGCAGTGGTTCTTAAACTGGGTTCGATCAAACTCTAGAGGTTCGGTGCGTCGGGCTCAGGGGTTCGGCGGAGGTCAAGACACTCCCGACTCATCGTGTAAATGTCAGGTTCAAACAGTGATGACATCAATTAAACAGACAAGAAGCAAGGAACCATGTAGAGACAGAGTTCAATTTAACTCATGAGGAGAACGCATGGAGCTGCACACTTAGTCACAGTCTCGCTCTACGCTCTAAGGTTCAGCTCCCGCGTCCCTCTATTTATTCAGGAGTTCCATAGTCAGCATCACTGAGGCCGCCTCTAAAAGGAGTGGTCAAATATATTATGCAAAGCAGGTCCGGTACGCACAATATGTGACGGAATGTGTTGGGGGCCTTGTGATTTCTTTGTTCTAAGTAACAAAGACTTCATTTAAAGTTATTTGGACACTAGGGGAACACATAAGGGTTAGGGCAGTGGTTCTTAAACTGGGTTCGATCAAACCCTAGGGGTTCGGTGAGTCGGGCTCAGGAGTTTGGCGGAGGTCAAGACACATCCGACTCATCGTGTAAATGTTAGGTTCAAACAATGATGACATCTATTAAACAGACAAGAAGCAAGGAACCCAGCAGAGACAGAATTCAATTTAAATCATGGGGAGAACGCATGGAGCTGCACACT
The DNA here is from genome assembly GCF_033978795.1 of Nerophis ophidion. NCBI lineage: Eukaryota > Metazoa > Chordata > Actinopteri > Syngnathiformes > Syngnathidae > Nerophis > Nerophis ophidion. Next base: position 19,599,186 of record NC_084623.1, read on the forward strand.
TAGTCACACTTTTGCCCTACGCTCTAAGGTTCAGCTCCTGCGTCCCTCTATTTATTCAGGAGTTCCATAGTCAACATCACTGAGGCCGCACCTAAAAGGAGTGGTCAAATATATTATGCAAAGCAGGTGCAGCACGCACAATATGTGACGTAATGTGTTGGGGGCCTTGTGATTTCTTTGTTCTAAGTAACAAAGACTTAATTTAAAGTTATTTGGACACTAGGGGAACACACAAGGGTTAAGGCAGTGGTTATTAAACTGGGTTCGATCGAACCCTATGGGTTTGGTGAGTCGGGCTCAGGGGTTCGGCGGAGGTCAAGACACACCCGACTCATCGTGTAAATGTCAGGTTCAAACACTGATGACATCAATTAAACAGACAAGAAGCAAGGAACCACGCAAAGACAGAATTCAATTTAACTAATGAGGAGAACGCATGGAGCTTCACACTTAGTCACAGTATCGCCCTACGCTCTAAGGTTCTGCTCCCGCGCCCCTCTATTTATTCAGGAGTTCCATAGTCAACATCACTGAGGCCGCCTCTAAAAGGAGTGTTCAAATATATTATGCAAAGCAGGTCCAGTACGCACAATATGTGACGGAATGTGCTGGGGGCCTTGTGATTTTCTTGTTTCGGCTTCATCTGCGTGCTGTCATCTTATTGTAGTTGAGGTCCTTGAAGTCCTTGGCTGTTAGCGGGCTAAAACAAATACAACATCTGCGGCGGAGGCCACCCCTCAGACAATAAGTTGTGTCCTTGCACAGAGAGAAAGAAATGCAGCTTGAACACAATAGCTAATAACTATGGCAACGGACTTTAAGCATACTAAAGTTGTGTGATAATATATGTACATGATTAGGCCCATTGGGGTTAGGGTTAGGGTTAAGGTTATTAATAAGCAATAATTCTGAGATTATCGAGGAAAGACTCTTAGTTAATGGCTTACTGGTGTATAGTAAAGACATGCAGAATAAGGCATTAATAAGTACTTAATAATGACTACTTAAGAGCCAATATGTTCCTAATTTAATTTAATATGTTCCCAATACTAAAGTGTTACCAAAAGTCGTTCTCGCAATTGTTGGATATGAAATTCAAACCATACCAAACCATGCATCACTATAGCTCTTGTCTCCAAGTAGGTGTACTGTCACGACCTGTCACATCACTCCGTGACTTATTTCGAGGTTGTTGGTGTTTTCCTGTGTGTCGTGTTTTAGTTTTTGTCTTGCGCTCCTACTTTGGTGTGGATTGTCATGGCATGTACGGATGTACATTGTGGACGCCGTCTGCTCTACACGCTGTAAGTCTTTGCTGTCGTCCAGCATTCTGTTTTTGTTTACTTTGCAACCGGTTAAAGTTATAAAAAAAAGTTCAAGTACCAATGATTGTCACACACACTAGATGTGGTGAAATTTGCCTCTGCATTTGACCCACCCCCTTGTTCACCCATTCTGGGAGGTGAGGGGAGCAGTGAGCAGCAGCAGTGGCCGTGCCAGGGAATCATTTTTGGTGATTTAACCCCCAATTCCAACCCTTGATGATGAGTGCCAAGCAGGGAGGCAATGGGTCCCATTTGTATAGTCTTTGGTATGACTCGGCTGGGGTTTGAACTCACAACCTCCCGATCTCAGGGCGGACAGTCTAACCACTAGGCCACTGAGTAGGTGTAGTTCAGTTTTAGCTTCGTTTGGCATAGCCATTCCTAAGCTTCAATGCCTTTTCTTAGCGGCACTCGCCTTTTGTTTATTTTTTGCTAAAGCGTCAGATACCTTTTTACCTGCAAACCATCGTCGTCGTTCCCGACATCTACAAAGCAATTTGCTACCTGCTGCCATCTACTGATATGGAAGAGTATTACACGGTTACTCTGCCGAGACAGCACAGACACTCAACAACGTCACATTTGCGTATTATAAATACTGGCTTGCAAAAAATATTTTTAACCCAATTAGGTGAAATTAAATAATCCCCCACGACACACCAAACAATAAATCACGGCACACAGTGCAAAACACTACCTTAGAATAATAGAATTGTTAAACCTTAGAATGTTTTTTTAATGAAAAATTCTGAATGGCTATTGCCACACACGGTAGGCATTTGTATGACGTACATACCTCTTAGACCAAGGCTTTTCAACTGGCGAATTCCATGTTCATGCACATCCACGCTAAAGGTAACCTTGAACAAAATAACCAAAGCAATTAAGGTAAAACATGTTGATATATTGAGCAATATATTATGTAACTAGGAAACAAACCAAAACAAATATGGTATAAACCTTGATTTACCTAAAATGCACGGCTGGTTGTTCGTCTATGGTGACAGAATGAATGTCAACATTAAGTATTTTGACAAGGTCATATAATGTATGAATAATAATAAAAACCACACAAAAGCACTTGTTCCGGGACCTATTTCGAATGTAATCAAATTCTGTCCATTACTCATGTTGCTGACTATCAGATTACACAACTGGTTGAATGACGCCATACCAGCCCCCCAGAGTTCGGTTCACAACTTGGGAGACAAACATTTTACCAGCAAGTTCCTCAAAACACGAGAGCAGGGGTCCCTAAACTTTTAGGGGGCCGCATTGGGTTAAAGTAAGCGGGCCAAAATGGATTAAAAAGGACAGATTTTATAATAATAATAATCAAAAAAATTTATTTCCGTGGGTTGTAGTTTGGGAGACCCCTGCACTAGAGTGCCCCTGTGTATCGAGGAAACTAGGACCATTCTAACACATTGGAAGATCCTTGCATTGATGTTTTAACCTTGCGAACAAACATAGACAATAGCAGTCAGTAGTCACTAGCTGAACTTATTTAGTTATACTAGTGGTGTTCCCCAAGGTTCAATTGTAGGTTCTCTCCTATTTATCATTTGGGATATTTAACTGCTGGTCCTTAGTTTAAAAAAATGTTTAATTGACTCACATCTTTGCAGCAGATTCCCAAATTGCTGTCATAGAGATGATATTTGACAAGCTTTTTTGCAGACGATCCTTAAAAACAGCATAGGGCTCTGGTAAGTGACATAATAAAAAACACATAATAAAATAGTGTCTTTAGCTTTCTGGAAATGCGGTCACCAAAATAATGTCGTTGACTGTCTTAGGCAGTGGTTGTTAAAAAAAAAAAAAAAAATTGTGGATGATAGAATTCGAAGTAAATGTGTGGTCATGACAGGGTTATCGCCGATGTCAAGGTATGATGTTTATATCACGCTCCAAACTTTGTTGTGTGTGTTTTTTTTTTTTTCTTTTGTTGAAGAAAATGTTTGGACAATCTAATATGTGCCAACTTATTAATTGTCATTGCCTCATATATGATATGGTTTACATTGACGTTTTACATTTGAACTTTATTTTACTTGAATGTTGGCCAAGCGTAACAAAAGCCGTGAAGAATGCTATTTTTTTTTCTCCTGTTAAGGAGAGATTCTTCAAATGACTCATGTAAATTGTGAATGCGAAGCTGGGGAATTGATCGTTCTTGTGTCGGTTCCTATGAACTAAAAGAGATAGAATCACGCCTCCAATATCGAGCTCGTGGTGTTATCATGTCATCATCACATGTATGATGTTGTGTCGTGAAGCCATTTCGAAGTAGAATGTAACGCTGCTATTTTTGCACACCTGAACAAACCGTGGAGGTTTTGCACAGAGTGACTTGACGAATTGGTCGTCGGGGTCACCGGTGATTATTTGCCATGAAGTCTGCAGCTATTCATTGAAGACGATCACCTGTGAACTCCATCCTTTGTACAGTTCATATTTCCTATGTGACATAACTATAAAGTGTTATTTAATATGTATAGTTGACTTATTTATGATGAACGATACGCACTCTGGTATCACACCGCAATTGAGTTTATTCTTGCTTAATGTTTATATGGTCAGTGCAATTCTTATTTATGGTGACCAGGGTGAAATAAACCATTTAAAATATAAATCCACTGACTTACTTTTTTTTTTTGTTACCAATATACTGTAGTCTTTTTGTTGCAGCAGATATTGTAATATTTGCACTCCTTATGGCAGTGGTACTCAAATGGGGGTACGCGTACCCCTGGGGGTACTTGAAGGTATGCCAAGGGATACGTGAGATTTGTTTTTAAATACTCCAAAAAAATAGCAACAATTCAAAAATCCTTTATAAATATATCTATTGAATAATACTTCAACAACATATGAATGTAAGTTCATAAACTGTCAAAAGAAATGCAACAATGCAATATTCAGTGTCTATGTTGTAGGCACAATACCAATGTGAGCAATTTGCAATATGCGCAACCGCATTTTGCAAATTTGTATAATGTGCAATCTTTTTGCAAATTGCTTCCAGCTTTATATTTGAATAAGGTGTGGTGCACATTTTGCAAATCAATGGGCACAAATACATGTTTTTGGTGTCAAAATAATGTATTAAATACTTATATTAATTTGTAGTCAGGACAATATAACTGAGTATTGCCCTCAAATCAGTCCAACCCTAACCCTAACCCTAACCACTTTACAGTGTACATCCACGACTAAAGTACTGACTAAACTACTACCACAACTTGGTTTACTATTTATAAAAAATAATAATGTAGGGTTACTGACTAAACCATCCACAAAATGTCATCTTAAATTTTGTCTTGCGATATGCAAATTGCTTGCGCACAATGGAAATGACGTATAATTTGCAAAGTGCATGAGATTGGTGAAATGCTTACAACATTTACAGCTAGATTTTTTTTGTAGACATGTTCCATAAATATTGATGTTAAAGATGTATGTTTCTGTGAAGAAATGTTTAGAATTAAGTTGATGAATCTCTATTACAATCCCCAAAAAGGGCACTTTAAGTTGATGATTACTTCAATGTGTAGAAATCTTTATTTATAATTGAATCACCAATTTATTTTTCAACAAGTTTTTAGTTATTTTTATATCTTTATTTACAAATAGTTCAAGAAAGACCACTACAAATGAGCAATATTTTGCACTGTTATACAATTTAATAAATCAGAAACTAATGACATAGTGCTGGGTTAGACTTCTTTATCTCTTTTTTTTTAAACAAAAATACTTTGCTCTGATTAGGGGGTACTTGAATTAAAAAAATGTTCACAGGGGGTACATCACTGAAAAAAGGTTGAGAACCACTGCCTTAAGGCTTCATTGGTCATCAGAAAAGGTACACTAGTTTCAAGATGTATAGGCAATAGGTGCTGTCAAATGATAATAACATTGAATTAAATTATTTACATTTGGATGAATCATAAATTTTCAGAGGTCTTTACTTGCATGCATAATTCATTCATCCATCCATCCATCCATCCATCCATTTTCTACCGCTTATTCCCTTTCGGGGTTGCGGGGGTCGCTGGCGCCTATCTCAGCTACAATCGGGCGGAAGGCAGGGTACACCCTGGACAAGTCGCCACCTCATCGCAGGGCCAACACAGATAGACACACAACATTCACTCTCACATTCACACACTAGGGCCAATTTAGTGTTGCCAATTAACCTATCCCCAGGTGCATGTCTTTGGAGGTGGGAGGAAGCTGAAGTACCCGGAGGGAACCCACGCATTCACGGGGAGAACATGCAAACTCCACACAGAAAGATCCCGAGCCTGGATTTGAACCCAGGACTGCAGGAACTTCGTATTGTGAGGCAGACGCACTAACCCCTCTGCCACCGTGAAGCCCTAATTCATTCATATCAACTTAAAAAGACTACAATATTTGGATACAAACGCAATTTTACTGTCAGAATGTAATTTTTTTTATATTTTTACCGGAATGCATGACATTTATATGCTCAAAATGTGGTAACAGTTTTGTCCAAATGCCCATCAAGTAACCATTCACGGTTAAAGTAAAGGTGGATGTGCGTTTAAAATAAATCACATTGATAATGTACATATGCTATGTTTATTTTTTCTGATTATTAAACATGAGTTAATGTTTGATTTTTGACACCCATCATTTCAAAGAAAATCTAAATTTTACAACCTTTCATGGGTAGAGACCATATTTGGTAATATGAATCGGTTACATAAGCCATGCATTCACATTCATATCTCTGGGCTTTATTAACCTAGCATACAGTTGTTACACTGTGCAAGTGCACGCTACACCATAATTACCGTTTATTAGCACCTTAGTTTTAAGGTGCTAATGGTTCAATTATTTTCGGGAAAATACAAAACATTCAAGAAATGTAAATGAAACATACAAATTGCAGTCAATTTTCCAATCAACACAATTCTCAAATAAAAAAAATAAAATACAGGTGTAAGGAGGCCACTTTCGCACATATTGTGCATTAAAGATGCCAAAAGCAATATGCACAATATAGTTGAAACTCAAAAAATTACAATATCGTGCAAAGAGTCTATTCCAGCAATTAGATTTACAAAATGAAGAAAACAATATGACATAGGTTCATAACATTCAACTCAAGATATTTTAAGTCTTTTTTGATATAATTTTAATGATGGGTTGGCTTGGCTCAGACGATAGTGCAGCTGGTCAGAAACTTGAGGGTTCCTGGTTCGATTCCAGCTTACGCCATCCCAGTCACTGCCGTTGTGTTCTTAGAGAAGACACTTTACCCACCGTGATCCCAGTGTCACCCACACTGGTTTAAATGTAGCTTAAACATGTAGCTAATTGATTTCACAATGTTGTCATATAAATATACTTCACTTTACATTATTATGGCTTACAGCTTACATATTACATAATTATAAATCTCCCAAAAAATGTGGAGTCTTCAAAAAACTGTAAGCCATGATCATGAAAAATATAACAAAGGTTTGATTTGTATAATTTTTCATGTAAAGAGTTTATATCACACATTTGAAGTTCAGTCTCAGCCTGGGCCCCTGGTGACGGGGTACATGACTGAGGCCAATAAAGAAAGAAAAAACCTCATATCCATGGCACACAGTAGCACGTGTGTAAGAGGGAAACATCAAACATCAAAGAACACAAAGGACATTAAAGACATTAAAAGAGCAGAGCTGATGCAACCAGTCCTGTCTACATACAGCTACAAAAGTAAAAACGACAAAAAAACATATACACTGTGGTGGCCTCTGCGGTGTTCCACGCCATTGTCTGCTGGGTTGGGGGGAGCATGGCCAGAGACAGGAGCAGACCCAACAAAGCAACCAAGAGAGCTAACTCCACCTTCGGCCAGGGTACAGTCCACACGGATGAGTGACGATGTGTCAAAGGAGACCGAGGTGTCCTATACACCCTCATTCAGCCAAGACTCTGTGAAGCTTGTCCATCCTGGCGCTCAGGGCCAGCTCCGCAGCACTGTCTCTTCATCCACATCTCCTCCAGTCTCTCCAAATGGACTCTGATGAGGCAGAGACCCAGCCGCTGGTCTCCGTGGCCAAAAGGCTCCTTGGAGGCAGATCCAGAAGTTCACAAAAAAGCACCGCAGAAGTCACAAAAGTGCCACCCCTTTTCAGCGTGTCCCAAATGGTCCCAAAACCATCCATCCATCCATTTCCTACCACTTATTCCCTTTCGGGGTCGCGGGGGGCGCTGGCGCCTATCTCAGCTACAATCGGGCGGAAGGCAGGTTACACCCTGGACAAGTCGCCACCTCATCGCAGTGGTCCCAAAACCAAAAGGCAAAAAAATATAAAATAACACACAAGAGGGAAACATCATACCATTTGGTAACAGTAGAAGAGAAAGGCAAACACAAACTAATGGATGGACATTGAACATTTTGGGTGTAATAATAGATGAGAAAAGGACCTGGAAATTTTCTAAATATATACAACATGAAGTGGCAAGAAATACAGTGGTAGAAAATGGGTGGATTGATGGATGAATAAAGAAAAATATATGTTCCGGACCAAAAATTTATCGATATTCTCTACTGCTCGCCAGTGTTACCATATGTGAGTTACTGTGCAGAAATATGGGCAAGTAACTACAAAAGTACATTTATTTACTTAGCATGTTACAAAATAGAAAGATCAGTTATAATAATACATAATGAGTGATACAGCCGGTGATTACATTACATTGGAGGCAGCCACCACAGTTGACATACTTCACACAAATGTCACCATTTCTCCATCATTGTTGGTCCAAAGCTAATGAAGATTATGGCGAACTGAGAGTATTAAGTAATTTTATTTTTATTTTTTTTTGTGCATTAGAGTGCCCGCTGGTCATGAAATGAAGCAGCATAGTGCGTCAAACACGGCCCCAAAATTATACTTTCACGAAATAAGAGCATGTTTTATTGTAGGTTTATGAGCTGGAGTATGTTTAGAACAGGGGTCGGCAACCCGCGGCTCCGGAGCCGCATGCGGCTCTTTGGCAACTCTGATGCGGCTCAGCTTCACAATCGCCGACCCCCCAGATTGTTGCGGGGAGATTCCGGAATTCAATGCCTTTCCCTGACATCATCCAGAATCAACGTTCTACAATGTTCACTCGGACCACAATATTAAGGGCGTGCCGTGATGATATTACTCTTAACGTCCTCTTGAACGTCATCGTGCCCGCCATTCACGGAATGCTATTTGCGTGCCAACCGGACACATGCATTTCGCTGCTTGTATCAGCACATGTATGAGATTGCAAGGCATACTGGGTTGTGATATAAACAACTTTAACACTCCTACTAATATGCGCCACATTGTGAACCCACACAAAAGAACAAAGAACAATGACAAACACATTTAGAGAGAAAATCCTCACAGTAACACAACATAAACGCAACACAACAAATACCCAGAATCCTTTGCATCCATGACACGACCTGACTATGTTATACACCCCGCGAGCACCAAACCCCCCCCCCCCCCCCTTCCCTGCGTGGTTGAGGTGGTAGAACTATACACAGATGTATTATTTTGGTTTATTTTGTCAGAAAAACGGACGTCAAAACGTCTCACACTGATGGCGGAAGTTCCCATGGAAGGCGCCAATCACGACCCATCAGGAGCAAGATGGGTGGAAGGCCTTGACTAGGAAGACGGAAGCTGGATTCGAATCAGGAACCCCCAAGTTACTTGCATGGCCGCTCCATCATCTGAGCCACACCGCCCCACAAATCAATAAATCAATCAATCAAAGTTTTTTTATATAGGCCTTAATCACGAGTGTCTCAAAGGACTGCGCAAGCCACAACGACATCCTCGGCTCAAATCCGACATCAGGGCAAAGAAAAACTCAACCTAATGGGCTACAATGAGAAACCATGGAGGGGACCGCAGATGTGGGGACCGGTGCAATGGACCCCGAGTGGATCTAGTTAATAGTGTGAGAGTCCAGTCCATAGTGGGGGCAGCAGGGGATCATCTTGAGTGGAGACAAGTTAGCAGCGCAAAAACCTCCCCAACTGATGCACAGTTGAGTGGTCCCCCCCCCCCGGATCTCGACTTTGAACAGCTAGCAAGTCATCTTTGGTCACTGTGGACGTCGCTTCCTAGCAGTTCCACTGTGGACACGGCACAGGAGCCAAGCGTGCAGTTTTAACACAGGTTTAATGTGCATACATTTTTGTCCAAGTCTTTCTCCAGTAGAACGCGACTTTTCAGTCACGTCCGTATTCTCTCTCTCCACATGCTCCCAGCCGTGTCCTGTTAAAGACAACAAGTGATTAGATCAACACGTACCACCTGTGAAATCTAATCACCTGCCAGCTGTGTCTCGCCGTCAGCCCATGCTCCCCCCCTATCTGATGGTGCTCGTCCTCAGCACCATAGACAGAGGCGGTGACCATTTCTCCTGCAGAAACGCTGGCACCTTCCTCCACAGTCATCTAATCTTGATGATTACTTCTATGCATATAAATCTATACTTATAATTGAAATACTTGTTTATTTTTCAACAAGTTTTTAGTTATTTTATATATATTTTTCCAAATAGTTCAAGAAAGACCACAACAAATGAGCAATATTTTGCACTGTTATACAATTTAATAAATCAGAAACTGATGACTTAGTGCTTTATTTTACTTCTTTATCTTTTTTTTTCAACCAAAAATGCTTTGCTCTGATTAGGGGGTACTTGAATTTTAAAAAAAATATATTCACAGGGGGTACATCACTGAAAAAAGGTTGAGAACCACTGCCCTATATCAGTGGTTCTCAACCATATTTTGTTGAAGTCCATCCATCCATTTTCTACCGCTTATTCCTTTTTGGGGTCGCGGGGGGGCGCTGGCGCCTATCTCAGCTACAATCGGGCGGAAGGCGGGATACACCCTGGACAAGTCGCCACCTCATCGCAGGGCCATAAATATATTTATAAAGGATTTTTAAATTGTTGCTATTTTTCAATAAATATATTTATAAAGGATAGTGTAATTGTTGCTATTTTTAGAATATTAAAAAAAAATCTCACCTACCCCTTGGCATACCTTCAAGTACCCCCAGGGGTACGCGTACCGCCATTTGAGAACCACTGACATAGGGGTACCGTTTAAACATGACCAATTAAACAGGGTGGCTACAATGATGACACACTGTGAGAATGGAGCTGCAGTGATTGAGACTTTCTCCTTCTTATTTGTTTTGTTTGTGTGAATGAGGAGGACGGAGCCATGTGGGCTGGAAGCTTCCTTCATCTGATTGGTTGGATTCTGCTGCAGTCTCAAAACTGTCAAGGACTCTCTCTCTCTCTCTCTCTCTCTCTCTCTCTCTGTCTCTCTCTCTCTCTCTCTCTCTCTCTCTCTCTCTCTCTCTCTCTCTCTCTCTTTTCACAGGACTCTGGTATCTATTTACAGAGCAAAATGAGGAAAATAGCAAAATAAAATAGATTAGGGCGATGACAGGAACAAAAAAATTTGGAAAATCAAATCAGGTTTCCAGTAAAGGTTATTTAGTTTGGTCAAATCCTGTCCCAACCGAAATGTGAGCAAATCTGAGATCAGGTGGCATTGCTCTACATTTTAAATCTGCATTGACTTTGCTTGATCAAACTTTATTTTCTGCTTAATCGGCGACAAACTACATGTGTCTGAATATTGGCCTATTTAGTGGCCAAATCCTGCAGCAGTCTTATGTAAGAGCAGCCTTCGCTTCAATATTAGCATTCAACCCGTGTCTTATGTCTGCCAGCCTGCTTGCTGCATTCTTCTGTGCTGCGTCTCTATAGTAACAGATAGCCAAGTGAATGGAAGGAGACAATGTGGAAGCTGCCGGAGCAGCTAGGTCCACGACAGTTTGGAAAACGAGGCCTGCTAAACCGCTCCGCATCTCCACAAAACAAGTCATGTTGTTTACTGCAGTGTTTTTCAACCGTGAGATACAGTCTGGCGTGCTGTGGTGGATTATGTAGTTTCACCTATTTGGGTTAAAGGGGAACATTATCACAATTTCAGAAGGGTTAAAACCAATAAAAATCAGTTCCCAGTGGCTTATTTCATTTTCAAAGTTTTTTTGAGAAATTTTACCCGTCCCGGAATATCCCTAAAAAAAAGCTTTAAAGTGCTTGGTTTTCGCTATTTGCTTAAGCGACGGTCCATTTCCCTGTGACGTCACATAGCGATTCCAATACAAAAAATGGCGAATAGCACAGCAAGATATAGCGACATTAGTTCAGATTCAGACTCGGATTTCAGCGGCTTAAAGGGGAACACTATCACAATTTCAAAAGGGTTAAAAACAATAAAAATCAGTTCCCAGTGGCTTGTTTTATTTTTCTAAGTTTTTTTCAAAATGTTACACCTCCCGGAATATCCCTAAAAAAAGTTTTAAAGTTCTTGATTTTTGCTATTTGCGATGCGACCGTCCATTTCCCTGTGACGTCATACAGTGCTGCCAATACAAACGACATGGCAGTTACCACAGCAAGATATAGGGACATTAGCTCGGATTCGGACTCGGATTTCAGCGGCTTAAGCGATTCAACAGATTACGCATGTATTGAAACAGATGGTCGGAGTATGGAGGCAGATAGCGAAAACGAAATTGAAGAAGAAACTGAAGCCATTGAACGAATAGCTATTGACGCTATTCCGGAAAGCATGGGTGTACCTAATGAAGTGGCCCGTAGCATGGGTGCCATATTAGCATCGCCGGTAAAATGTGCAGACCAAACGATCAGGACTTTCGCATCTCGTGACACTGGAGCAACTTAAATATGTCGATTGGTAAGTGTTTGTTTCACATTAAATGTGGGTATATAGTTTGAAATGTACATACAGCTAGCGTAAATAGCATTTTAGCATCGATTAGCGTAGCATGTTAGCATCGATTAGCTGGCAGTCACGCCGCGACCAAATATGTCTGATTAGCACATAAGTCAATAACATCAACAAAATGGTAAATGGTGAATGGGTTATACTTGTATAGTGCTTTTCTACCTTCAAGGTACTCAAAGCGCTTTGACACTATTTCCACATTCACCCATACACACACACATTCACACACTGATGGCGGGAGCTGCCATGCAAGGCCCTAACCACGAACCATCAGGAGCAAGGGTGAAGTGTCTTGCTCAAGGACACAACAGGCGTGACAAGGTTAGTAGAAGGTGGGGATTGAACCAGGAACCCTCAGGTTGCCGGCACGGCCACTCTCCCAACCGCGCCACTCACCTTTCTGATTTAGTTGACTTAATCGTTGCAAATGCATCTGCAGGTTATCCATACATCTCTGTGCCATGTCCGCCTTAGCATCGCCGGTAAAATGTGGACACACTCTGGCACATTCAATGGGGGTCTGGCGGCAGACACTTTCGCATCTTCGGGCCAGTGGTGCAACTTGAATCCCTCCCTGTTAGTGTTGTTATACCCTCCGACAACACACTGACGAGGCACAATGTCTCCAAAGTTCCAAAAAATAGTCGAAAAAATGGAAAATAACAGAGCTGAGACCCGATGTTTGTAATGTGTTGAAAATGAAAATGTCTCGTGTATTACCTCGGTGACGTCACGTTCTGACGTCATTGCTACGAGACCGATAAACAGAAAGGCATTTAATTCGCCAAAATTCACCCATTTAGAGTTCGGAAATCGGTTAAAAAAATATATTGTCTTTTTTCTGCAACATCAAGGTATATATTGACGCTTACATAGGTTTGGTGATAATGTTCCCCTTTAAGCGATTCAACAGATAACGCATGTATTGAAACGGATGGTTGGAGTATGGAGGCAGATAGCGAAAACGAAATTGAAGAAGAAACTGAAGTTATTGAGCGAATTGCTATTGACGCTATTCGGCCCTGCATGCCTGCGTTAGCATCGCCGGTAAAATGTGCAAACCAACCGATCAGGACTTTCGCATTGACACTGGATCAACTTAAATTCGTCGATTGGTAAGCGTTTGTTTCGCATTAAATGTGGGTGGAAGGAAATGCTGGATATAGTTTCAAATGTACATACATGTAGCCTAAATAGCATGTTAGCATCGATTAGCTAGCAGTCATGCCGTGAACAAATATGTCTGATTAGCACATAAGTCAATAACATCAACATCACTCACCTTTGTGATTTCGTTGACTTTATCTTTGGAAATGCATCTGCTTTGAGTGTCGCAGGATATCCAGACATTCTAGTCATCCTTGTGCCAGCTCTGTCGTAGCATCGACGGTAAAAACCAAACAAGGGACTTTCGCATCTCTTGACACTTTAACAACTTAAATCCGTCGATTGCTAAGTGTTTGTTTGGCATTAAATGCGGATGGAGGGAAAGGCTAGATGTAAATATAGCTACAAATGACGCATAATGCTGCAATATGTACACACAGCTAGCCTAAATAGCATGTTAGCATCGATTAGCATGCCGTGCTAATCGATGCACAGTCTACGTAAATCAACTTGAATCCGTCCATGATCGTGTTGTTACACCCTCCGACAACACACCGACGAGGCATGATGTCTCTAAGGTACCGGAAAACAGTCGAAAAAACGGAAAATAACAGAGCTGATTTGACTCGATGCGTGTGATGTGGTAGGGAAAAATGGCGTTGAGTACCGATGTGACGTCACGTTCTGACGTCGTCGCTCAGAGAGGGATGAACAGAAAGGCGTTTAATCCGCCAAAATTCGCCCATTTAGAGTTCGGAAATCGGTTAAAAAAATATATGGTCTTTTTTCTGTAACATGAAGGTGTATATTGACGCTTACATAGCCGTGGTGATAATGTCCCCTTTTAAAAATATTTTTTGCAAACCAGTAACTATAATCCGCAAACAATGTGGCGTTGTTGAGTGTCGGTACTGTCTAGAGCTCGGCAGATTAAAGGGGAACATTATCACCAGACCTATGTAAGCGTCAATATATACCTTGATGTCGCAGAAAAAAGACCATATATTTTTTTAACCGATTTCCGAACTCTAAATGGGTAAATTTTGGCGTATTAAACGCCTTTTTAAGAGGGTAGGGGTACAGTTACAGCTGTTGTGTGCGCAGTTGTGCACTGCACTTTATAAAATATTGTCACATATGCATGATTGATTGAAACTTTTATTAGTAGTTTGCAGAGTACAGTACATATTCCCTACAATTGACCACTAAATGGTAACACCGCAATAAGTTTTTCAACTTGTTTAAGTCGGGGTCCACGTTAATCAATTCATGGTACAAATATATACTATCAGCATAATACAGTCATCACACAAGTTAATCATCATAGTATATACATTGAATTATTTATAATCCGGGGGGTGGGATGAGGAGCTTTGGTTGATATCAGTACTTCAGTCATCAACAATTGTATCAATAGAGAAATATATATTGAAACAGTGTAGGTTTTACTTAGTAGGATATGTACAGCGAGCAGAGAACATAGTGAGCTCTGATAGCATAAGAACAAGTATATACATTAGAAATACATTCGATTATTTACATTAGGTTATTTACAATCCGGGGAGATGGGATGTGAATGGAGGAGGATTAGTAAAGGGTTGAAGTTGCCTGGAGGTGTTGTGGTGCATGTACAGTAGATGGCAGTATTGTCATCTTTAAGAGTGTCACATGCTGTTTGCGGCAGACGAACTGCCTTACGGTAGACGTAAAAGTGACTGCTGTTGTTGTGTTTTGTTACTGCGCTGGGAGGACGTTAATGAAACTGCCTAACAATAAACCCACATAAGAAACCAAGAACTTGCCCTCGATCATTCTACAGTTATAACGTCATTGGGCAGACACGCTCTTTATACACGTCACTCAGATGGAGGGGGCGTGGCCTCCAGCTCCGCCTGAAATTCGGGAGATTTTCGGGAGAAAATTTGTCTCGGGAGGTTTTCGGGAGAGGCGCGAAAATCCTTGGAGGGTTGGCAAGTATGAAAATGAGACAAAGGAGGAGTGGCGAGGAACACGCCTTTCTGTGGCAGTGCCGGAGAAAGTTGTACATTTAAACAAACTACGGTGAGTTCAAAGACCGCCAAAATTAGTAGGACAAAACGGTGTGGGCCAAATACTCTCATCAGTGAAGCATACACACAAACATATTAAACAGTGGGCTTTTTAACAATTAGGAAGGTTTGTGTTATGGGTGTCCTCCTAAAGAAGCATTATTAAAACCACAAATATATTTTTCCCCCCCATCGTTTTCCATGTGTTATAAAAAGATCTGGGGAGCCACTAGGACGGTGCTACAGAGCCGCATTTTAACAGACCACATTTGTTTGACAATTGTCGATATTTTTTTGCAATGACGAAGTGTATGTAATAAAACAGTTTTACAGTGCCCAAATAAAATTATTGGTGTCAACAGGCACATATCCAAAAGCAGTCCAAAAGAAGCAATGAACGATTTGCAGTCATGTTGTAGTTATGATGGAGTCTACATTCAATGACAGCAAAAGATTACCATTCGAATCGATATTATTAGCCAACAACACCCTAAGCTAATGGATGTGCATGTGTTACGTAAGCAAATAATTATGTCATTACGTACGAAAGGGGCGGGATATACTGTGTAAAATACATTGCAAAGTTAGCGCCCTCTAGGCATTTGTGTAAAAGTTGCAAGCAGTCCCTTTAAGAAATGATATTATAAAAAGCATTACCTAAAGGAGGGGTCGGGAACCTTTTTGGCTGAGAGAGCCAAGAATCCAAATATTTTAAAATGTATTTCCATGAGAGCCATATAATATTTTTTTTAACACTGAATACAACTAAACGTGTGCATTTTTAAGTAAGACCAACATTTCTAGAGTATAATAGCTCTCTTATTATTTGTAATAACATTGTTATTCTGAAGCTAATTGTGGAGGGGGCGTGGCCTGCGGCCCTGCAGCGAAGCAGGGTGTGCCAGGACCGGCCTCGAAATCAGCGACAGTTGCGTAAATGGCCCAGCTGGGCCTTGTTATCTAATCACCTGTCGCTCTCTTAAAAGCAGCAGCCAGGAGGAGAGACGGGGGTTGGGGGTGGAGCCAGAGTGCGAAGGAGAACAAAAGAGAAAAAGACAATTGCTGGAAAGCAACGGAGAGACTTATCGAAAAATAAAAAATATTGCAACACTGAAACAGGCTCTCATGTTGGTGCTTGGTGGTCCGAAGAACCCCCGGAAGGGCAAACCCTAAACTAATCAATAAATCACTTCTTACCCTTAATGCAACTTCTTGAACAAGTGCGGTAGAAAAAAGGATGGATGCATTCAAATTCATGAGCATTTTTTATATTTTGCATGTTATTTTTAACACTTTGATTACAAGTGGAATGATTCATTACTTATTGTGTTAAGCAGTGTCAGCTCAGATTTATCCGAGAGCCAGATGCAGTCATCAAAAGAGCCACATCCGACTCGCGAGCCATAGGTTTCCTACCCCTGACCTAAAGAGTAGGTGTGTCAAAAAAAAAAGGTTTTCGAATGATTTGTGATTGTTATTTGTAACGAATCTTAAAGGCCTACTGAAACCCACTACTACAGACCACGCAGTCTGATAGTTTATATATCAATGATGAAATATTAACAATGCAACACATGCCAATACGGCCTTTTTAGTTTACTAAATTACAATTTTAAATTTCCCGCGGAGAAACTTGTTGAAAACGACATGGGATGATGACGCGTATGATGACGCGTGCGGGTGACGTCTCGGGTTGTAGCAGACATATTAGCCCAGCACCACTTACGGCTTAAAGTCGTCTCTTTTCATCGCATAATTACACAGTAATTTGGACATCTGTGTTGCTGAATCGTTTGCAATTTGTTCAATTAATAATGGAGACTATAAAGAACAATGCTGTTGGTGGAAAGCGGTGAATTGCAGCTGCCTTTAGCAACCGAAACACAGTCGGTGTTTCTTTGTTTGTTGTGAAGCTTTAAGACAGAGCGGTCAAGCGAACATGTTTCTCTACGTCAACCAGCAATTTTTTGGATGGGAAAATTGTGATATTAAGTCGGCTCTTACCGGAGACTTGAGTGGATTACTGGATCTCCTCCTGTAGCTGTCAAAAAGGCAGCTGTGATCTGGGCTCCTCGGCTTCTCTCAGAGACACTGGCATTCACCGCAGCCATCCGACTTTCAGGTATGACTTTAGAATCTCACTAAAATACTATTAACACAATAAGCAGATAAGGGATTTTCCAGAATTCATATAGTAAATGTGTCTAATTACATCTGAAACGCTCACATTGCCGCTGCCCGGAGCCGTCGCTTTTTTTGTGTGTGTGTGCTTTACTCTAATTTTCCTCATCCAGGAATTTTTCATCTTCGCTCAAATTAATGGGGAAATCGTGCTTTCTCGGTCCGAATCGCTCTTGCTGCTTGAGGCCATAACTATAAACAATGTGAGGATGTGAGGGGCCCCCACAACCGGTGACGTCACGCGCACATTATCTGCTACTTCCGGTAAAGGCAAGGCTTTTTTATTAGCGACCAAAAGTTGTAAACTTTATCGTTGATGTTCTCTACTAAATCCTTTCAGCAAAAATATGGCAATAACGCGAAATGATCAAGTCTGACACATAAAATGGACCTGCTATCCTCGTTTAAATAAGAACATCTCATTTCAGTAAAAAATCTAATCGATTTACAATTTTAGTTTTTTTGCTTTTATATATATATATTTTTAAATCGTCCAATCCAGCCACTCAGGCAAATCATATATTTGATCTAGATCAGATCTGGGGCCCGTTCAGCTTTTCAATCTGGCCTGCTGGACATTCCCAATTAATTGTTTTAGATGTGTAAGATGTAAAGTGTAGCTGCCATTATGATGTGCACTCATGTTTTCTAATGACCATAAGTCCTCAGTGGTTGGAATCTCCGCTTCTGGATGATATACCCGTTACTATGGTAATCTAATTAGTTACTACAATAATCTAATTAGTTACTATGGTAATGTAATTAGTTACTGTGGAGAGACGTAGCCAACGAGCCGACAGCAGGCTCGGACAAACGGTGGTCCGGCCCAAGATGGCGGCCAGGAGGCGGAGCATGCAGCGGAGCAGAGAGGCAGGGCGCACTCGGAGCGACGCTGCAGCCAGCCGAGTCAGGTGCGTAAGCGACACACCTGCTCTCAATCTTTACATCTTCTGCTGCAGTATAAAAGGGGAGAAGGAGGAACAATCGCGGCAGAAGTAGGCGAGGAAACCACGGACAACAACGACCACGAGCACGACGAGAGAGACCCTGATCAAGATGAGCCCCGCGGCAGACGCAGCCACAGGCCACCGATAGGTGCGCCGCGACAAGCAGGAAGAGCCGGCGTATTAGAAATTGGCGCGACCGACTGGCAAAACGACATGTTTATTGAAAGAATAAACCAGAGTCAAACCTGTTACGATGCGTCCTGTATCGATCGGCACTGCAACCCACACGATGACGGCTGGAGACCCGTCACAGTTACTATGGTCATCTAATTAGTTACTATGGTAATCTACGTCACAGCAGCTCAGATGAGGCACAGACGCGGAAGGAGATCTTCACAACAAAGTTCTAAAGCTTAGAGATTTATCAGATATATCCGATTGTAGGGGGGCTTATTTTGTACCCTTAGCGATCATATTTCACTGTTTGTTGCATTTTTGTTGCGTTTCACTTGATTGTAAAATATGTCGATCGAAAAGTGGTGTGACATTCATATTTTGTCAATATTCAGTGTTGTATCGTTCATAGAACATTTAAAATTACATTACATTTTTTAAGGCAGTCTGTCATAACGTTTTTAGCATTCAATCAGACATTATTGTGAGGATTTGTATTAGTGTTCCTAAAAAAAATTAACCAAAAAGTGTGGGCTACTTCTCTTGTTGCTTTATTTGTATATGATTTTATTAAATGACTGGGTAGAATTTCATTTAAAAAAAAAACAAGGTTTTTTTTTTTAAGAAATATATAAATGTATCACAGGTGTTTATTTTATGGAGGAATGTAGTTAATCATAGAACTGGCACCCAATGTCATGAAAAAAAACCAATTGATTTTGAATCGCAAATTGTTTTGAATTAAGAACCGATTTTGAATCTAATCATTACCCCCCCAAGAATCGAATTGAATTGTGTGGTGCACAACGATTTACAGCCCTGTGAAAGAGTGTCCTTTGTCCCATTGTGAACATCCCAGTTCTCTCCTGCAAGGCTTGGGACACAGGTGTCAAACTCAAGGTCCGAGGGCCAAATCTGGCCCGCCACGTTACTATACATGGCCCGCGAAAGCCTGGAAATAATATTCATTAATAAAATGCTTAATCTTTTCATGCTAAATATATTTGTTCTTTCCCTTTTGATATTAAAAATCAAATATTGCATGCAATTGCATGTATTTTAAAATATCTAAATATTATATTAACATGTATTCCAAAAATATTTGTTGTTAAAATAAAGATAAATACTGTACTTAAATATCTGCTTGACTCATTATTTCAAAACAAATCATCAATCAAATTGTAGACTGTAGAATAGATTTTACAGTTACATTTTTTACCAGTTGTTTACCATAAAATCCACTTTGGTACTGTTTTTTTTCCATGTACAGAAAGACACTAAAACATTTAAAAAAAACAATAACAACATTAAAACATGATTTTAAGGTAAAAAATCAAACCTGGCAGCTCTGTTGCTTGAGTTTTACCTCTAAAAACAGTGGTTTTGTTTTTCCATTCCATTTATTAATTTTTTTTATATGCTGTCAAAAAAAACACTTTTACTGTAAAATTCTGGTGACTGAGCTGCCAGTATTTAAAGTAAAAAAAATGTGTGCAGCTAATATAAAAAAAATATATTGTTAATGTATTATATATACATGTACAGTATATTCATATATTACTCATTGTTGAAAGTGGCCCTATGAAGGCAACCATATCTGCGATGTGGCCCTCCATTAAAACGAGTTTGACACCCCTGGCTTAGGAGGACTGGATAAAAGACCAAATGTGGACAAACTAAGAGGGCCTCTCATTGGGATTACTTCTATTTTTCTGTCCTCTTGCTCCATAGCCTGCCAGCTAATCGCTTTAATTAGATTACTGCTGTGTTGAGCTGTTGACTGTGAAGAGTAAGGTTAACTCAGTCCGAGCCAACAACTTCATTGAAACGTTTAAACTAAAGCCGTCCAAAACGACAATTTCACTCAGGTGATTAATCAAAAATGTTTTTTTTTTTTTTTAGAGGGGAGCAGTGAGCAGCAGTGGTGGCCACGCCCAATCTGTAGTGATTTAACTTTACCTTGATATTAGCTATATTAGACTACTATCAAAATAATTATGTGTGGCAGGCTTATGCAAATTTTCGTTGATAGACATTTTGAAATGTTATACTTATTCTACATATGTTTACAACATTGGAAATTTGTTTTGATAGCACATGCTTTTTTCGCTCCAAAATACACCCCCGAGTGGATTCCCGACAAGACTGTTTCCACTTTTTTGAGCAACTCCAGCAGGAAGGGGATTTTGAATATCTTAAAATGGGTTTTGTGGCAATTCCAACTTTTGACCACAGCGTCAGTTACCATGTAGAGTGGCGCTTTCCATCATTTTCAGCAGACTGCATTGCAATTTCATTAACACCCCACCTTTCCCACCCAAGAATGGCCAATGGAACCCTTCCCTACTGTAAATGACATGCATTTAAGTAAAACTTTTTTTTTAAACGTTTCTGGAAGATCTTCTGACAGTAAAATTGCATTTGATTCCTAATTCTGGGGTCTTTTTTAAAGTTATTTTTCAATTATGTAAATGCGTAGTAATCTGTGATTACTCATGCCATCCATCCATTTTCTACCGCTTATTCCCTTTTGGGGTCGCGGGGGGTGCTGGCGCCTATCTCAGCTACAATCGGGCGGAAGGCGGGGTACACCCTGGACAAGTCGCCACCTCATCGCAGGGCCAGCACAGATAGACAGACAACATTCACACTCACATTCACACACTAGGGCCAATTTTAGTGTTGCCAATCAATCTATCCCCAGGTGCATGTCTTTGGAAGTGGGAGGAAGCCGGAGTACCCGGAGGGAACCCACGCATTCACGGGGAGAACATGCAAACTCCACACAGAAAGATCCAAATTCGAAAGTGTGTATTATCCGACTAAAGAAATATAATTTGACAGCACTAATTTAACCAACTCCCTTCATATGTTGCTATATTCTGCATCAACAGTATTAGCACTACTCTTCATTCACCACACGCCTAGGACCTAATCATCGCTGTCATTTTCTAATTTGCAGATGATTAATTTTGCACTGTGTCCGTATTTGTTCATGCCGTTATGTAAGATCCTAAATCGAGTCCTAGATTCTGTTTTTTTTTTTTTGTTAAAGAGGGTGTGCTGTCCTTCAGCTTCTATATTCATCAGGTTATGTACACTTGTTACATTTGCCCTCATATTACACAAAACTGTGTCCTCTATAGTCAAGAGCCTTGTCCCCGATGTGCAAACAAACTATTTGCTTGCTCAAATGTCTTCCTTTTAAACTCTCCAATTGCCTTCCACCCATTCACAAGTCTATTTCAGTAGGGTGTATGTGTGCTGTTCTAATTAATTAGCACTCTCTCCAGATGGGAGAATGACTCATGGACTGACTGCAGTGTTGACACAAAGCCACACGAAACCCACAGACTGCCCTCGCCTGGGTCCTACTGTAGTGCGCACAGACAGAACAAAACCTAATTTTTATTTTACGTAATATGAGACTCATTCCCAAGAGGAGGGGAAACACTGGCGATACAATATGGACTCATCATACAGACTTGGTGGATGTTCATTCAGTTTTCTAATGTTTTTGAACAAAAAAGCATATAACGGACATAACACAAAACTATAGTCATTTTCAATGGCACAAAAATAATATTAAAAATAAAAAATGGTGGTGGTCAGTACTGTCTCAGCGTTTGTTTTTCTGGAATGCAAAGGAAAGTTGGCATGAGCAAGACGTGACTGTAAGTACATATTTATTTCTTATACTAACAAACTACAAAAAAAGGAAGCAAACAAAAGGCGCGCACGAGGGCGGAAGTACAAAACTTGGCTATAGAACAAAAACTAGCACTATGGCATGATTATGGACAAAAAAAACTCAATAAATTTGACATAAAAAAACAAAAACTTACGTGGCATGAGCAGGAGGGAAACTATGGACAGTGTGGTTAACGAGCATGGCATGGCATGAAGGGAGCAGAGGTATAGTAGCCAGGCTGACTTCCTGGCAACTTTCGGTCTAAATAATACAGGTGAATGAACAGGTGTGTGACATGACAGGTGAAACTAATTGGTTGGCATGGTAACAAAGCAAACAAGGAAGTGCAAAAACAGGAAACAATGGAGTCTTGAGCAAAAAAAAAAACATGACCAAAAGACATGACAAGTAACTCTCAGGTTCAAACACTGATGACATCTATTAAACAAATAAGTAAACGGAGACAGAATTCAATTTGGACTCAATATTGAGGAGAGTCGTCTGTACACTGTACCCTTGTACAGTATCTCAGCACGCTCTGCCAAAAGATTGCACGCCTCCTTCTTTTATTTTGGACCTTGCCCAGCCACATGGCCACCGCTGTTTCCAAAGGACAATGGTCGCAAAAAGTTCAAAAAGTGGTTTGTAAAATACTTCAAAAAGTGGTTTGTAAAATACTTCAAAAAGAGGTCCACAAAATAGTTCAAAAAGAGTTTGTCTGGAAATTGGGCAGATCCTGCCATCTCTCCGCTTTGAAGTCCTTGGGTTAGAACAATATGTTTCTGTTGATTACCATACATGAGAGAAAACAGAAACACCATCATCTTGTTTTTCCCCTGCACAGTGGAGTTTTACGAGCCTTACTTAGACTAAGACTTAGACTTCCTTTTTATTGTCATTCAAATTTGAACTGTACAGCACATATAACAACAAAATTTCGTTACATAAGCTCATGGTAGTGCAGGATAAAAAAGCAATAAGGTGCATATATAATTAAATGCATTTTTATAACTAATATATAAATATATATGAAATAAACAATTATATATAAATAAATACATTACTGTACAGATAAATATATTGCACTTTTTCACATGCGTCCACTTTATGGATGTATGTTATATTGTCTTTTTATTCCAGCGAGTTAATCCATTTTGGGGGGAATTGAGGGGATAATTTAATTATGATGCGTTCAAGAATCTTATGGGCTGAGAGAAAAAAGCTGTTACAGAACCTGGAGGTTCTGCTTTGGAGGCTGCGGAACATCTTTTTTCCTTACTCTTGGTAGGTTTCAAAGACAGCTTTTGTCTTCTCAGCAGACCCTCAATGTAACACAAAGTGTTTGTGATAATTTAGAAACAATTATTCTAACAGTAACAGTTTCATTTTAAGAACAAGCGGAGTCAAAAAAAATGATGGAATAACTCAATTCTAAGGTACAAATTATGGAATTTCCCTGTTAATATTCGTTTCCAAAGCAAACACCTTCGCCAGATTAAATTTGTTAGTCTGCAGTTGAAACTGAGTGTTCACACCTTGGAGAACTGTTGCACCAGGTGGATTGACATGAATCATGCATGGCTCCAACACATTAGATGTCAATTGAAACAAAGGAGAGGATTATTAAACGTCATCAAGAAGGTAAAGCATCATGCAATGACGGTCAACTGTGTTCTAAAAATCCGGACCAAGTACAAAGAACATGGGAAAGTTTTAAAAAGAGCAAAACATACTGGTGGACCGAGGAAAATAACAAAGTGTCAAGAGTCTGAAAATGTAAAGGCCTACTGAAACCCAATACTACCGACCACGCAGTCTGATAGTTTATACATCAATAATGAAATATTAACATTGCAACACATGCCAATACGGCCGGTTTAGTTTACTAAATTGCAATTTTAAATTTCCCGCGAAGTGTCCTGTTGAAAATGTCGCATAATGATGACACTTATGTTGACGCATGCTTGTGACGTTATAGGCTGTAGCAGACATTTTATCTCAGCACCATTCACGGCTAAAAGTCGTCCAATTTAATCGCATAATTACACCCAATTCTGGACATCTGTGTTGCTGAATCTTTTGCAATCTGTTCAATTAATAATGGAGACTACAAAGAAGAATGCATTTGGGTTGAAAGCCGTGTATTTCGGCCGGCTGTAGCAACACAAACACAGCCGATGTTTCTTTGTTTGTTGTGAAACTTTAATATGGAACAGAGCGGTCAAGGGAACATGTTTCTCTACCACATGTCAACGGGCAGGTTTCAGTGAGAAAATTGTGGTAATAAGTCGGCTCTTACCGGAGACATGAGCGGAGCTTGCGGCCTCCTGCAGTTGTCAAAGAGGCAGCTGCGACTTTCTTGGCTCCTCCATACTTCCATCAGAGACACTGGCGGTCACCACACCCCTCCGACTTTCAGGTATGACTTTATAATCTCACTAAAACACTAGTAACACAATAATTAAATAAGGGATTCTCCAGAATTATCCTAGTAAATGTGTCTAATAACATCTGATTCGCTCCCACTGCCCTCGTCTTTTTTTTTTCTTCTAGTCCTTCACTCTCACTATCCTCATGCACAAATATTTCATCCTTGCTCCAATTAATGGGGAAATTGTCGATTTCTCGGTCAGAATCGCTCGCGCTGCTGGTGTCCATGATTGTAATCAATGTGCAGATGTGAGGAGCCCTCACACCGGTGACGTTACGCGCACATCGGCTTCTACTTCCGGTACAGGCAAGGCTTTTTTATTAGCGACCAAAAGTTGCGAACTTTATCGTTGATGTTCTCTACTAAATCCTTTCAGCAAAAATATGGCAATATTGCGAAATGATCAAGTATGACATATAGAATGGACCTGCTATCCCCGTTTGAATAAGAAAATCTAATTTCAGTAGGCCTTTAAAGCAATATGTTTTGAAAAAAAAGCAAATGCACAGCCTGCACAACTTAAATTTTTTGGGAATTTTGCCTATCGTTCACAATCATTATAAAAAAACATGACGATAGATTTAATTTTTTTTTATGCATTCTGAATATTAAATAAATGCAATCAAATGTCTGCTTACCATGGAGCCTATGGGAGCCGCTTATTTCTGCCTATAAAGCCCTTAAAACACATCCAAACATCTCTATTAGGGGTTTATATACATGATGTAAGTATATATCTATCTTAGTAACAACCACATTTATAATAACATTTAATAGTTACGTATTTTGATTATTTAAGCATAAGTGGCACATTAATTTCAAAAACGCTTCACAACGTTTGTTTGTTTTCTTCATTACTGAGTATTACTCAATGCAGAGTTTATGAGAGTCAACACACAAAATAAAACATCACTTACTGTGCAAGGTCTGCTGTCATTAAGATGCCGACTTCTAGGATGTTCATATATTCTTTTCATGTCGTTCTCACCATTTCTGGGTCCTAAATTTCTGTCAAAGTGTACCTACTTGCCGCAGTATGTCCTCAGACCATCTACTTTCCAGGTGAGAGGCATCATTTATGAACGACAATACATTTCCAGGGAGCAGGGAAGCGAGGAAACACCTCGATCTTGTCAAATTTGCACACAAACTTGTTATCACAGCGCCGCTATAAATAGTTTGTCTGCGTTAGCACTAATAGTAACAATATCACTAATACTTGGTTGATATTTAAGTCACGAAATGTAAATTGAGTATTGTTGGTGATTTTTTAATGGTTATTTATTGGATTTTATGGGTGGAATAGAGGCCCTCCAATTGTTTCCGCTGTAAGCAGACTTTTTTTTTACATTTGTATAATATTTACAATGCACAAAAAAAAATGCATCCGTCATCTTTTCCTCCATAATGATTGTGAACAATAGGAAAAATTCCCTTTAAATACGGAATAAAGAAAAGTTTAACGGTAGCAGTCATTAACAAATAAACCGAAAAAAAAAAACAAGGCATAGCAGGTTTATTTTTAAAACAAAATTCCTACACAAGGAAATGTATATTGCTTTACAGAAAATTATAAAAAGGCAAAAAATATTTATTGAACAATTATAAACATAATTCAAATAAAAATCATACAATAAAATCCTCATAAAAAAAAACATTTTTAATTCAAATCAAAATTAAAGAGTGTAGATAAAATAATTGTAGATTAATTGATTACTTAACAATTTTCACACAATTAAAAAACAGTGTTTTTAGACTTAATTTATACATTGCCAATGTTGAGGCCTGTCCTACCATTTTCTGGAAGACTATTCTGGATTTTAGGAGTGCAAACTTGGCACTCAAGGTTTGTGACAAAATTCCATTTGGTTAAGGAAAACAAATCGTGGACTTTGGACGACTGGATGAAGGTCATATTCAGTGATGACTCGCAAATCTGTGGTGAAAATTGCAAAGCTGTTTCGAAAAAAAGGATTCACAGAAAGGTTGAGCAAGACTGATTAAGAGTACTGTTCGTCACCTTGTTACATCAAAGCCTCAGAGACTGCTAGCTGTTATAAAAGTCAGAGGCGGTGCAAAAATGTACAAGTGGTGTTTTGTAGTATTGTGTTGGTTCGTTATTCATGGTTCCATAGTTTCCAACAGAAGTGAGTGATTCCAAATGTTTTTCTTTGTACTCGTACTAAAAGTAAACGGTCACCGACAACCACAACATATTTTCTGGATGTATTTTTGTGTTTCTTAAGCCAGGAAGTTGCCATCCGAAATGACTCAAGTTGTGTGTCATGTCTGCTTCCTTTCTTCCAACTGTCACAACGGGTTTTTCGCAGCTTACTGCGGGGTCGTTCTCCCAGGAATGTACTCCGGACAAGGTGTGCAGGTAAAAACATGATTTATTCCCCAAAGTTAAAGTATTACAAAAAATAGAAAACGAGCCGACAGAACCACGTGCCTGATCGCACTCGAAGCTAAAGCAAATACTTAGCATAGACTATGGATAAAGCAAAACTCACATACTATGGCATGAACAAACAAAACTTACGTAACAGGTGCATTAGCAAACAATGACAACAGCCCTACTGACCGGCATAGGCAGGCTTAAATAATGCCTCTGATTAGTGCTCGGGTAGCAGGTGAGCGGGCTAACACTTATCAGAGACAGGTGAACATAATGAGCAACCATGGCAACCAAAACAAACTCAGAGGTGCACAAACAAGAAATAAAGGAGTCCAAAACTAGCAGAAAACACAAAACATGATCCGAACCACGGATCATGACACCTATTCAACAACTGAATGAACATCTTCCAAAACAGGTGATTCCATATTTCGAGCCAGGGGCCATCTTGTAACTGGAGGATTAGTGGTTCAATCCTGGTCTGGAGGGTTCATGTTGGAGTGTTTCTAAACAAGACACCCAACCCCTAACTGCTCCTCGTGGGTCCTGGTTAACGCCTAGCATGGCAACTTCTGCCATCAGGATTGGGTTGTTCATAATGTGCATTGAAAATGAAAACCTATTAACATTATAAATATGTTGGTTTTTACATCAAGATGATAAAAACTTACCTGTCTGTCAGTGCTCCAATCATTTCAACATGTATAATGTACATCAGTAAATCTGGCCCATGTGAATCCATACAGGCCCCCGAGTTTAGTTCTAAACTTGGGAGACAAACATTCTTGCAGCAAATTCCTAAACAATATTGTGAGATACCTACATTTTTGTAGAAGGTCCTTAGAAACAGCAGTGCGCCGCTGTAACTCTAACAAAATATCCATCCATCCATCCATTTTCTACCGCTTATTCCCTTTGGGGTCGCGGGGGGCGCTGGCGCCTATCTCAGCTACAATCAGGCGGAAGGCGGGGTACACCCTGGACAAGTCGCCATCTCATCGCAGGGCCAACACAGATAGACAGACAACATTCACACACTAGGGCCAATTTAGTGTTGCCAATCAACCTATCCCCAGGTGCATGTCTTTGGAAGTGGGAGGAAGCCGGAGTACCCGGAGGGAACCCACGCATTCACGGGGAGAACATGCAAACTCCACACAGAAAGATCCCGAGCCTGGATTTGAACCCAGGACTGCAGGACCTTCGTATTGTGAGGCAGACGTACTAACCCCTCTGCCACCGTGAAGCCCTGACAAAATATATAGAGCATAATAAAATGTCTACTGAAGAAGATGCAAGTTCTCTGGAATAAATACTAAATAAGACTAATATTGTGAAAAGAGAAGGCCAGCCGCCTTAGCTTTCTGGAAATGCGGCCCCCAAAACAACTTAGTTAAATATCCCTGATAGTAAAAACAGCTGCAGATCGCCAGAAGTTTTGTGACAGTTGCGTGGCATTGTGATGCGGAGTCGTTCTCTCAGGGATGCAGTCGGGCACAGACACAGCGTGAAGGTAAGAAAATGATTTATTTAACAAATAAAACAGACTTTGTAAAAAAGGAAAATAATTAGCATGGGAGCTAGAAAAAACAAAAGAGCTAGCATGGGAGCTAGAAAAACAACTAGGGCTTAGCATGGAAGCTAGCAAAACAAAGGCATAGCGCGGAAGCTAAGAAGTACAGAACCGGTAACCAAAATCGGGAATCAAAGTCGTCACTGTTGTGTGAACACAAACTACGAAACCAGACAGAATGAACGAAGGAGGCAGGCTTAAATCAAGACAGTGATTAACAACAACAGGTGTGCGTCTGGAACCCCGCGGCAGGTCAAAATAATACGTTACTATGGTAACAAGCAGAGGAGCACAAACCAGAACTGAATGAGTCTAAAACAAACAGAAAAACCCTAAAAGACTCAAAAATCTAAATTAAAACATGATCCAGGCAGCGGATCACAACAAGTGTACTGTAAAAATAACAGTAATGTATGTCATGACATGGACTATGGTGTGGTTTGTTTTCCCGTGGTGCAAAGAGACTGGACCTCACATGGCGTGAAGGTACATCTTTTAAATACTAACTCAAAAATAGGTACAAACGAAAGGCGTTCAAAGAGGAGGTACAAAAACTTGGCTTTGAAAACAAAAATTTGCACAATGGCAGAACTATGAACAACCAAAATGAAAACACTTACTGTGACCGAGAAAGAGCATGGATCATCGACATGGATGACATGGGTGTGTATGAGGTGATAGATGGTGATGTCGCCAGGCCGACTGCCTGGCAACTACAGGCTTTAATAGGTGCAGTTATGACAGGTGCGTGAGTCCAGACAAATCAGGTGCGTGAGTCGTGATCACATAACAGGTGAAAACTGATGGGTTGGCATGGTGACAAAACAAACAAGAGTGCCCAATGAATCCAAAACAAAACAAAACGTGACCACAAAACATGACGATGTGTTGTAATTCTATGGATTGTTTTAATTTTTTTTTTTTCATTGAACTTAAAAATGTAAATGAATTGATTGAATGAGGAGTTACCAGTTAGTTAGTTATTAGTTAGTTGGTTTCAGTTTAGCCATGTTTTGCCGCAATGCAATGTGCAACGATTGTGGACAGTGTTGCCAAGTCCGCTTATTATAAGCACATTTGGCCTAATTTTTTTTTCCAAAGTATCGTGAGTTGGGCTTGTTTTTTTTCATTTGTGTTTGCCTATTTGGGCTTGCTTTTCTGTCCCCACAATGAGGCAAAAGCCTGGGTGTCCTGGTAGGTAGATTGTACTTTGTACACCCTTACTGGTTAATGCGCAGACGGTAAACTTGGCACGACCCTAAACGCTACTTTAAGTGGGGAAAACGTAATAAAAAACTATCATAAAATAGTCTTCTTAATCTTGCTGTTTACATGTTGATATCATGAGACCAAGTTCATCCATCCATTTTCTACCGCTTGTCCCTTTTGGGCTCACGGGGGGCGCTGGCGCCTATCTCAGCTGCATTTGGGCGGAAGGCGGCGTACACCCTGGACAAGTCGCCACCTCATCGCAGGACTAAAAAAACTTTTATCTTTATTATTTTTCATCCATCTGACCGTCAGATTTATGACACGCTGTCACATTCAGTTCAAGTGCCACTAATGATACCAATTGTATTTAAAATTGGCATTACTGTATTGTCATCACATATCTTTATAATGGCTGTAATAAAATGAATAATGGAATATTTTTTTAGACATTCAAAGTGCTTTACAGTGAGAATTGAGATCACATTATTAATTCACTCCACACTCACAGGTTAGTAGGGTAACCTGGGCTTTTGCAAAGTTTGAAGATTTTTCCAGTCATTTAAATTTGTCATTTATTTTTTTTAAAAGACGACATAAATGTTAAATCAAAATTAATATAGTCATGAAATTTCAATAATAAGGTTGCTTGAATCAAATTAAAAACCTAGATGCCCTATCAAAAATACAAACGGGTTCCTTTCAACTGGATAGGGGGAAAACCAGTATTAAAAACTTGACTCAGCACAGACGTCATGTCGTCAAAATAGTTCACCTTTAAGGATTCACACACAGCACCAACATGTTGGAATAAGGATGAGGTGATAAAATTATAATAAATATATTGGTGGCAGCAAATTACAAATGTATCAATTTTGCATCTCATTGCCTGTAACTGTCGTGCCTTTAAAGACCCTTGAATAAAGTTAGAAACAGAAGTGTCTTAAACACGGGGAAAGCTTAACCCCCAGGAGATTTAAAGTAGTTCATTATTATCCTCATGTCTGATCATGTTTTTGTTTGGCCATGTGCTGTTTGACCTTTGGACTCTTTAAGTTCCTGTTTTTTTCACTCTTTTGATTTGTCACATTGGTTGCAAATTTTGTCCACCTGTCTCTGATTAGTGTTCGCCCCCTCACCTGCTCTTTGAGCACTAATCAGAGATGGTATTTAAGCTCTTCTTTACCAATCAGTCGCCCTGCAGTCATTGTGATCTTTTCTTGCTCTGTGCTGACTTTATTCAGGGCTTGCCATAATTCGTGTTTCATGCCATGCCAAGTAAGTTTTGTTTGAATTATGTTATAGTCTTTTTATGCGTTAGTTTTGTTCCTTTGCCCAAGTTGTCCAAGTGGTACTTTGGACAACGGAGCAGCGCCCTAGTGGCTAGCATTTTCGGACCGGATGCCTACCCCCTCTGCTTTTGTTGCAAGTCTTGTGGTTTCTGTGTAAAATGTTTATGTGTGCTTATCGGTTATCAATTTTTTTCTCGGCCCCAGTTACCCTCCCCCATAGGAGCCTAGTCTTAGATCGACTTTTTTTTAGTCATCCTCCCCCAACGTCTACCTTTTTCCCACCTTTTACAGAGCGCTGTAGTGGCGACCCATCACCGTTCCTGTTCGGTCTACCTGTACAATGTTTGTCTAATCTTGAACGGGATTGTGATTAAAATGACATTTCATTGTACTTGTCATCGGCGGTCACTCGAAGCGAGTATGACAATCCTCCTGGTTCGGGGGGGTATCCCTTCATAGAGGATGCCTGTCCGTGACTTTGTTTAACGTGGGGAGACTGGTGCACAGACAGTCACCACACGATCCTTGGCAGTGGCATGGAGTCCAAGACGACTGGGGACCCTTTTCTGCTGCAGCCTTCATCCGCCATCCTAGCCGTTGTGATGCTCCATAGATTTAGCAAGCATCCTTCGCCTGTTCCACCGTTGAGGTCTTGGGTTGTTATTTCCCCATAACTGGGCCTACATCGATGTCGGGGTGCTTTCTTCTGCCATCGCAGTCGTTGTGGTGGTTCTTACATTTACCGTCCACCTCTTGCTCCGTCATTGAGGTCTTCACCGCATCCCTGGCTAGGGGGCAGTCAGGTACTAAGCCTTTGCCAAGGGCCACCTGGGGTAACAGTGTAACAAATGGCGAGGGTTGATGACGTAGCGACACTCAAGTGACATCCGAATTCCTTGGGGTTTATTTTTGACATTTGCCATGGGCCAAAAGGGAAGGTTAAAACACAGGGAGAAGTGGTGAGAGAGAGAATTCGGATTGAGCTTAGGTGTTTTTGTTCCACCTCATTTAAGTGTTTCTGATGTATTCCCTGTCTTGCACCTCACGCACTTCTTCGTGCGGCTCGCAAGGAAAACACCCACCAAGTGTTATGCAAGAAGGACGGTGTTGATGATGAGAGTTGCTAAGCAGCAACCAGAAGTGCAGATTAGTGGGAAAGCAGAACAGACGATTACATGCCGTGGAAGTGACCCTATCCCTGTGGACTTACTTATTTCCACCACCTCACTTTGTGTGCGCGTGCATGTGTGACTGTATGTGTGTGTGTGTGTGTGTGTGTGTGTGTGTGTGTGTGTGTGTGTGTGTGTGTGTGTGTGTGTGTGTGTGTGTGTGTGTTCATGGAAGGAGCTGTTACGTCATCAACGTATGAACTTCTTTCCTCTTAAGTAATCTCCACTGACTTTACTAAGTTACATCTCTGTCTTGTATAATATTATTATTAATATTAGTATACTGTTGCGTAAAAGTCTCTTCTCAGTGTTTCTGTCCGTCAGTAAATCAATAATGGGTTCATTTAAGCCACGCAGACACGCACTGCAAGGTTTTGGGGTTAATCTGTTATTTGCAAATGAGTCTATAGCTGTCCTGATAACCTTTCCTTGTTATGTAAGAGGCTTTCTCTTACGGTAACTAGAAGTACCCAAACACTACAGCGCCCTCAAGTGGCACAAAGTAGTCATTACAAACCCATTCAATTCAACAATGTCACTGATTGTTGTGTTAAAAATTAAAACGCAATTTTCTAGTTGACATATTAAGTATATTTAGTTTTCTCTTGTTTAGGTTACCTATTTTCATATTTTGCTCATATTTTTTAATTTGGAGGTAGAAAATACATGTCAAATTTTAAATCTAAAACATTGAAATGTATGTGTTTTTTTTGTTCTTCGGTCAATGGTCAACAAAGCAAACAAACAGTTGTACATTCATAGATTGAAAATAAAAAGTTGAACATTCATAGATTGAAAATAAAAAATGTTGCAGACCGAAAGGGTTTAGGCTGAAGTTAAACACTTATTGTGCCTAACCCTATACACAATTTCAAGTACAAAATAAACTTCCGAAAATTATAAAATGTCCTTTGCACAACTTATTATAAATACACATTATAAACAACATTATAAACAACATGAACGTAGTTCAATTTTATACAAAGTACAGGCATGTGAAATATCCCTGAGTACATATTAAACCTTTGCACTAATTATATACACAATATATACAAACAATTGTACTTCTATTATTATTTATATCTCATGTTTAATTTTTAATTAACATTAATCATAGTATTAACTACAATGTTGATTCAAGAGTGATATATTTTTTTCAAAACATTGGTCTTAAAGTGTTTTTTAAATGTGTGAATGGAGCTGGAACATTTTAAGGAATCATCCAAGCTGTTCCACAGTTGAACTCCTCAAACATGTTAACACTTACATTTAAAATGTAAATTTACATTCAGATTTTAGATTTAATATTTAGATTAAACCTTTAGATTTAAAATTTAGATTTAGATTTAACGTATTTAATGTCTACTTCAAATGTGATGAAAATTTGCTAAATGTGAGAAAAGTAATGTAAATCAGAGAAAAGTGAGCGACATATCCAAAATATACCAGCTAGGAAAGATGATTGAATGTTTACACTCAGCACTCATTAAAACTGCGACCCCTTCCCAGCATGCAAAAGACATTGATGCAACATTGATTATAAATACATGTCCTTTAAAGGCCTACTGAAAGCCACTACTACCGACCACGCAGTCTGATAGTTTATATATCAATGATGAAATATTAACATTGCAACACATGCCAATACGGCCTTTTTAGTTTAATAAATTGCAATTTTTATCCTGTCGAAAACGTCGCGGAATGTTGAGGCGTATGATAACGCCTGCGCGTGACGTCACCAGTTGTAGCGGACATGCCCGATCCAAGCTATAAGTAGTCTGCTTTAATCGCATAATTACACAGTTCTCTAGACATCTGTGTTGCTGAATCTTTTGCAATTTGTTCAATAAATAATGGAGACTACAAAGAAGAAAGATGTTGATGGAAAGCGGCGTAAAACAAACACAGCCGGTGTTTTTTTTTTTTTTACATTCCTAAAGATGACGGTGAAGCTTTAATATGGAACAGAGCGGTCAAGCGAACGTGGTTCTCTACCACATGTCAACCGGCAGGTTTTGGTGAGAAAATGGTGGTAATAAGTCGGCTCTTACCGTAGACATGAGCGGCGCTTGTGTCGTTCCTCTTGCAGCTGTCAAAGAGGCAGCTGTGGACTCTCTTGGCTCCTCCGTGGCTTCCCTCAGAGACACTGGCGGTCACCACACCCCTCCGACTTTCAGGTATGACTATATCATCTCACTAAAACACTAGTAACACACTAAGCAGATAAGGGATTTTCCAGAAGTATCCTCGTTAATGTGTCTAATAACATCTGAATCGCTCCCACTGCCCTCGTCTTTTTTTATTTTTATTTTTTTTCTCGTCCTTCACTCTCACTATCCTCATCCACAAATCTTTTATCCTCGCTCAAATTAATGGGGGAATTGTCGCTTTCTCGGTCTGAATCGCTCTAGCTGCTGGTGGTCATGATTGTAAACAATGTCCTGGTGTGAGGAGCTCTACAACCAGTGACGTCACGCGCACATTGTCTGCTACTTCCGGTACAGGCAAGGCTTTTTTATTATCTCCTTATTAGAAAGGAGATAAAAGACTACCCAGCTACAACTGGGTTATATTAACACAGATATGACTGTATATACGGCGGATACTGCAAATATCCAAAATAGTTTATCTTGTTTTGATGAAATAACATTAGAAGAATTGTTACAACGTGTAAATGGAATAAAACAAACAACATGTTCACTTGACCCACTTCCTGGGAAACTTATCAAGGAGCTCTTTGTATTATTAGGTCCATCAGTGCTAAATACTATAAACGTATCACTTTCCTCGGGCACTGTTCCCCTAGCATTCAAAAAAGCGGTTATTCATCCTCTCCTTAAAAGACCTAACCTCGATCCTGACCTCATGGTAAACTACCGACCGGTGTCTCACCTTAACTTTATTTCGAAAATCCTTGAAAAAAAAATGTCTCCTCTGTCCCCCCCTCCCTTGTGGAGGGGGTTTGGTCCGATGACCATGGATGAAGTACTGGCTGTCCAGAGTAGAGACCCAGGATGGACCGCTCGTCGGGACCCAGGATGGACCGCTCGCCTGTGTATCGGTTGGGGTCATCTCTACGCTGCCGATCCGCCTCCGCTTGGGATGGTTTCCTGTGGACGGGACTCTCGCTGCTGTCTTGGATCCGCTTTGAACTGAACTCTCGCGGCTGTGTTGGAGCCACTATGGATTGAACTCTCACAGTATCATGTTAGACCCGCTCGACATTCATTGCTTTTGGTCCCCTAGAGGGGGGCGGGGGGGTTGCCCACATTTGGCGTCCCACTGGGTGTGAGTTTTCCTTGCCCTTATGTGGGTTCTTCCGAGGATGTCGTAGTCGTAGTGGTTTGTACAGTCCTTTGAGACATTTGTGATTTAGGGCTGTATAAATAAACATTGATTCATTGATTGATGAGTGACCAAAAGTTGCCAACTTTATTGACGATGTTCTCTACTAAATCCTTTCAGCAAAAATATGGCAATATCGTGAAATGATCAGGTATGACACAGAGAATGGACCTGTTATCCCCGTTTAAATAACAAAATCTCATTTCAGTAGGCCTTTAAAACTGACTTTGAAATAACCTTGCAAAATAGTTGTATTAGTAAATTGAGTTGGTGTCTAAACTTGGATCCACGTTTCTGGTTGGGAAATTACCGAATTTCAAAGGTAAAATCAACGTCACAACCTGACATTGAATAAATGTCGTCAAAACGCATGTTTCAAAGTTGTATTTGTGTTGTAGAATTTTGGTTGGGAGATGACCAAAAGTCAACAGTCAAATCAACGTTACAACCCAACGTTGATTAAATGTCGTCAAAAAGCATGTTGTTTCAGCGTTATGTTTGAGTTGCTCAAAATCAGGACCTAATTCAACAAGTTGTCCATGACGTTTTAATATCCTGTGCCTTTTGGGTTAAAATGACAGGAATTGTTCACAATGGAATGCTTTATTTTCTGAAAAACCTTACCCGATACATCTCACATTCACTATGAGACATTTTGATATTTTCCAAGAATGCTTTAATGTAATAATCTTCAAAACAAACTTGAATACCTCTCACGTTTAGGACAGTCACCCAAAATGTACAACCTTCGATTAAATGCGATCATCACTGGTCAAAAATTTAGGAACCCCAAAATAATATCCAAAACAACCCAATGGGAATAAGCGGTAGAAAATGGATGGATGGAAGATCTTATAGCAATTTACCAATCCTTACAATAAAAGTACATGCGATAACTTCACAAATGTAGTTTCATGGTTATTTACTCTCTTGTTTTAAAAGCAAACTGCCACTTCCTGTACAAGAATATGCAACGTATATTCTACAGCAGGGGTTCTTAACCTTTTTGACCTCAGGGCCCACTCAAATATTGACACTGAATCTACTAATCTTTAATTATGTTTATTACTTATATCCAACTTAATAAAAGATTACATTGTCAAATGATATGAACCCAAGTATTAATCACAAAGATGATTGTTTATTTATTGCTGAAGCTAATTAATTAACTACATGTGGAGACTGTTAATATTCAACTTAGAGAGAGCGAACCACCAGGATTGAGTAAATAATGGTTGAACCCATAATAAATTAAAGAGCCTCAGTTGGACATTCGCATGTGGACTGGAATTAGCTCTCTTGCGAGAAGAAGCAAAAACCAGGCTTAGGAATGCAAAAGTGATAGCTCTATCCTGGAGGAGAGATTCCCTGCTTATCTTAAGGTCAACCTACAAGTTATGGTATATATCTGTTGTCTTCCTACTTACTTAGACATGAACATGTCCTTGCATGGTCAGGTTGTACTGAGAGAAGTTAAGTCCCTACCTTTAGTCAAAAGTGATTTATGACCCCCCATAAATCAATGATTTATGACCCTCAAGGTCAAAGGTCAATGATTTATGAGGGGTCAAGTTCAAAGGTTAATGATTTATGAGGGCTCAAGGTTAAAGGTCAAAGTCAAAGGTCAAAGTCAAAGGTCAGGTTCAAATGTCAAGGTCAAGTGGGTGTGGCTTACCCGGAAGAGGGTGGAGTTAAGACCTGCGGTGGGAGTGGTTAAACCAGGAAGAGGGTGGAGTTTTAAACAGAAAGAGGGCAGAGTTAAGACCTGCGGTGGGAGTGGTTAAACCAGGAAGAGGGTGGAGTTAAGACCTGACAGGGAACAGAGGAGGGATCAGTTTTTTTAAGAAAGCAATGTCATCTGAGCAGCATGTGACCATATATTTGATAGTTTAAATGTTTACGATCGTTTGAAACAACTTCCAGATTTCGATGTATTGATGGCTGGGAATGTTACGTGTGGAGATGTGGACACGCACGCACTTCACACACACACACACACACACACACACACACACACACACACACACACACACACACACACACACGCAGAGGAGGGGTACAAAAGGGAGGTGTAAGGCTTAGTCATTATTTGGAGCTTTATACGTTAGCGTAAAGACTTTGTTCGATTCGGTCATGATTAGTGAAACGCCTGTGTCGATTTATAAAAATAATAAAACTTACATTGACGCTCCGCAAAAAAGTCGAGTGTTTCTAAATCGTATTCAGATGCCGCCGACCGAGTCTTTGCGTGAGAAATGGGATTTGGAAGGGTTAGGGATGGAGGGATCTTTTGGATTTGTATTCAGATACGAAATGGGTGATATCTGCTTATTTCAGCTAAAAGAAAGAAGAGACGGAAGCCCTTTCTCGATATTTTCATCGTTATCTACCGTGGATTGGGAAGTTTTTGGTGGACACGCACACACACGCACACACACGCACACACACGCACACACACTTCACACGCACACACACACACACACACGCACACACGCACACACACACACACACACACACACACACACACACACACATTCGTACGCACTGAAACAACTTCCATACCTCACGAAAACATATTTAAACAGATGGAAAAAACTATCGCAGAACACAGTGTCACGTAGCAACTGGTCTTTACGGTCGTTTGAATCAACAGGTCAGTTTGGGGGACAAAAGGAGGGTTCAGTTTTTACTGACTTCCCATCTGACAGTTTAAATGTTTATGACCGTTTGAATCAACAGGACACGCACGCACACACACACACACGCACGCACACACACACACACACACACACACATACACACACACACACACGCACACACACACACACACACACCATTACCTCTGCTTTACCATGTTATTAGACATTGGTTTAACTCCATTTAAGCATTTAAACGTTAAAAGCATTGCACTTGTACGACGATGTAATACCTTTTTTTTTTTTAACAGCCGATGACGACGAAGTGAAAGACGATGAACTTTGCTTAAACGGTCTTACAAAGTTGGAAGATGATTTTCGAGGTGTGTTTAAACCTTCAAATTATTTAATATTATGTGTATTCATTATTTAGTTTCATAGAGGATTTGCCGTAAGATCCTAACGCGATCGTTTTACCACAATCGCAGTCTGGTGAGTCAAATGATTCTCATTTTACAAGAAAAAAAACATGCGGTATACGATACATATATACATATATTTACTTACAGATTTTCCGTTTACATCTCTTGCTTACTGGTCTCCCTTAAAGCTGGCGGGTCCGTCAACGGCCGTTCCAGGCAGAGGAGAAGGCTTGATTGCGCCAAAGACTCCAGACATCGAATCCTTGCTCCGAGGGGAAATCATCGAAAACGACGGTGAATGTCCGACAGGCACCCGCTGTAAGTTTTTCTCGTTTTCTGTAAGCTTTTTAAGATTCTCAGGAGCTTTAAAGAGCTCCTCTCATTCCAATGTCTTTCGCTCAAATGAATTTCGCGCCTAAGGGGAATGGGCGGGGACTGATTCCGGAGGTGGGCGGTTGTTTCCGCCAAGCAACCTTCTGGTTGAAATGGAGTGTGGATCAAGATGGATCCCTACTCTATATTCTTTTATTTAACCCAATGTTTTTTAAATACGTGTATAATGCTTTATATCCTATGTGTTGTGAATTCCATCCTACAATATCTTCCAAGGAACCCAAAGAAATGTTACCACACCTCCCGCTTTATTTATTCTATAGATTACCTGAACTATTTCATAAACTAAATCTTGTCTTGTTTCTGATGCTATGTTTTTTTTATGCTCATCAATGCACTGTTGGACTGCGAGCACACAACTACTTTCCTTGCTTTGTTTTCCTCTATCCAGTTAACTGCCATATAAATTGCTACCAATTCCCCCGTAAAAACAGATAGTTTATCACTGATTATTTTATTTAATACTATGTTTCCTTGAGGGATAACTGCTACAGCTCTTACCTTTATTTTTTTTATATAGTTTTTGATGCATCCGTATATATCATATCTCAATCCATTTTTCTATCCGGTAACTATTTAAATTTCTATTCTTTAGTAATTGCATGTTTTCTTTTGGGTTATCAAACATCCACGGTGGTATTGCAGGCATTGGTACTGTAGGACTAACTTTAATATTGTCAATTTTAACTTTATTACATATGTCTCCTATAATCCACCCAAAACTATTCTTTTTTTGTTTTCTCTTTTTCTTGGCAGATTGGTAGCACTGGACAAGTCGGATATCCTTGCTTGGATCCTTTTAAAGTTGCCCGATAAACTGCTGAGAGTTGATCTCTCCTCTTGTCCAAAGGTTTTTCGTTCATTTTTACTTGTAATACTGGCACTAGGGTTGATGTAGTAGCTCCACAACATAACCTTAAAGCCTGTGACTGGATCCGGTCTATTTTCCCAAGTCATGTTTTTGAAGCAGATTGGTAAATAATGCATCCGTAATCAATAACAGATGGAATTAAAGTTATAAATATATACATGTATTGTTTTCAACGTTAACCTATCAGCCCCCCAATCATTACCCCTCAAAGACCTCATTATATTTAACACCTTTTTACTTTTTCCCCTATTTTTTTATTTTCCGGAAGGAACACTCCTGAAGGAATAAATAAAGTACTATCTAATCTAATCTAATCAATTCTATTTTGCTGATGTGGGTTGACTAGTTCATATTTTTATCAAACCATATTCCTAAATATTTAAATACTTGTACCTCTTCTATATTTTCACCTTAGAGTTTTTATTTGGAGCTTGTTTGGTACTTTTGTCTTTGTAAAATGTATGACTTTTGTCTTTCCAACAGAGAATCTTAAACCTCAAGCCGTTCCCCAGTCTTGAACATTATTTACCACTTTGTTAGTTTTTTGATTATTTCTTTTGACTCTAAATAATATACTAGTCTTTCATTAATCTTTTTTTTTTCCATTACTTTTCCCCAAATTTATAATTTCCTGCCTCTTCCGGGTCTTACCCTGACTTGCATATTGGAATTGTTACCGCTAATTTTCCCCTCTGCCGGTCATTCTCCTTCTTCATATATCCTGTCATATCATTTCAAGACCACTTCTTTGACGATGCCACCTAAGTTTTTGATCATTTGATAACCCGCTAGGTCTTTCCCCGGTGACGTATTTTTAACCTTTTTCAAAATTCGAACCATTTCATTCAAAGAAAATGTCATATCCATAGTGTTGGTAAAGCTATATTAACGTTGTCTTCCATCATTTCCCCAATATTTAAACTCATTGTTTTTTCTCTCTTTTGTTTTTCCACATTTCTCAAATTATCATTACTGTGCACTTCAACAAATGTTTTTGCTAAAGGTTCTGCTGTTTCTTTACCCGTGACTACATCTTCTTTAATAAATGTGGCACATCATCCTCTTTACCCTTCATTCCTATCTTTACGAATCGTTATATATCCTTTTATTATAAAGTTTAATTTTGGCTTCAGCCCTGTTTCTTGAATACAAATTATACGTGGTTTAGTTTTCATATTTTTAATATATCCCTTTAATTCATGTTCGGTTGCTATCAAACTTCTGGCATTCCACCGGACCATTAACAGGGTGTTGGAATGTGGTAACATGACTCCGTCACGTCTACTCTCCGTAGTACAGCTTGCACCCGGTACCAAGATAGTTCTTTCAACAACTTTGATGCTGCTTTGACAATTATTTTGATCTTCTCAGTCTTATTTTTACTTTCATTTTGTATCAAAGCTGAGTTGTGCTCTCTGGTTTATTTTGCAAATGAACCGACAGAACATGATCATGTACAAGACTCGCCTACCCACAATGCACTGCAGCCCAACGCTCCTGGTCGGATGTTTTTTTCGGGGTTCATGGAGAGATGCGGTAAAGAGTGGTAGCCAAGACACACGGTCACACACGGTCACACACGGTCACACACGGTCACACTCGGCAATTATTTTGACCTGGGGAGCAGATATAGAGGAAAAAATGTGTCTGGGGGGCCGGGATATCTGATTTTCAGGTACAAAAAACTTCACAATGACACAAAATAAACACAACAGTTAAACCTCACACTAAAAACAAGACATTGACTTGTACGTTCAAAAGACAGAATAGAACAAGTCAAGACATGCAATGCCATCTACAAAATGTTATGTAAATGTTAGTCATTACACACGCGGCTATGGTTTTGATGTATTTGTTACAGACATGTTTACGTCAAGTAACATCACATGGTTCCATTTGCACCTTTCAACAAATCTGAAAAGGAATATTAAGAAGTAAAACTTATATTTAATCCTACCTCTTCTCCGAGCACACGGTGACCGTACATACGGGTCGAAAAATGTTGACCTAATTCAGCATTTCTCAAAGTGTGGGGAATAGAGACATGACAGGTGGGGCTCGAGGAAAGGGAGGAAATTTTTTATTTTTGATTTTTTTTTACTATGCTTTCATTTTCTATACACACTGTAAATCACTTTGTGATTCTGTCTGTGAAATCCGCCGTATAAATAAATGTAAATTACTTATTTTTCCTGTAGGCTTTAAATTTCTCGGCAGGAGCGAAAGTTTGACAGACATAGCAACAGTAACTTTTGCAGGCAGGGCTAAGAGGAACAAACTTTCGCGCGGATGGGTAGCAGGCTAATGTGCGAACCACAATTACACAAAATGGATACATTTGCAACTCGCACCTCAAAGGTCTGCGGAGAAACAAAAATATGACGGGTCTAATCAACCAAAAAGTCAACCTAAAAGAAAATATGGCGAAGGGTATCTTGCTCTTGGATTCACGGCAGCGGAGGTGGGGGCAGAGGAGAGACCCCTGTGTGTTCTTTGTCTAAAACGGCTAGCAGCAGACAGCCTGAGACCCAACAAAGCAAAGAGACAACTCGAGACCACACATGATGTCCAATAAATTGTTTTGTTGGGGCGATGGGGTCAGGTGGGCCTTGAGTCTAAAGTGCTGATGACAGAAAAAAAAAAAGTTTGAGAAGCCCTGACCTAATTGTACGGATCTCACTTTAAACGGCAAACCGATCATTTAAATGTTTTCACTTTGAATATGAAACGAGGAGTAAAATGTACAATATTATCAATTATTTCACAAGGACATGTTTTAAGGATATTGTACAGTATCATTAAATCTAAAATGAATGTGATCACTTTCAGGATCATTTTATTTTTAGCCAGTAAACAACTGTTATGTACTTTTGAATCGGGTTTTCAAAAAAAAAGAAAAAGGGAGGGACAATCAAGGATCAACAATGGCACGACTTTCACTAGCTTGCGTGAGGTCAAAAGACAAGAGATTTTAGACCAATGCTGCTTTGGATCTGTTCCTGCTAAACTAGTAAGCGACTTTCAATGCTCAAATCAGAATAATAATACTAATTTTAGCTACTGGAAATTTGTGTGGTAGCAATAAATACCCACCAGCGCGATACTTTGCAGTTCCACACTGACCAACCACGCAACAAACTCAAAAGAACTGTACAAGGAAAAAACAATGCAGTGACTTCAAACTGCAAATATAAGGTTTGAGTAAAATATGTAGGTTGGTGTGAATGTTGTCCGTCTATCTATGTTGACCCTGCAATGAGGGGGCGACTTGTCCAGGGTGTACACCTCCTTCCACCCGATTGTAGCTGAGATAGGCGCCAGCGACCCCCACGTCCCCAAAAGGGAATAAGTGGTAGAAAACGAATGTAGGTTCCTACTGTGGAAAGTTCAGTAATACAGAATCATTATGGCATTATCGTGTCAGTTGGACGCTATATGCGCTAGTCCTCATGGTAAATGTGGTTTTCCTTTTGGGAAAACGCCATCGCTTTGGTTCACTGGTGCGGCCAATATAAACCAAAACTGAAAGTTCTTAAGTGGGGGTTTAAGTAGAGTTTATAAATCTTGTATCTGTGCCACATATAGCCTTATTTCAGTGTCAACAGTCTCCAGCTTACTTGCTACACATGTTTTGGCTCTGCCCATCCCTGTGCAGTTATT
The DNA here is from genome assembly GCF_033978795.1 of Nerophis ophidion. NCBI lineage: Eukaryota > Metazoa > Chordata > Actinopteri > Syngnathiformes > Syngnathidae > Nerophis > Nerophis ophidion. The sequence goes on from NC_084623.1 coordinate 19,642,922, forward strand.
GGACCGACATTTTTAATACTTTGTCTGTTGTTGTAATTACCTACTAGGCCTTCTTTGCCTTTATTTGTTGTTGTATCTTTATGTTAGCAATTGGGACTTTTTGAATGAAATTGTCTGTGGCTCCATGTTAACGAAGTTGCCTGTACTATTTGACTGATGCATTTTATTGATTGATTTATTAGCAGTAATTGCACAAAGGCATTCTTCTTCTTTTAGTTTTCTGACAGCACGTAGGCGTTCGCATCAACTTTCGTCTTTTTAACAAATGGGTAAAGGGGGGATGATGTATGCCGTAAAACTAGTTGGCACATTTAATATTTAATAATAATGAATATTGTAAAATTCTATAATTTTTGTTATTTAAAGGGGAAAACCCGATTCAAAAGTACATAACAGTTGTTTACTGGCTAAAAATAAAATGATCCTGAAAGTGATCACATTCATTTTAGATTTAATGATACTGTACAATATCCTTAAAACATGTCCTTGTGAAATAATTGATAATATTGTACATTTTACTCCTCGTTTCATATTCAAAGTGAAAACATTTAAATGATCGGTTTGCCGTTTAAAGTGAGATCCGTACAATTAGGTCAGGGCTTCTCAAACTTTTTTTTTTTCTGTCATCAGCACTTTAGACTCAAGGCCCACCTAACCCCATCGCCCCAACAAAACAATTTATTGGACATCATGTGTGGTCTCGAGTTGTCTCTTTGCTTTGTTGGGTCTCAGGCTGTCTGCTGCTAGCCGTTTTAGACAAAGAACACACAGGGGTCTCTCCTCTGCCCCCACCTCCGCTGCCGTGAATCCAAGAGCAAGATACCCTTCGCCATATTTTCTTTTAGGTTGACTTTTTGGTTGATTAGACCCGTCATATTTTTGTTTCTCCGCAGACCTTTGAGGTGCGAGTTGCAAATGTATCCATTTTGTGTAATTGTGGTTCGCACATTAGCCTGCTACCCATCCGCGCGAAAGTTTGTTCCTCTTAGCCCTGCCTGCAAAAGTTACTGTTGCTATGTCTGTCAAACTTTCGCTCCTGCCGAGAAATTTAAAGCCTACAGGAAAAATAAGTAATTTACATTTATTTATACGGCGGATTTCACAGACAGAATCACAAAGTGATTTACAGTGTGTATAGAAAATGAAAGCATAGTAAAAAAAAATCAAAAATAAAAAATTTCCTCCCTTTCCTCGAGCCCCACCTGTCATGTCTCTATTCCCCACACTTTGAGAAATGCTGAATTAGGTCAACATTTTTCGACCCGTATGTACGGTCACCGTGTGCTCGGAGAAGAGGTAGGATTAAATATAAGTTTTACTTCTTAATATTCCTTTTCAGATTTGTTGAAAGGTGCAAATGGAACCATGTGATGTTACTTGACGTAAACATGTCTGTAACAAATACATCAAAACCATAGCCGCGTGTGTAATGACTAACATTTACATAACATTTTGTAGATGGCATTGCATGTCTTGACTTGTTCTATTCTGTCTTTTGAACGTACAAGTCAATGTCTTGTTTTTAGTGTGAGGTTTAACTGTTGTGTTTATTTTGTGTCATTGTGAAGTTTTTTGTACCTGAAAATCAGATATCCCGGCCCCCCAGACACATTTTTTCCTCTATATCTGCTCCCCAGGTCAAAATAATTGCCGAGTGTGACCGTGTGTGACCGTGTGTGACCGTGTGTGACCGTGTGTCTTGGCTACCACTCTTTACCGCATCTCTCCATGAACCCCGAAAAAAACATCCGACCAGGAGCGTTGGGCTGCAGTGCATTGTGGGTAGGCGAGTCTTGTACATGATCATGTTCTGTCGGTTCATTTGCAAAATAAACCAGAGAGCACAACTCAGCTTTGATACAAAATGAAAGTAAAAATAAGACTGAGAAGATCAAAATAATTGTCAAAGCAGCATCAAAGTTGTTGAAAGAACTATCTTGGTACCGGGTGCAAGCTGTACTACGGAGAGTAGACGTGACGGAGTCATGTTACCACATTCCAACACCCTGTTAATGGTCCGGTGGAATGCCAGAAGTTTGATAGCAACCGAACATGAATTAAAGGGATATATTAAAAATATGAAAACTAAACCACGTATAATTTGTATTCAAGAAACAGGGCTGAAGCCAAAATTAAACTTTATAATAAAAGGATATATAACGATTCGTAAAGATAGGAATGAAGGGTAAAGAGGATGATGTGCCACATTTATTAAAGAAGATGTAGTCACGGGTAAAGAAACAGCAGAACCTTTAGCAAAAACATTTGTTGAAGTGCACAGTAATGATAATTTGAGAAATGTGGAAAAACAAAAGAGAGAAAAAACAATGAGTTTAAATATTGGGGAAATGATGGAAGACAACGTTAATATAGCTTTACCAACACTATGGATATGACATTTTCTTTGAATGAAATGGTTCGAATTTTGAAAAAGGTTAAAAATACGTCACCGGGGAAAGACCTAGCGGGTTATCAAATGATCAAAAACTTAGGTGGCATCGTCAAAGAAGTGGTCTTGAAATGATATGACAGGATATATGAAGAAGGAGAATGACCGGCAGAGGGGAAAATTAGCGGTAACAATTCCAATATGCAAGTCAGGGTAAGACCCGGAAGAGGCAGGAAATTATAAATTTGGGGAAAAGTAATGGAAAAAAAAAAGATTAATGAAAGACTAGTATATTATTTAGAGTCAAAAGAAATAATCAAAAAACTAACAAAGTGGTAAATAATGTTCAAGACTGGGGAACGGCTTGAGGTTTAAGATTCTCTGTTGGAAAGACAAAAGTCATACATTTTACAAAGACAAAAGTACCAAACAAGCTCCAAATAAAAACTCTAAGGTGAAAATATAGAAGAGGTACAAGTATTTAAATATTTAGGAATATGGTTTGATAAAAATATGAACTAGTCAACCCACATCAGCAAAATAGAATTGATTAGATTAGATTAGATAGTACTTTATTTATTCCTTCAGGAGTGTTCCTTCCGGAAAATAAAAAAATAGGGGAAAAAGTAAAAAGGTGTTAAATATAATGAGGTCTTTGAGGGGTAATGATTGGGGGGCTGATAGGTTAACGTTGAAAACAATACATGTATATATTTATAACTTTAATTCCATCTGTTATTGATTACGGATGCATTATTTACCAATCTGCTTCAAAAACATGACTTGGGAAAATAGACCGGATCCAGTCACAGGCTTTAAGGTTATGTTGTGGAGCTACTACATCAACCCTAGTGCCAGTATTACAAGTAAAAATGAACGAAAAACCTTTGGACAAGAGGAGAGATCAACTCTCAGCAGTTTATCGGGCAACTTTAAAAGGATCCAAGCAAGGATATCCGACTTGTCCAGTGCTACCAATCTGCCAAGAAAAAGAGAAAACAAAAAAAGAATAGTTTTGGGTGGATTATAGGAGACATATGTAATAAAGTTAAAATTGACAATATTAAAGTTAGTCCTACAGTACCAATGCCTGCAATACCACCGTGGATGTTTGATAACCCAAAAGAAAACATGCAATTACTAAAGAATAGAAATTTAAATAGTTACCGGATAGAAAAATGGATTGAGATATGATATATACGGATGCATCAAAAACTATATAAAAAAAAATAAAGGTAAGAGCTGTAGCAGTTATCCCTCAAGGAAACATAGTATTAAATAAAATAATCAGTGATAAACTATCTGTTTTTACGGGGGAATTGGTAGCAATTTATATGGCAGTTAACTGGATAGAGGAAAACAAAGCAAGGAAAGTAGTTGTGTGCTCGCAGTCCAACAGTGCATTGATGAGCATAAAAAAAACATAGCATCAGAAACAAGACAAGATTTAGTTTATGAAATAGTTCAGGTAATCTATAGAATAAATAAAGCGGGAGGTGTGGTAACATTTCTTTGGGTTCCTTGGAAGATATTGTAGGATGGAATTCACAACACATAGGATATAAAGCATTATACACGTATTTAAAAAACATTGGGTTAAATAAAAGAATATAGAGTAGGGATCCATCTTGATCCACACTCCATTTCAACCAGAAGGTTGCTTGGCGGAAACAACCGCCCACCTCCGGAATCAGTCCCCGCCCATTCCCCTTAGGCGCGAAATTCATTTGAGCGAAAGACATTGGAATGAGAGGAGCTCTTTAAAGCTCCTGAGAATCTTAAAAAGCTTACAGAAAACGAGAAAAACTTACAGCGGGTGCCTGTCGGACATTCACCGTCGTTTTCGATGATTTCCCCTCGGAGCAAGGATTCGATGTCTGGAGTCTTTGGCGCAATCAAGCCTTCTCCTCTGCCTGGAACGGCCGTTGACGGACCCGCCAGCTTTAAGGGAGACCAGTAAGCAAGAGATGTAAACGGAAAATCTGTAAGTAAATATATGTATATATGTATCGTATACCGCATGTTTTTTTTCTTGTAAAATGAGAATCATTTGACTCACCAGACTGCGATTGTGGTAAAACGATCGCGTTAGGATCTTACGGCAAATCCTCTATGAAACTAAATAATGAATACACATAATATTAAATAATTTGAAGGTTTAAACACACCTCGAAAATCATCTTCCAACTTTGTAAGACCGTTTAAGCAAAGTTCATCGTCTTTCACTTCGTCGTCATCGGCTGTTAAAAAAAAAAAAGGTATTACATCGTCGTACAAGTGCAATGCTTTTAACGTTTAAATGCTTAAATGGAGTTAAACCAATGTCTAATAACATGGTAAAGCAGAGGTAATGGTGTGTGTGTGTGTGTGTGTGCGTGTGTGTGTGTGTGTATGTGTGTGTGTGTGTGTGTGTGTGTGCGTGCGTGTGTGTGTGTGTGCGTGCGTGTCCTGTTGATTCAAACGGTCATAAACATTTAAACTGTCAGATGGGAAGTCAGTAAAAACTGAACCCTCCTTTTGTCCCCCAAACTGACCTGTTGATTCAAACGACCGTAAAGACCAGTTGCTACGTGACACTGTGTTCTGCGATAGTTTTTTCCATCTGTTTAAATATGTTTTCGTGAGGTACGGAAGTTGTTTCAGTGCGTACGAATGTGTGTGTGTGTGTGTGTGTGTGTGTGTGTGTGTGTGTGTGTGTGTGTGTGTGTGTGTGTGTGCGTGTGTGCGTGTGTGCGTGCGTGCGTGTGTGTGTGTGTGTGTGTGTGAAGTGTGTGTGTGTGTGCGTGTGTGTGCGTGTGTGCGTGTCCACCAAAAACTTCCCAATCCACGGTAGATAACGATGAAAATATCGAGAAAGGGCTTCCGTCTCTTCTTTCTTTTAGCTGAAAACTGAATACGATTTAGAAACACTCGACTTTTTTGCGGAGCGTCAATGTAAGTTTTATTATTTTTATAAATCGAAACAGGCGTTTCACTAATCATGACCGAATCGAACAAAGTCTTTACGCTAACGTATAAAGCTCCACCTCCTCTGCGTGTGTGTGTGTGTGTGTGTGTGTGTGTGTGTGTGTGTGTGTGTGTGTGTGTGTGTGTGTGTGTGTGAAGTGCGTGCGTGTCCACATCTCCACACGTAACATTCCCAGCCATCAATACATCGAAATCTGGAAGTTGTTTCAAACGATCGTAAACATTTAAACTATCAAATATATGGTCACATGCTGCTCAGATGACATTGCTTTCTTAAAAAAACTGATCCCTCCTCTGTTCCCTGTCAGGTCTTAACTCCACCCTCTTCCTGGTTTAACCACTCCCACCGCAGGTCTTAACTCTGCCCTCTTTCTGTTTAAAACTCCACCCTCTTCCTGGTTTAACCACTCCCACCGCAGGTCTTAACTCCACCCTCTTCCGGGTAAGCCACACCCACTTGACCTTGACATTTGAACCTGACCTTTGACTTTGACCTTTGACTTTGACCTTTAACCTTGAGCCCTCATAAATCATTAACCTTTGAACTTGACCCCTCATAAATCATTGACCTTTGACCTTGAGGGTCATAAATCATTGATTTATGGGGGGTCATAAATCACTTTTGACTAAAGGTAGGGACTTAACTTCTCTGTACTGTCCTGAATTAACATACACCCACACAGAGAACGAAGGAATATAAGAAGGTGGTTCGGCTCCTCGTGGTTAGGAGTCCTTAGTTTTTGACCTACTGCAGACCTGTATAATGACGCTGGCTTGTAACAAAGCAACTGTTTTTTCAGCAAAGCGTCTCCGACGTCTCTTTTGATCCAGCCGTACTGCCGTGCTGCCCTTCTGCCCAGGAGGGAGTAACAAGACCAGAAATACACATCATTTCATAAAACTTAGGCTTAAGTCAGGGTGATTACAAAATTAGATACTGTTGAGGGTACAAGGACCATGCTCACACTCAGCAGAATGGGCGTGGTTTTCATGTCTTCTTTGGCACACAGGCAATTTAAGTTAAAGTTAAAGTACCAATGATTGTCACACACACACTAGGTGTGGCGAAATTATTGTCTGCATTTGACCCAGCACCCTTGAGGGGAGCCTTGGGCAGCAGCGGTGGCCACGCCCGGGAATAATTTTTGGGGATTTAACCCCCAATTCCAACCCTTGATGCTGAGTGCCAAGCAGGGAAGTATTGGATCCCATTTTTATAGTCTTTGGTATGACTCGGTCGGGGTTTGAACTCACAACCTACCGATTTCAGGGTGGAGACGCTAACCACTAGGCCACTGATTTGTCATTCCAAAGTAGGTATCCATTCACAAGTTTTAATTTAGCAGGATGTATTCATCAACGAAGAAAGAGAACCAAAAGTTAATAAGTTAAAGTTAAAGTACCAATGATTGTCACACATTTACTAGGTGTGGTGAAATTTGTCCTCTGCATTTGACCCATCCCCTTGATCACCCCCAGGGAAGTGAAGGGAGCAGTGGGCAGCAGCAATGCCACGCCCGGGAATCATTTTTGGTGATTTAACCCCCAATTCCAACCCTTGATGCTGAGTGCCAAGAAGGGAGGTAATGGGTCCCATTTTTTTTTAGTCTTTGGTATGACTCGGCCAGGGTTTGAAGTCACAACCTACCGATCTCAGGGCGGACACTCTAACCACTAGGCCACTGAGTAGGTGGCAGATATACATTGTGATGTTATGAGCTAGGTAACATAACTCAATTACCCAGCATACCACAGTAGTGAAGAGCATAAAGTAGCCCCCTTTAGGTTGTTGAATGTAGCTGGATGTTATTGAGGAGCACGCTGTGGAGTAAACTTTCAGAAGTCAGCCAACCGACCTCGTCTGCAACTTTTATGATTAGACAAGACAACACATATTTGCAAGGTCATTTTCAAGAAGGATATTTAAAGAGATACTGCATCTTGTGAGACGATGTCAGCCAACCCCGTAAGCTCAAATGGGTTTACTCGTATTTCATGTCATTTAACTGTTTGGGTTTGTTGTTGTTTTTTACTATTTTTACAGTGTGTGAAAATGTACCATTATTTTACAGCCTTTAACTTTTTAGTAATTTTATATTGATTTATTTAATTTTTTTTGCCATTTTTTTTACATTTACAAGGGTTGTACAGCATTTATATATTTTTTTATTTTTTATTTTTTTATTTTTTTTACATTATTTTTTATCTTTTTTTTAACCATTTCTTGCAGTGTGTGGAAAATGTACCAGTATTTCATGTCATTTAACTGTTTGGGTGTGTTGGGTTGCTGGGGTTTTTTTGTACTGTTTTAACAGTGTGTGAAAATGTACCATGATTTTACGAAATTTAAAGTTTTTTTTATTTTTATTGATTTATTTGTATATATTTTTTTAAATGTTTGCATATGTATTTTTACATTTACAAGGTTTGTATAGCATTCAACATTTTTTTCACCTTCTTTTTTTTACCATTTTTTTGCAATTTGTGGAAAATGTTCCAGTATTTCATGTCATTTAACTTTTTGGATTTGTTCTTTTTTGGGGGAGGGGGGGTGGTTATTTTACTATTTTTGTGAAAATGTACCATGATTTTACAGGATTTAACTTTGTTGTTATTTTCATTGATTTATTTGTATATATTTTTTAAATGTTTGTATTTTTTTTTTACTTTTACAAGGGTTGTACAGCATTTAACTATTTTTTTAATACCATTTTTATTTATTTTTTACCATTTTTTGCAGTTTGTGGGGAATGGACCAGTATGTCATATCATTTAACTGTTTGGGTGTGTTTGTTTTTTGTTACTATTTTTACATTGTGTGAAAATCTACCATGATTTAACTGCATTTAACTTTTTTGTTATTTTGACTGATTTATTTTTATATATATATTTTTTTATTTTAGCATTTTTTTTTTTTTTTTACATTTACAAGGGTTGTAAAGTATTTAACTATTTTTAAGGGGGGGGATCCTTTTTTTTTTCTTTGTCATGAAAAAGGGACGTTTTTGTCATGAAAAAGGGAGGTTTTTGTGGTTGGTGCACTAATTGTAAGTGTATATTGTGTTTTTTGTGTTGATTTAATTTAAAAAATATATAAATAAATTTATATTTTTTTTATTTTATTTTTTTTTAATAAAAATGAATAAAAAATTCTTCTGCGGCCCGGTAACGGGCCGCGGGCCGGTGGTTGGGGACCACTGGTGTACAACATCGAGGCATTTATTATGTCGAAGTGACCACAAGATGGCGCCATCATTCTAATATTGGAGCACTTTTTTATTATTATTATTATTTGTATTTTATAAAAAAAAAAAAAAAACAGTTGCAGGCATGAAATAAAACTTTTATTGCCCATTTTCAAACAAAAGACCCAAATTATAGCCTTCAGGGCGTTTTTAATAATAAAAACAATTACAAGAAAGAAAAAAAAAAGGTATTGATAATTATATGCTTTGGAATATATGATGTTATTTTTACCTGGCAGACTCAGTTGTAAGGATTATTGATGTTGCTGAGCGTGTTGACGCAGCTGATGTGGCCGGGAGACACGGTGCCGAAAGGCCCCGCCGCCTGCAGGTTGTGGCTGTGGTAAAGGGCCGCCGACGGCGAGCCGGGCCAGTAGGAGAACCCCGAGGGTCCGACACCGGGAGCGACATGCAGGTTCAGTTTGGAAATCCCGGAGAAAGGCAGCGGGGAGAAGTTGCCCTGGAACTTGTAGATGGTCTGCTCCGTGCTGCAGGACGGCTGGCACACCTGCGCCAAGCCGTGGAAATCGAACTTGTAGGCGTAGCGTTTGCCGTGGACCTTGGTCATGATGTTCTTGTCGTAGTAGTAACGCAGCGCCCGGCTCAGTTTGTCGTAGTTCATGTTGGGCTTGCTCTTCCGTTCCCCCCACCGGCGGGCCACCTCGTCCGGGTCTATGAGCTTGAACTCGCCGTTGGTTCCTTCCCAGGCGATGCAGGCCATGTTGCTGCCGTCCGAGAGCAGCTCCAGCAGGAACTGCCACAGCTGGATCTGACCGCTGCCTGACGCACACGCACGTGCGCGCGCGCACACACACACGCGCACAGGAGGGAATGAGGACGTTGATTGGACTTCAGCCTGCGCCTTTTAATATAATACACCATATTTCCTTGAATTGCCGCCGGGGCGCTGATTAATTTTAAAACCTCTTCTCACTCCTGCGCTTATCAAAGGCATGCGGTAAAAGTAAGCATGCGCTAATTACTTTAAAACCTCTTCTCACTTCGGCACTTACCAAAGGCATGCAGTAAAAATTTGAGTGTGATGTAAGCTTGGAACCTTAAATCCCACCGAATCTTCCCTTTTTGCCATGGGTGTCAAACTCTGGCCCGCGGGCCCACATGTGGCCCTCCCTGTAATTTTATTTGGCCCTTGAGGCAATGTCAAATTAACATGAGAGCTGTAACACCGCATTCACCGCTAATACTCATATTTGTCAACCCTCCCAATTTTCACAGGAGACTCCCGAAGTTCAGTACCCCTCCCGAAAATCTCCCGGGGAAACCATTCTCCCGAATTTCTCCCAATTTCCACCCGGACAACAATATTGGGGGCGTGCCTTTAGCGTTCTCTGCAACCTGTGGTCGCGTCTGCTTTTCCTCCATTCAAACAGCGTGCCGGCCCAGTCACATAATATCTGCGGCTTTAGCACACACAAGTGAATGCAAGGCATACTTGATCAACAGCCATACAGGGCACACTGAGGGTGGCCGTATTAACAATGCCAACACTGTTACAAATATGCGCCACACTGTGAACCCACACCAAATAATAATGACAAACACATTTCGAGAGAACACCCGCACCGTAACGCAACAGAAGAAATACCCAGAGTCCCTTGCAGCACTAACTCTTCTTGGACGCTACAAAATACCCAGCAGTAATTCAAGGCAGGCACATACTATATGCCCTGCGGCAATTCAAGGAAATACGGTACATATATAAATATTTTAATATGTCTGCAAGAATGTATTTTTTATTCTTTTTTTTTACTATTACTATTAGTAGCAACATTGTGAATATTATTATACTATTAATAGCTCACACATATTTCCATTTTTTAACCCCTGTTCTGAGTCATTTATATCACCATCTATTTATACTTACTACTTTGTATTTGTTTATTAATTCCTCTGTAGTCGCTTGATAGATTCTGACATGTTTTTTTTTTTACGTGATACCTTTATTTCTGAAAAACAATAGACGATTAATTTTCGAGCAGTTTTATACTCCCATTTTTTTTGTGTTGAAAAATTGGGGAAAAAATTTTGTTTTATATATATGTTACCCTTCATCCGTCTTCCTTTACAATCAAACTAATAAAAATGTATAATAACAATAATAATAATTATGATAATAATAATAATAATATTATTATAATAATAATAATAACATTGTTAAATGGTATTTTTGCTCCCCAAAATCAAGAAAATCCAGCTAAACCTCGTATTTACTGTTGTGTAACCCCTATTTGAAAACATTCTCAGGAAGTATTTCCTCCATATAATTATTCATATTTTACTTGTTCATATTTTTTAGTCACTTATTCAGCCATATTTTATTGTACTTTTTATCTTTATTTTTAATCCCATTATTGTCTTTTTTTTCACTGCCCAAACACTTTTCTGCTCCTATTTTTAAAGGTTTCGTGTTTAAAAAATAGAAGAACTAATTATTTAATTTTCTTATTTTCTTTAGATATTTTCTGTTCATCGGGCTTCATTTTCAGTCATACTAAAAAAACAATAATAAAAATATATATTTTATAGGCTTTTTTTGCCCTCAAAATAGTAAATCCACCTAAACCTCGTATTTACATTTGTATAACTCCTATTTAAAAAGATTCTGAGCCATTTATTTCCCCACTTAATTCTTAAATCTTGTACTTATTCATGCTTTTTTAGTCTTTTAGTATATTGAGACATTTTTTATTTGACGTTTTACTTTTATTTTTGAAAATATTATTGCTTTTTTACTGCACATGCACGTTTCTACCCACATTTTTTGAATGTTGTGTTTAAAAATAGAATGCATATTTATTTATTTATTTATTTATTTATTTTTAATATATATTTTCCTTTACAGGCTTCCTTTTCAATAACGCTATTGAAAACACAACAACAACAGCATTCATAATAATAATAATAATTATAATAATAACAACAACACAATATATTGCTAAATGGCATTTTTGCCCTCAAAAGAAAGTGAATCCACCTAAACCTCATCTTCACCATGTTTGTATTTACTAATCTGTTACTCATTAATTCATTCATCTTTAGTTGCTATATATTCAGACATATTTCATTTTACTGTTTACTTTTGTTTTAAAAACATATGCTCTTGTTTTTTTTCCCAATGCACAATCATTTTTTATTGTAAGAAATTGTATTTATAAAAAAATATATATATATTTTTTAACATATTTTCCCTTTGTCCTTCTTCTTTTTCAATTGTATTAACACAATCATTATTAGTATTATTATTATTAGTAGTAGTAGTAGTATTAGTGCTATTATTATCATCGTTATTAGTATTATTACTATCATCATCATCATTATTATCATCATTATTATTATCATTATTATTATTATTATTTTCATTCTATAGTCTCATTTAAAAATGTTCTGAGTCATTTAGTTCACCATTTTTTTATTTCCTAATCTACTTATTATTGCATTAATCTTCTCAAATAAAACCTATTCTTTAATTATTTACTTACACATATTGTTCACGCATCATTTTTTTCTTTAAATATGTATCTTTTATTTGTGAAAACCTTATACTCTTATTTATTTTATTACTACACAAATGTTGTTTATACCCATTCTTTTATTTTTGCAATAAAACAAACGTTTTTATTATAACACTCTTTTCCCCTTCTTCCTTTTAATCACACTAATAAAACTATTATTATAGTAGCATTATTGTTTTAATATAATATATGGCTTTGCATTTTTTTCTCTAAAAAAATTATAAATGGTAACAACCAAACACAAGTGTATATGTTTATTGTACTTTTTGTTCATAGCTGTATGTAGAAGTGGCTGGTTATATCCTCTGCTTTAATGTCTTTAATGTCCTTTGTCTTCTTTGATGTTTCCCTCTTACACACATATGAGAGGGATGTGTACTATGGCTCTGAGTTGTTGTTGTTGTTTTCCTTTGGCCTCAGTCTGGACCCCCTCTCCAGGGCCCAAGCTTAGACCGATTTTTAATTATATTGTATTTTATTTTAATCTTTTATTTTTTTCTCCCATTCCCCCCACCTGTGTCTCACCTTTTCTGTAAAGGGCGCTGGAAGCCGTCAGACCCATCAGCAATCCCTTTCTGTCTCCCTGTAACGTTTGTCTGATCTTGAATGGGATTGTGCTGAAAATGTTAATGTTCCTGAAGGAATAAATAAAGTACTATCTAATCTAATCATTAATATTTTAATATAATACATTGCTCTGCATTTTTTTCTCTAAAAAAATAATAAATGGTGACAACCAATCACAAAATAATTTGTTATGCCGTATCATTAATCATATAACATATATCTATATTATGTGAGTTTTTATTCAAAAGCTAATGTGAACTTTATGTAATATTTTCCTACTTTAATTATTTGTTTAAAGCATTTTATTACCATTGACTAAACATTTAACAAGAATTAAAACGGCATGACACAACATTGCCATATGATGCAAAGGAACTATGAGAATAATATTCAAACATATACGTAAAATTACAAATTAATGATGGTGAAACTACCAAAAAATAGCTGTAAACAGCATATTTCTCAAAAAAGTCAAAAGTTGCCTTACCTTTCTGCGCTCCGGTGTTTATTGGACCCCAAGACGCTCCTTTGTTGTCTTTCAACAGATGTTCTGTCGGATCTGAAATAAATGTTAAAATAAAAATAAAAAATAAAATGTCACAGTCAAGGTAAATAAAATCGTATTTATGGTCAAATTGAACCCTTTGAGGGGTTATAAAAATGTTTTTTTTTTGTGTGTGTGTGTGTTTTTTTTTAATAATTAAATTAAAATAACACATTGTAAATTGTCTTAATATAAAAAAGACATAAAACTAGTATAAATATAATAGAAACTATATAATATCGGATAAAAGTCCAAAAGCGGTCGGCCAGCTGTACTGTTAAGTGCGCAGGCTGAGCTTTTGTGGTCCGGGCGGGTCCAGGAAACGCGTCCAGGAAAAAGGATTTCCGATTTCCGACAAAGGAGCAAACGGGCTTCCAGATTGAAAAGACGCGAACCTGGAAAACGGAACATCGCCCTCGCCACAGAATGCGTTTTTCTTTTCCGTAAAAACAAATAAAAAAAATAACCACGACACAAACTGGACGAAGTTATGATTTTTCTCTCCAAAAAGACGCACCTGAGAGATACATGTTGAACATGAGCTTCCCTCCGCAGTCGCTTCGCATTGTGCGCGCTTCTTCACAAAAGGCTCGGATTTCATTTGGTGGAGGAGGAAAAAGATTTTTATTAAACTTTATCTCATAACTGGGATCTGGAATAAACGCGAGTGGACAGATAGAAGTTTCCAGGCAACTGTCAGTGGCCCCCATCTCGGGGACAATATTCAGACAGCAATTTCCTCTGCTGCATTGCTTTAATTAAAAGAGCAATTTAGCTCTGTCAGCGCGCCTGCTGCCCACAATAAAGCGCAGCCGATAGAAATTGGGCCCTTATCGATCCGCCATCGCGGGTTTAATAAAGTTGCCGCGTTAAGATCTGAGTTTCTATGGTGAATTGAAGTGTTTGACATGGAAACCAGTTCACATCTTGCTCGCTTTTCCGCCCATTTAGTTCTCTGCAAACACCTCAGAGCTGCTTCGCGGTGGCAAAGAGCTTTTACCTTCTCAGACACGCTTGGCTGGACCTGAAACCAACAACAACGTTACCTTCTGCTCGTGCTGAGACTGAGAAAATTAACCATGCAGGACTTCACAGCATTTATTTCCAAAGTACTGTAATTAAAATTGACTTTCACATCACAACCTAATACTGCAGTAGCCTTTTTTCACAGCAATTAACTCTTAAAATGTTGGTAAATGCCGTGAAATCTTGGTAAACTTTTGCAGTGTGTGAAAATTTACCATGATTTTACAGCATTTAACATTTTCTAATTGATTTATTTTTCAATTTTTTTTACAATGTTTGCACTTTTTTTACATTTACAAGGGTTGTACATCATTTAAATGTTTTTTGTTTTTTATCATTTTTTTGCAGTTTGTGGAAAATTTACCGGTATTGCATGGCATATAACTGTTTGTTTGTTTGTTTTTTACATTTTTACAGTGTGCGAAAATTGACCAGGCTTTTACAGCTTTTAACATTTTTTACAAACTTCTGCTCGTAATAAATTTGATAGGACATATTCAAAATTGACCATGCTGGACTTCACAGCATTTATTTCCAAAGTACTGTAATTAAAATTGACTTTCACATCACAACCTAATACTGCAGTAGCCTTTTTTCACAGCAATTAACTCTTAAAATGTTGGTAAATGCCGTGAAATCTTGGTAAACTTTTGCAGTGTGTGAAAATTTACCATGATTTTACAGCATTTAACTTTTTGGGTTGTTAAATTTTTGCACATTTTTTTTATTTTTGTTTAAACATTTACTAGGGATGTACACCATTTAACTGTATTTTTTAAACCATTTTTGCAGTTTGAAAACATTTTCCAGGATTCCACATCATTTAAGATTTATTTTTATTATTTTACAGTGTGTAAACAAAAAATATTTTTTAAAGCATTGAACTATTTTTAATTTTTACTATTATTATTTTTTTTTACAATTATTGCATTTTTTTTTTTTTTTAATATGTGGAAATTTACCATGATTTTACAGCATTTAACTTTTTGGGTTGTTAAATTTTTGCACATTTTTTTTATTTTTTTTTAAACATTTACTAGGGATGTACACCATTTAACTGTATTTTTTAAACCATTTTTGCAGTTTGAGAACATTTTCCAGGATTCCCCATCATTTAAGATTTATTTTTATTATTTTACAGTGTGTAAACAAAAAATATTTTTTAAAGCATTGAACTATTTTTTATTTTTACTATTATTATTTTTTTTTTACAATTATTGCATTTTTTTTTTTTTACTATGTGGAAATTTACTTTTTAATTGATTTATTTTTAAATTTTTTTTTTACAATGTTTGCACTTTTTTTTACATTTACAAGGGTTGAACATCATATAACTGTTTTTTGTTTTTTATCATTTTTTTGCAGTTTGTGGAAAATTTACCGGTATTGCATGGCATATAACTGTTTGTTTGTTTTTTACATTTTAGAATAGAATAGAATAGAGTTTTATTGTCATTATTGCAATGAACAGGTTCAAAGAACAACAAAATTGGAGCAGCTCCTCCTAAGGTGCATATACAATATGGTAGTATAAATTAAAAAAAAAAATAAAATAAAATAAATAAATAAATAAAAAATAAATAAAAAAAAAAAGATAGAGATGACAGATGTATCTATGTATACATACATAAAACATTATTTCACATTGTAGTCCAAAAAAATAGAAAAACATTTAAACATTACACATGAGGACATGATGGACATATGGACACTCAGTGCCTGTTTAGTGCTACTATGGCTCTTGGGTAAAAGCTATTTTTTAGTCTATTGGTGCTCGCTTTTAGCACCCTGTAGCGTCTGCCTGAGGGTAGCAGTTCCAGGTGGCTGTGCCCGGGGTGGAATGGGTCTTTCAGGATGCTCTGTGCTTTCCTGAGACAGCGGGAGCTGTACAGGTCAGCCAGGGAGGGGAGGGGGCATCCGATTAACTTCTGGGCGGTCTTTATGACTCTCTGAGCGCCGTTCTCTCTGCGGCCGTGCAGCTGCTGAACCACACGCAGATGCAGTAGGTCAGGATGCTCTCAATGGAGCACCGGTAGAAGGACACCAGCAGTTCCTGTGAGAGGTGGTTGTTCCTGAGTATTCTCAGGAAGTGCAGTCTCTGGTGTGCCTTCTTGATGGTAGCCGTGGTGTTGGTGCTCCAGGATAGGTCGTTGGCCAGGTGGACTCCCAGGGAGCGGAAGTCGGAGACCCTCTCCACACAGTCACCACTGTTGATCAGGGGCAGGATGTCCGTTTTTTTCCTCCTGAAGTCTATGACCAGCTCCTTGGTCTTGGAGGTGTTCAGGGCCAGGTTGTTGACTTTGCACCAATCCGACAGCTTCTCCACCTCATCCCGATATGCAGCCTCGTCTCCCTCCGAGATGAGCCCCACTACGGTGGTGTCATCCGCAAATTTGATGATGGAGTTGCTGGAGTGGGCAGGTGTGCAGTCGTATGTGTAGATGGAGTAGAGAAGGGGGCTCAGCACGCAGCCTTGTGGAGAGCCGGTACTGAGGTGCAGGCTTGATGACATGTGGCGACCCAACTGCACCCTCTGGGGGCGGTTGGATAAGAAGTCCTTAATCCACATGCAGATGGAGTTCGAGAGACCCAGGTCTGACAGTTTGGACACCAGTCTATCAGGAATAATGGTGTTAAATGCCGAGCTATAATCCACAAAAAGCAGCCGCACGTAGCTTCCCCCCGTCTCCAGGTGACCCAGGGAGGAGTGTAGGGCTGTGGCGATGGCGTCCTCTGTGGACCTGTTGGCTCTGTAGGCAAACTGGTGTGGGTCGAGCTCGGGAGGGAGGACTGAGGTGATATGGGTCCGTACCAGCTTCTCGAAGCACTTCATAGCTATAGGTGTAAGTGCAACTGGACGGTAGTCATTCAGACATCTGACAGAGTTCTTCTTCGGCACCGGGATTATTGTGGAAGTCTTCAGGCATGATGGGATGATGGCCTGGGAGAGGGACTGGGTGAAGATCTTCGTAAATACTCCGGCCAGCTGGTCTGCACAGTCTCTTAGTACCTGTCCCGGGACTCCATCTGGGCCCGTAGCCTTCCTCGGGTTCATTGCCTTCAGCGTGCGTCTCACCTCATGCTCCTCCAGTATAAGGGTGCAGCTGCTGTGGGTGTTGGGTGGAACTGTTGTGACGGCTGCAGGTGTTTTTCTCTCAAATCGGGCGAAGAAGCTGTTTAACTCCCCCGCTCGAGAGGCGTCGCCGTCAGCCGAAGGGTTACTGGGTCTGAAGTTGGTCATGTCTTTTATTCCTTTCCATACCTCCTTGGTGTTGTTGCTCTGCAGGTGGGCTTCCATTTTCCTCCTATGTTCGGCTTTTGCCTCTCTGATGCCTCTCTTCAGATTAGCTCTGGCAGCACTGTAGAGTGCCAGGTCCTGCGCTTTGAAGGCACTGTCTCTCTCTTTGAGTAAGCCCTGGACTGTTTTTGTCATCCAGGGCTTCCTGTTGGGGTAGACTCGGATGCGCTTGTCCACAGTGACAGTGTCTATGCAGTGTTTGATGTACCCCAGGACTGCTTCTGTGTACTGCTCCAAGTCTGGGTTTTCAAAAACTGACCAGTCTGTTGTATCAAAGCAGTCCTGTAGCTGTTCCATGGCTCCCTCCGGCCATGTTTTGACCGTTTTGGTTGTGATAGGAGCACTTTTTCTTATTGGTGTGTAAGCTGGCAAAAGGAGCAGGGATATGTGGTCAGACTTGCCTAATTGGGGAAGTTGTTTGGCTCTATATCCTTTTTTTATGTTGGAATAGACTTTGTCCAGTGTGTTAGCTCCCCTCGTAGCACACTTCACATGCTGGTGAAGTTTGGGGAGCACTTTTTTCAGGTCGACATGATTAAAGTCCCCCGCTATGATGTGGATGCCGTCGGGATATTTGTTCTGTTGTGCACTGATTGTATCGTGCAACAGAGCTAGCGCCGTACTAGCGTTAGCATCGGGAGCTATATACACGTTTGTGATCAGGACAGCAGAGTGCTCCCTGGCTAGATGGAAGGGTCGGCATTTAACTGTAAAATATTCCAGATCTTGGGAACAGTGGCTGTTAACTACCTTTGAATCAGAAGTCCACTTGTTGTTTAGGTAGGTTAGCAGTCCACCCCCACGCCGCTTGCCGGAAGACACTGCGTTTCTGTCCTGTCTGTGTGCTGTGTGACCGGTTAGCTCCATGCTAGCGTCGGGTATTGAGGACGTTAGCCAGGTTTCCGTAAACAATAGGGCGCAGCTGTCCATCACAGTGTTTTGTGCTACACGGAGCCTCACCTCGTCCATCTTGTCCTCTTCACCATGAGGAGCGAGCGACCTCGCATTAGCCAGGAATAGACTTGGTATCGGTGGTCTGTTTGGGTTCATTTTTAGTCTGGCTAACACGCCGCCCCTTCGGCCACGGCGTCTTCGCCTCCGCCTCCTCCTCGCCGGGCACAGTAGCCATGGAGCTCCAGGGCTACGTGCTAACTCCTCTGGGATGTTGTGTCGGCTTGTAAAATCCACCGAAATAGTCTGCTCAGACCGCAATCCAATCTCCAACAAATCGTTTCGGCTGTACATAACCTTCGCCCAGCAAGTTGCTGACTGGGCTAGTAATAAACTATATAAAAACAATAAAAACAATGCACCTAAGGGGAGAGCCTGAAACGTCGCGTCCATGCGCGCCGCCATTTTCAAAGCTTTTACAGTGTGCGAAAATTGACCAGGCTTTTACAGCTTTTAACATTTTTTACAAACTTCTGCTTGTGCTAAATTTGAAAGGACATATTCAAAATTGACCATGCTGGACTTCACAGCATTTATTTCCAAAGTACTGTAATTAAAATTGACTTTCACATCACAACCTAATACTGCAGTAGCCTTTTTTCACAGCAATTAACTCTTAAAATGTTGGTAAATGCCGTGAAATCTTGGTAAACTTTTGCAGTGTGTGAAAATTGACAAAGATTTTACAGCATTTAACTTTTTTGGTTGTTTTCACTTATTTTCAATTTTTGCAAATTTTTTTTATTTTTGTTTAAACATTTACTAGGGATGTACACCTTTTAACTGTATTTTTTAAAACATTTTTGCAGTTTGAGAACATTTTCCAGGATTCCACATCATTTAAGATTTATTGTTATTATTTTACAGTGTGTAAACAAAAACCATTTTTTAAAGCATTGAACTATTTTTTATTTTTACTATTATTATTTTTTTTTTACAATTATTGCATTTTTTTTACATTTTTACTATGTGGAAATTTACCATGATTTTACAGCATTCAACCTTTTTTAATTGATTTATTTTTCAATTTTTTTTTTACAATGTTTGCACTTTTTTTTACATTTACAAGGGTTGTACATCATTTAACTGTTTTTTGTTTTTTATCATTTTTTGCAGTTTGTGGAATATTTACCGGTATTGCATGGCATATAACTGTTTGTTTGTTTTTTACATTTTTACAGTGTGCAAAAATTGACCAGGCTTTTACAGCTTTTAACATTTTTTACAAACTTCCGCTCGTGCCAAATTTGATAGGACATATTCAAAATTGACCATGCTGGACTTCACAGCATTTATTTCCAAAGTACTGTAATTAAAATTGACTTTCACATCACAACCTAATACTGCAGTAGCCAGCCTTTTTTCACAGCAATTAACTCTTAAAATGATGGTAAATGCCGTGAAATCTTGGTAAACTTTTGCAGTCAGTGAAAATTGACAAAGATTTTACAGCATTTAACTTTTTTGGTTGTTTTTACTTATTTACAATTTTTGCAATTTTTTTTTATTTTTGTTTAAACATTTACTAGGGATGTACACCTTTTAACTGTATTTTTTAAACCATTTTTGCAGTTTGAGAACATTTTCCAGGATTCCACATCATTTAAGATTTATTTTTATTATTTTACAGTGTGTAAACAAAAACAATTTTTTAAAGCATTGAACTATTTTTTATTTTTACTATTATTATTATTTTTTTTACAATTATTGCATTTTTTTTTACATTTTTACTATGTGGAAATTTACCAGGATTTTACAGCATTTAACCTTTTTTAATTGATTTATTTTTCAATTTTTTTTTACAATGTTTGCACTTTTTTTTACATTTACAAGGGTTGTACATCATTAAAATGTTTTTTGTTTTTTATAATTTTTTGTAGTTTGTGGAAAATTTACCGGTATTGCATGGCATATAACTGTTTGTTTGTTTTTTACATTTTTACAGTGTGCGAAAATTGACCAGGCTTTTACAGCTTTTAACATTTTTTACAAACTTCTGCTCGTGCTAAATTTGAAAGGACATATTCAAAATTGACCATGCTGGACTTCACAGCATTTATTTCCAAAGTACTGTAATTAAAATTGTCTTTCACATCACAACCTAATACTGCAGTAGCCTTTTTTCACAGCAATTAACTCTGAAAATACTGACAAATGCCGGAAAATCCTGGAAAACTTTTACAGTGTGTGAAAATTGACAAGGATTTTACAGCATTTAACTATTTTGGTTGTTTTTACTTGTTTACAATTTTTGTACATTATTTTAATTTTTGTTTATAGATTTAACTGTATTTTTTTAAACAATTTTTGCAGTTTGAGAACATTTTCCAGGATTCCACATCATTTAAGATGTATTTTTAATATTTTGCAGTGTGTAAACAAAAAACATTTTTAAAGCATTGAACTATATTTTTTATTTTATTTAATTTTTTACAATTATTGCATTTTTTTTTTTTTACATTCAAACAGGTTTTAAACCATTTTTACTGTGTGGAAATTGACCATGATTTTACAGCATTTAACCTTTTTTTTATTGATTTATTTTTCAATATTTTTTTTTACAATGTTTGCACTTTTTTTACATTTACAAGGGTTGTACATCATTTAACTGTTTTTTGTTTTTTATAATTTTTTGCAGTTTGTGGAAAATTTACCGGTATTGCATGGCATATAACTGTTTGTTTGTTTTTTACATTTTTACAGTGTGCGAAAATTGACCAGGCTTTTACAGCTTTTAACATTTTTTACAAACTCCTGCTCGTGCTAAATTTGAAAGGACATATTCAAAATTGACCATGCTGGACTTCACAGCATTTATTTCCAAAGTACTGTAATTAAAATTGTCTTTCACATCACAACCTAATACTGCAGTAGCCTTTTTTCACAGGAATTAACTCTTAAAATGTTGGTAAATGCCGTGAAATCTTGGTAAACTTTTGCAGTGTGTGAAAATTTACAAAGATTTTACAGCATTTAACTTTTTTGGTTGTTTTTACTTATTTACAATTTTTGCACATTTTTTTTATTTTTGTTTAAACATTTATTAGGGATGTACACCATTTAACTGTATTTTTTAAACCATTTTTGCAGTTTGAGAACATTTTCCAGGATTCCACATCATTTAAGATGTATTTTTATTATTTTACAGTGTGTAAACAAAATTTTTTTTTTAAAGCATTGAACTATTTTTTATTTTTACTATTATTATTATTTTTTTTACAATTATTGCATTTTTTTTTACATTTTTACTATGTGGAAATTTACCATGATTTTACAGCATTTAACCTTTTTTAATTGATTTATTTTTCAATATTCTTTTTACAATGTTTGCACTTTTTTTTACATTTACAAGGGTTGTACATCATTTAACTGTTTTTTGTTTTTTATCATTTTTTGCAGTTTGTGGAAAATTTACCGGTATTGCATGGCATATAACTGTTTGTTTTTTTTTTACATTTTTACAGTGTGCAAAAATTGACCAGGCTTTTACAGCTTTTAACATTTTTTACAAACTTCTGCTTGTGCTAAATTTGAAAGGACATATTCAAAATTGACCATGCTGGACTTCACAGCATTTATTTCCAAAGTACTGTAATTAAAATTGTCTTTCACATCACAACCTAATACTGCAGTAGCCTTTTTTCACAGCAATTAACTCTTAAAATACTGGCAAATGCCGCGAAATCCTGGTAAACTTTTGCAGTGTGTGAAAATTGACAAGGATTTTACAGCATTTAACTTTTTTGGTTGTTTGTACTTATTTACAATTTTTGTACAGTATTTTAATTTTTGTTTATACATTTAACTGTATTTTTCTTAAACAATTTTTGCAGTTTGAGAACATTTTCCAGGATTCCACATCATTTAAGATTTATTTTTAATATTTTGTAGTGTGTAAACAAAAAACATTTTTAAAGCATTGAACTATATTTTTTATTTTATTTATTTTTTACAATTATTGCATTTTTTTTTTTTTACATTCAAACAAGTTTTAAACCATTTTTACTGTGTGGAAATTTACCATGATTTTACAGCATTTAACCTTTTTTTTAATTGATTTATTTTTCAATATTTTTTTACAATGTTTGCACTTTTTTTTACATTTACAAGGGTTGTACATCATTTAACTGTTTTTTGTTTTTTATAATTTTTTGCAGTTTGTGGAAAATTTACCGGTATTGCATGGTATATAACTGTTGGTTTGTTTTTTACATTTTTACAGTGTGCGAAAATTGACCAGGATTTTACAGCTTTTAACATTTTTTACAAACTTCTGCTGGCATTAAATTTGAGAGGACATTTTCAAAATTGACCATGCAGGACTTCACAGCATTTATTTCCAAAGTACTGTAATTAAAATTGACTTTCACATCACAACCAATTACTGTATGAATAACAGTACCCTGTTTTCTAAGCAATTACTGTTAAATTACTGGCAAATGCCATATAATCTTGGTAAGCTTTTGCAGTGCTTGAAAATGGACCAGCAATTTACAGCATTTAACTTTTTTTGTTATTTTCATGTATTTACAAAAAATTGTATACAGTTTTTGCATTTTTCTAATTTTGTACAGCATTTAACTGTATTTTTTTTCCCACCATTTTTGCAGTTTGAGAAAAATTACCAGGATTCCAAATCATTTAACATTTTTATTTTTTATTTTTACAGTGTGTGAAAATTGACCAGGATTTTACAGCATTAAACGTCCATCCCATCCATTTTGTACCACTTGTCCCTTTTGGTGTCGCGGGGGGGTGCTGGAGCCTCTCTCAGCTGCATTCGGGCGGAAGGCGCTGTACACCCTGGACAAGTCGCCACCTCATCACAGGGCCAACACAGATAGACAGACAACATTCACACTCACATTCACACACTAGGGCCAATTTAGTGTTGCCAATCAACCTATCCCCAGGTGCATGTCTTTGGAAGTGGGAGGAAGCCGGAGGGAACCCACGCAGTCAGGGGAAGAACATTTAAACTCCACACAGAAAGATCCCGTGCCCGGGATAGAACTCAGGAAAACTCAGGACATTCGTATTGTGAGGCACATGCACCAATCCCTGTACGACCGTGCTGCCTAGCATTAAACTATGTTATTTGTATTTATGTATGTATTTTTATTTGTATTTTATTTTTATTTTTTTACAATTTTTGCAATTTTTTAAACACTTACAAGGGTTGTTCAACATTTAATTATATTTTTTAACCATTTTTGCAGTTTGTGAACATTTACCAGGATTCCACATCATTTAAGATTTTTTATTTTTATTTTTACAGTGTGTGAAAATGTACCATGATTTTACATTTGTTTGTTTGTTTGTTTGTTTGTTTTTTGAATTTTGCAGTGTGTACACTGCATTTAACGTTTTTCTTTTTTACATGTTTTACATTTGTGAACATTTACCAGGATTTTACAGAATTTAACAATTTTTGTTTGTAATTGTTGTTGTTGTTGTTGTTTTACAAGTTTTGCAGTGTGTAAACATTTGACAGGATTTTACAGCATTTAACTTTATTTTCTTTTTACAATTTTTGCAGTTTGTGAATATTTTCAAGTATTTTACAGCATTTAAATGTTTAATTGTTTTACCATTTTTGCAGTTTTTGAACATTAACCACGTTTTAACAGCATTTAAGAGTATCTAGAAAATGGATGGATGGATGGATGTTCTCAGTAAATAACTGGAAACACAATTTTGACACTATTTCACATCATTTAGCATTATTACTTACAATGTTTTACTGTGTTAAAATGTACCAGGATTTCACAGCAGTTAAATATTTAATTGTTTTACCATGTTTGCAGTTTGTGAACATTAACCATGTTTTCACAGCATTTAACCGTATGTTTTCACAGTGGAAAACTGTAAAAACAATTTTAACAGGATTTCACATTATTTAACATTAGTATTTACAATTTTTCCATTTTGTTAATATTAACCACGATTTCACAGCATTTAACAATATTTTCTTCACAATAAAACACTGTAAGCAGAATTGACTGTACCAATACGAGAAATTACTGCAAAATTACAGTACGCTTATATTTCACAGCAATTAACTGGTAAAATACTAATAAATGCTGTGAAATCTTGGTACGTTTTTACAGTCTGAAAATTTACCAGGTTTTTACAGCCTTTAACAGTATTTTTGCATAGTTAAGTACTGTAATTTAAATTGACTGTAACATTGAGTTTGAGTTTGAGTTTATTTCGAACATGCAAGCATGCAACATAATACATCACAATTTCCAGTTTCTCTTTTCAACATATTTGATAAGGAGTAGGAAGAAGCAGAGCTTATTTAATCCTACCCCTTTTCTTTACATAACAGTTGCTAAAACTTTTGTTCTCTTCCTGTTCTCAATGTATTCACAATGTATACTCCATAAGATAATCACAATAAAAATAAATAAATAAATAATTGGTGAATTAAGTTTTATTTCATACGATGAAATAAATAAGATTATTTTGAGAATGAATGGGTGAATAAAATCAGAATGTTTATCATGGTTCTTCTTTTTTGTACTTTGTAAACACTTCCAGTTTGAAGAGTTTCTTGATGTGGATCATGTTAGTACATTCTTTGATTGTTTGCTTAATCCATTCCATAATTTAATTCCACACAAGAAATGACTGTAAAGATTATATTTCACACCAACGTTCTGTTAAAATACTGTTAAATGCTGTGAAATCATCAATTTTAAGTTTTGCAGTACCCCCATATGTCACAGCAATTAACTCTGAAAAAGCTGCTAAATACTGTACATTTTCATACACTGTAAAAATTTACAAGAATTTCGTAGCATTTACCAGTATTTTTCCTAAGTAAAATACAGTAATCAAAATTGACTGTACTGTTACAAAACATTGCTGTAAAAAATTGCAGTACGCTTACATTTCAAAGCAACTAACTGTTAAAATACTGTTAAATTCTGTATATTTTCATGCACTGAAAACAATTGCCAGGACTTTACAGAATACCAGTACTGCAGAAATGTTACAGCGTGTGAAAATGTAATTTTTTCTGTTTTTACATTTGTTATAATGTTTGAAAATTTTACAGGATATTCTAGCACTGTGTTTTTACAACACTGTGAAATCCTGGTCAGTTTTTTGTGTGAAAAGGATCTTACATACATCATTTACCTTATTTAATTTTTTTTTATTTTTTTTTACAATTTTACGGTGTCGAAAAATTACCAGGTTTTCACAGCATTTAATAGTACTTTTTCCACAAAAGCAGTTTTAATTTCCTTTGTTTTGTGTGATGTTTCCCTTGTTATTTACCTTATTCTGCAATGCATCTGCGATGGTATGGGGGTGCATTAGTGCCCAAGCCATGCGTAACTTACACATCTGTGAAGGCACCATTAATGCTGGAAGGTACATACAGGTTTTGGAACAACATATGCTGCCATCTAAGCGCCGTCTTTTTCACGGACGCCCCTGCTTATTTCAGCAAGACAATGCCAAGCCATATTCAGCACGTGTTAAAACAGTGTGGCTTCATAAAAAAAAGAGTGCAGGTACTTTCCTGGCCCGCCTGCAGTCCAGACCTGTCTCCCATCGAAAATGTGTGGTGCATTATGAAGCGTAAAATACAACAGCGGAGATCCCGGACTGTTGAACGACTGAAACTCTACATAAAACGAGAATGGGAAATAATTCCACTTTCAAAGCTTCAACAATTATTTTCCTCATTTTCCAAACGTTTATTGAGTGTTGTTAAAAGAAAAGGTGATGTAACACAGTGGTGAACAGGCCCTTTCCCAACTACTTTGGCATGTGTTGCAACCATGAAATTCTAAGTCAATTATTATTTGCAAAAAAAAAAATAAAGTGTATGAGTTTGAACATCAAATATCTTGTTTTTGTAGTGCATTCAACTGAATATGGGTTGAAAAGGATTTGCAAATCATTGTATTCTGTTTATATTTACATTTAACACAATTTCCCAACTCATATGGAAACGGGGTTTGTATGTAGTTTTTGCGGCACCACAAATTGCATTGACGCTGAGTGACATCGCTCCAATCCGTCAGTATGAAAAATATAAAATCATACTCACAACGTTAATGTATTTAGTCTCCACCCTAAATGATATATCTGTCTAAAAACAAAATGACACTAATAAGTTGTTGTTTTTTTGTCTGTATTGTTAATTTTCTCCAAAACAGAAAGAAAATAACAAATATACTGTACCGTCTGAATTTTACAATCAGAAATGTCAAAGTTGTTATTAATGAAGGCCTCATCGCCCTAAAAATGAACATATATTAATACATACGTGTAATAGCCTTGTTACGCAACCTGCATACATTGTAAACAGCATACTTGTAAATTCACAGCACGTTATTGGCTTATTATCGCGTTATTTTCACACGCAGTAGTATTGGCAGTAATTTGCTGTGAAATATTTTTACAGCAATTTACTTCAACTGACAGGTTGTTTTTTTTCACAATAAAGTTACAACTATATGCTGTAACTTCACAGTTGTAATTGCATAGTCATTTTATGAGCATTGTATCGTTAATTACAACACAAGTACAAAGAATTGCATTTAAATATAAAAATCTTGTATTTTCACACAGTTCTTTGTTGTAATGTTACAGTACATTTTAATTACAGTATTTACTGTGAATAAAATACTGCTAAATCCTGATAAATGTTTACAGTGTCAGCAATGGTGTTTGATGAATATACACTTTACCAACAGACTAATGAGAACTTGCTTTGAAATCATAAGTCCTGCAATTTTTTTGGGAAGAATTTCAGATAATATCAAATTTAAGAACACAGGTGTCAAACTCAAGGCCCGTGGGCCAGATCTGGTCCGCCACATAATTTAAAAATAATAATATGCGTCAATAAAATACCTTATAATTTCTTACTAAATGTATTATGTTTGTTCTGTTGAAGCGGGGGTCACCAACGCGGTGCCCGCGGGCACCAGGTAGCCCGTAAGGACCAAATGAGTCGCCCGCTGGCCTGTTCTAAAAATAGCTCAAATAGCAGCACTTACCAGTGAGCTGACATTATTTTTTAATTTTTATTTATTTATTAGTAAGCTGGTCTCGCTTTGCTCGACATTTTTAATTCTAAGAGAGATAAAACTCAAATAGAATTTGAAAATCCAAGAAAATATTTTAAAGACTTGGTCTTCACTTGTTTAAATAAATTCATCTATGTTTTTACTTTGCTTCTCATAACTTTCAGAAAGACAATTTTAGAGAAAAAATACAACCTTAAAAACTATTTTGGGATTTTTAAACACATACACCTTTTTACCTTTTAAATTCCTTCCTCTTCTTTCCTGACAATTTAAATCAATGTTCAAGTAAATTTATTTTTTTATTGTAGAGAACAATAAATACATTACAATTTAATTATTCATTTTAGCTTCTGTTTTTTTGTCAAAGAATATTTGTGAAATATTTTTTCAAACTTATTATGATTACAAATTAAAAAAAAATATTCTGGCAAATTTGGAAAATCTGTAGAATCAAATTTAAATCTTATTTCAAAGTCTTTTGAATTTCTTTTAGAATGTTTGTTCTGAAAAATCTAGAAAAAATTATGATTTGTCTTTGTTAGAAATATAGCTTGGTCCAATTTGTTATATATTCTAACAAAGTGCAGATTGGATTTTAACCTATTTGAGACATGTCATCAAAATTCTAAAATTAATGTTAATCAGGAAAAATTTCCAATGATGTTCCATAAATTACTATTATTTTTATTTTGTTTTTCAAAAAGATTCGAATTAGCTATTTTTTCTCTTGATTTTTTTCGGTTGAATTTTGAATTTTAAAGAGTTGAAATTGAAGATAAACTATGTTTCAAAATGTATTTATTTTTTTCCGTGTTTTCTCCTCTTTTAAACCATTTAATTTAGTGTTTTTTTCATCATTTATTCTCTACAAAAAATCTTCCGTAAAAGGAAAAAAAAATGTACGGCGGAATGATAGACAGAAATACCCATTATATATATATATATATATATATATATATATATATACATATATATATATATATATATATATATGTCTTGATTGGATTATCCAGAGAATAGTGCTCGATACCGTGGTAGAGCGCAATATGTAGGTGTGGGAAAAAATCACAAGACTACTTCATCTCTACAGATCTGTTTCATGAGGGGTTCCCTCAATCATCAGGAGATTTTAATGGAAGCATTCACATACAATGGTTTATATAGAGCACAGAGTGGGTGGGTACAAGCAGGCGTAGGGTGTTGTGATTGGCTCATGTGTTACCTAGGAGGTGTTTCCGTCTATGGCGGCATGTTGAAATGATTTCACTGCGCTTGTTGAGGGATGATAGATCTGGATGATATATAATAAACAGTTTCTCTTTTAAGCATAGGTTGCATCTTTTATTACCACTGTTGTAAGGTGTGCTGGATGCAAGAATTTGCCATGTTATTGAATATTCAACATTATTGTCTTTGAGGTTCCAAATGTGTTTGCTGAGTTCTGTAGAATTCTGCAAAGTCTGGTTTCTAAAGGAGGCGTTGTGATTATTCCATCTTGTTTTGAACGCTCCTTCGGTTAATCCTACGTACGTGTTGGATGTGTTAATGTCCTTGCGTATTACCTTTGCTTGGTAAACGACTGATGTCTGTAAGCACCTTCCGTTGAGAGGGCAATCAGGTTTCTTGCGACAGTTACATTCATTATTGGTTTCAGAGTCGTTTAGTCTGGGGGTAGGCAGTCCTTTTGCAATTGCTTTGTTGTGGTTTGAAATGATTTGTTGCATGTTATTCATACAGCTGTAGCTCAATTTAATGTTGTTCTTGTTGAATATTTTTCTTAGGGTGTTGCCTTTGGGGAAGTGTTTGTCGATCAGAGTGAGGAACTTGCGGCCGATGTTGGTTGAGACGTCTTTGCTGAATGGCGGATTGTACCAGATGATGTTGTTTCGTTTTCTGCTCTTTTTTGGTTGGTTTCCTGGGGTGGGTTCATAGGTGAGGGTGAAGTTGTATCCGCTTTCATCAAGTGCTTTCTGGTACGGGGGGGTTGCTTGGTCGAATTCAGCTTTGCTGGATGACAGCATCGATAGCCTTTTATTAATTCCGGTAGGTATTCTTTTCGTGGTGGTGGGTGGGTGGTTGCTGTCGTGGTGCACGTATTGGAGTGTTGTGTTGGGTTTCGTGAATGGTTGGTAGCTGTTGTTTCTCAGGTTGAAAGTGACGTCGAGGAAGTTGACGGTTTGCTTGTTGGCTTCAATCGTGATCCGTAGGCCGTTTTCTTTGAAGATTTGGCATATGCGCTTCTTGGTGTTCTCGCTGCTCCTTGGCGAGGCGCGGCACACTGCCAGTCCGTCATCACGGTAAATACCAAGGTTCAGGTTGAGGCTAGCAAGCTGGGAGAGGAGGAAAATACATTTTGAAATATTTGGCTTTCACGGCTATATCAGCAAAAAAGGTTCCCAACCCCTGCTCTATTTTAATCTGCAGCTGTAAGAAATATACTGTCATATTGTACACGGTAATTGTTATATATTGTTTTTATTGCATATATTATATAAAATTATTATATAATATATCGGTACATATCATATACTGTATGTATAATAGGTAAATATTACATATATTTTATATTTTTTATTGCTACTACGGTACATTTTTAGTCTACTTTATACCTGCATTATCCTTTCCATCCTTTGTAACTGAGCTACTGTGTGGAACAATTTCCCTTGTGGATCATTAAAGTTGGTCTAAGTCTAAGTCTAAGTCTAAGTTATGGTTGTTATTTTTACGGTATATTAATGTGTATGAAAAAACGGTGACGGTACTGGGAGCTCCGTTGCCGGAAAAAAAAAAAAAAAAACGCAACAGCGGTACAGTTTTTCCAATAGATAGATAGATAGATAGTACTTTATTGATTCCTTCAGGAGAGTTCCTTCAGGAAAATTATAAAAAACAGTGATATGTTGTAAATACATTTTAAAAAATTACAAAATAAAAACACTGTATATTTTACAGTAAACTCCTGGTGACTGAGTTGCCAGTTTTTCACTGTAAAATGTATTGATTTGTTTAAAAATGTATGTAAAAAAAATACAATGGTCAAATGCATCAGTCGCTGTTGCAAGCGGGCCCCTGAGGGCCCTCCGTCATATTGAGCTAGACATTACGCAAATGGTCATAACTGAAAGAACAAATACATTCAGCCTGAATGTGCTTTATTGACATAATTTATTTGCAGCCTCTTGCAAGCCACATAAAATGAAGGTGCCCCCAGGACATGGGTGTGGAACCTGTTTCTTACATGGTTTCGAAAATAAAAATAAAACATAAAGAACAAAGTGGAAATAATGACATGGCTAGTACCATTTTAGGAACAAAAACAAGTACAAACTGTTTATCCAAACTGGCTGACTGAGCAAACACATTCATACTGCATCAATACTATATTAAAATGTTTGTTTTTTTTAAATTATATAATATTAACGCTTGATAGGTCCGCAGCATGTACTTATAGGAGTGGAGGAATTTGCAGAAGTTGAAGGGTGTCCTGCGTCCCAGACTTGCTTTAGCTGCCTGTGTACAAACACAAGTCGCAGGCAACTTAAAACAAGCCTGGAAAGCCGGACTTACACCACTTGAGTTGAGGTCCCGTGCGGGTCAACAAGAGGAAAGACATGCCCACATGCTCCATGGTGGAAGCAGAAGTTAATGCCACTCTTATTAAAGGTGCATCTATTCCCAGTTGGATTCAATGTCGTTGCAAACTCACCTAAACGTGTTGGTCCAAATTGCACTGACTTCAAGTCACCACTGTCACTCCTCTCTGAGCCAAAGTGGATCTACATGCCTTCCTCCGACTTTAGAGGAATGTATATTTGAGTAAGGTGTGTGCACAGTTACACATTTATTAAAATATCCTGGTTTTTTTTGGGTGTGGGACTGTGAGCTGGTGCAGTAACACGGACTCCCATGTCCTGGACGTGTGTGTGTGTGTGTGTGTGTGTGTGTGTGTGTGTGTGTGTGTGTGTGTGTGTGTGTGTGTGTGTGTGTGTGTGTGTGTGTGTGTGTGTGTGTGTGTGTGGAGGCAAACACACACCAGGATCCAAGTCTGTGACTGTAAAATAAATATGACTGTCTCAGATTAGAATAACCAAACACATATTAAACAGTTGTTCTACTTTCCATTGTAAACTAAAATGGGAGTTAGGATAACTTATATATATTTTTAAAAACAGGCTACAAGAATGGATGCACCTGCACAATTTATAGGAATCCAATACACTAGCTGGGGGAAAAAATATATATATTTACAGTAGACAGATGACAATGCCAGTTTTGAGCGTGGTACATACTAGTTTGATGTGGTACAAACAGAGGTAATCAGAGTACCCAAAAATTCTACTCAAGTTACAGTCACTTTAAAATAATATGAGTAAAAATGCAAAGTCATCATAATAATCATTTGAGTAAGAGTAAGTAATAGGGGTGTGGGAAAAAATCGATTCGAATTAGAATCGCGATTTTCACGTTGTGCGATTCAGAATCGATTCTCATTTTTTACAAATCGATTTTTAAAAAATGTTTTTTTTTTGTTTGTTTTTTCATTTTTTGTTTTTTTTTATCAATCCAACAAAACAATACACAGCAATACCATAACATTGCAATCCAATTCCAAAACCAAACCTGACCCAGCAACACTCAGAACTGCAATAAACAGAGCAATTGAGAAGGGGGCACAAACACAACACAAAACAAACCAAAGGACTGAAACAAAGATGAATATTATCAACAACAGTAACAATATGAGTTATAATTTCAGCATAGCAGTGATTAAAAATCCCTCATTGAGATTATCATTAGACATTTATAAAAAGAAAAGAAAAAGAACAATAGAGTCACAGTGGCTTACACTTGCATCGCATCTCATAAGCTTGACAACACACTGTGTCCAATGTTTTCACAAAGATAAAATAAGTCATATTTTTGGTTCGTTTAATAGTTAAAACATAATAAACATTAATGCAATCAGTTGATAAAACATTGTCCTTTACAATTATAAAAGCTTTTTACAAAAATCTACTACTCTGCTTGCATGTCAGCAGACTGGGGTAGATCCTGCTGAAATCCTATGTATTGAATGAATAGAGAATCCTTTTAGATCGGGAAAAAATCGTTTTTGAATCGAGAATCGTGTTGTAATGAAAAAAATCGATTTTGAATCGAATCGTGACCCAAGAATCGATATTGAATCGAATCGTGGGACACCCAAAGATTCGCAGCCCTAGTAAGTAAGTCATACACGAAAAAACTACTCAAGTATTGAATAACTTGTGAGTAACTTATGATTTATTTAACAACTATTTTTTTTAAAGGTTCTTCGACTAATACCGTAGTCACTGCATGCGTGCGTGTAAAACATAAAAAACATATACAATTTACTGCAACATGTTGTCTCTAGTTGGAAGTGGAATTCTTATAGGCTGAAATGTCAATGTTTCTACTGACACAGATGACAGCACATGATACAAATGTTCATTTTACCAGAGGTGGGTAGAGTACCCAAAAATTGTACTCAAGTACAAGTAAAAAGTAGGCATCAAAATTAATTCTCTAGTAAGGGTAAGTAAGTATTCCGCGAAAAAATTACTCCAGTACTGCGAGTAGTAACTTCTGATTTATTTAATTGCTTTTGTATAATGGTTCTTGGACTACGATTGTAGTTGTGTAGGCTGAAATGTCAACATTTCTACTGACACAGGTGACAGCACATGATATAAATGTTCTTTTTACCAGAGGTGGGTAGAGTACCCACACATTGTACTCAAGTAACAGTACCGTTACTTTAGAATAATATAACTCAAGTCAAAGTAAAAAGTTTTTATCAAAATTATTACTCTAGTATGAGTAAAAAGAATATTTAGTGAAAAAATACTGCATTATTGAGTAACTTGTGAGTAACTTCTGATTTATTTAGTAGCTAATGTATGATGGTTATTGGACCACAATTGTAGTTAATGTGAGTGTGTGAAACATAAACATCATATACAATTTCTTGCAACATGTTTTCTCTTGTTAGAAGTGGAATTTATGTAGGCTGAAATTTCAACGTTTCTACTGACAGAGATGACAGCACATGATACAAATGTTCTTTTTACCAGAGGTGTGAGAGGTACCCAAATATTGTACTCAAGTAAGAGTACCGTTACATAGAATAATGTGACTCAAGTAAAAGCAAAACATAGTCATCAAAATTAGTACACTAGTAAGAGTAAGTAAGTATTCCGCGAGAAACAAATACTCCATTATAGAGTAACTTGTGAGTAACTTCTGATTTATTCAATAGCTATTTTATAATGGTCCTTGGACTACAATTGTAGTTAATGTGAGGGTGTGTTTGTGAAAAACAAAAATCATAGACAATTTCTTGTAACATATTTTCTCCTGTTGGAAGTGGAATTTGTGTAGGCTGAAATGTCAACCTTTCTACTGACACAGAGGACAGCACACGATACAAATGTTATTTTTACCATAGGTGGGTAGAGTGCCCAAATATTGTACTCAAGTAAGAGTACTGTTACTTTCGAATAATATGACTCAAGTCAAAGTAAAAAGTAGTCATCAAAATGATTACTCTAGTAAGAGTAAAAAGAGTATTTGGCGAAAACAAAATACTGCATTATTGAGTAACCTATGAGTAACCTCTGATTTATTTAGAAGCTATTTTATAATGGTTCCTGGACTACAATTGTAGTTAATGTGAGGGTTTGCGAGTGAAACATAAAAACACATACAATTTCTCGCAACATGTTTTCTCTTTTTAGAAGTGGAAGTCATGAAGGCTGAAATTTCAACGTTTCTACTGACACAGACGACAGCACATGATACAAATGTTTTTTTTACCATAGGTGGGTAGAGTACCGGGATTCACGGTGGCAGACGGGTGCGTCTGCCTCACAATACGAAGGTCCTGAGTAGTCAGGGTTCAATCCCGGGCTCGGGATCTTTTTGTGTGGAGTTTGCATGTTCTCCCCGTGAATGCGTGGGTTCCCTCCGGGTACTTCGGCTTCCTCCCACTTCCAAAGACATGCACCTGGGGATAGGTTGATTGGCAACACTAAATTGGCTCTAGTGTGTGAATGAGAGTGTGAATGTTGTATGTCTATCTGTGTTTGCCCTGCGATGAGTTGGCGACTTGTCCAGGGTGCACACCGTCTTCCGCCCGGTTGTAGCTGAGATAGGCACCAGCGCCCCCCACGATCCCAAAGGGAATAAGCGGTAGAAAATGGAAGGGTAGAGTACCCAAAGATTGTACTCAAGTAAAAGCACCGTTACTTTAGAACATGAGTGTCAAACTCTGGCACGCATACTTTCATTTGGCCCTTGAGGCAATATCAAATTAACATTGGAGCTGGCCTGCCGGTATTATAAGGCGGCGGTTCATTCACTCATACTTGCCAACCTTCCCGATTTTCCTGGGAGACTCCTGAAGTTCAAAGCCCCTCCCGAAAATCTCCAGGGGCAAACATTATCCTGATATCCACCCGGACAAAAATATTGGGGGCGTGCCTTAAAAGCACTGCCTTTAGCGTTCTCTACAACCTGTCGTCACATCCACTTTTCCTCCATACAAACAGCGTGTCAGCCAAGCCCCATAACATACGCGGGTGGTACACACAAGGTGAACGCAAAGCATACTTGGTCAACAGCCATACAGGTCACACTGTGGGTGGACGTATAAACAACTTTAACACAGTTACAAATATGCGCCACACTGTGAACCCACACCTAACAAGACAACAAACACATTTTGGGAGAACATTCGCACCGTAACACAACTTAAACACAACAGAAGAAATACCCAGAAGCCGTTGCAGCACTAACTCTTCCGGAACGCTACAATATACAACCCCTGCTACCACCAAACCAAATTTATTAGCCTGTGGAAAAAATTAGTGTTGATATTTACCTCGGAAGGCTGCAAATAGAAAAGAAGCATTACATTTTTCATTTAAATAATTTAATATACCATTACTGTTTTTTCATTTGTTTTTTTGAAAGTTGGATTTGCACTATTAAGCTATATATGCGTTGCTTGTTCCATATTCAGTGTTGAAGCAAATCAGTGTAGCAAACTCAGCAATAATTAATGTTTTATTCATGCACTTTCTCTTGCTACTTCAAGGCTTGAATGTTTGATTTATTCATTGTTATTTTATTTTCAAATGTATTTTTAGCCTGTGGAAAAAGTTTATTTTGGTATTTACCTCAGAAGGCTGGAAATAGAGAAGAGGCATTAAATTTTGATTAAAATTGTATTTGATATGCCACATGTCACTATAAAGTTATATAAGCCTTGCTTGTTCATTGTTCAATGCAAAACTTGATTGGGTCCCTATTAAAAGGTTAATTTGTTCAACCTCGGCCCGCAGCTTTGTTCAGTTTTAAATTTTGGCCTACTCTGTATTTGAGTTTGACACCCCTGCTTTAGAATAATATGACTCAAGTCAAAGTAAAAAGTAGTCATCAAAATGATTACTCTAGTATAAGTAAAAAGAGTATTTGGTGGAAAAAATACTGCATTATTGAGTAACTTGTGAGTAACTTCTGATTTATTTAGTAGCTATGGTATAATGGTTATTGGACCACAATTGTAGTTAATGTGAGTGTGTGAAACATAAACATCATATACAATTTCTTGCAAAATGTTTTCTCTTCTTGGAAGTGGATTTCATGTAGGCTGAAAGTTCAACGTTTTTACTGACACAGATGACAGCACATCATACACATGTTATTTTTACCATAGGTGGGTAGAGTACCCAAAAATTGTACTCAAGTAAGCGTATTGTTACATTTGAGTAATATGACTCAAGTAAAAGCAAAAAGTAGGTCATCAATATTACACTAGTAAGAGTAAGTAAGTATTGCGTGAAAAATCTACTCCAGTATTGAGTAACTTGTGAGTAACTTCTGATTTATTCAGTAGCTATTGTATAAGGGTTCTTGGACTACAATTGTAGTTAATGTGAGGGTGCGTGTGTGAAACAAAAAAATCCTACACAATTTCTTGCAACATGTGTTCTCTTGTTGCCAGTGGAATTTTTGTAGGATGAAATGTCAACCTTTCTACTGACACCGATGACAGCACATAATACAAATATTCTTTTTACCAGAGGTGGGTAAAGTACACAAATATTATACTCAAGTTAGAGTTCCGTTACTTTCGAATAATATGACTCAAGTCAAAGTAAATAGTCCTTAACAAAATTATTACTCTCGTAAGAGTAAAAAGATACTGCATTATTGAGTAACCTGTGTGTAACTTCTGATTTATTTATTAGCTATATAATAATGGCTCTTGGACTACGATTGTAGTTAATGTGAGGGTCCATTGGAGAACCATTAAAATCATAAACAATTTCTTGCAACATATTTTCTCTTGTTAGAAGTGGAATTCATGAAGGCTGAATTTTCAACATTTCTACTGACACAGATGACAGCACATGTTATAAAACATATATCATTATAAGAAGGCTAGTCTAATGTCATGTCACTTTTTACAATCAGTATGTTTCTGTGCACTAAATGAGTCTGATTTGGTCAAATAATTCAGTTTCTTTTATTTTCTCAGCTACATGCCAAGATGTAGTTTCCAAGCAATTATCTCTAATGTGACAGATGGCCATACGCAGTGTGCCTTTCGTACACTTGTTAGCAATGTGGTAAAGTAATTACAGCAGAAGTGAATGCTAAGAAATAAAAATAAATCCTCCGTGATTTTAATGTTTTAATGTGTTTAAATGATACTTGTGGTTATTAGGATCATCAAACATACACAAAGATTGCTTTTTCACTCAACTGTTTTAGGAGGTGTCTGCTTACTAGTTGTCTCAAACTGTGCCGGCGTCATGTCACGTAATAAAAGTCAATTCTTTGGGAACATTCTGACACACATACTTTAAAATACTGACCTATTTCAACCTTATATGTCTGAACTTTGTGCTTGTTCGGCGTACATAAACAGTTCCTCACCACCGGCTTGTTATCTGCCCGGTAGAATGTCAGGCTTCGTTTGATCTTGAGACTAGACTGGATGAATGAGAATATATTCAGTATGATTTAATAGTACCTGATAGTCGGAGGGGTGTGTCCACGAGTGTCTTGAGGCCAGTGTCTGAGGGAAGTATACGGCAGATACAATGACGGCGCAAACGCCACAGATCTCCGGTATGAGGCGACTTTTTAACAGTTTTTTCACCGAAACCTGCTGGTTGACAAGTGGTCGGGATCCATGTTCGCTTGACCGCTCTGATCCATAGTAAAGCTTCACCTCCGGGAATTTAAAAAAATGAATCACCGTGTGTTTGTGTGGCTAAAGGCTAAAGCTTCCCAACTCCATCTTTCTACTTTGACTTCTCCATTATTAATTGAACAAATTGCAAAAGATTCAGCAACACAGATGTCCAGAATTAATTGCGTGATGAAAAGAGACGACTTTTAGCCGTAAACTAAACAGGCCGTATTGCAATGTTAATATTTCATCATTGATATATAAACTATCAGACTGTGTGGTAGGTAAGAGTGGGTTTCAGGAGGCTTTTAAGAGCCTTAAAATATATATTTATAAATATGTATTTATAAAATGACCCAGACATGATTTGCAATTTAAGAAAAATACTGCAAAAATGTGGAAAAAAACCCTAGCAAAACATGCAAGCAAAGTGTAAAAATAACCCAATATCTGATAATAAATATCTTCCATGGAGAACATTGCACAAATGTCTCCCCTGTCTCTATGTCAAACGGCGAGGCCTGCAAAGGTCTGTAATAAAGATGTAGTCTTCACATTTTCTACATATCAACCGAGCAGTATGAACTTGTTCAGGATGATCACTGGAAATGTAAAAGGAAAATGCAACGTGCTTTAGTGTTGAAGAAAATCTTTTATTTCCTAATTCCTTAAACAGGCTTCAGCACGGTAAAAGAAGTACACTCAGATATCCATACGTGCATCACAGCGCGATAGAAAGACTTGAGTTCATCTACACTTCTGTGCTGGTGTTTAGTCCGGGTCGGAGATGAGGAAAGGGGTCAGTTTTTCAGGGTTGAGTCAGGCTTAGTGCTGGATCCTACGAATGGACTGCACCTGGTTGGTGTGAGCCTGAGTGCTGTACTCGTTGTAGTTCCTGTACTCGCCTTGGTGTCTGTCTCTCTCCAGAATGTACTGGTAGCCTCGGTAACCGGGGAACTGGTAGGCAACCCAGCTGTGTGTGGATAGAGAGCCAGGCAGAAGTCCCATTAGAACAGGGGTGTCAAACTCATTGTAGATCGGGGGCCACATGGAGAAAAATCTACCCCCAATTGGACCAGACTGGTAAAATCACGGCACGATAACTTAAAAATAAAGACAACTTCAGATTACTTTGTTTCAAATTAGAACTAGCGGATTCTGAAATTGAACAAATCATAATGTTGTTTGGTTTTTTTTATATTTAAGGTTAATAGTATTATATCTTTGTTAGTCGTTATTTATATTTTCTGAATAAATTATGTGATAATGTTCATCAGTCAACTCATTGGTGTTAATTTTCAATCTATCAAGACAAAAAAATTATGTAAAAATGTAATTACAGGATGTTATTTATGTCATTTGATCATTTTCCTCTGCATG
This sequence comes from Nerophis ophidion, assembly GCF_033978795.1. NCBI lineage: Eukaryota > Metazoa > Chordata > Actinopteri > Syngnathiformes > Syngnathidae > Nerophis > Nerophis ophidion. The sequence continues at coordinate 19,682,103 of NC_084623.1, forward strand.
TGGTTTATTTTCTATACATGTAGCATCATCTACAAAGATACAAAGAATTGCTATTGCGACATCCAGTGGACACATTTAGAACAGCAGTTTCTTTCATTCAAAAATTTCAGGTTCATTTTTATACATAAAACCTGTTCCTGGTCCTGTTCCTGCCCTCGGGCCGTACGTTTGACACCGCTGCATTAAAACATCTTCTGTTAAGTTTTGTAAAGAATCTATAAATGTTTACTACAATACTGTTTGGCAGAGAAACTAGAAAAAAGGGAAACTCCGACAATCCAAAATAATATATTTTTATTTTTTATCGTACTTACACCAATTGTTGTTGTTTTTTTATATTAAAATGTTACTGAAGCCGACGCTGACTATTAATCACCATTGTTCGCGGACGATAAGCCCCTCATTTTTTTCCTCAAGCTTTTAACACTGCGGCTTATGCAGAGGTGCGACTAATTTATGTTTTTCCTTCGCTAACGACCATGATGTTTTGTATACAAAGTAGTAGCACCCACACAGAGACTGAAAAGGTTTGTTATTGTTTGTGCTATGGCGCTCACCGATAGATAGTCTGCAGTATTTGTTGCGTTTTGGACGCATGTTGATGCACAAAGTGTCACCCCCGAATGCTACAGGACTTCGGACAGGCAGGATTGCAGGTAAGAGCTTGTTTAATATACAAAATACAAAAGAACACTTGTACAAAAGGCAAGGAAAAGCGTGCCGATGCACTGAAAGCTAAATGCTAAAGTTTAGCAAGAATCGATTTCAGAGTCCGCAGAAGCGCGAGCCGAGCGCGCGGAAGCTAAACTAGGACTTAGCAGAGTAAATACAAAGAGGAATACCAAACGCAAATGTTGCATAGAGCAAACAAAATATCCAGACAGAACTCAGGTAGCAGGCGGGCTTAAATACTAACATAACAATCCAAAACAGGTGTGCGTCAGGCGCCAGTGCAGGTGAAACAAATGAAGTCGCCATGGTGATGCATACAAACGAGGAAGTGCTCAAAACAAAGGGATCGGCAGAGTCCAGATATAATATGGAAATACACAAAAAGGACTCTAACAAAGACTAGAGATGTGATCCGGAAACCGGATCACAACAGTATTTCCTTCTATTTCGTGCCTTGAACCGGAACTATGA